>NW_027468630.1:36597702-37319368 GCF_046254945.1 Alosa pseudoharengus | reverse complement strand
GGACCATGTACTAAGTTTGGTTTTGATACATGAAAGCATTGCTGAGATATGAGCTCACTTCCTGTTTGGCGGCTTCGCCGCAAAATTCGATTGGCTGTTACAGGCGAACGCTTCTGTCAATTGTTCCACAAAAAAATACAGTGATAAGGCATGGTCTGAAGATGGTCTCTGCCAATTTTTGTGAGGATCAGCTGAAATTTTTGACATGCGAATACTTATTCATGTTTGTGATTAAATCCGATATGGCGGCCGAATCAATTACGATGACATCACAAGTTGGCTTCAGTCGGCCTAAGGACTTCCAACAGTATTACCAGACACCACTAGTGTGTTTTAATTCTAAGCACAACAGCAGCTACAGGCCAAAAGGCATGTTTCTTAATTACAGCGCCCCCTACAGGTCAAAGGTCACCAGATTTCTTGAGCGTCCCTTTGATTGGGTCCTAAGTCCAGGTATTTAGTTTGGTTATGATAGATGAATGGGTTGCTGAGATATGAGCTCACTTCCTGTTTGGCGGCTTCGCCGCAAATTTCGATTGGATATTATGGATGAACGGTTTTAGTTCCGGAGACAAAACACCACAACTTTTGTGAGGCTTGGTCTGAAGATCATGTATGTCAAGTTTGGTGTCGATCAGACAAAATTTGTGACCTGTGAAGTTTTAGTTTCACTTTCACTAAAATCCAATATGGCGGAAAATCCATCATGGCGGAAAATGACGTCATAGGGTGCGTTGAACTCGGCTTGGTCCAAGGATTCCAACGATACCTCATTTTTGACAATTGGCCTTACAGGTCAAAAGTTACGTACGTGAATGCACGTCCAACTTTGGCCTGTTGGTGGCGCTAGAGTGCTCGAGGTGCCGGCATAAAACTTGGTGAAATTAATTGTTGGACTGTCCCCAATCGGTGTGCCAAATTTCACAACTTTTTACGAGACGGTTCTATGGGCTGCCATAGACTCCAATGGCGGAAGAAAGATGTTAAATAATAATAATAATAGTAAGAAATCATAGAAACACAATGGGGCTTCGCAGCTTCGCTGCTTGGCCCCCAAATATAGCTGCAAGCAGCAATGAGGGGGCCAAGCAGAATAGGCCGGAGTAGCCAGGGCGACAAGATAGAACTCAGCAAACATCCGCGATCGACACTTTCAACTAGTGTAACATCAAAACATAACTGACTTTGTAGGGCTGAAACAGGGCTGAGTATTGCTGCTGCCTCCACCAGCCAGCCCCCCACCTAATCAGCCCTGCCCGTCCCACCCCGTCCTGCCCCGCCCCGCTCTTGCACGCACGCACGCATTAGAATGAACTGGATGGAACATGTTGTCATCAGTTTCACATCAAAAAATAAAAGATCGATAAAACACATCAGCAACTACAGATCAAAATGCAATATTGCTAATTGCAGCACCCCCTACAGGTCAAAGGTCACCAACGTTTTTGAGTGGCCTCCTAATGGGGTCATGAATCCATGTAGTAAGTTTGGTTATGATACATGGCAGGGTTGCTGAGATATGAGCTCACTTCCTGTTTGGCGGCTTCGCCACCAATTTCGATTGGCTGTTACGGGCGAATGCTTTTGTCAATTGTTCCAGAAAGCAATATATTGATAGGTTATGGTCTGAAGATGGTCTCTGCCAATTTGGGTGTGGATCCGCTGAAATTTGTGACCTTCGAAAACTTGTATGTGTTTTTGATTAAATCCAAAATGGCGGCCGAATCAATTATGATGACATCACAAGCTGGCTTGGGTCAGCCTAAGGACCTCCAACAGTATTACTAGACACCACTAGTGCATTTTAATTCTAAGCACAACAACAGAGACAGTCCAAAAGGCATGTTTCTTAATTACAGCGCCCCCTAGAGGTCAAAGGTCACCAGATTTCTTAAGCGTCCTCCTGATTGGGTCCTGAGTCCATGCACCAAGGTTGGCTTTGATACATGCAAGGGTTGCTGAGATATGAGGTCACTTCCTGTTTGGCGGCTTCGCCACAAATTTCAATTGGCTGTTACAGCCGAATGCTACTGTCAATTGTTCCAAAAAGCAATGCACTGATAAAGCATTGTCTGAAGATGGTATCTGCCAATTTTGGTGAGGATCCGCTGAAATTTGTGACCTGCGAAAACTTGTACGTGTTTTTGATTAAATCCAATATGGCGGCCGAATCAATTACGATGACATCACAAGTTGGTTTGGGTCGACCTAAGGACCTCCAACAGTATTATCAGACACCACTAGTGCGTTCTAATTCTATGCACAACAGCAGCTACAGGCCAAAAGGCATGTTTCTTAATTACAGCGCCCCCTAGAGGTCAAAGGTCACCAAATTTCTTGAGCTTCCCCCTGATGGGGTCATGAGTCCATATACTAAGTTTGGTTATGATAGATCAATGGGTTGCTGAGATATGAGCTCACTTCCTGTTTGGCGGCTTCGCCGCAAATTTTGATTGGATATTACGGGTGAACGGTTTAAGTTCCGAAGACAAAACACCACAACTTTTGTGAGGCTTGGTCTGAAGATCATGTATGTCAAGTTTGGTGACGATCGGACAAAATTTGTGACCTGTGAAAAATTAGTTTCACTTTCACTAAAATCCAAAATGGCGGAAAATCCATCATGGCGGAAAATGACGTCATAGGGTGCGTTGAACTCGGACTGGTCCAAGGATTCCAATGGTACCTCATTTTTCAAAATCAGGCCAACGGGTCAGAAGTTACGTGCATGAACGCATGTCCAACTTTGGCCTGTTGGTGGCGCTAGAGCGCTCGGGGTGCGGACTCGAAACTTGGTGAAATTAATCCTGGGACTCAGCCTAATTAGTGTGCCAAATTTCACAACTTTTTACCAGACGGTTCTATGGGCTGCCATAGACTTCAATGGCAGAGGAAAGATGTGTAATAATAATAATAATAGGAAAAGCTAGAAACACAATGGGTGCCTTCGCAGCTTCGCTGCTTGGCCCCCAAAAATATAGCTGCAAGCAGCAATGAGGGGGCCAAGCAGATTAGGCCGGAGTAGCCATGGCGACAAGATAGAACTCAGCAGACATCCGCGATCAACACTTTCAACTAGTGTCACATCAAAACATAACTGATTTTGTAGGGCTGAAACAGGGCTGAGAATTGCCACCGCCTCCGCCAGCCAGCCCCCCACCTAATCACCCCTGCCCGTCCCACCCCGTCCTGCCCCGCCCCGCCCTTGCACGCACGCATTAGAATGAACTGGATGGAACATGTTTTCATCAGTTTCACATCAAAAAATAAAGGATCGATGAAACACATCAGCAACTACAGATCAAAATCCAATATTGCAAATTGCAGCAACCTCTACAGGTCAAAGGTCACCAAATGTTTTGTGCGTCCTCCTAATGGGGTCATGAATCTATGTAGTAAGTTTGGTTATGATACATGGCAGGGTTGCTGAGATATGAGCTCACTTCCTGTTTGGTGGCTTCGCCATCATTTTTGATTGGCTGTTACGGGAAAATGCTTTTGTCAATTGTTCCAGAAAGCAATATATTGATAGGATATGGTCTGAAGATGGTCTGTGCCAATTTTGGTGAAGATCAGATGAAATTTGTGACCTGTGAAAACTTTTTGATGTTTTTGATTAAATCCAATATGGCGGCCAAATCAATTATGATGACATCACAAGTTGGCCTGGGTTGGCCTAAGGACGTCCAACAGTATTACCTGAAACCACTAGTGCATTTTAATTCTAAGCACAACAGCAGCTACAGGCCAAAAGTCATGTTTCTTAATTACAGCGCCCCCTAGAGGTCAAAGGTCACCAGATTTCTTGAGTGTCCCCCTGATTGGGTCCTGAGTCCATGCACCCAGTTTGGCTTTGATACATGCAGTGTTGCTGAGATATGAGCTCACTTCCTGTTTGGCGGCTTCGCCGCAAATTTCGATTGGCTGTTACAGCCAAATGCTTCTGTCAATTGTTCCAGAAAGCAACGCACTGATAAGGCATGGTCTGAAGATGGTCTCTGCCAATTTTGGTGAGGATCCGCTGAAATTTGTGACCTCCGAAAACTTGTACGTGTTTTTGATTAAATCCAATATGGCGGCCGAATAAATTATGATGATATCACAAGTTGGCTTGGGTCGGCCTAAGGACCTTCAACAGTAGTACCAGACATCACTAGTGCATTTTAATTCTAAGCACAACTGCTGCTACAGGCCAAAAGGCATGTTTCTTAATTACAGCGCCCCCTAGAGGTCAAAGGTCACCAGATTTCTTGAGCGTCCCCCTGATTGGGTCCTGAGTCCATGGACTAAGTTTGGTTATGATAGATGAATGGGTTGCTGAGATATGAGCTCACTTCCTGTTTGGCGGCTTCGCCGGAAATTTCGATTGGATATTACGGGTGAACGGTTTAAGTTCCGAAGACAAAACACCACAACTTTTGTGAGGCTTGGTCTGAAGATCATGTGTGTCAAGTTTGGTGACGATCGGACAAAATTTGTGACCTGTGAAAAATTAGTTTCACTTTCACTAAAATCCAAAATGGCGGAAAATCCATCATGGCGGAAAATGACGTCATAGGGTGCGTTGAACTCGGCTTGGTCCAAGGATTCCAACGATACCTCATTTTTGACAATCGGCCATACGGGTCAAAAGTTATGTGCGTGAACGCACGTCCAACTTTGGCCTGTTGGTGGCGCTAGAGCGCTCGGGGTGCGGACTTGAAACTTGGTGAAATTAATCATGGGGCACTGCCTAACTAGTGTGCCAAATTTCACAACTTTTCACCAGATGGTTCTATGGGCTGCCATAGACTTCAATGGCAGAGGAAAGATGTGTAATAATAATAATAATAGGAAAAGATAGAAACACAATGGGTGCCTTCGCAGCTTCGCTGCTTGGCCCCCAACTAACAAACACAATGGTTGCCTCGCAGCTTCGCTGCTTGGCCCCCAATTAAGGGCCCTATTTTAATGGTCTAAAACGGAAGTGTCTTTGCGCAAAACGCAATTCACTTTGTGGGCGGATCTCGGGCGCTGATGCTATTTTACCGGCGGGATGTTTGACTGTTGAGCCCGACGCAAATCTAAAATGGGGTTGTCTGAAGTAGCTACATTAATCATGGGTGTGGTTTGGGCGTAACGTGCAATAAAGCAATCAGAGCGTCATCTCACATTCCCTTTAACAACAGGCACGCTTGTTCCATAGCTGATTGCTATTATGGTGGCGTATTTGCCAGGCGCAGCCAGGAGCGTTCACAGCGCTATAATCACTGTTCAGTTGGGAACAGTTAGCTATTGATTTTTCATCTTGACAAAATGTAATACAGAATTGTCACAAAGACATACTTTCCGATGTTTTGGGATCATTCTCACTGAATCACGAGGTTATGAATGCATGGTGATATATTTGCAATGTACAATGTAATCTAACATTACCTCTCTATATGCATATCTTCTGTCAGTTAATCTCTTCTCTCCCGTGCTGCCGCTGGGGCATTTGGGTTAAATGACATCGGCATGCAGTTCAACATCACGTCTCCTTAAGTCCTCTAACATTTCCTAATTTATGTCATCAACACATCAGTGATTCGTGAAAATGTGTAGGCTACGCTAGATTTATGCCTATTTTTTCACATGGACACCACACTGATTTCCCTCGAGTGGTAATATTTTTCTTTGAAATTATGTATGGTTTACAGAAATAGGAACTACATTGTATATATGAGAGGAGCTAAGTGTGCGTTGCGCAGCACAGGCGGCCAAGCAAGGGCTTCGTTTAAGTTGACCTAACTTTCAACTCTGCACAGTATCCCATTAACTGCGTGACAGTAGACTATTTACAATATTTTCTGTAAAGCAGAGTTTGTAAACACGTTATCATCAACTTAATTCACGCACAACATTTATTCGAGCAGGAGAGAGAATAACAATGAATGGATGCAGCAACTACAGAAATTGTAACCATACTTGCTGCTTTCTTGTACTATCTGTTGCTGGTTAACAGCACATGAAAAGCTGATTTAAGCTAATTCACTAACTCAAGACTTCAAGGCCATCATGGATATAAAACATTTTTTGAAAATAACGAAAGGATGGAGGGAACATAGCAAAGCTTGGAGTTATTTCAGATGGGCTACAACAAGATAGGCAAAATTATGGTGCTTAAAACCTTACACAACGGTAAATTGGAACAAAACTAAAAGTAACTTTAGCCTTTATAGGGCTGTAAAGTTGTCCAGATTAATAGGTCGTAATTAGGCGTTGTTGTAAAGATATTGCATGTAGATGTTGTACTATATAGGCTACTAAATATTTAGGTCACCAATGCACGAACAAAACCGGGAAATGGACAAATATTATCAAGGCTTTGAATGTTTCCGTCTGTGCACGGGGGTGTCTGTAGATTGGTGTGCAACGCATTCATTCATGCAGGCCTGTGGTCATGCATGCGCTATTAAAATAGCATCTGCATTTTCGCCACAGACTTTAGACCAGGGAGTTCCTGGTCTGTGGCGGAATTGTTTTCTGAAACTGCAAAATATCAACAGTGAACGTTTGCGCCGGAACACGCCCCGTCTTTTCGCTATACCGACCCCGTGGGCGCAATCGAATTCCCTAATTTACAGGCATGTACCTGTGGAGGGAAAATTCCAATATGCGCTGACTGCAAAATAGGAAAGACAAACGCGCGAGTATACAAAGTCAATTGCGCCGGGACGGAAGATAGAGCCCTAAGAATGTTTATTGACTTGAAAAATACACTAATTTTTGCAAACTCCCTTCATTCAACCCTTGAAGACATCGCGGTCTGGTGCGCTATGTAGATCGTTTCTCGTACCATTTAATTTCTCAGAATGTAGGTCTACTAGGCCTACAATAACGTCATCACCAAATACATCTTTTATTTTTAGTTGATCAACCACAAAGAGTAGCATAGGCCTACTGTGCACAGTGCACTGATGACTGTAGCAGCCCAAGGTTGTTGTAGATGAGAGGCAACCCCTTGTTTCAGATAGCCTGGACAACATGTTACCTGGGTGTTGCCTACGTTATTAATTAATGGTAGGCTACAATAGTTAATTGATTTGCGTAACATATTAGTTGGCTCAAAGAGTAAGTAATCAGGATGGAGAGAGTCACGCGTGTGTTGCTTTTGCGGGATCGAATCCAGTTTAATGCTAGTTTTCAAAACATATATTTTTTTACATGTCTTTTGTCCGAGTGGCTGTAATGTAGCCGAGTGCTCATGGCGTATGAAAAGCGACTTCAAACCGCCTAAAACAACTTGTTTGTGAATGTCTGACAACTGCTGCAGCGCATGCACGCGCAAGGAAACCAGTAGGTGGAGAAACCAGAAGGCACACAACACCGGAGAGCACGATTCATTGGCGCTTGCATGTTCGGCCGTATGTCTACGAGCGCACCTGCCTACCATCAGGCTACTCAGCTACTAGAGAAAGAATTTCCTCCTGTTTGTATGTTCACTCCAAGTTGGCCAACCATAACTTACCAACTCTGCACCGTAGACCCTAAACTGGCTATTTATATTTTTCTGTGAAATAAGCAAATGTATTTGTTCAACTTTATGAAGCAGAATGCACTAGGCTACTTGGAACGTAACACATTTGACAAAGGACAGATGTATGTTGCTAGTGACAAAATATTAACTTTCAGTGTTTTACGATGTCTTTGTCATGGGGAAGTGTTTTCCCCCATGCATTTATTCTAGGCTACTGTCAGTGACTGCCGCGAGAGAAGCGGGTTCTTTGTTTCGTTCATTTCAGTGACTGACGCGAGAAAAGCAGGGTCTGTGTTGTGTTGCGTTGCGTTAATTTATTTTCATTGGGCATGCCCTGCCGTAACGTCCACAGCTCTTCAGTTCCGACAAAGCCAAAATTACTCCTTTTGAAACAATAACTGCCGCTTGACAGGGGGGATCCCAAGCAGCTTTCAGCCATAGGCTAAGGCTACTTTGAGAACATTTCCTAATTCACCCAACACTAATATTCAAAATGTTGAAAACTATTTCGGCATAGCCTATAAGCAGTTTAATTAAATGTAATGTTAGTTGTAAACAAACGGGCTACTTGGTGAGGCTTGGCCTCACAGATGCGCTCGTGCCTTAGATGGCAAGAAAAATATTCACGATATAGCCTAGGCTAGGCCTATTAACTGACCACCGATTCACGTTGGCTGGGGGGCAGGGGGGCTATCAGACATTTGTGCCCAGTTAATCCGGCCCTGCCCCAGCGTCGGCGTCAAGGGCGGGCCATAGGGGGCCAGGCCCGTCCAAACAGGCCAGTGTGCCCCCCCAACTGAGTTTTCTCCCTCACATAAAAAAATCTAAATATTATTATGCATGATTGAAATTAAATCCATATTGAACACTGATGTTACTACTCAAAATGAAACATGACATGTGTCAACTATGCTACTGTTGAAACTGCGTGATGCAAACTGCGCTATGAAAAGGGATTCTGCACACTCGGACACCGTTGCAATGAGTGCCACCGATATATTTACCACGACTCCTGCAACGCCAAATGAGCATAAATCTCGATCAGTAGGGTTTTTAGACACTGCTGCATAAGAAATCCAGTAAAAGGTCTCAAGATAGATCTGGGAATATAGGCCTAATGGAAAATACAAGGTTTTTCGTATGACCGCAGGATGACCCAAGCTGAATGCATGATCTGTTAATCTAAATTGTAGAAACCATGAAGGGCCAAACTGACATGTCGCATTTCCTATATTTTCCGATATTGTCCAGTGCTAATGATAAACTCGAACAACGGAGATAGTGCTTTGGATCATGTAGGCTAGGCCTACTTTAAGAATCGCCCTTTAGTGACCGCAACACAGCACGGACCTGCTTTATCCAGAGGGAGACATTTTTGGAAGCAGTGACAAAAAGCCTATCATGGACCTGGCTGGGAAATGCAATGGTGGAGTCGGCATTCATAGGCTATAGTACTTCTCCAAACTCAAAAACAGTAGACTTAAAAGTGGCAATAAAAGTGCAACACAAAGAGCAGCACAAAATACTAAAAGTCATGCCAAGTGTCCTGTTTGCTCTTAAACTTTCCATCACAGTTGGTGCATTTACCACTTCGTAAATGTGTTAGAATTTGTTCTGTAGGCTACTTTAAAGAAAATTTTGAGGGATCACATAGCCTATGTGCAATGTTGTGATATTATCAGTATGTGTAATTTGCTTTTGAGCAGGATCTTACAAGAACATTTCGAAATTAATGGAAAGACACAGTGAAACCTATAGCCTAGGCTTGTTAGTGGTGAGTCTGTTATAGCCTATTTACTTGTATCGTAGCCTATGCAACGCTATTCTATTAAAATTCTATTATTCTAAATGTTGTGTGCTAGTTTATTCAACGGCTATGACCGCTATGTTCTTGCACTATTTCCCCCCTTGATCATATTGATTCAGTTATCCAAAAGGCTTGAAGGATGCTCTTTATTATATGGCAAAATAACGAATAAAAGTGAGGTGAGGTGCCCCCCCTGTCAGTGCTCATAGCCCCCCCACCAGTTGCTCTCTGGCGCCGACGCTGCCCTGCCCCCAACAAATAACACCTTCCCACCAGCTGTGACAGCTTAAAAGAAGTCGAGATGACTCCTAACTCACAGACCTATTCACAAACCGGTTTTGTGGCATTTCATCTGTTTTGAAATCCTATGCGGCTACAGGAGCTTGCAATCGTGAGGAAGCAATTTTGCATTGTAGGCATAACTAACATGCAATCACGCCACCAACAACAACCAAAACTAGGCTACTCATCAGGGGCGTAGCCAGGATTATTTTATAGGGGGGGCCAGCTGGGTCCAGACTTTTTATTGGGGTGGCACTTGGGAATCAAAACTACAATATGAAAACTACTCAAAAAGTTTTGAAGATTAGGATACCCTGTTTTAATAATGGCAATAAATTGTGTAAAGCCAACACTGATACACAGGTCCATTCACAGACAACCTGAACAGTTTGTTGTCCACTCCAACTCCAAAAAGTACATTATGATAATGCACCTTACTTAATCAGTCATATTCAAATGATGTTAACTCAAAGAACAATAATAAATACTACAAATATGGTATGCAGATATTTAATCTTATACTGATGGCAAAACTATATTTCTTTCTGTTATCCACTCCAAGTACTTGGCTGTAAGTAACATGGCTCTGAATTAAGACATTAACCCTTAGAACCCTAGACTGTTTTAAGGGCTTTTTCACTACCTTTAGTTAGAAGCATTTATCCTGGTCATTGTAAGTGCCATACACAAACAAGAACAATGAGCCATGAACAAAGTGAAGGAAAAAAGGTGTTTCTTTGTCGAATAAATTGGGATGCAATGTGATCTTGAATTGGATGCCATGTAGGAATTTGCTAGGATCTCAAAACCGGATTATGAACATGCTATCCCATAGAGAAACACATTATAGAGTTGGATTATGAACATGCTTTGCCACCACAACAACACACAAAAACGTGGGGTAAGTAAGTCGAGCTATATGAAGTTATTATTTTGATGTCACTTCGTCTGTTTTATAACCCAGAAGGATGTACTTGGTATCAAATGATAGCTCTGTGTCTCCTCTTTCATCTGACATGCGTATTTCGTTAGATATTTCGTTAGATGTCCGAGTCACGCATAATGTTTGAAAACCACTGGCTCGTAATCACAATAATTTAACACACGACAGTTGGATACTTCATCATGTTCCCATGCCTACATTTTGGTGAGTAGGCCTAGCATAGAGATCGTTAAAACAATAAAGTAGCCTATGGCTCTCCGTTTGGGACATCGAAAACTTATATTTTTAATAGGGTAGACTACCGTACAGTGGCATATCTATCCGATCACGGGTTCGTGAGTAGGGCCTAATTCAAACGAGAGTAATGGCTGTGCAGCGTTGGTTTTTGTACATGATGTTATTTTGCAGTCACGTTGTCTGTTTTTATAGCCCAGAAGGATTGATATACTTGGTAGCCTACCAATGGATAGTCCTGTGCCTTCTCTTTCTTCTGATATGCCATATCTATGCGATCACGGGTTCGCGAGTAGCCTAATTCAAACGAGAGTGTGGGTGCGCAGGTGAACTAAATATGATGCAATTTGATTTAATTTCATGATTTTTTGTATTTTCATACTTGATCGCACAGACAAGTGTTTAGTCTCGTTGGAAAGCCCCACTTCTGCTCTGTCACGCAGTTAAGGTTTCATCTCGTTGCAATTACCTGAGCAATGTAAAGAACTCAGGCAACGCAGCAGCCTGCCTCTGCCTGACCAGCTATGGCAAGGACCACACGCAGTCAGCAAATTATGTTTTTATAAAGTAGCCTAGGCTAGACACTATTAGCCTACTTTTATTGGAGCCATCCGGAGATATGCGCCTAATATGCTTGCATTTCACCCGAATATTATCAAAATATTTTTGTAACAGCGTTACCGCGGGCATCCGCTTATTTTTGATCAGCCTCACACATCAATGTCAGAGCCTACCTAACAAGAACAGCCCAACGCAGCTCACTTTGCTATGATTCGTGTCACATTTTAACATTTTATTAACATTAATGTTCCAAGTCATCATCAACTCACCTGTTGTCACTGAGGTTAAGTAAGTAGTAGTCTACTGTCAAGTGTTTTTAACAGATGACTTGAATTGTCCCCTGCGGCTGCTGCACTAGGCCTACTCACGATTTGATTAGAACCGTAGGCTACACTTCCTTTCAAAGTACCGTTGAAAACGGCAGCAATCTTTTTTTTTTACTTTTCACTGAACGGAGCTGGGGGGACCAGCAGGGTGGCCAAGCTTTGACCAGTGGTGGCCGTGGCCCCCCCTGGCCACCACGTAGCTCCGCCCCTGCTACTCATTGTCAACATGTAAATTAAATGTAACATTATTGTGAATCAAATTAAAATGTTCTCTTTTGCAAACGTAGGCATAGGCATAGTAACAGATTAGGCTAATTTAATAATGTTACAAAGATACTACATCAATCCATATGTTTCATTAGGCTACTAGGCTATTTGTTTTGCCTTACTCTTGATTCATTTAGGCTAGGCCTTTTTATTCAGTTATTTATCATCTTCCGGCCTTGTGTAGCGCACGCATTCTCAGACCTGTCACCTGCCACTCATCGTAAGGGAGGTGTTTGGAATCATTCCCGCGTTACAATCATCAGCCAATCAAGGTGGTCACTTCAGTCAAGCTCGTGCATGAGTAATAACGTCATCCATAGCAACGAAGACTCACTCACTCTTAGTCAAAGATTCTAGAGCGCTCAGCTCCAGAATCTGTTCAGGAGTTGTCATTTTTCCTTACTAAGAGTAGCCTAGCCTAGGCTAGGTCTGAAAGGCTTTGTGAATAACTTAATAAGAGAAACTCCTAGCTAAAATCTTTTATTGCTATTTAGGAGTAGCCTACTCCTAGTGGTAAGATAAAAGGCTTTGTGAATATGGCCCCTGGTGTCTAACCCAATGTTGACCACCTCACACATTTCTCTAGATTTTGCAACGACCTTACATGACACAATGCCATAAAATGCCAGTTTTTAGGACACAGAATAATGTTTGTAATGATCCCAGTTAGGCCTACGTTCAACAGTAACATAAGTGTAATGAGCTATTCATTGTCGAAGGTGCATGGTGAAGTGAAATTCTTACTTTGGAAAACAAACATTTGCCGATATCATTGGATAGGGGATAGGCCTAGGCCTACTTGTTTATTTTTTACGTAGCCTACAATGGCCAGTTCAGACAAAGCCGAAATTACTAATTTTGAAACATTTGTATGGTTATATTGCTTGACTTAAATCCCAGAGAGTAGGCTACCACACCCCACAGTGATGGGCCTAGCTAGCGGTCTTACGCGTTCAGTGTGGGGTAGGCTATAAACAAGCTGAGAATTTAGCGGTGTCACGTCTGCCTGTCACAGACGTGGGGAGCTGAAGCTTGGGATACAGTTACAGTAACAGTATTTTATTTTACTTCTTATGGAATATTTCACTTTTATAAAGGCTTTGTTTGAATGCTGTTGGAACAAATAGTAGTTGATTATAAAGGCAACTTTCTGTTGCAATATTCTGTGTGTTCTGGACTGCAGGGAGCCTAACTTGTTAAGCCAGTGGTTCTCAAACTTTTTCTTTCATTCCCCACTTTGATCAAGGGGGCATTGACTGATGATAGTGGAGATAACGTGTTATCCCGAGGCCTTTGCAAGGCAGCATCTCCGACGGTAGTCTACCCTATTAAAAATATACGTTTTCGATGTCCCAAACAGAGAGCCATAGGCTACTTATTGTTTTAACGATCTCTATGCTAGGCCTACTCACCAAAATGTAGGCATGGGAACATGATGAAGTATCCAACTGTCGTGTGTTAAATTATTGTGATTACGAGCCAGTGGTTTTCAAACATTATGCGTGACTCGGACATCTAACGAAATGCAACAGACTCATATCGTCTTTGCGCGTCTGCAGAAGTTAGCCAAATATGAATGTAATTCTGCGGCATAAAGCAGATGTATTTGTTTATTGTACAGAAAAATAAAAATGACATGTCAAGCAGTCAATTGAATACATTTTGTTATTGAATTCGTAGGCTGGGATTACTCTCGGCAACAATTATGTTTAATGGTAGATCCTGGGGCGGCAGGCAGATCGATGTACAGTGGCAGAGCGACGCACAGTGGCTGAAAGTGGTACTAAAGCTTCCCGCAGCTTCACGCCTCGTAATGCGCAAATGAAGTGGTCATTTGAAAGCGATGCCCACTGTACACTTGGCCAAGAAACCTGATTTACGATTTACGAGAAAGGAGTTGCAGCGGTGAACCGGCTCAGAAAAGCTGGTTCATGTTTTTATTTCTAGCAGATTAGGCTATTGCACTTTTGGCTGGACTGACAAAAAAAAAATTAAACAAACTCTAGCTTAACCAATATGCACCGGTAAAACAAGGAATTACCGGTAATCTTAAAATACTTTTTAAATCTTTGAACGGCACAGCTCGCTCTGACATTTTGACACGCTTACTGCTTACACCCGAGTCAGATCCCGTAGATCTTTAAGTAAAGGTCTCCTAACAATACCCAGAATAAACTCTAATTCAGCTCATGGGGCTTTCAGTCATTATGCCCCCACTCTCTGGAATTCCCTACCTCCTGAACTAAGGTCTGCTCTAACACTGTAATCTTTTAAAAACAGACTCAAAACAAATTCTTGCATGCTTTTGGTATGTATTTCTATTGTAGGGTATTTTATATTGTTTGTTTTGTATCCCCCTTTATATATATATATATATTTTTTTTATCTTAGGTATTATTTATTTGACATATATTTACATATCTACTTGTTTTTATATATTTTGTAATTGTTTAAACACCCTCTTCTCCTTTATCTTATTGTATCTTCTTTGTCTGGTCATGTCATATGCTTGCTGTGTAATTCTATTTCTCCTTTGAAGTACATTGAGTCTCTGTCACATGTAATGTGCTATACAAATAATAATAAGAAAATTGAACTGATAAGTGTTACACAGACCACTCTAAAAGTAATCTTTGTGACAATTCAACTGTATATGAATGTCCCCAGAATTTCAACTTAAAGCAGAAATGTGGGACATTCATCCTTTCCTGCAAACAGCAACTATTCAGTTCATACAGCATGAACTTGCTTACCTGCCCAGCAGCAAAATTATGGGATAAATGGTGACGATGGAGAAGCCAAAGAGTAGCCTCGCAATGATCATTGTGATATCATTTCCTGGATAGGACATCAGAATATCTGAGGCCACAACCCGTCCAAATGTCAGGAAACCAAACACACCTAGACAAGGGGAGAAATTAACTCACCAATAAGTTCAACTAATTTTTCTTTGAACTCTTCCTGTAGACAATAATATGTTTATTTACCATGGCAGCAATAAACAGGAAATCCCAAATGACAAACTTCCACTTGCTACAGGTTTGCAAACATTTGCTAACATTTGCCACTCAAGTCAAAGTGGTTGCAACGTCTGTACCACATTAGTCAAGTCAAGTCAAGTCGGCTTTATTGTCAATTTCTTTACATGCACTGGTCATACAAAGAATTGAAATTTCGTTTCTTACTTTCCCATGCAGACATAGACATACTTTAAATACAGACATAGACATACTTTAGACATAGACATAGCCATAGACAATAAAAAATAAAAATATACAGACATACCACATACAGACATTAAAGTGCGAGACTGAAATATAGAACATATATCAAAATATAGAAATATAGAACATATATCAAAAAAATAGAGGTAGTTGTGTTGTATATTTACATAGTCCTAGCGTAACCTTCTGACAGAGTAGTAGTAGCAGCAGCATTGTGGCAGAGTGATAAATAACATTGATAACATTAGCCACACTCTGTATAGCACCATGAGACATGTGCAATATTTTGGCGCTCTATAAGTGATATTAAATTGAATTGAAATTATTAATTTAATTTACTCCAGTATAGTATGTAATTTATACAGTAGTGTCACTCCAAACATTTAAATGGTCAAACCCAATGACATTTCTCAATGTTTTAATCAGCTTTGTGTTGCCTATGTTTCAGAGCTAAAAAGTAGAAATGTTTAGAATGCATTTTTTATATAAAAAAAAAAAAAACTTAGCACCCCTGAAAATAGGTTTTTGAAAAGTAAATGTTTAAAAAAAAAAGATTCATGACATGTTGACAGTTCTTGAATTACTGGTGTTGAGGTTGCGCGGAATGTAAGTATTTATGTTCAGTTTTGGATCAATGTGAAATAGAAATCGCTACCTTAGAATAATAAGGTTCTATCTGACATTTTTGTCAAAATGGAGTTATTTACATATTTTTATTCTTTGAAAGTTTCTTAAGTTCAGATGAAGTGTTTCTTAAAGTTCTGTACATATTTGGACTTTATATCAAAAAGAACTTGTTCAATTTACCATGTAACTCTATGGAATTCTAAAACTTTGAAGCTCAATGTCTCAGAACTACTCAAAACGCAGATAGAACCTTATTATTCTAGGGTAGCTAAATGTTAATACATGCCAGATCACATGAATGTGGCTGACAGGGTTTAACAATCCAGAGAGTTGATGAAGAATTTAAAGGCTAAAAGTAGCTCCTAACTGGTAAATTTAGGGGAAACTCCTACAAATACTGGGCGTGTCACTCGTAACTTTAGGACTTCTCATTTTTTTGACTAAGAGTAATTACACAAAGCATTTTAGACCTAAAAGTAGCACCTAAGTCTGGGACAGCTTAAAAGTCGAGAGGACTCCTAACTCACTAAGACCTATTCATAAACAGCTTTTTGTGGCATTTTATGTTGCGATGTTTTGAAATGTGTATGCGGCAAAAGGAGCTTCCAATCGCGAGGGAACAATTTTGCAATTTCGCTGATCACCTCACACATTTCTCTAGATTTTGCAACGAACTTACATGACACAATGCCATAAAATATGCCAGTTTTAGGACACAGAATAATGTTTGTAATGATACCAGTTAGGCCTACGTTTAACAGTAACAAGTGTAACAAGCTATTCATTGTCGAAGGTGCATGGTGAAGTGAAATTCTTACTTTGGAAAACAAACATTTGCCGATATCATCAGAATATTGCAACAGATTCTGTGTGTTCTGGACTGCAGGTAACTTGTTAAGCCAGTGGTTCTCAAACTTTTATTTCATTCCCCACTTTGATCAAGGGGAATGACTGATGATAGTTATAACGTGTTATCCCGAGGCCTTTGCAAGTCAGCATCTCCGACGGTAGTCTACCCTATTAAAAATATAAGTATTCGAGGAGAGCCATACTTTATTGTTTTTAACGATATCTATGCTACTCACAAAAATGTAGGCATGGGGACATGATGAAGTAGGCTATCCAACTGTCGTGTGTTAAATTATTGTGATTACGAGCCAGTGGTTTTCAAACATTATGCGTGACTCGGACATCTAACTAAATGCAGCAGGCTCATATCGTCCTCGCATTCGCAAAATGAGGACCAGTGTTTTGTCAAATTGCAAATAGCTATTTGTTTTAATGAATTTTTATGATAGTATGAAGTACTTTTTGTATAGGCTACTATCTTAATCTTGGAATATGGGGAGGGAAGTGGCGCGTCTGCAGAAGTCAGCCAAATATGAATGTAATTATGCGGCATAAAGCAGATCTATTTGTTTATTCTACAGAAAAATAAAAATGACATGTCAAGCAGTCAAGAAGTAGGGCAAATTAATGTAGGTCATAGTTGTCTAGCCTGTTAAAAACGTTGCTAGATAGTATTAAATCGCCAACAACATTGTTTTGCAGAAGCTACAGATTAATTCAGTTATTTCAGTTATTTCTCTACTGTCTCAATTATCACACAAGATACTGTTTTGATTTGCGTAGTTGCGTTACCCCTAACACTGACAATAACGTAGACAGCAAATTAAGATATTTTTTCGTTTTGTGGAGCGGCACCGGTAGGCTATCAAAAGCAGATTTCGATTTTCGCTACCACCGTGTAGCCTTAAGCCATACCCAAGTAGCCTTAATCGAGGTAATGTTTAATTATGCATGATTTATTTTGTTATTGAATTCGTAGGCTGGGATTCATCTCGGTAACAATTATGTTTAAAGGTAGCCTCCTGCTTTTTCAGAAGGGGCGGCAGTCAGGCTACTGACAGAGCGATGTACAGTGGCAGAGCGACGCACAGTGGCTGAAAGTGGTACTAAAGCTTCACGCAGCTTCACGCCTCGTAATGCGCGACTGAAGTGGCCATTTGAAAGCGATGCCCACTGTATATCCTCTGTCAAATAAAGTTGCATTTCCAGCCCTGACCAAAAACAGTCAGGAATTATTTATGCGAAAGTAGGACGTGCTTAATATGTTTCTTTCTCCCTCCTGGTCGGGACAAATGAAATGGCATGAGAAAGAATGAAACATATAGTTTGTCCCGTATTTTGTTTGCCAAATTTGACAACAGTTAGTTTACATTTCGAATCATAGCCTACTTCTTTCTCTTTGTAGCCATGGTGGTAGGCATTTAGAAAAAAGAATAACGTTTGTAAACCCTTTTGTTTTGTTGCCAGCATAAAAACAAGTATACAGAAGGCTTACCATCGTCCTATCCTTGTCATACACTATTTTGTCTAATGCACAAGTTTGATAGCCTGGGTTTTCCCATGCTGCCTTACGTGTGCAATTTTATTCACGCTGCTAGGCAGCCTGGATTCTATGGACTTCATTTTCACCTCAACCAAGACGATGACGACACACCGAAGCCGTTATGCTGCTTTGAGCTACGTACAGACGCGTTTGATAGACATTCGTAGCTCCTAATGAGCTCTGGGCATTCGTAAACCACGTTTCAAATACGAGAAAATGAATGTCTAGTTCCCAGACTGACGTCTGACGTTAGCCAGGCTACAAGTTTGAAACAAATGGGATGAATTGAACGATGTCGGAGTATAGCATATTTGGACATAGCATAGGCATAGTTTATATCGAAAAAAGTTTAAACAATTTGGAACTCTAGCTTTCACCACCGCAGTCTTTATTAATGCCATCTAATCATAACGTTAGCGTGCGCAATCTGCACAATAGAACTGGCTTAAACAGGCAATATAGCGGGTTTTAGGAGATTAAATGCAAATGCACCAAAATGCACCAAAACTAAAAAACAGACGAGGCATCTATTTGAGACCGCCCTTTATTTATCCAAACATGTAGCAACACCAGGCATGTAAAAAGAGACAGGCGTCTAATCGGGACTCGGCTTTTAGTCAGGGGGCCAATTCTGAAAAGGCCCTCCGTTAAGACTTTTGCGGACATGTTTTGGTACAAGCTGTCACCCTATTTTTTTAGGTAGAAGACACCCATAGGTAAGATATTAGGGTGGTTGTCAAGCTGAATTTCTTTTTGTGTGACTTGTACAAGCAATTTCAGGCCAATTTTTTGGTTTCCTGCTCAACACGACATGCCAGCAATAATGTTGAATATCTCAACAACCACAAGGACCATATACATAAAAAAGGTATCAAATGAAAGCTAACACTCATGGGCTGTCTGAAAAAGTGTCAGAATTGACATTTATTGTACAGTGTAAGAGATAACAGAACTAGAACATAAAAAAACAATCTCCGCCTAAAGAGAACCAGTTTTCAAAGTGAATATCAGCTTGGAAACATAACATAGTATCCCAAAACCTCTATCAATCAGTACCCCTATCTATGGGAATGAGTCAAGCCAAGTTTAAAGCTTGTAGGGAGAGACAGTGCAATACTGCACAAGTTATAATTCTTTAATGTCAAGGCGGAAATGTAGAACTGTAGATGGTGGTCTATGGTGCTATTTTACTTAATTAATGTACCAGGTTGTAAGACAAATTATATTTAATTAACATATCACTATAGTTATTAATTCCATCCTAACATTACTGCTCTCTCACTTCTTTAGGGTTAGGGGTAAGTAACTAGTTAGTAGTAATAACTATATAATAGTCGTATGGCAAAGGTATGTTTTTCCCCATCCAAGCAGTGACTCTCAGGTAGGCAGCCAACAGAAGGCACCCAGGGACCATGTCCATGTGCTCAGTCTGAGTCCTGGTCAGGGACACAAAAGAAGAGTTTACTGTTTTGATAATGAATACCTTCCCAATACAAAACATGCATGCATGCCTCCAAGGGCATAATATAAATCTAATCTACAAAACAGGAAAAACAATGTCATGCCAAATAATCTGAAACAATAGAGTTGCTAGCCTAGAAATCTAGACGCACCCTAGCTAGAAGATGGATCTTGCTGTTGGCGAACAGCTTGACACGAGTTAAGCTTTTTTTAAGTTGTCAAAAATTTGAACTAGCCAACTAGCTCCGCTGGTGGGAAAACGCATGGGACGCATTGTAGCGCTGTCCTATTGCGTGCAGAGGGAATTTGAAAGACAACCAATTATCCCGCCCCTCGGACTGAGCACTGCGAATGGTGAGTACCCAGACCCTACATTTTAATGTGGGTCTGGCTCGTCAGGCTATATAGTTGCATATAATGTGGCAAAACTCAATAATAATGATGCGAGTACCTGAGTATTCTTGCACCGAGCTGCACAGGCACATCCACATGTACCACTACAAAATATTCCACTTTTTTGACATTGCCTGGTACTGCACTGACTTCCACTTTCCTTGCATCCACATATCGTCAGCTCCAAGCACCTGGCCTGTACAGGTTCTTTGGTTAAAAGCTGGGGGACAAGCATTCCATCCTTCATGTGCCAACCACAACTGGTTGGTAAGGGCAACTGTGGATGGGTCACTTGTGACTGTTTCCAAACCTTTGTTTGATAGTGGGCCCTCATTAGGTGCAGAGACAAGGCATCCTGAGTTGGTGGTAAAGTATCCAAATTGGCTTTTACTGGATCATACAGTTTGTAGTTTGTCGACCAGTAGACATGGCCGAAGTGCCCTTGAGCAAGGCACCTAACCCTTCACTGCTCCCTGAGCGCCGCTGTTGTTGCAGGCAGCTCACTGCGCCGGGATTAGTGTGTGGTTCACCTCACTGTGTGTTCACTGTGTGCTGAGTATGTTTCACTAATTCACGGATTGGGATAAATGCAGAGACCAAATTTCCCTCACGGGATCAAAAGAGTATATATACATATACTTATAGAATAGCCAAAGTTGTCGAGAAGATGGCACAACCTCATGATGCCACAACCAAAGGGTATGAGAGGCTCATCATTCAGTGCAATGACACAGATGTACTGTTGTTGCAGCTTGTGTTTGCAACCTGCTGAGCCCAGAAATTTGGATGAAAGCAGGAACTGCCAAGAAACCACGCTACATTAAAGTGCATGATATTAAAATGTCAAATGAGATTCTGGATGGTCTGTTGGCATTTCATGCCATCACTGGATGTGACACTACCAGTCAGGTCACTGGAATATGAAAAAGGATGGCGTGGAAAGTGTTCCAGCAGTGCCCTCATCTTCTCCACAACTTTGGTGAGGATGAAGTACCAAGTCCAGCTATTCTATCCTCAGCAGAACAGTTTGTCTGCAAACTGTATGATCCAAAAACGACCAGCACTTCAATCCATGATATTCGCTGTGCCCTGTTTTTGAAAGTGAAAGCCAATGTGGATACTTTACCACCAAATCAGTGGAAACAGTCACCAGTGACCCATCCACAGTTGCCCTTACCAACCAGTTGTGATTGGCACATGAAGGATGGAATGCTTGTCCCCCAGCTTTTAACCAAAGAACCTGTACAGGCCAGGTGCTTGGAGCTGAGGCCATCCTTAAAAATATTTTCGTTTGCCGTAACCCGACCGACCCTGTCAATTTAGAACCGACCCAAATATTTATTTTTTTCCCCTTTTAGTCCGACCGACTTGCTGGTTGTAAACTTGCGTTAATACCGACCGATTGTTTTTTTACTCTAAACAACCAATACAAATGCAATAAAATAATATTTCTTTTAGTAGGCCCAAGTATTGTGAATATAAATTGCCTACATGCAAACGTGGCTCACTTTAAAAAAAAACCTGTGGCGTCGTCTTTACACCATTGGTTTTACGCATGTCACACTATGGCCTGGTGCTTCATCTGATAATTTGCTGCGCAGTTGATCAAGAAACCGCGGATCAACGAAAAAAGAAAACAAACGTTTCTGCTATCGATGTCATTAAACATGGAGCCCTACAATTAAGTGGTGGTATGAGCATTCATTCAATGCGCGTATGCGCGAGAGAAACTGAAACTAAACGATAACGTTGGTATCAAAGCTCCGCTTCAACCTGTTGGAAGGCTATTTATTTATTTAACGAAACTTAATAGAACGACGTTGTTTTTTGGAACTTCCTTAGAAACAGAGCAGAGACTGTATAATACACTGTATAGCATTGAGTATTGTATAGTCAAATTTCAATATAACGTGGCCAAGAGCTATTGTAGCCTTCTTTCTGGGTACATGTAGATGAGCCCTATGACCCCAAAGTCTGCCATGACCTGGCCTCAGGTCAAAGAAGTTTGAGAAAGGCTGGTCTATATAACCTGCATCAGAATGAGGTTTGCAATGGTGCGCCTGAAGGCACAGGTTGAAGACCCAGTCAGTTACGTCATGATATGCACATTTGTGTAAATTCATTCCTACGTAATCACCATGACCAAAATTGTACTTTTTTTTTTTACTTTGAATCTTGAAAAAAAATATATTGACCTACCTACCGACCCATTTTTTTTTTTTTTTGGCTGTTACTGCAAACAAAAATATTTTTAAGGATGGCCTGACGATATGTGGATGCAAGGAAAGTGGAAGTCAGTGCAGTACCAGGCAGTGTAGATGTCAAAAAAGTGGAATACTTTGTAGTGGTACATGTGGATGTGCCTGTGCAGCTCAGTGCAAGAATACTCAGGTACTCGCATCATTATTATTGAGTTTTGCCACATTACATGCAACTACATTGTTTCAGATTATTTGGCATGATATTGTTTTTCTTGTTTTGTAGATTAGATTTATATTATGCCCTTGGATGCATGCATGCATGTTTTGTATCGGGAAGGTATTCATTCTCCAAACGGTAAACTCTTCTTTTGTGTCCCTGACTAGGACTCAGATTGAGCACATGGACATGGTCCCTGGGTGCCTTCTGTTGGCTGCCTTCCTGAGTGTCACTGCTTGGAAGGGGAAAAACATACCTTTGCCATACAACTATTAGTTATTACATTACATTACATTTGGCTGACACATTTTTAAACAAAGCAACTAACAACATGGTTAACAGTTTAAGCTTTATAAAGCAATTCTCTCAACACTTATAGGACCATTTTAAAAAGTACAATAATAGTACAATAAGAATAAGTGCATCAGTGAGTGCTGTTTTTTAAACAATCGAGAGTCAGTTCTAGTCAGGTAAGTGCTAGGATCAGCAAGACTAGTTATTACTACTAACTAGTTACTAACCCCTTACCCTAAAGAAGTGAGAGAGCAGTTATGTTAGGATGGAATTAATAACTATAGTGATATGTCAATTAAATATAATTTGTGTTACAACCTGGTACATTAATGAAGTCAAATAGCACCATAGACTACCATCTACAGTTCTACATTGCTGCCTTGACATTAAAGAATTACAACTTGTGCAGCATTGCACTGTCTCTCCCTACAAGCTTTAAACTTGGCTTGACTTAAACTTGGCATTCCCATAGATAGGGGTACTGATTGATAGAGGTTTTGGGATACTACGTCATGTTTCCAAGCTGATATTCACTTTGAAAACTGGTTCTCTTTAGGTGAAGATTGTTTTTTTCATGTTCTAGTTCTGTTCTCTTACACTGTAACAATACATGTTCATTCTGACACTTCTGCAGACAGCCCATGAGTGTTGTGATACCATTTCTATGTATATGGTCCTTGTGGTTGTGGAGATATTCAACATTTAGTGTTGGTATGTCATGTTGAGCAGGAAACCAACAAATTGACCTGAAATTGCTTAAAGTCATACACACAAAAAAAGAAAATCAGCTTGACAACCACCCTAATGATCATGCTTGCACATAAATTGGATTATATTGCATATTTGCCCAAAATTACAGTAGGTAACATGGAAGAAAATGAAAGCACTTTGGGGAAAAAAATCCGCTTTTACCACTTATAAGAATATGGTGTTAAAATGGACAAAAAAACATTTTCTAAGCTGACAACCTGGCTAGAACACATGTTAAGGGGTTAAATATTAATACTGGATAGGTTGTAGTCTTGTACCAAAAAGTGTCCGACAGAGTTTTAATATCAGTTGACTATTTTATTTGAAGTTTTATGGTAATCAGGGTTGGGTAGTAATGGATTACGGATTACATGTAATCTGGATTACGTAATCAGATTACAAAAATCAAGTAACTATATTCAGCCCAGATTATGATAAAAACATGTGTAATCAGATTATAGTTACATTCATGTCATGATGTCAAGTCAATGTTATGTCATGTCAAGATACAGATACAAGATTGTGTAGTGTACATGTGTCTATTGTATTGTGTAGTATTCATATGTCTATGAATTGTTGTATTTTGTTTGTAACTTCATTCTTGTTTGCAAATAAAAAAGATTATAGTTACATTGTTGGGGATTAATTGATGACATTTTGCAAACAATGCTTTTTAAACAAAGTTTTTATGATAGTCTAACCAATGTTTTAATTTGACAAGCAGTAATATCGCCAAGTACGCATCTGAATTAAAGACCATGGAAAATAAGAATGTGTATGTCTTGTGCAACTTGTGTAAAAAGTAATCCTAAAGTAATCATATTATGTTACATGTTTTGGGTAATCCAATTGATTATGTTATTGATTACAAAAATTACCATGCAATCTGTAGTCAATAATGGATTACATTTCAAAGTAATCTGACCCAACACTGCAAGTAATGAGGGCATGTTAGTCATGTATTGTGCTGGCAGTACATTCATTTTGTGAATTGTAAATTAGGGAATGAAAGGTAACAGGTTACATAAAACCTACAACTGCTTGTTTCATAATTAAAGCTTTGCACTATGGGAAATACATGGGAAACATATTGTTTAAACTTGTTTGACTTACCAGTTAGGGAATAGATGAGGAGGCAAAAGAGCATAGAAACCACAGAAATAAATATCCAATGAGACAGCTTCTTATTCTCCATGCTACTGTAGATGGCAATACAGGCTTCGTGACACTGAAACAAAATGATACACCTATTCAATGCTAACCACTCTAGTGCACTAATCTGGCTTTGTAAGGGTTCTTTAGATTCTTAGGGTTCTATAATTGGTAGCAAAGAAACATTTTCCAAAAAAGGTTTTATATAGAACCATGTGATAACAAGGAAAAAAGGCCTACTGTATTTGGCTGGCTATATTTGAATCAAATTAACTGTTAGCCAATGTTAGATTTCAATTTACCTTTGAAACCATTAACCAAACAGAAGGATAACCCTGGACATACCACTTTGCATCAGGACTTCAGTGTGGAATGACTCAAATTAACCATTTGTATCATTTGAGGACTACATATCTACAATTGAAAAAATTGAATTAACTCATGTAACAAAATCTTTACAGTGCAGTTATAATTTTCTTGGTGTCTCACATGTAAGTTTGGGTACAGATGAACGTCGCCCCAATGGTAGTCTTGGTATAATGCCGTGATTCTTGTGCTTGCCACAGCAATTTGGTGAGTTAACTTTTTTTAGTGTTTTCTTGCTAACAGAAATAATGTTAGCTAGCGAGTAACAGCTAACTTTCCCCCTCAATATTGGAGGATAGTTAAAGTTAAGTTAGCTTTGCAGTGTTTCCCATACATTGACTAATCTGTGGCGGGGCGCCACGAAATAAAAATCGGCCGCCACAGATGAATATTCTATGTTTAATTTAATTTATAAGGTCAAATCCTTGCATTGCCATTGAGCTGCGCTTTTTACGCACGCAGCCATTCCTTGCCCCGCCCCACTCTCTCTCGTAGCCCGCTGCCACTCCTCTGCATGTGCATTTAACAAAATACTCACGATTGTTGAAGGATTGTTGTTGCCACATAGAAGCATGGCATAGAAGACGTCTGGCTAAATTGCTATTAAATCTGCTTAGCATCATGACCATGCTGCGCAAATTTGTTCAAAACTGCTGCATTGAAGTGAACTCTGCTAAGGTCTTATCACAACATAGTAGGCTACATTGAAGAGACTAAACTAAGTTAAGTTATGAAATCAAGCAGTATCTCAAAGCTAACGTTAGAATCAAGGCCGTAGTCATGATGTCAACATTGGAGGGGACCAAATCTGTGGTGGGGTCTGAGGGCCATGTAAAACATATTATTAAAAATCACAAATAAGTTGTTACAACGTTTTTTCCAACTTGTGTGCCGTCGCCACATTTGATTCCTACGTTTTGCCTGCATGGATGCGCGATCGAGTGCGCATCTAAATAATATGCAAAATGTAACAACAACCATTTCTAAGAGGCCTATAAACAGGGTAATTCCTGGCATTAGTACTAGCATATGAATACATTATTTATGTTGTAAGACATGTGAAAGAAATGAATGACACATGCTTGCACAAATTCATCATTTAAAATAAAACGTTTCACTTTCGCTATCATTGCGAGAATAGGTTACAATATGGAAAATGTTTCAAAGTTCCCTTTGAGTCTGATCGGCTCCAAAAATGTATGGGATTTCCTTAGCCTGTGCTACACCTTTCCAACAAGTTTTGCGAGAATTGTGAGCTTTTGCGATATTGTTGCCAGCCCTACCTCACCGCAGTAGGGTCAGAGAGGGTTAAAGCGGAGTACAGTAATCAAGGATCTTTGGTAGGGTGCAGCAAATGGAAGCTTTTGATAGCGCACGCCACTAACGAAAAACTAGGGTGACCAGATGTGCTCTTTTTCCAGGACATGTCCTCTTTGAGACCTTACAAATCGTCCAGAATTTTGTTATTCTAGAGCCTCAAACGTGTTTACAGCGAAATTGCATTGCGTTTTTCTCTGTCGTTCACAAATAAGTTGAGGCAGTGTTTTCTCTTATGTCCTCTTTTTCACAAACTAAAAAGAGGACACAATCAGGTCACCCTAGAAAAACGGAAAACCACCAGGTCAAACCACTCAGGGGTGTAGGCTACTCTGGAACCATCACTAGGTCACTAATTTGTGCGTTATTTATGTTTGATTACATTTCAGATGGTGGTGGTTGTTGGTTTCCTGTAGAGTTTTTTTTTCTTTATTTATTTTTCTATGTATATTGGGGGGGACATTTTGGTCATATTTGAATATTGGGGGGGATACGTCCCCCTCAATGTCTATGGTGACTACGGCCCTGGTTAGAATACTGTTTGGATGTCGAATTTAGCATGCTTAGCTACAGCTGCCTGTCAATTTCGTTGAAGGGCTCATTTTATTGACTTTGACACTGAATGTTAAAAAATCCCGATGTAAATGGAAAAGTGTTTTCCAAAATTCAAAAGTGCTTGTCCCAAGGAGAAGTACGAACCTTTATTTTAACTATGTAGAAAACGTTATGAATTGCATCCACACATCAGCAGCCTTTCAACTGTGTTACAATTGCAAGGGTTCCCTCAAATTGTAACACAGTAAAAGAGGGTTAAAACAAGTGTCTGCTAATGTTAGTGAATTATATTCGCTTGGAAGGTCCTGCTAAGTTTGCTAATGTTATTGATGTCTTTCTTGCTTACAGTACTAAATGTGAAAGTGATTCAGTTCCAATCAATCAAGTGATTCAGTTTCAATTCAAGTCCAAGTAGCTAGCTATTTTGCAAGATGCAAGATGTTTGGATGATTATCATGTCTGACTTCAACAATAAAGACTCCCTGTATGCGGTTTGCTTGCATAGAAAGATTCCACGGATTTTGCAACAACATGCCAACAAACACGGCTATGCAGTAGCTAATCAAAACAACATAAAAAGGATGTGCAATAAACTGACACTTGGAATAGTCCAGGCTACTTTGGACTTGAGACCTTGAATAAACAAACAACAATTTGCAAGGTCCCAAAATGAAACAAGCGATAGACTAATGGTCCCAAATTTAAATATGTTTCAGAAAGACACCAGCTACAGACGAGTGGCAGAGAGAGCGACAGGTCACTTATGCTACCAAAGACTGAAATTCAAATTATGTAATAGGCTTATTAATAAACATATAGCCTAATTCAAAACAGCTGTTAGGCTTATGCCATTTTGATCTATAAAAAATGTCACATGCAACCATGCCTACATTCTGAAGATTTATTATAGGCTAATGTATTACAATATAACAGTCAGTAGTCATTATTGAATGCTTGATGTTTTTGAATGATCGATTGTAAAATCGATTTTCTATGTCTAAAGACGTTTCCATTTTCAACGCCAAATATAGGCCAATCCACGGACAACTAACAGGCATTAGGACAAATGTAAAGAGGGCGCTTGAAGACGCACAAGCCAGCAATATTTCTGATGATTTATTGGCGTGAAGGTTCGTGCACAATGACAAACAGGGGCATATTGCACAAAACTATCTTGGTTATCCTGGCTTAATTTATCCGTGATGCAGTTGCACAAAAGCGGGATAGGGGGCAGCAGGATATGTTATGGTATAAGTTACCAAGGCGATTTATTCTATTCCAGGATCTATTTAATCTCGTCCCTTATCTCAGTCAGCAGTCACCACAAAAGGAAACCAATAGTTATTCCACTGCCCACTACACATTGTTATCACATATACCTAGACCCACTGTCATTATTTAAACTTTTGTGAGCATAAATTAACTTTTACATACTCGCCATTCCCGACCTGTCATGCGACAATGTGACGTCACGGGAGTGCCTAACCATTTCGCGCGTGGTGGTCGCGGCACTAGTTGCAATGTTCTCCTAAACAGAGGTGTTACTGTTGTGAAAAGGCTATCGCTACCTACTTCACACTGTAGAAGAAGCAATGAAGCCGCTCTAGTTGCCATGGTGAATCAGTGAATCTGTGATCGGTGGCGGGGTCTATTTGAGGGAGCCATGAGCGCGCACTTATCCAGGATAGGTTTCACCTGGCTTGATGAATCCGGGTCTGCTCATCCTGGCTTGCTCGTTGTGCAACCAATTAAGCCTGTACGCTCTTGTCTTGGATTCATTGAGCGCGGCTCAGTAACTTATGTATACCGGATGTCTTAATTCTGCTTTTGTGCAATAGGCCCCAGGAGTGCAACATTCTCGAAAAACAATAAGCATAGTGGACTGCCATAACATCAGTGAAAAACATTACTGCAGGCTTCAACGTGGCTGTGTTTACGATTAAAATATCAAACAAATTTCGCCTATGTAGGAACTCACGACTGCACAGTTTGCATACCGCTTTGTCCTTCTCCATAGTTTGATCTACCCAAAACCCGAAGTGCTTCCATATCGAACTCCTCAAGTTATTAGGGCTTATCACTCGTCCCTCTCATGTCGTACAGGTTGATCACATTGTCCTCCATTTTTTGGCAAAACACCAGCAGCACAGCAGCCGATTGAAACAGCTGTTTCCGGTGCGTAATATTGGTGGGAATTTTCTTTTTAGCTTTCGCAATGCCTACTGCACTTTCGGAATTCTTTATTTTCTTTTTCTGCTTGTTTGTGGGTTTTGTTACATCCATCTTTTTTATTTGTTTAATTAGTTTAAAATAAAGTGTACATATTTGGTTAAAATCGATTCCCTATTTTAGTTTTCGAAACTTGTGTTGGTTGGTCCAATCGATTGTGCAATCGATTTTCGAATGTAAAGTGACAGCCCTAGTTTGAATGGGCACTGCATTTTTCATAAATCTACACTATAATTTCTGCATTACAAGTGTGTTCTTTTCCTGCATTTATTTTTTAGGAAACATCGTTGAGACTTGGTACCCTAGTCACATATGTTTGCGGCTCTATTATTCTTGTCATAGAAGATTTAGTCATTGAATTGAATTGAATGATTTAGAAAAATGTTGTAAAACCTCACAAACCTGATTGGGAAATACAAGAAAATATTCAAAGGTACACAATGAAAAGTCCCCTTACTATGGCTGAACAATGACACTCGTCAGCTAATGAAAAAAAGAGACTATGCATTGAAAAAAATCACTGCTCTCCATAACAAATAGTGATCTCCTCATCTTTAAAGGATTGAGAAATGCAATAGTCATAGAACTGCGTAAAGCAAAGACAGCCTATTTTATGCAACTGATTGAGTAATCTAAAGGAAACAGCACATCCCTTTGGAAGCACCTCAACAGTCTTACTAAACTCAAGCCTAGTCAACAAAAAACAATAACCCTATCACAGACCACAAAGACACTGCCTTTATCAGAACTCTGCTCTGCCCTGGTTAAACCTGTAACCCACCTGGTAAACCTTTCTATCAGAGTGTGCAAATTCACACAAAGTTGGAAACAAGCCATCATTACCCCATCATTCATTTTTAAGACTGATCCAAAGGACCAAGCAGGCAACTATAGGCCGATCTCAATATTGCCTGCTCTTTCCAAAAATTTAGAAAAGATTATCAGAGAACAGCTAGTAGAGCATCTCGAAAACAACAAACTTCTCAACATCTCAGGGTACTCTACAGAAATGGATTACTGCTACCTTACTGAGAACATCAAGAGTAAGCTGGACAAGGGTAATGTTGTGGGAGCTGTGTTTATAGACTTTAGGCCATCCTTAAATATATTATTGTTTGCAGTAACAGCCAAAAAAATAAAAAAATGGGTCAACCCGTGCCTTCAGGCGCATCACTGCAAACCTCAATCTGATGCAGGTTATGTAGACCAGCCTTTCACAAACTTCTTTGACCTGAGGCCCAGTCATGGCAGACTTTGGGGTCATAGGGCTCATCTACACGTACCCAACCCCACTCCCTCCAAATCAAATTGTCATTATCATTATCACAATCATTATTATGCCTATATTGTTATACATGCACTTTCACCTAAATGTTTTGCGACATGCACATCAGAGGACTGCTTTAGTAATGTAAGATATAATTAGTTTCATTGCTTTTGCATGGTTGCATGATGCTTGCATAAGAAAAGAAATACTTCTCAAAACAGCAACAATTATATGGGTGCTATTGTTTTAGGATGTTTCCCTCATGCAAGCATCATACATTGGTATGGAGAAATAAATACATGTTTTTTAATTAAGTTTAATTTGAATGCCTGAATGTAAGGATTCAGGAAAACCCAAAAAACCCACAGGATATAAATAACATATTTCGGAATTTCTACAGCAACCTCTATTTCCCCACTCACCAACCAACCCAATCAGAAATCCACACCTTCCTGAAGAGTCTGACATTGCCAAAATGAACTGCAGAACAAACCAACATTCTAGATGCACCCCTTAGCCTTAATTAACTCACCAAAGCACTCAATAAAATTCCTAGCAAAAAATCTTCCGGACCAGATGGATTACCAGCTGAATTCTACCGACACGTTTGGGACATATTATCACCACTATTCAACAGAGTAATTATAGAAATTAAAATGTCCTCCACCATACCTACACACATGAATACAGCAGCCATGACATTACTGCTAAAACCCAACAAAGATCTATCTCACCCTTCTAGCAACCGACCTCTCTCACTATTGAATACTGACTTGAAAATGATCACCAAAGCACTAGCAACCAGAATAGAAATAGTCACCACCACACTCATTCATCCAGATCAGACAGGCTTCATAAAAAAAAGAAACGCCACAGATAATGTCCGCAGACTTTTTAACCCATTTAATATATCAAGAAAGACAACAGAAAACCATTATAATTTCACTTGATGCAGAAGAAGCTTTCGATAAGGTAAACTGGTCATTTTTATTCAATACACTTCACAAGTTTGATTTTTGAGAGTCATTCATCCACTGGATTAAAATACTGTACACATCACCCAGAACTTTTCACCCTCAACTACACTCTCCTTTTCAGGAAAATTAAAAACGAATACAAACACCCACTCACACTCATCGGAAGAATACAGTAGTTGCTGTCAAAATGAAAACCCTAACCTAAATGAACTACCTTTTTTCTATGATCTCAGTCACTCCTACAGATAAGTGGTTCAAAACTCTCAATTCATTAACAACATAACTGTCAACACTCCTGTTTATTCCGGGTTTCTCACATATTTTAACTTTTTCCCCGCTGTCTTCCCGTTTTAATATTTTCCTGTAAAATATCCCGTATTTATAACAATCTCATAACATTAGCTCTACCATCGGACCTGTCAGTCTCTGTACAGTCCTGTTACCCCCTTGCCCTTCCAGCGAAAAAGATGTATTCAAAGCACCGTTTTGCTTGCTTGAAGGTGAAAGTGAGACTATTTAAGATGACGGAGTGGTTGTCGTGAGATCACGATTCAGTGGCGCCTGCTAAGTGTACGGCCGCACGCACTGTGTGTATCAGCCTACCATCAGGCTACTCAGCTACAAGTAGAGAAAGAATTCCCCCTGTTTGTATATTCACTCCAAGTTGGCCTACCATAACTTCCCAAGTCTGCACTATAGTCCATAAACTGCATGACAGGCTATTTATATTTTTCTCTAAAATAACAAAATGCATTTGTTCAACTTTATCAAGAAGAATTATGCACTAGGCTACTTGAAATTGTGTGTAGATTGATGAGAAAAAAATAATAATTGAATCCATTTATATATACTAATGGAATCCATATATACTGTATCAAATATGTTTTTTCCAGGTCAGGCCCAATTCGGACGGAGTAAGTCGGATTTCAGCTAACATATTTGTAAGGATGGCTTTAGTGATAGAGATTTGAGACAAAAAGAGAAGAATTGAGTTGAGAATTGGACTGAGTGAAGTTTCGTCTCTCTATCAAAATCTCTGGATCCATGCTAGTCACTTGGCATGATGATCACAGTTTGCATTTCAAGTTGTAAATAAAGAACTCGCTAATCACAATAATGTCAGGGAAAAATCATTTAAAATTTAGTTTGACCAACCTGAAAACCAAAGCAGATAGTAGGAACAACACTGAACATTGAAGCCCATGATTCTAACCTGAGAACATAGACAAAGAGAGACATGAGAGATACGTGAGTTACTGGGACAATTTATATTTACTTTCAACACCAAAAAGACAGATATTTACCCTTTGCTGTGTTGAGGTGTAAGATCAGCAATTTGGTCTTCTCTCATGTAATACTTCACTATGATAGCCACAGAAAGGTATGTAGCCGCTAGTGTCCCTAAAACACTGGAAAACATGATAATGACATAGTGAACTATCATAGTATAAAAAATACATAACAAGTCTATGACTACTAATAAATAAATACATAAATTAAAGGAAAATTCTAAAGTAAATAATCACAGATCATAAAATTGTAAATACAACATTATAATTACAGAATTATAGAGACCATGGAGAATATATGAAGAGTGTGTAGAGTAACCATATACTCACCTAGTGTATTTTTGTATACCAATTTCTTTAGGGATGGAGAGGGGTAAGATGATAATAAGACACATGATGAAGAGGACAAAACGATGATCACTGTACCAATAATGTGGCATCTCTGTTTCAGTCAAGCCTGTTATTGTCTCATAGATTGATACACACACTGGCAACAGAAATGTGTATACCCCCGCACACAGAGAGAGATAGAGAAAGAGAGGGAGAAAGAAAGAGAGAGAGAGAGAGAGAGAGAGAGATTAATGTACAGACTCAAGCAGTCGGCAGCCCCTGATCTCTCATTAAATGACCCCTGAAGGCCACTCCAACTGGTAACTTCAACCTGTCAGATGATTTGAAAGAGAAAGCAAGAAGGGCTTTCTATTGCCCCCTTTTTACCTTCAGAACTACCTTAATTCTTAATGGCATAGATTCAGCAAGGTGCTGGAAACATTCCTTATAGTACTTATAGACTTTAATATCCATGTTTGCTGTCAGGCTAAGCTGATGGTTAAAGATGTTTTAAATGTCATTGATTCTTTTAATTTGATGTAATCTGTGATGGGCCCTACACATTTACAGGGACATACACTAGATCTGATACCGTCATGCGGTTTTCCTTTCCATAACCTCTATATACGTATGCCATGCTATTTTCTCTGATCATATGCACATTTTGTTTGAGTTGATTCAACACATTATTGTCGCACGCTAAAACCCTCTACAGCCACTGAATTTTCAACAGCTTTCTAAATTGCTGTTAAATCTCATCAAAACTCACCGCTTAACGGCAGCGCTGCACTCTGTGAAAACGCAAAATTTACTGGCAACCTTATGCATTAAAATATTTGTAGATGGGGCAATCACATCACTGTTAACCACACTAAGCATTTGTTTGCCCAATTTGCAATTCTAACTCCAGATTAGTCTGTAATTTTAAGGGCAATTGGTTTGCATGCTTTTTTAAAGTAAGGTTAAGTAACTAAACTGAATTCTACTTACTGGAAAATTTTAAGTCAGGAAATTATTATTACGGAACCCTAGAGGGGTCATTGCAATATATTTTTGGTATATATCCAGAAAACGTGCGCACGTTTTACTAAATTGTGCACTCATACTAAATTGAGAGCACAATTTAGTAAAATATCGTGCTCACAATTTAGTAAAACGTGCAATTTAGTAAAACGTGTGCACGATTTAGTAAAATAAGCACATATTCTCTCGATACACAAAGATATCTTGCAATGACACCTCCTGGGCTCCGTATATTATAGTGTTGTTAACATTTTCTATTAAGTTCAGCTAAAATCTTGGTAAAGACAACAATTGTTCGTAAAGGCAACAGCCTTTTTGTAGTTTAGAAAAAGCATAAAACGTTGTTGAGAAAACATAAGGTTTGCATAATGCATAATGTTTCCAATGAATTTTGCGTTTTTGCACGTTTTTTTTAGAGTGTGAGGAATTAACATCACGTTTACACTCCACTTCCAAAATGATCTTAGATACTACCCTTTTAAAATCATGCGATCTAAAGCTAAAGCTGAACCATGGTTGAATGATGTTACTCGCACAGCCAGACAAGAATGTTGAAGAACGTGGAAAAAAGGCAGATTGCAGGTATCCTATGAGATGCTTAAGAACAGCTTGGGCCCTATTTTGGCGATCAGAAATGGATGGTCAGAGGCATAGGATCCTATTTTGGCGATCAGAAATGGATGATGAAAGGCGTAAAGTTTATAGACATTAAAGGCGTGGCCAGTCTACAATCACTAATTTAACGTTGCGATTATGTGGTCAAACGTTGGACGCTTGGCCCAAAAGGGTTGTTCTTATGTTTCTTAATCAGTCATGGGTGTGTTTTGGGCGTAACATCCTTTAAACCAATGGAAATGACATCTTTTATTCCCTTTAACAGCAAGCAGCGCAACTTCAAACAGAGCATCAGTATTTTGATAGTCAGCAGCGCATTTGAAGGAATCTGCTTGCCCGCGGGACCGTATGGAACAGGTATTCCAATACCATGCTTTACTAAAACCTAGCAGAGTATAGCCTACACACATCTGCACTCATCTATTATTTGAACTCATTGGCAAAGTGAAACTTCACCGTGGTGTCATAGTCAATGACAACACAGTAAATTACTTTCAGTATTGACTGACAATGGGTTACCATTAGTGCTGGGACAACGCGTCGACGTAATCGATGACATCGACGCAATCGATGACGTCGACGCAATCGATGACGTCGACGCAAAAAATACGTCGACGCAAAATATGCGCGTCGATTCGTCAACCATAACGTGTCCTTAATATTTTTCATGTAGGGCTCATTTTATTGACTCTGAATGTTTGCAAAATCCCGATGTAAATGGAAAGGTGTTTTCCAAGACTCAAATGTGCTTGTCCCAAGGAGAAGTACGAACCGTTATTTGAACTTACTACGTTATGAATTGCATCCACACATCAGCAGCCTTTTAACTGTGTTAATGTTAATTGACCGATCCCAAGCCCCGCCCCCTTTTACTATGTCACAATGAGGACTTCGGAGGACCTCGGTCAACTTTGAATTTTCTAGTGTCCGTTCTGTATGACAATACGCCAGTTATGCGAAGGCTATAAGGCTTCTTTTGCGAGTAGCCTAAGAAACTAAATAACTAAAGAGCTCAAAAAGGTTCAAAGATAAGCCTGAGATACTTGTAGAAGTGACATCCGATATCCTGACCGTGTGAAACGTTAACACACATAGGCCTAACTTTGCATAACTTTGGATAGGCTGCTACTTTTCAGTAAAGAAATCTGAGTGTGTACGAAAATGTTCCCTTTATTTGTGTTCATAACTACACACAAAAACATAACTAAATCTGGTTTCTACTGATGAAACGACAACATAAGCCTACGCAAAAAAATATACCTACCTTGCAGGAACTGAACTCGCACATTCATACGATTGGAAGACGCGCAAAAGGCTACACCTTCAATCACGTATCGCCTTACACACATCAAGAACATACTTTCAGCTTTGCTACATTGCCATGTTTAACTTGGGATAGAAGACTGTTGACAGAAATAGGCTAATGATAATTTTTTCAACAAACGCAATAATAGCCTACTGCGATGCATTATTGATGGCTGAACGAGAGATAGACAATGTCTTCTAAAGATCGAATCATGTGCTGATTCAAAACTATGCCTTGCTATAGGCTATGCAGTCTCGAAATCGCCAATATTAGACCTAGCCTACTACATTGCCCACGTTTAAATTAATTATAGCATAATGATGAAGTCTAGTGCAAGACAAACCACGTCTGCAAACTGCAGATAGCCTATGTCATGCGTGGTATGGGTTTGAACTCGGAGTGGGGTCTTTTCAATACACTTGTATCATGTTTATTTGAACTCTTCCTTCTAAAGCAGCCATTCAAAATAATAAGTAGACTCTCGGCCTACCGAAGAGAAGCTTCTCTCCACCTCCCCAACATGAGCTGCTTAACAGGCTAGTCACTCTCCCAAGTTGCGTGAACTTGGATCTGCAGCACTTGGTCCCGTCTTACTAATCCTCGAAATATGGTTAGATTTTGTTATGGACACGTCAACACCATATGTTCGCACAGACCTGTTTATTGAATCAGAGTCACATCTGCAGCAAATAAGGTAAACTACCTGCTCGGGATAACATGCTAATTGTTTATCCAGTTAACATGCATCCCATTAAGATCCACGACACCGGATTGTTTTGTCCTCAATTTGTGGTGTTCCACCTCGTTGATGACAGCGGACATTGTGAATGTGTCCTTCTGCATACTGAAGGCCTTTCTGACCTCTGTTTTTTGAATATATCAATATTACTTGACGCCCAGAAATCCAGCATACACTGTTGCACTAGGCAAAATGGGGGTGCTGCGTCCCCATGTTGAACACGCGTTCTCGCACACTTTCCTGCAAACTTGTCCGACTTAGCAACAGTAACTATGGGACTGACAATGGGAGGAGGGGCTTGGGATCGGTCAATTGCAAGGATTCCCTCACAACGTCTTAAAGTGACAGGCACTCAACTACACTACTGAACTTTATTGAATGCTACCTCTGACTAAGAATGCATTACTTTGCACTTGTATAGTCTTTTATTTTGGAATCTTAAGAGCAATAAACATATATTGCAATGTTAAAGAATTCATGTTTAATTCATTCAGATATGTAAATAAACATGTATAAGTTGCTATTAGTCAACTAATGAGGAGATAATCGATAATCGAATCGAACTGAAAAAATGAATCGTTAGATTAATCGATGCATCGAAAAAATAATCGCTAGATTAATCGTTTAAAAAATAATCGTTTATCCCAGCCCTAGTTACCATCGAAAACATAGCTAGAAAAAAGCAACACTTACCCAAATATTCGAATGACTGAATAAAAAAACGAAAAAAGGACATTTATCCTGCAGAGGAGGTGCTGACTTCAGCTGTGCTTTATATGCCCCTTTCATTATAGATCAGGCTTTTCTTGGTCAGTTACGTAATGCTTTTTAAATAGTATAAGATAGCAATTTTTAAATTACCCTAGCAACACCTTAGCAACCACCACTATAATGTCAACATAGCAACTGCCATAGCAACCAACATGATTACCCTAGCAACCACCCTAGCAACCTTGTTATTAAGCATAGCAACCACCATATGTACCCTAGCAACCATCGTAATTACCCTAGCAACAACATATCAACCACCACTATAATGTGACCCTAGCAACCACCATAGCAACCAGCATGATTACCCTAGGAGCCAGCATAGAAACTGTGTTATTTAGCATAGCAAACACCATATGTACCCTAGCAACACCCTAGCAACCACCAATATAATATCAACTTAGCAACAGTCATAGCAACCAACATGATTACCCTAGACACCAGCATAGCAACTACTGTTTTGGCATAACAACCACCATATGTACCTTAGCAACACCCTAGCAATCATCTCAATTATCCTAGCAGCAACTTTGCAACATTGTTTTGGTGAACTGCACCTGATTAAGCCCTGCAGTTCCTTGGAGATGCAATTCTAGTTGTTATTAGCATGATTTTGATCAACTGGTTTCCTCATCAACACTATGCTTTCAAAACAGACAAGTAGGCTATTAGAATACTTTAACTAGAAATAACTGATAACTGAAGATGAGGGATGACAAAGCTTGATTAAGACAGCTGAGGTTGAGTGCAGAACATTGGATGCTTATTGAAAAAACCCTTGAAAAGTGAACATGGCTTTTTCTTAAAGGGCCTACTTTTTATTTATTTAGTCTTTTCCCAATTCTTAACCTTCACTTTTCTCTCATTTACCATGGTTTATTGGTGTATTCTTTTTGTCCTTATTTTATGGATTTTGTTTTCTTGTCCTATGGCCTGATTGATGGTTTTACCTTTAATTTAAATTATTTTACATAATAAGATATGATGTGACTTACTGGTCTCTCCCTTTTGTTAGGTTTATATACTAACTAAGGTAAAGCCACACACCAGAGCAGCTCCCAAACTCAAAAAAAAAGTTTCGGCCCAACAGACTTTTCCTCTTTTGCTTGTCGGGTTGAAATGTTAGAGTTTGTTTAATTGAAGTTTTGGGAGCTACACTTGAACGTTGAACCTGGCCCAAAGATAGGTGGGATATGCATGCAAAAACCAAGTTTGCTGTCTTAACGTACCAAAGATAACAAAAACACTTGGTTTGTGAGTTTTGTGGCAAAGTGGTAGCGGTGTAAGGCGGGCACTCTGTTGAAATGAAATGGAAATAATCCAATAACATGCAATCAGCGTTAAATTCTAATCTGTCTATCGGCAAATAAATGCAAATATCCCTTTATCGTAAGAATGCGACATTCTGCCGTCATATGTCAAAAACCAAGGAGATAAGTAGCCTAGGCTATAGTCAAAAGACATAGGCAACATTAGTCCTTGAGCCAGAGGGGTTTGTCGGTACCATCTGAAGGGAATAAGTCTCACTCAGTGATTTCAGGCAAGGTTTACCAAGGTTTTCCTCTTTTCTTTTCTTCTTTTTCTCTGATTGTCTACACTTTGTAAAGCGCCATGATACATGTGTAATGTTTTGGCACTCTATAAGCACAATCAAATTGAAATTGAAATTACCACCCAAGAGTTAGAAAATAAGTGATACCAGTATATTGGTAGTAGCTTTTTGTGAGTTATCACACATATATTACAGTTGAATAGGCAAACATCTTAACTAATAGATATCCCCAATAAACTGCCATGGCTGATTATTTGCTTTATGTCAATATTTTTTTTTTTTTGTATTGGACGTTTTCTGAAATATGTATAAATATTGTAGCGACTGGCTGTCAATCAATTAGTGCCCGCGCTATGACCACGCTATGCATAACCCCGGGCATGTTGCATTGCAAGCCTGGCGAGAGGGAGATGGACCCCCTTGGGGGATATAGACTACCTATCTTTCAGAGATGAACAGACCTCTGAATTTCGCCTACAAAGAAGCTGCCATCTTTGAGATCCGGTATCTTGCCGTTTTTCCTACGCAACGTAATTTGTTAGCAAGGGAGCAAAACGGGACAATTCTGGTCTGCATAAGTTGGAGTGTCACCTTACAGTGCCTATAAAATGTCTTCAGCCCCGTGTTAAAGTTGAGTAAAAAGAGGAATTTTAAAAAATCATCTTTTGGAAATGGATCTTAATGCCTTAATTTAAAAAAATGAGGACAAATCCCACCTTTAAGGACACCAATTTTCTTTATGAATGAATAATGTATTGTAAATAAATAAATGTTCTTCATTAAAATACAGGGTGTATAAGTATTCATACCCCTATGTTCAAATTCCCATAGAAGCAGGCAGATTTTTATTTTTAAAGGCCAGTTATTTCATGGATCCAGGGTACTATACATCCTGATAAAGTTCCCTTGGCCTTTGGAATTAAAATAACCCCACATCATCACATACCCTTTACCATATCTCACGATTGGCATGATGGGGTACTTTCCATATGATCATCTCTCAATGCAAATCAAACCAGCTATTAGTCTAACTGAAATAAAACCATCCCAATCTCTAGCTAGCTAGCTAACGCTAGCTTAAAAGCTATACAAGTGGACTCGTACCCTTGAAGTCACAATAGTGTGTAGGGCAAAATGTCTGCATTTCAGATTTCTTTGTCACCGCAAGTTCGACAGGCACGATTATTAAAAATCACATATTTTCACATAAGAAAAAAATCGCATGAACACAGATCTCCTTTTATGGACAAAGATGGTGGCTTTTTGTAGGCGTACATCAGAGGTCTATTGCTTGGGTTTGACCCAACCTTTCAGCCTTAGTTTAAACACACCTTACCACTTGCTTTGCTGCACATGCACTCCCTTTATAGCCAGGATATTCTATTTTCAGGCTCGGCTCACAAATTGATTCCCACAGATCTGAAATGTATCTGGCGTAACACCACACACACACAGACACACACACACACACACTCACACACACACATACAAATAACTGTGTATTTTGATTGGCTGTTGAGCTTAAATACCTACATCTTTGGCCAGAATAGAAAAATCTACCTCTTATAGAACATAACATTTCGGCTAATTTGGGAATAATAAATATGTTTTCATTAAAATGTTCAATAAAATCCAACTCACATTTCTCAAGCTGGTCCTGCACCACCACCAAAAAGGCCACTGAGATCATGAAAAGGTTAAAGACGAAGCAGACTTCACACAGCTGACCAATCCTGAGACCGCACACCTCACGCACCACATCCTGATAAGTGTTTTGCCTACTTACTGATGAGGCAAATCCCAGGATCACAAGGCCACTTATCAAGAACACCAAGGAAATCTGGGGTAAAAAGGAAAAATGTGTCATAAGAGCATTAATACATTGGAACATTCTATCATCATTTCACTTCAATGAAGACATGCAGCTAGCTCATCCATTTAAAGATGACAAATGGATGAATGATGAAAGATGACATAGAATGGATGAGTATTTTACCTTGACCTCTGATGTTTACATAGAGGGTATGCAACATTGCTCTGTCAAAAACATGTTTAAATGCTTTATTTAAAGGGATATTCCACCATTTGGCAAATTAAACTCATTTTCCACCTCCCCTAGAAGTAAAACAATTACCTTATCCAGCCATTCTCTGGCGATACCACTTTTAGCTCCAGCCTAGCATAGATCATTGAATCAGACCATTATCATCTTGCCTGCTAGCATCACGCTTAAAGGGATATTCCACCATTTGGAGAATTACACTCATTTTCCACCTCCCTTTGAGTTAAACAATTGATTTTTACCTTTCTGCAGTTCATCCAGCCGTTCTCTGAGTCTGGTGATACCACTTTTAGCTCCTGCCTAGCATAGATCATTGAATCCGATTAGACCATTAGCATCTCGCCTGCTAGCATCACGTTTAAAAGTGACTAAGATTTCAGGTAATTTTCCTATTTAAAACTTGTTTCCTCTTAAGTTAGAAAGTGTAATAAGACCAACGGAAAATGAAACGTGGCGATTTTCTAGGCTGATTTGACATGGAACTATACTTTCATTCCAGCGTAATAATCAATCAAGGAGCACCTTGGGCGCAGCAGCACAATGATATCATGCAGCACCTGAAAATAGTCCCCGTAGGCTAACTTCCAGCAACAAGGTTGAGCTGCAGCAGACGAATTGGTTAGTGACTGGATTATTACGCCTAAATGAGCATAGTTCCATGTCAAATCAGCCTAAAAAAATCACCACGTCTCATTTTCCATTAGTTTTATTACACTTTCTAACTTGAGAAGAGAGGGGAGGTGGAAAATGAGTGTAATTCCCCAAATGGTGGAATATTCCTTTAAAAGTGACTAAGATTTACGGCAATTTTCCTATTTAAAACTTGTCTCTTTTCAAGTTAGAAAGTATGAAAAGAATGAAAATGCACTGTGCTGTTCTTCCTTGGCTTCTTATTGTTATTCCACTTACCACTTTTTCTGCATGCTATTCAGCTTGAACCATTTAGCTTCAAGGAAAATTCCGGTATTTAGCACTTTGAGTCCATTTTCTGGTTTGTTTTGGATGAACTAGAGTGGTAGACACCGAAATTTTGACGATTGGTCCCGTCTCGACTTTTCTGACTCGTTTTGAATCGTCTTTGACTAGTTAGAGTGGCTGCCTACAGGCATGCTCAAACATGTCCTAAAACAACCCTTAACGTTCATTTTCAAAACTGTGCAACTCACAGAGTGGTTAGTGGTGTTCGTTGATGTTCCAAAACAAGTAGATTAGCGAAATACAGTTTCTGTCGTGTTTTATTTGCCATTTTGTAAAATCCCATTGATTTCTGTTGGAAGACTCATTGCACGATATTATGATATTACTGCGCCACCGTCTATGCAAAGTGCATGTAAACACTACTATTATATATTCATTACCCTAGCAACAAAATAGCAACAAAAGAGCAAAGAGCAAATGTGCATGCACTGTAATAATAATAACTAGAAAACGCAATTCCAGGGAATTACCAGTGCATGAAAATGCAAAACATATGGTGTGAAATATATTGTTAAAACAGATGATGTGCTAATTGGCAACCAACATGATGAGGTTTAATATAGTTGGAATGACTGAACTAGGTAGATGAGGTTTAATATAGTTGGAATGACTGAACAGTTAAATAGGTGGATAGTTTAAAAGGATACATTATTTGCTAGGTAGATGAGGTTTAATATAGTTGGAATGACTGGACAGTTAAATAGGTGGATAGTTTAAATGGTTAAATGATTTGCTAGGTAGATGAGGTTTAATATAGTTGGAATGACTGAACAGTTAAATAGGTGGATAGTTTAAAAGGTTAAATGATTTGCTAGGTACATGTAGATGAGCTTTAATAGTTGGAATGACTGAACTAGGTAGATGAGGTTTAATCTAGTTAGAATGACTGAACAGTTAAATAGGTGGATAGTTTAAAAGTTTAAATTATTTGCTAGGTAGGTGAGGTTTAATATAGTTGGAATGACTGAACAGTTAAATAGGTGGATAGTTTAAATGGTTAAATTATGTTGTGGAAACAGTTGAACAGGATGTGTAGAGAATGAGCCTGAGAAACTGATAGGGTGCAGGTGGCCAGGTGGCCTGGCCACCTGGCCTAGGATTCTAATTGCTTAACGGCCCAATTGTGATGTCAGCCCAATGTTAAGTCTATGGGAAAATGTTGAGTAGTTTTTAATGAATAGTTTAAAAAGTATAAAAGTTACAAAGATGAAAAATAGAAAGCCCAGATGTCCTAAGTAAGACCTATGTAACATAGTTTGAATGAAGTTTCTACGTTAAACGGTTGAAGCTGCATTAATTGCGTTAAAAGAAGAATAATAATAAGAAGCCTAGGAAGAACAGTACAGTGCATTTTTATGCACTGTAATAAGAAGACTTGGAAGAACAGTATAGTGCATTTTCATGCACTATAATAATAATAATAATAATAATAATAATAATAATGTTATGGATTTAGCAGACGCCTTTGTCCAAAGCGACACATAACTACAAAACAACATAATAATATTTAAAATTGAACAGGGAACAGATTAAAATGTAGGTCAAATATAGTATATAATAGTTGTAGTACACAATAATATCAATTCAATCAATAGCCTAATAAAAAAGCAATGTAAAAAAGGGGAAAGGCAATAATAAAACAATAATGTAAATTCAATCAATAATATAAAAACAATGACATGCTAAGACTACATTAAGGAGAATATCAATAATAAACAATAATGTCAAATTAATTAACAGCCCAATTAAAATAAAATAACATTATATAAACCATAACACATAAGCGGTTAAACAACTAAGTATATGTTGAATAGGAATGTCTTTAGATCCCTCTTAAACGACCCAAAACTAGGGGCAGTTCATTCCACCAACATGGAACCACTGAAGAAAAGAGTCTGGAATTAGACCCAGTTTTCATGACTGGTCAACACAACATACGCTCACCAGAAGACCGCAGTGGGCGGTTGGGGATGTAAGGCTTGATTATTGAATTGAAATAATTAGGAGCAGATCTAGTTAGTGTCCTATAGGCCAAAGTGAGAGATTTAAATTTAATTCTGGCTACTATAGGGAGCCAATGGAGAGTAACTAGGAGAGGAGTTACATGTGTCCTCTTTGGCTGATTGAAGACCAGGCGTGCTCCAGCATTCTGAATCAGCTGTAATGATCTTGATACACAAGCGGGTAAACCAGCTACATGTAATAGTGAATTACAATAATCCAGCTTAGAGATGACCATGGTCTGAACAAGAAGTTGTGTGGAATCTTGTGTCAGATAAGGTCTGATCTTCCTAATGTTGTAAGGCATAAACCGACATGATTTTGCAATAGAAGCTATATGCTCAGAGAAGTTAAGTCGATCATCAATTACAACGCCCAAGTTTTGTGCCGATCTAGTTGGGGTCAGTGAAGTTGAGTCAAGCTGGATGTTAATCTGTTGGGGAATAGCTGTTTTAGCTGGAAACACCAAAAACTCTGTTTTTGAGAGATTAAGCTGAAGGTCCATCCAGGCTGAAATATCCTTAAGGCATGCAGAAATCCGGTGGGAAACACTAGAGTCATCAGGTGGGAAAGACAGGTAAAGTTGAGTGTTGTCTGCATAACAGTGATAGTCAAATCCATGGGAGCGAATGGCATCACCTAAGGAAGTGGTGTAAATAGAGAAAAGCAAGGGTCCTAATACTGATCCCTGAGGCACACCTGTGGTGAGGTCATGAGACTTAGATACCTGTCCCTGCCAAGACACGTTGAAAGAACGCCCTTTAAGGTAAGATTCAAACCAGTCAAGAGCTTTTCCAGAAATTCCCAGTTCAGATAGTATAGATAGGAGAATGTCATGGTTAACAGTATCAAAGGCTGCAGATAAATCTAGTAGAATTAATACTGATGACTGAGCAGAGGATTTAGCTACTCTCAATGCTTCAGTCACAGACAGAAGAGCAGTTTCAGTAGAATGACCACTCTTGAAACCAGACTGCATAGGGTCTAGTAGATTATTCTGATGAAGAAAGTCACATACTTGCTTGAAGACCACTTTCTCCAAAACCTTTGACAAGAAAGGATTAAGTTGGATTAAGTGTACTTTTCTTTAGCAGAGGTGTAGCCTGTTTAAAAGAATAGAACTGAGTGAAGCATTAAATACATGTGTGACTGCTGGTAGAACAGCGGGTGCGACAGACTGTAGAAGTGTGGACGGGACAGGATCCAATGGGCATGTTGTTGGATGACTTTGCTGAAGCAATTGAGAGACTGCTTCCTCATCAAGAGGAGAGAAAGAGTCCAATGATGCTGTCATACTAACAGAAGGCAAAGCCCTCCTTATAGGTTCATCAAACTGAGCACTTATTTGAGCTTTTTCAGTGAAAAATGTTGCAAAGTCATCTGCTGACAGTGAACTAGTTGATTGGAGGTGGAGGATTGAGAAGAGATTTGAAAGTAGAAAAAAGTTTTCTACTGTCAGTGGCGCTCTCAATCTTGCTTTGATAGAATGCCTTTTTTGCAAGTGTAACAGTGGATGAAAAGGATGACAGCAAAGACTGGTAGTTACTAAGATCATTTCCATCTCTGGATTTACGCCATTTCCTCTCAGCAGCTCTAAGTTCCTTTCGTACTGAGACTATACTGTTCGTCAGCCATGGATGGCGAGGTTTAGAACGAGTAGGTCTTGAGGAAAGAGGACATGCTGCATTCAGACAATAATAATAATAATAACTAGAAATGCAATTCCAAGGAATTACCAGTGCATGAAAATGCTAAAGTTGTAATGTAAAATATCATGTATAGTTAAAACAGATAATACAGAGATGGTTACTACGGTGATGCTAGGATAGACATGGTGGTTGCATAGCTTAATAAAAGTTGATAGTTTAAAAGTAGACTGTTTAAAAGCTGAATGTAGATACAGGGCTGCCAACTTTTCAAAAAACCTTGGAGTGAGATTTGGTGGGGCCAACCAAAATTTTGCTGCGGAAATTTTTGTTTGGCTCATTCAGCATTATACCGTACAGTAAAAAAATATATACATCAGTGGTTCTCAAGTTTAGGGACCAGGCATGGACGGATTATAAACTTTTGGGCCCCTGGGCCCACATGTATTAAGGGCTCCCCAGTAATTGTCGCATATGTGGAAGGAGGGGTTGGGGGTCGTCCCCCAGAATTTTTTTAATTTGTTTGATGTGATTTCCTCAGGGTATATGCAGGAATCATAGAGTTGAATTTACTACTTTTTACTACCTTTTTTACTACCTCCACAATATTTTTTACTACCAACACGACATCAAGCAGCAGCCCTTTTTTTTGTGTGTGGGGGGGGGGGGGGGGGGGGGTATACAAAGCACCACTTACTACTTGCTATAAGGTATAAATCATAAATATTAGGTACACTAATAATTTCTAATTGTGATCATTAAGTATGGTCATTGTCAATGACAATGTATTTTTGTAGTGTCGAGGAGTTCAGTTTCAGTTGTCCTTACCTTAACCCTAGCTCTTCTAGTTATCCTAACCAGCCCTTAGCCCTAATAAGGTGAATGATAACCTTGGCACAAATGACGCTAAAACACCAAACATGTGTGGTGAAAAATGAAGAACAAACACCACCGAAACAACTCTAGTCTAAGGATAGGCCCAGAAATCTATTTATATGGATATATAAAGCCATTATTATTGGTATGGTATTGTTGTTGCACATTTGACACAAAGCAGTCCGTGAAAACATGCACATCAGTGGACTGCTTTAATGCAAAATTTAAAACTATGATTTCATTGCATTACTCAGCATGGATGCACGATGCTTGCATGATAAATACTTCCCAAAACAACAGTTAGGTAGGTAGGTAAGGATGCCATTTAGGAGTGTAAATCAAGTTTAATCACAATTTGATAAAATATAGATTCTTTAAGCCAATGATTTGATTATTTTCAATACTTCAAAATGTGTAGCAATGCGATTCGATGCGTTACTGGTCTGTTGTCGATAGGAAATGATAGATTTTGGTTAGTTTTCATGGATTCAAATGTCAATATTATAGGCTAAATTATAAGCCAAATACTGAACATTGACTGTGGAATCAAGTAGGTTACAGAGTTTCTTTCCCCCCCTAAAACCTCCTGTCACTAGCTAGATGCTTTCAAATTTAACATGGTTTTAAACTCATATGTTGCAGTTTTCTGTCACTGCAATAAAACTAGCCTATTTTGAATATTTTGTATAATTTGCTGTTCCTTTTATGAGAACAATTTAACTGATCAAGTTTTCATAGGCTATTGAATGATTTAAATGTGAATGCCATAAACTTAATTCGCCATTAACTAGATTCGCGTGGTTCTTCACGCAGTTGTCATCTAAATGCAGTGTTTTAGGCTATTCAAAGAATTTCACGTTCATCACTCAGTTGTGGTGTAGGTCTGTCTTGAGTGACCGCTGACCCTTTAAATGTCTGGGACTTTAAATAACGGGACTTTTAAACTGCATGCTGTTTTTGTTGATGGACAGTTCCGTCTTTGATTCAGTTTTCTACCGTTTTAATAAATGACACGCGCACTTGCGTGGTTAAAAGTAAGGAATTGTTTTCACTCGTTTTCTTGCAATTCCGTTACATTAGATACTAGGTCTAGGTTACGTTAAAAAAATGTTGTCGGTTACAGTGACTAGTTCGAACTTTGTTACTGATGGGATAGGTGGAATTTTATTGCATGGTTCTGGATGATCACAGTCAGATGGCAGCGCTACCGTCAGCTGAACGAAAGCTTAGGCCTACACTAGTCAAGTCCACAGTTGTTAAAACTTCCAGCTGAAGTAGCCTAGTGTAAACTGAGAGAGTTGCCTCCTAACGGAGTGAGTGTAGCCTATATATTTTTTAGCTGCTATCCGAGTGATAGGCTAGCCTAGGCCTACATCTACCGCTGCTTTGCTACATGAACAAATATTATTAGATGAGTGACAGAAGCACCGGACACCAGACCAGCAGGCCCATATGATAAACGCAGCTCTGGTAGCCTGCGGTAGGGCCTAGATGACGTGAAAAACGCGAGTCGCCGAAAAGCATCCCTGCATCCCTGGCCCCTAAAAAACTCTTCGGATCTGCACGATTCATATAAGTCGCCCAAAGCAACGTGAAGGAGACACCGAAAAGCGTGTTGTTTGTATCCCTGTAATATCAACTGAAGCAAAAAGGCGAAAATGTTGTTTGTTGGCTGTCAACCACGGAACTCTACACAGTTTACTTCTACGTCATTGCTATCGACTCCGACTCACTCAGGTCCTGTTAGCACGTATATACATGTAGACACAAATATTAAGCAAAATGTAAACTCATATATTGAGGTGGTGATGAAAAATTTACTACCAAGTCAAATTGCATTTATTACCTTTTACTACCTTTCAAGGGCCTTAATTTTGGTAGATTCTATTTACTACCTTTTACTACCTTTTACTACCGCGCGGACACCCTGTTCCTGTATTCTGGTGCATTTTGGAGATGGCCAATACTAAATTCAATCAGATTCATAGCCTACATCCTGATGTGTTGATATTGAGTCAATGATTCCATGCAAAGGCTTGGGCTTCAGGGCCCCCTGACACCTTGGGCCCCTGGGTCTGGGCCCGGAAGGCCCGTGCAGTAATCCATCCCTGGGACCAGGGACCCAGAGTTAAATTAACATTGCTATCTAAGGGATCTAGCCTACTACTAGGACCATGGGCGTCGGAGGCATTCTGAAAGTGGGTGGGACATTTTAGCAGGGGGTATGGGGGTCCTCCCCCAGAAAAATTTTTTTGGACTAGATGCAATTTCCTGAATTCTGGTACATTTTAACAGGTTATTTAGATACTTCTATATAACAAAATAAAGCCAGCCTACTAAATTAATAAAAAGTAAATCATGCATAATTTAAAAATAACTCAATATATAGGCTACTTGGCTACGCAATAAGGTTTCCATTATAGCACCGCGGACCTTCAATGAACGCATGGAAAGAATGCCGCTCCAAAAAACGCATGTCTCAAACTAAAACTCGCATAAGAAATAAAGGGCTGTCTCGAATCCTGCCCCTAAAGGCCTGTACTTTGTCTTAAGACCCCGGCCATAATTTGAGGATTTACACTTACAGTATCTAAGATGACAAACTGGCTTTAGATATCCAACAGAGTGAATACGAGATTGTGCAGTCGCTGTGGTTAGTGACGTGATGCTGTTAATGGAGAGTTTTACATAGCCTAGCGTAAACCTATAGGTTATTATTTATTTGGCATACCTATAAGGCTTTTTACCTTATCAAAAGTCAGGGGGATGACTGATCTCTTCAACACTGCGGGGGATTTGGCGCTTGTCATTGTGTGTGTGACAGGAGGAATGGGAGAATGCGTGTAACAAAAAAAACAATGTTTGAGCGATTTGCGCGCAAATGGGAGAATCCAATGAAAATTACAATGAAGCACTAAACAGATGCTAAAAACAGCACTGGTATTTCGCACGGCAAAAGTGGGGGTGTCCAAACTAACAACTTTAAAAAGTGGGTGGGTGTTTTGTAAGAATTTAAGAAATGTTTGTATATTTTAACTTTTAAATGCATCAATCAGGTGCACTTTCAAAATAAATTCAGAGGTCAGACTTGCTTATTTTTATGGAAATACTTGTGCTGTAGCCTAAGCTATTTTGCACTTCAGAATTATAACCATGCATACACAGGTGTTATAGTTATGGTGATATTGCAATAAGTTCACAACCACAAAAACATATGCTACATTTCACAGTTCAGAAATGTTCAAAAATGTGTGTACATTTCAGCACTCCATGAAATTATGCAGAAGTGGTCACCTGTGTTATTCAGCTAGTTTATTTAAGATAATATATTGGTCATTGTAATGGCCATAGCCTACATGCTATTCCTTTTTCAGGATGTACCCATATCTGCATGATGTGAATGTTTGCATATGGCTTATGTCAGGCTTTATATCAATATTTGTGTCTCGTTATTTGATTTTCTTCATATTTTTGCATTAATGTCACTAGGAAGCATGCCAATATAAATATATTAATTTATCTGTAATGGGATTGGCTGGAACCTGACAATATAAGAACCATGATAGTGGGATAATCTATGGCTGAGCAATTTACAAAAATGTATGTACAGTAGGCCTACTGACAAATAGTTTACATTAGAATACATTATAATTTCGCCCCAATGAGGCTATGTAGAAATGTGTTGCAATTTCAAAACCGGATTACGAAGGAACCATTTATTGCACAGAGGCATGCTTTATATCCTCATATTCGGTACGGTTTGCTGTTTATTGTGATATTGGGTTTGCCACGTGTTGTGTGAAGGGTTAGTGAAATATTAAACCGAGAGTAATGGGTGTGCACTGTGTGCAAAATGCAAATATGATTAGCCTAAATTGCACGTCGGTTCAATGTGAATTTTCTTGCGAACCATTTATCACAGCAACTTGGCGCTAATATCATTGGAAAGCTTAGATTCCGCACGTTCACCTGATGTATGATATCATATGTATAGGTTTAGTTTAGTTGAACCTCATCTGCAAGGTAGGCTATTTGACCTACCAGGTTGACACTTCAGCATGAAAAATACTCAATAATACTCAAAGCATAACTGAAGCCGGGGGAATACGCCTGGGACGGCTTCTGAAGTAGCATCGCAAATGAGAGAAAATTTAGAAAATTCCACAGACAGGGGGTGCTCTTGAACCTTCTCACCGTCTCTGAAAGCATAACCGTGGCTCAACAGGTAGATCTATAGCTAAACTCATTTTTCAGGCATCTGACCAACCGGGTTGACACTTCAGCGTGAGAAATCGGGGGTGTGGCGTGTGAGTGTGTGAAACTAATCAAATGCGTGTGTCTCACGCCCAATGCGTGAGAGTTGGCAGCTATGTAGATAGTTTAAAAGTTGTTGATAGACAGTAGATAGTTTAAAAGTTGTTGATAGACAGCTAGTTTAATAGATAGTTTAATGATAGTTTAAAAGTAGACCGTTTAAAAGTTGAAGGTAAGTAGTTTAAAAGTTGTTGACAGACTGGAAGTTGAATGAATGTTGATATTCAAATAGTTTAATGGCTGTGTATAGGTAGATATTTGACGATAACTGGAAGTTGGAACGGCTCTAATGTTTGCTAGCAGTTATGCTAAGATTTTTAATTCTGCTAACCATGCTACTTAGATAATGTTTTATAGCAGTGCTAGCAATGCTACTTAGCTAACTTAACTAACATTTTCTAGTAGTTATGCTAACTATGCTAACTAACATGCTAACTATGTTAACCATGTTACTTAGCTAACCTAGCTAATCATTTTTAGCAGTTTTGCTAAAAATGCTAACTAGCATGCTAACATGCTAGCATGCTAACATGTTACTTAGCTAACCTAGCTAATCATTTTTAACAGTTTTGCTAAAAATGCTAACTAGCATGCTAACATGCTAATCTAAATTTAATTAATTAAATCTAAATCTGTCGCTTAGCAACGGGGACGCTGGCTGCAAGCCGCTCCGTCTGACCTGTTTTTATTCAGATTTTTTAATATTTTACTATTTTATTCCTGATTATTTTTCTTCAATTATTGTAGATTCGTTAATTTAGCTGTACAGTTATAGATAGCCTTTTTTATTTAAACGGTTTATTTTGTTTTTCCACACTTTTATTGCGTTTTATGAAGTCTGCCTCTAGTCCGAGTTCTACCTGCGCTGTTTTTTCGCCTGGTGATCAGCTGTTTTTTCCCCCCCTGCCGATTGCCATCAGCAAGGCCTTCACTGCTATTGGACTTGCTGTCTGCTTGTGTGGTGGAAGCTGTGCTGGATTTGAGCTTGCTAGTGTCTCTCTCCTTTTCTATCCTGAATACGCTGGGTTCATATAGTCGGTTGACTGTCCAGCTGCTGGTTTAGTCGGTTGACTGACCAGCCGGAGATTGAGGCTTCGTGCTAGCTAGGTGATTAAATTGCACACTTTGGACTGGCTGATGCATCAAGCCGTGTCGGAGTTTGTGTTTTGGCTATGGGGGGCTTTCAGTACACACCCCTTGAACTTCGACAGTTCGCCTCCACCGACACCATCAACATCGAGGTGCTCCATCTTTGCCGGGCAGCGGGGATCCTCCGGCAGAAACGCTACTTGCACAGAGGCGCAGGTCGCTCTATCATCCGTGCGACAGACGAAAGCATCCCTCCATCATCTCCATGGGATTTCTTGCCTAATCAACGCGGTTTTCCAGAGCAATCCGCTCCAGCAAACAACTCAGTGTCAGTGGAGAATCTACAGCGACCAACAACGCAGCGAGAATCTGTCTCTCACATCTTGGACAACTTCGATGGAGCTGCTGAGAATGTCACATCACCATGTCAGACTGCGCCTGAACCGCCGCAAGACCTTCATCCGAAGGTAAAAGTTCTCACAGCTGGTTCACCGCAGGAAGTTCTGCAGCATGCGCAAGACCCTCCTCCCGTCAAATTTGCGTTATTGAACGTACAATCTATTTGTAACAAGACTTTCATTTTAAACGACCGCTTCACGTCTCATCACCTGGACTTTTTGTTTATAACGGAGTCTTGGCTCAGCGGTAACGACGTCATTCCACTTGGAGAACTCTGCCCTCCTCACTGCAGCTTTATGAATTCCCCTAGGGCTACTGGTCGTGGAGGTGGTCTGGTCACTGTTTATAATAACAACTTTAAATGTAGAATTGTACAAATTGATATGTTCTCCACTTTTGAGGTACAGCTTGTAAAGATAAATGCCACCCTCCTCTGTGCATTAGTTTACCGACCACCAAAAATTAAGCTTAATTGTAATTTCATTCAAGAATTTGCTGATCTACTATCTTTTATGGCCTCTCGCTCTGACAATTTCATGATTTTAGGGGATTTTAACATTCACATCTGTTGCCCATCAAAACCTTTGGTTAAGGACTTTTTATGCCTTGTGGACTCTTTCAATCTTGTGCAATCTGTTATGGCCCCGACACATCAGAAAGGCCACACATTAGACCTAGTATTGTCTTATGGTTTCAATGTTTCCAACTTAGAAATTATGGATGTTGGGGTCTCTGATCATTTTTTGATTTTATTTGAATCTATTTTGTTTTGTCCCCCTGTATCTCCCCCTAAGTCCTATTCCTTTGCCTGTTCTATTAATTCCACCACAGCCACAACATTCTCTAATACTTTCATCCTCTCTCACTCACCTACTATCTCTGTTGCTATTTCCACCTGCTCTGACATTGAAGAATTAGTCACTCTCTTTAATGCATCCTGTCTTGAGACCTTAGACTGTGTTGCCCCACTAAAACAAAAGTGTGTCAAAACTATCACCACTCCATGGTTAAATGCCACGACCCGTTCTGTCAGAAAATCTTGCAGGAATGCAAAGCGCAAATGGAAAAAAGAGAAGCTTCAGGTCTTCTATGACCTTTTCAGAGATTCTCTAAAGACCTACCAAAACTCTGTTAAGGCAGCAAAGGTTGAGTACTATGCTCAGCTTATCAACAATAATGCTCATAGGCCTAAAGTTTTATTTAATACCATTAACTCTATTATAAATCCCGCCTCTGCGTCATCTACTCTTGCCCCTTCAACAGAAATCTGTGAGAAGTTCCTCAACTTCTTCATCAATAAAATTGACAAAATAAAATCTCAAATCTCACCTCCAGATTCGGATCCCTCAGTGATAGATCTTTCACCTAGCTGCCTCCAACAGTTTCAGGCTATATCTTCCTCCCAGCTTTCTGAGGTGGTCTTCCATATGAAATCTACATCCTGCCACTTAGATGTTTTACCTGCACGCCTTTTTAAAGAAGTTTTTACCATCATCTGCCCTCTTGTATTGGCCATAATTAATCACTCACTAACCAATGGAGTGTTCCCCTCAGGTTTTAAACGTGCAATTGTGCAACCTTTACTTAAAGGAGAAGTTCGGTGTGAAATTGACCTTAGCTGTACTGAAAGATGTTGCCGAGTACTCACATGTGTCCAATAGGCACCTTCGCTCACCCCCTAGCATTCCAAATTACGCCGTTTTTAGCCGAGTAGCTGTGGGGGCATAGCGTAGCCTATGCAACTAAATCGCTATTTTTACACCATTAAAAAGGTTCCAAGTAACTCCACACTACATTGGTAGGTTTCTGAGGGTCTTGGAACCTTTTTAATTGTGTAAAAATAGCGATTTAGCTGCATAGGCTACGCTATGCCCCCCACAGCTACTCGGCTAAAAACGGCGTAATTCGGAATGCTAGGGGGTGAGCGAAGGTGCCTATTGGACACATGTAAGTACTCGGCAACATCTTTCAGTACAGCTAAGGTCAATTTCACACCGAACTTCTCCTTTAAGAAACCTAACCTTGAGCCCAGTGACCTGAAGAATTATAGGCCTATTTCTATATTACCTTTTCTGTCAAAGATACTAGAAAAGGTTGTCCTCTCTCAGGTTTCTTCTTATCTGAGTGAGTTCAATATATGTGATAAATTCCAATCAGGTTTTAGATCTCTGCACAGCACTGAATCGGCCTTGCTTAAAGTCCAAAACGACATTCTCTTAGCAGTTGATTCTGGATATTGTGCCCTCTTGGTGCTTCTTGATCTGAGTGCAGCATTTGACACCATTGACCATAACATCCTATTAAAACGCTTGGAGGATGAAGTTGGTCTCCAGGGTTCTGTAAATTCCAATCAGGTTTTAGATCTCTGCACAGCACTGAATCGGCCTTGCTTAAAGTCCAAAACGACATTCTCTTAGCAGTTGATTCTGGATCTTGTGCCCTCTTGGTGCTTCTTGATCTGAGTGCAGCATTTGACACCATTGACCATAACATCCTATTAAAACGCTTGGAGGATGAAGTTGGTCTCCAGGGTTCTGTTTTGCAATGGTTCTCTTCTTATCTTAGTGATAGATCATTTTCAGTTAGTTTAGGCAATTTCTCCTCTTCCTCTGCCCTTATAAAATGTGGTGTTCCTCAGGGTTCCATTTTGGGCCCTCTTTTATTCTCTCTTTATATGCTACCCCTTGGCTCAATTTTTAAAAAGTATAACATTCAGTATCACTGCTATGCAGATGACACTCAGTTTTACCTGCCTGTTAACACTAATGGCATTTGTTCTTTGGAGAATATTTTTAACTGTCTCAGTGACATCAAATGCTGGATGGCAAGAAATGTTCTTCAACTGAACGAAAGTAAAACTGATATAATTATTTTTGGCCCTCCAAGTGATGTTTCTATCTTGAAAAATGCACTAGGCCCTCTCTCTGCAAACTGCCACAGTGAAGTAAAGAATCTTGGGGTTTTCTTTGACTCCTCTTTAAATTTTTATAAGCAAGTAAATAGTGTGGTCAAAGGCAGCTTTTTCCAGTTAAGAACCATTGCAAAACTGAAGCCCTTTTTGTCCTTCTCCGATCTTGAAACTCTTATACATGCTTTCATAACATCTAGACTAGATTATTGTAATTCCTTATATGCAGGCCTGACCCACTCCGCTCTCAACAGACTTCAGCTAGTTCAAAATGCAGCAGCTAGATTATTAAGTGGCTCTAAGAAACGTGAGCATATAACTCCTGTGTTGGCTAAGCTGCACTGGTTACCTGTGGAGCACAGAGTTAAGTTTAAAATTGTACTTTTTGTCTTCAAAGCCCTCAGTGGTTTGGCACCTAGTTACAGGGCCGTAGTCACCATAGACATTGAGGGGGACGTGTCCTCCCCAATATTGAAATATGACCAAAATGTCCCCCCCAATTTTCGGACATAGAAAAATAAAGAAAGAATAAAGCGCTATACTAGGCCTACAGGAAACCAACACGTATCTGAAATGTAATCAAACGTAAATAACACACAAATTAGTTACCTATGGTTTCAGAGTAGCCTACACCCCTGAGTGGTTTGTCCTGGTGATTTTCCGTTTTTCGTTAGTGGCGTGCGCTATCAAAAGCTTCCATTTACTGCACCCTACTGCGGTGAGGTAGGGCTGTCAACAATATCGCAAAAGCTACCAAAACAATTTTCACAAAACTTCTTGGAAAGGTGTAGCACAGGCTAAGGAAATCTCATACATGTTTGGAGCCGATCAGACTGAAAGGGAACATTTTCCATATTGTAGCCTATTCTCGCAATGATAGCGAAAGTGAAACGTTTCATTTTAAATGATGAATTTGTGCAAGCCTGTGTCATTTCTTTCACGTCTTTAATGCATTCATATGCTAGTAGTAAAGCCAGAAATTACCGTGTATAGGCCTCTTAGAAATGATTGTTGCATATTATTTATATGCGCACTCAATCGCGCATCCATGCAGGCAAAACGTGATCAAATGTGGCGACGTTTACAATACGTGATAGCCTAGTTAATGTGAATCGCGGACAATAACCAAAGAAAGGAATTTGCACCTCCATTCACCAATTAAAGGCTGTAGTAGGCCTAGTGTTTCTACATGTTGGCACAAAACGTAATTTCTGTCAGAAGCCAGTCTATAATGCATACAGGGGTAACATGAGGTGAGTCAGACAGAAGAGGGGCCTGTCTTAGTAGCCTATTCCTGAATCCTGTCCCTTTCAAACTACGTTAAAATTGTGTGATTAGCCGCCAGCATAATAAAATCTGAATTAAAAGACAAAATCTTATTAGGCTCCAAACCTATGAGTCTAAGCCTTAGTTTAAAAAACTCTTCAGGTGTAAGTAATAAGTCAAAGAACCACATTATGTGTAATATAGAGGTTATCAAAAGATACTCTAGTTTGTAATTTCTTTTAAAGTATATTTGGGGGGGGGGGGGGGGGGGGGCTTCTGTTTGGGGGTCCCTCAGACCCCATTACAGATTTGGTCCCCCCCAATGTTGACATCATGACTACGGCCTTGCCTAGTTACATAGGTGACCTACTAATTCCTTACAGCACTCCAAGATCACTTAGGTCTTCATCTCAGAATCTTCTCTATATCCCCAAAACACGCCTTAAAACTAAGGGTGATAGAGCCTTCTCTGTTGTTGCCCCCCAACTCTGGAATAGTCTACCTGTACATATTAAGTCCTCTCCAACCATTGACTGCTTTAAGTCTAACTTAAAGACTTTCATTTTCTCCCAAGCTTTTAATCTACCTTAATACCCCCCCCCACACACACACACATATACTCTTTATTCTTTATTTTATTTTTGACCAATTTGTTTATTATTTCAATTATTTATTTATTTTCCCCCCATGTTATGTGATTATTGTTGTTGTACCATTGTCATTGTTTTATGTTTGTTTGTAAGCACTTTGGTTCAACTCAGTTGTTTTTAAATGTGCTATAGAAATAAAGTTGACTTGACTTGACTTGACTTATGCTAACCATGTTACTTAGCTAACTTAACTAACATTTTCTAGCAGTTTTGTTCAACATGCTAACTATGCTAGCAATGCTAACATGCTAACTATATTAACCATGTGACTTAGCTAACTTAGCTAATCATTTTTAGTAGTTATGCTAACTATGATAATGAGCATGCTAACATGTTAGCATAATAACTATGTTAACCATGTTACTTAGCTAACTTAGCTAATAATTTTTAGCAGTTTTGCTAAAAATGTTAACTAGCATGTTAACATGCTAGCATGCTAACTATGCTAACCATATTACTTAGCTAACCTAACTAATCATTTTTAGCAGTTTTGCTAAAATGCTAACTAGCATGCTAACTATATTAACCATGTTACTTAGCTAACTTAGCTAATAATTTTTAGCAGTTTTGCTAAAAATGTTAACTAGCATGTTAACATGCTAGCATGCTAACTATGCTAACCATGTTACTTAGCTAACTTCGCTAATCATTTTTAACAGTTATGTTAACTATGCTAACTAGCATGTTAACATGTTAGCATGCTAATTATGCTAACCATGTTACTTAGCTAACCTAGCTAATCATTTTTAGCAGTTTTGCTAAAAATGCTAACTAACATGTTAACATGGTAGCATGCTAACTATGCTAACCATGTGACTTAGCTAACCTAGCTAATCATTTTTAGCCGTTTTGTTAAAAATGCTAACAATGTTAGTAATGCTAACATGCTAACTTTGCTAACCATGTTAACTTGCTACAGTGGGTAGGAGTCATAGTTGATGAAAAGTGTTGACATAGTTGATGACAAGTTAAAAGTTGTTGATAGACAGCAAGTGAATGTATATAGTTTAAAAGTTTAAAAGTTGAATGTAGATAGTTTAAAAGTTGTTGATAGACAGCTAGTTTAATAGATATATAGTTTAATGATAGTTTAAAAGTAGACCGTTTAAAAGTTGAATGTAAAAAGTTCAGTAGTTTAATGGGTTACATTGTTTAACAGTGGATTATTGTAGTGAGGACTTTTATTTTGAAACAGTTTTGGGCAGAGGAAACAGTTGAATAGGATGTGTAGTCTTAATTGACCCAGATTGTATGCTTAAAGCCTGAGGCTGCAGGTGGCCTGAACACCTGCCATAGGATTCTAATTGCTTAATGGCCGTATTATGATGTCATAATCGGCAATGTTAAGTCTATGGGGATTTTTAAAAAGTTTTTCTTTAATAGTTTAAAAAGTATAAAAGTTTCAAAGTTGAAAAGACATAGCAACCCGATCTGTTTGAAGACCTACGTTACAAAGTTTGAATGAAGTTTCTAAGTTAAACTGTTCAAGAGAAATTGCGTATGGAAAAAGTGGTAAGCGGAATAATAATAACTAGAAATGCAATTCCAAGGAATTACCAGTGCATGAAAATGCTAAAGTTGTGATGTAAAATATCATGTATAGTTAAAACAGATAATACAGAGATGGTTACTACGGTGATGCTAGGATAGACATGGTGGTTGCATAGCTTAATAAAAGTTGATAGTTTAAAAGTAGACTGTTTAAAAGCTGAATGTAGATAGTTTAAAAGTTGTTGATAGACAGTAGATAGTTTAAAAGTTGTTGATAGACAGCTAGTTTAATAAATAGTGTAATGATAGTTTAAAAGTAGACCGTTTAAAAGTTGAAGGTAAATAGTTTAAAAGTTGTTGACAGACTGGAAGTTGAATGAATGTTGATATTTAAATAGTTTAATGGCTGTGTATAGGTAGATATTTGACGATAACTGAAAGTTGGAATGGCTCTAATGTTTGCTAGCAGTTATGCTAAGATTTTTAATTCTGCTAACCATGCTACTTAGCAAATGTTTTATAACAGTGCTAGCAATGCTAACAGGCTAACCATGCTACTTAGCTAACTTAACTAACATTTTCTAGCAGTTTTGTTAAACATGCTAACTATGTTAGCAATGCTAACATGCTAACTATATTAATCATGTGACTTAGCTAATCATTTTTAGCAGTTATGCTAACTATGCTGACTAGCATGCTAACATGTTAGCATGCTAACTATGTTAACCATGTTACTTAGCTAACCTAGCTAATCATTTTTAGTAGTTATGCTAACTATGTTAACTAACATGTTAGCATGTAAACTATGCTAACCATGTTACTTAGCTAACTTAGCTAATCATTTTTAATAGTTTTGTTAAAAATGCTAACTAGCATGTTAACATGGTAGCATGCTAACTATGCTAACCATGTGACTTAGCTAACCTAGCTAATCATTTTTAGCCGTTTTGTTAAAAATGCTAACAATGTTAGCAATGCTAACATGCTAACTTTGCTAACCATGCTAACTAGCTACAGTGGGTAGGAGTCATAGTTGATGAAAAGTGTTGACATAGTTGATGACAAGTTAAAAGTTGTTGATAGACAGCAAGTGAATGTATATAGTTTAAAAGTTTAAAAGTTGAATGTAGATAGTTTAAAAGTTGTTGATAGACAGCTAGTTTAATAGATATATAGTTTAATGATAGTTTAAAAGTAGACCGTTTAAAAGTTGAATGTAAAAAGTTCAGTAGTTTAATGGGTTACATTGTTTAACAGTGGATTATTGTAGTGAGGACTTTTATTTTGAAACAGTTTTGGGCAGAGGAAACAGTTGAATAGGATGTGTAGTCTTAATTGACCCAGATTGTATGCTTAAAGCCTGAGGCTGCAGGTGGCCTGAACACCTGCCATAGGATTCTAATTGCTTAATGGCCGTATTATGATGTCATAATCGGCAATGTTAAGTCTATGGGGATTTTTAAAAAGTTTTTCTTTAATAGTTTAAAAAGTATAAAAGTTTCAAAGTTGAAAAGACATGGCAACCCGATCTGTTTGAAGACCTACGTTACAAAGTTTGAATGAAGTTTCTAAGTTAAACTGTTCAAGAGAAATTGCGTATGGAAAAAGTGGTAAGCGGAATAATAATAACTAGAAATGCAATTCCAAGGAATTACCAGTGCATGAAAATGCTAAAGTTGTGATGTAAAATATCATGTATAGTTAAAACAGATAATACAGAGATGGTTACTACGGTGATGCTAGGATAGACATGGTGGTTGCATAGCTTAATAAAAGTTGATAGTTTAAAAGTAGACTGTTTAAAAGCTGAATGTAGATAGTTTAAAAGTTGTTGATAGACAGTAGATAGTTTAAAAGTTGTTGATAGACAGCTAGTTTAATAAATAGTGTAATGATAGTTTAAAAGTAGACCGTTTAAAAGTTGAAGGTAAATAGTTTAAAAGTTGTTGACAGACTGGAAGTTGAATGAATGTTGATATTCAAATAGTTTAATGGCTGTGTATAGGTAGATATTTGACGATAACTGAAAGTTGGAATGGCTCTAATGTTTGCTAGCAGTTATGCTAAGATTTTTAATTCTGCTAACCATGCTACTTAGCAAATGTTTTATAGCAGTGCTAGCAATGCTAACAGGCTAACCATGCTACTTAGCTAACTTAACTAACATTTTCTAGCAGTTTTGTTAAACATGCTAACTATGTTAGCAATGCTAACATGCTAACTATATTAATCATGTGACTTAGCTAATCATTTTTAGCAGTTATGCTAACTATGCTGACTAGCATGCTAACATGTTAGCATGCTAACTATGTTAACCATGTTACTTAGCTAACCTAGCTAATCATTTTTAGTAGTTATGCTAACTATGTTAACTAACATGTTAGCATGTAAACTATGCTAACCATGTTACTTAGCTAACTTAGCTAATCATTTTTAATAGTTTTGTTAAAAATGCTAACTAGCATGTTAACATGGTAGCATGCTAACTATGCTAACCATGTGACTTAGCTAACCTAGCTAATCATTTTTAGCCGTTTTGTTAAAAATGCTAACAATGTTAGCAATGCTAACATGCTAACTTTGCTAACCATGCTAACTAGCTACAGTGGGTAGGAGTCATAGTTGATGAAAAGTGTTGACATAGTTGATGACAAGTTAAAAGTTGTTGATAGACAGCTAGTGAATGTATATAGTTTAAAAGTTTAAAAGTTGAATGTAGATAGTTTAAAAGTTGTTGATAGAAAGCTAGTTTAATAGATAGATAGTTTAATGATAGTTTAAAAGTAGACCGTTTAAAAGTTGAATGTAAAAAGTTCAGTAGTTTAATGGGTTACATTGTTTAACAGTGGATTATTGTAGTGAGGACTTTTATTTTGAAACAGTTTTGGGCAGAGGAAACAGTTGAATAGGATGTGTAGTCTTAATTGACCCAGATTGTATGCTTAAAGCCTGAGGATTCTAATCATCTAATGATGTCATAATAGGCAATGTTAAGTCTATGGGGAATTTTCAAAAGTTTTTCTTTAATAGTTTAAAAAGTATAAAAGTTTCAAAGTTGAAAAGACATAGCAACTCGATCTGTTTGAAGACCTACGTTACAAAGTTTGAATGAAGTTTCTAAGTTAACCCTTACAAGCCCGACCGTTCTAATTTCGTTAAAATTTTAACGATGACCAATCATCTAATATCTCAGCTGTCCAATGCCTGATTTTATTTCTGAAATCTTCCCCGTAATGCTGACAACATAAGCTTCAATTTGATATGATTGGTTAAGAGGTTTATGGCGCGAAATGTTTTGGATACTTGAAGATGAGTCGTGAAAAAAACGTTTCACTTCAGTCGTACATTTTGACATGGACCGCCAGATGCCACCATCAGTTTACCTCGACTGGAAACCACACAGCTGGATAAACTGAGGTAATATATGTTTTTACATAGTTTCTAGTTATAGTTAATCTTAATCTGTAGTCATAAAATCATGTTATTTGACAGTAATATGCTTTCTCATCAGCGTCAACATTATGGCATAGCGGGGGCTAAGTGCATCGTCATGTAACTTTAGCTAGCTGCATTACTCTGAACTGCTTGCAGTATTCTCGTTTGCTTTGATATCAGTTATTTTCATTTGACAATTTCATTTAAAAACCTGTTAGTATATAACCTGTAAGTAAGTTTGTTTTCTAGTACCAATTTGCTTGTTGGGTAAGCATTATATTGGCAAGTCAGTATAGCATACCAAAGCTGAATAAATCAATGGGCGCCGCATTTCTAAGTTGCGTTCTCTTACATGAAATAAGTTGAGCGATATTTTTACTCCTCTCAATATGTAGTTGTAGAAAACAAGATGTGAAATCACGGATTCTGTCAGAAATGTAGTGCTAATTAACTTATTGCCTCTCCTCGGGTTGTTACCTCGCTAGGCAGTTTGTAGTGAACTGTTTTACCTTGCTAAGACGTGCTTGTCAGACGTGCTTGTCTCAACATTTCCTAAGATGGCATGACTTGATATTCTACTCTTCTCAATATGTAGTTATAGAAAACATGATGTGAAATCACATATTATGTCAGAAATGTCATTATTGCATTTCAGCAGTTAGTTACTAGGTGAAATGTAATCTGTCTTTATCTTAATGCCAGCCAGGCAATCAGATTTAGGGTAGCTAAACCCATGTGTAATAAAATGACTTTTACTTCTAAATATTTTTGAGTTACTCAGAATGCTTCAATAGTTTAGGCTACCTCTTCTTGTGTATGTATGTGCACACACGCACGCATCTGTAGTTTTGTGATTTTATTTTTTAAATTAATAAAGGTATTACATTTGTATGATTTTACTGTTGTTTCAGATGGAGGATGACAAGACCTACACAGACCTCCTTGCAGGCCTGAAGAGGTAGCTGACTGCTGATGAGCTTGCACTCAAAATGTTGAAGACCATGTGAGGATGGAGGAATAAGGTATAGATTTAGGTGGCGTGCGTAGGGTGGTGTAGACTGTCACTAAAACACTGTGAAATAGACTTGTTATGTTGTTTTTTATATGTTGTTGTCCCAGGCATATGTGGTTTTACCAACCGGAACGGGTGGGAGGTTGTGCTTAGTAGGCCGTTGTATGCAAACACACAGTACAGGGGCATGGGACGAAGAGACCCCAGAAGAGTTTCACAGTTTTCTGGGATTGATCATTGACATGGGACTTCACTTCCCTCCCTAATATCCATTGCTACTGGGGAACCAAGTCTCTGAAGGGATCAGGGAGCATTGACCAAATGAGATACATATTGTGTACTTTTTCTCCATTGACATTGCCGTTGTCAGTAGTTTCTTATTATTTCAAGTAGGGCTGCACGATATATCTAAAATCTATCCTTATCGCGATATCAACATTTGCGATGGACATACCGCAAAGATTACTTAATTTTCGATAAATTTCGATACATTTTCTGTGCCGTGCGAATTCCATACAGTCTATGGTGTATTCACATTCTGAATGTCAACATATTTTACCAAACCGATGCTGTGATGCTGCCCTAGAAGCCCGTCCCCTACCAGTTTAGGTGTGTGGTGTTTTAGGTGTTGAGGCGGGAGCTAATGTTGTGATGGCTGAAGATCGAGCAAGGTAGGTTACACTTAGGTGAAGAGGAATTGGTGACTAAAAGGAAAAGCATGTCTGTTCTATGGAAATATTTTGGTTTTATTAAGGATGACGTGTTACAAACACAACGCCAAATGCGTCCTTCTCCACTGACAGAAGATATCTGTCTTTCACTGTAAGGCTTGTATTTCATGATTTGCATTTAGCAAAAGCCCCAGACAGCAGCAGAGAGGTAATCAGGATTCGTTATTTGTAAAAGTTGTTTAGCCTACTTCGTTGGACTGTGCGATGTGCCCCTTACTTTCACTTTCCGCTGCACTTGGCATGCCGGTAGCCTACACTGTAAAACCGAACAGTACAAGTAAAACAATGTTTTTGATTTGTAAACACTCAAAAATGAAAAAAAGTTAATAGTACTCTAATCGTCTGTGTTACTTGAACAAATTTGAACTTTTAAGTTGACAGCACTCATCCGCTTTAAGTAATTTGAAAAAATAGAAAGCGTGGGAAACTTCGCAAATTGTAGCAAATTTGTAGGCGGATCTTCTGCCATAGTGGACCTTGTGTACAGCACCAACGCCGAGTGACAAGCGACGACGGCAACGGTCGACCACCAGATGACAAGAGACGAGAACAAGAGCAGTGAAAATAGACAACGAGAGAGGAGACGACGAGAAGAGAGAAAAACCGCAATTAAACGTAAGTGGAAAAGTGAGGTGCATGTTGACCCTAAAGCACGTCCTTTATCATATTGTTTAAAAACCCGAATGTTTGAAAATATTGTCTTAGGCTACGTGACGTAACTTTATCCGGTTAGAACTAGCTAGCACTAGCAGCTAAGAATTTGGCTGCTGTATGCCAGCACTTGCTGGATCAGCCAGCGATCTAACTCAATTTGCCAATGTGAGTACTAAAAATATGAACTAATTAACCCCCGTTAGCACTATTTAACACAATAGCTTGGAAGTGCAAGCTTTGTGGTGCACTGGGTCTAATTCCAGACTCTTTTCTTCAGTGGTTCCATGTTGGTGGAATGAACTGCCCAGTGCTCTCCGTTCCTGTGGTAGTTTTGGGTCGTTTAAGAGGGGTCTAAAGACATTCCTATTCAACATATACTTAGTTGTTTAAGCGCTTATGTGTTATGGTTTATATAATGTTGTTTTATTTTAATTGGGCTGTTAATTAATTTGACATTATTGTTTATTATTGATATTCTCCTTAATGTAGTCTTAGCATGTTATTGTGTTTATATTATTGATTGAATTGACATTATTGTTTTATTATTGCCTTTCCCCTTTTTTACATTGCTTTTTTTATTAGGCTATTGATTGAATTGATATTATTGTGTACTACAACTATTCTCCTTACTATATTTGACCTAGATTTTAATCTGTTCCCTGTTCATTTTTAAATATTATTATGTTGTTTTGTATTTATATGTCGCTTTGGACAAAGGCGTCTGCTAAATCCATAACCATAACCATAACCATAACCACTGCTTGATAACAGGGCACAGGTCCTGCAACATTATCGTTTACAGCATGTTAGCAATGTTTCCTCCATTAACGTTAGTCCACTGTCATGTTACTGACTGTCTGCACATTTAAGTCAGTAGCCTAAATTCATTTGACACGGTCACACACAGTTCATGCTCAGTCAGAATGTGTATTATTCGCATGTCAGCTGTGTAGTTGAAAACAACCATTTAATGTGCAAACTGTTCTCGGCCATTTAAGGATGCATTTAAAGTGGCATTTAAAGCGACATCATGAGATGGTGGATTGTCCTAATAGAGATTGTCAGTATGTTCAAATGTGTATTCGTCCTTCAATTCACAGATTCAGAAGTTGATGCAAACAACATTGGCATTGAGAAGGAAGGAGATCATATCAGACGTCCTTCCCCGCAGACATAGCCTATTGGTTCGGTGGTGGCCTGCAATCATGTTGGAATCCCAGGTAAGCATTTCTTTTGTACAAATACTTGGAATAGATTCATTTCATGTGTGGTTCTGACCAAATGTGTTTTAAATCTTTACACTTACCCCCCTATTTTGAGTTTTTGCTCGAAATTGCACACCGCCTACTAACAATGGCCCTGTTTCCACATACTAAGAGTGCTTGACCCCCTTTGAAAGCAGAGGTCTTGTAGATTACAACTCCTCCATGGACTTAAGATAAAAAGAATGCTTTGGTTTCAGAAGCTGTACTATCAAAGAAAGGTAATCCTATTGAATTGCATTTTGTAGTTATTAACTGGCTTGACTCCATGTTTTCTCATGCAGGGATCCTCAGATGTAAATATCCGACGTGCTGTGACCAGGGATGGAAATTAACCACCCGCCCCCCGCCAAATGCGGGTAGTTTTGTGCGCTGGCGGGTGAATTTGGTCAACTTACCAGCCACTGTGGCGGGTAGAGCTAGCGTACCACAAATAGTCAGATCCGGTCTAATTTTCATACTTATTGACGGTTAAAAATAAGAAAGTGTTTGTAGGGATCATGTAGCCTAACATTGCCAGCCTATAAGGGTAAATCGCGCTGATTTGAAGTTCTACAACTCTGAGCCGCCACCGCAGCATAGCAGCACTGGTGCAGCGCTTCACTTTCACTTCACTACCATTAAGAAACTGTCACTATGCTTTCATGTGCCACTGCTAGATTATTTCAGGATGATTGCATAGACATAAATCTAGTGAGATCTGTGGATCTGCGTTATATCTTCACAGGCTAATATTCTCACGTAAATAGTTCTCTTTTGAATTGGCCCGTAGGCCTAGGTATTTTAATCCGGCCCGCGACACGCTGCTATTTAGACCTATGAGGCAGACAGACGGACATCTCCACACCCATTCGTCGTGATGGAATATCTCACAAACTTTTCATTCAAAGAAATTACAAACTGTATCAGAATAAACAGCAGAACTTACCGAACGCAAAGGTGTAAAGCATTCCCTTATACAAGTTATAGCCGTTCGCGAGTAATCCGGTTTTGAAATTGAAGCAAATGTCTACACGGTCTCCAACGTTGGGCTTTTGTCATATATGATAAGGCCAAATACAAAATAAATGTTAACAATATCGCCTAGATAACTGCACAACCAGAGTTTTTCCAATGTAGTTTCACAAAATGCTAAGCATGCATATTACGTTTCTTAAAGCTGAGCTGTGCTTAAATTGTTCAGTGTATGATTTCATTACGGGCCAAATAGAAAATAAATGCTAAATGTTAAATATAGCCTTGATACCTGTAAATATTTAAATCAGATGATGTACACTATAGTTAGATCAAGTTGAAGAGTTGGATTATAGGATGCTCCAGAACTCACACAAACGGAGTCTTAAAGGAGCCACACCACTTTTATGACAAGACACTGTAGCATATGTGGTTCTGTTGACCTTTAGTTTTGTTGCTACTGTGCTTGGAGGACAGGTTTAGGGCAAAACTCAGCACATTTTAGTCATATTGCAATAATGCCGATTACCGTGATCATTTTGGGTAGCCTACTATAATCATGATATCACATTTTCATGCCGTTTCTCTAGTGGCTGGTAAAAAAGTTGAGTGGCTGGTAGATTTTGGAATCCACCAGCCACAGTGGCAGGTAGAAAAAATATTTAATTTCCATCCCTGGCTGTGACGCTCCGTGGCCTTCCTTTCTACCTCCATGAGGATGATGCCACTTTTCTAAAGACATGGGATGTAAGTAAGTATGTTTTCTATTGACATGACAGTTAAAGCGTAACTGTGGCATTAAGCGACCCATGGCCTGTTGTTTCGAGGTCAACGCATGCTATTAGAATGAAAAACAATGAGAAAATTGAGTACAACATAAAGCAAATACTGGTCCAGCAGCTTAAATGGGTGGTTCAGGATTTTGGACATAGGACCTAATTTCCAAGTTAGCAAGTGTGTTATTTATCAGTGGAGACCGTTTTTAACACGTTTCACCCAGTCCTCGTCTATTCAGGCGTTATATTTATTTGCCTCGGTGTACTATGGAGTGGGTAAGACTGTTTTTAGTGGCAGGCTTACACATACTGTTGACTCGCGCCAGCCTAGCACCTGCGAACTCTGCAACTAGAAGGACTGGATGAAACGTGTTGAAAACGGTTTCCAACTTGTGTTTTTATCTTGGATCTTGGCACAAGGGATTATAACACCTAATCCTGTGTATTAATGTAATATCACACTTGGTAACTTGGAAATGAGGTCCTATGTCCAAAATCCTGAACCACCCCTTTAAACTAACCTAACAAGGCATTTTAACTGAACTGAAACTAAAGCCAAATTCCCTGGTAGGTTATCAATAGCTGCTGGGCCACTACTCAGTCTATGTTGCACCAATTTTTTAAATTCTTTTAATTTTATTCTTACGAACAGCCGTGACCTCGAACAACAGGGCTATGTGTCGAATAACGCTGGAGTTACATTTCAAGCTTTTGTTTTTCTGTTTGTTTTTTCACCAAGAAACTCCAGGGAAGTTACTTAGTATTATTTCAAGTAATTATTTCAATAATGCAACTGCCCTGGAAAAGTTTGAAGATAAAATGTTAAACTTAATATGACATGGTATCACTTGACATGTAATGCCTATTAGATATTCAATTAACACACAATTGTTCTTTGTTCATTTCTTCAGGTCTCTCAATCGGAGTTCCCAGATATTGAGGACCTTACTGTTGAACTCATTCTGATCAGCACGAACAGTGCAAATGCATCCCTCTGCCCAAAGAAGACTCCTGTTGTTTTGGATTGAAATGATTGTTGAATTTCCTAGCATTGGTCAGGCATTTGTCATAAAGTATCTATCTATCTATCTAGATAGATAGTATCTATCTATCTATCTATCTATCTGTCTATCGATCTATCTATCTATCTATCTATCTATCTAGTCTTTATGCCCTTGATCTAAACTGTGTTTATTTGAATTTAGCCTCCACTACAGCCCTGTTCTGAACTCCAACCTGTATTTGTTTCCATGGTTTACATGAAAATAAAAGATTAAGAAGAATTTCACTGGCCTTTGTCAACCTTTTTAATAATTTTCTTTCAAGTCCTTAGTTGAAACTAATCAAAATTGACAAGTTTGTTCAACTTTCTGGAAATTAAAACTTTTAAGTTTTACATTTAATTTAAAGAATTGGTTGAAGCAAAATGAAATATTTCAGGCTGACATCAATAAATCCAATTAAGCTATCTAAGCTTAATTTTATTAATTACCGTGAACTCATGTAGTTGATGTTTCTTTAACTTAAAAAAACCTTGTTGAACACACTCAAAATTTGCTAGTGAAGACTAATTAAAAAAGGTAAGTTTCTTTGACTTAGCAAAACCGAGTTACTATTACTTAAATTTTTTTGTGTAATCGGTTTCACCAATTTTTTTGAGTTCAATTAACTTGTCGGGTTTTACAGTGTAATAACGTGGGATGCGCAGCGTATGAGGTTGGAGAAAAACATGAGGTGGAGAAAAACATTAAATATTTAAATATCGCAAGTTATATCGTTATCGCAGTACTAAATAATGTTATCACATACCGCATGTTTTCCTAATATCGTGCAGCCCTTATTTCAAGTTTGCCAATGCAGAATCTGGGGCCTGTACTACGAAGCGGGGTTTCTGGCTTATCTGGGTAACTTCGAGAGTAACTTGATCACGTGTGGCGTAACTTCCCGATTAACCCGTACTATGAAAGGTGGATAGGTTTTAACCGAGGTATGCTGCCATGGCAATTTACGCTGCATCTCAAACCTGCTCCGACCAGGTTATGTTCTTGGTTAACCCGAGGTTTCCGTTAACCACACCCTTTATAAGTACCACCCCTCCACTAACAATTTCTCCCGAGACATGTCGGCGTACCTGGATGATCCATACGACATTGGAGCGCAAATCGTGAGGGACTCTCTTCGCAGGGCGAGGGGTTTTAGAGACCGCCAGAAAATATATATAGCCTACCCGGACGATATTCTCTATGAAGATATAGATTGTCAGCCGAGGGAATTCGTTATCTTTGTCAGATGATCTAGGAAGACGTCTCATAGCAATGCCCGTACGTGGACATTCATGTATTCAATCGGTGATGCAAGAATACTGTATGTCCTAAAATAAATCGGACATAGGCCTACAGTATGCTGAACATCTGAGCAAGAATAGCCTAAAATAAATCGCACATAGCCTACAGTAGGCCTAATAAATAAAAATCACCATTTTAACAAACTTGTTGAATTAAATGTCATATTACTGTAGGCTACCCTGCACATAAAGGCTACACATTTCCACAGCACCAGAATCCGACCGAATGCCTCCCTCAACCCCCTCCATAATCGGCCTTCCACTATTATTTGCGATGGCCAACTCCTCTGCTACTGTAAAACACTCTGGTGCCTTACAGTAGTGTTCAAAGACACCTTTTTCTTGTTAGCTGTAAAACAGAGGTCAAGTGAAGGCTATAATCATAGGCTTACATGTTTTCATAATTAAGAAATATTAATGCAAGCTATGACTATATAAACCACTATTCTGAATAATGTGTTTCATTTTCACCTGCTGCCATGTGCGTTTGGCAATGGTGTTGCATCTGAAATGTTCACAGGATTAGGCATACACTAAATCAGTCAATGGGGCTACTTAAACATTCAATTATCCTTATTACTGTAATCTATATGCCCACTTCTAAATTGTGTTGCATCTGTAGGCATTTCTATGAACTCAAAATAAGCAATTTAATTATTTCAACTCATTAAATACATTCCGCAAGCTATTAATCCTCCGTATGTGAAGATCATGTGGAAATAAAACTTTACTTTTAGGCATTTAGGATCGATCTGCAATACGTTGCCAACAGCCTTGCCAGCTTGCTTTGTTCACTGCCGACGTATTTGATTTTTGTCGTAGAGTGGGTTTTAATTCCTCATAACTTGTCATAATAATTGTGCATTCCCCATCCGTAAAATAAGATGAACGCGTCATCACTGAAAGTGGTGATTTGCGCTGCAACCCGCCCCTTTTATGTGAACGCGCACAAACTCCAATGAGGTTAACCCCGGCTCAACAAATCAACTTCATAATCAGCGTTGTAGTACCGATTAACACCACTAAAGATAACCAGGTTTTGTCAACCCCGGTTTAACAAAGTAACCCTGGGTTACATCTGGGTAGGTTAAGCTCCCTTCGTAGTACAGGCCCCTGGTGTTGAACCTAGGTTTGGTAGCTACAGCCAGAAGGACTTTGAAGAAAATCTATCACAACAGCTGGCAGGCATTTCTGTCAAAATTTCAGCCTCGCCTTCAGCTGCTCCAACTACTACTTTGTCGTCTTTTCATCAAGTACATACTCCTGTACAGCAGGAGCCAAAGAAAAATTGTTGGCTCTGTTATAAAAACAATACATAATAACACTAAAGTAGCTTGTATGGCCTGGAGTTTAGCAGTAGGTGACTTTGTTTTTTTGGTAAACAAAATTGCTGTCAGATTTGGCATTCTACAGAAGGGGATGCGTTTCGTTATGAGTCATAGGTCTTCTGTGTTTAACCTTCAGGTTCCCCACCCCACCTTTCCCTATCCTCCACTGTGTGTGTGTGTGTGTGTGTGTGTGTGAGTTTGTGTGTATATGTGGCAGGCTTGTTCTATGTAATCCACTTTCAAATGTTTAGAACACATTGATTTTTGAGTGTTGTTGAAGTTGATTGTATTCCTAGCTTTTCATAAATAATACATTTTATAGATGTATATCATTTTCATATTACACTAATTTATATAAGGAAGTTGTATCTGTTGAATCAAATGTATTTTATGTCTCTATTCAGAATTGATCTTCAATAAATATACAGTATACTTACTTCCTCTATTACTGGTAAGGTACATGTTTTTCTTTTATATATCATTATTATTGACTGTAGCATTTGCTTATATACAAATAAATGGTTTATTCTTATGGACCAAATAAATCTAAACCATTGTGTCTGACTTCATTATTAGTTTTTATGCATACTTTTATGTTTTTAGTGAGAAAGAGAATGTGAATTCTGTCAACATTCTAAATCCCGTTTCCTGCATTTTTTTACACTGATCACTAAATTTATCATAACTTTTGAAAGGTTAATGATATTCCAATTCAGTCTTTTTTGTTAAATAGCCCACAGTTTGCTGAACATGTCATACACTCTATATTTTTCTCTATCTCGTATAGAAATATGATGAAAATTAATCTTTATGTGAATGAAATTAAATTTTAACAAATTTCGGTATACATTTGGAGAGGATTTTCAAAGACTGTTCATTACTGTATCAACATTACCATATGTATTTTACATCATTTGATAGAACTGATCCTTCTGATTACAATGGTATGTATATCCCATTGATGGTATGTATTATACTCAAGTAATAAGGTTTTATGTGTAAGGAGGTCATCCAGCACCAAAAATGGAATGTTCGGCACGGGCACGAAAGGGTTAAACTGTTCAAGAGAAATTGCGTCTAGAAAAAGTGGTAAGCGGAATAATAATAATAAGAAGAAGAAGTTGCCTAGGAAGAACAGTACAGTGCATTTTCATGCACTGTAATAAGAAACATAAGTTGTTGCCTAGGAAGAACAGTACAGTGCATTTTCATGCACTGTAATAAGCAGAAGAAGTTGCCTAGGAAGAACAGTACAGTGCATTTTCATGCACTGTAATAATAAGAAGAAGTTGCCTAGGAAGAACAGTACAGTGCATTTTCATGCACTGTAATAATAATAATAAGTTGCCTAGGAAGAACAGTACAGTGCATTTTCATGCAATGTAAGAAGAAGTTGCCTAGGAAGAACAGTACAGTGCATTTTCATGCACTGTAATAAGAAGTTGTCTAGGAAGAACAGTACAGTGCATTTTCATGCACTGTAATAATAATAATAATAATAATAATAATAATAATATTACTTATAATAGTTTAATAATAATATTATTATTATTAAACTATTATAATACAGAGATGGTTACTAAGGAAAGAAAATTAGAAACTCAGGCGGTGGTTTGTTCTCATAGTGAAGCAAAAAATGCCGACAAACTGACAGCTGACGATCTTGTTAAAAACTTCGACACTCTCTACTGTCATACCATGAAGGCTCATTAAGACCAAGCAATTTTACGTCTGATAACAGTAAAACGGGTACAGCGAAGACGTCCCAATGTGGAAAATGAAGATGCACAGAAGGAGAGGGGTCTCGAACGAGTACTACTTGCTCTCTAAGGGCTATGATATGCTCCCGCGTCTGCGTCCCTCCCATGCGGCACTGGTGAGCGCGTGACGAGAATTGCGTCATTTTTACGGCATGCGTCACGTTTTTGAGTCGACTGAAATTTAAGACCGTGCGTCAAAGTGACGCGTAGACTGCGCATGTGTGAAACGTGCTGTGCTGTAAACACTCCCCTCCAGTAGGTGGACCACATAGAAGAACAACACTTAAAACCTAGAAACAAACCTAGACAGAAGAAGAATTGTTTGGTTACCATAACGACGATGGAGCAGAGCGCCTGTCCTCAGCTTGCCTGGCTATCGAGTTATGTGAAACACCACAGCATGGAGTCAACTTCGACCGATGTAAAGCCACAATCCACAGATACATTCTTTAACATTATCTTTAAAGGAACCATATGTAAGATTGTGGCCAAAACTGGTACTGCGATCACTTTCAAATTACTGTAGAGCAGTGTATCCCCTCCCCCTCCCCCTCGACTCGAGGTTGCCAACCCAGATGCCGAAACACTACTGACTTTGTGATTAGCAGATAGGTGGAGTGTGGCGCATGAGGACAAAACACAACATGACATGACAAAACACAACATCAGTTGAGGGCTGCAACTTCACTTTTTAAATGACAATATCCTGGCCGAACTACTGTTGTCAGTGATATAAGTATTTGAAATGAACAAGATTTCTTAATGTCTAGTGACATATCAGGGCCATTTTATAATTAATTGAAATACATTTCTTACATATGGTTCCTTTAACGGTTACTTTACCATCTATGGTGTAGAACCCAAAGTATTTCAAGACACCACAATTTAGATGAGTTGGGGACTTAATTGTCCGCTAAGGCTGGCCGTTCTGTGCGTTATCTTCCATTTTCGAAACAGGGTGGCTGCATGGGCTCTGGCTCCAGTCATTATTGTGGCTACTGGCTATTATATTGGCTTGATTTGGTCATGAGCCCTGGATCATAGAGCACTGGATGAGATGGCAAACAATAAAATAAAAAACAAACTAATCATAGACTGTAGAAATGCGCTACACGGCACTAAAAACCAAATAGTTTATTTATATTTAGTTCGACTACAGATATTTCAAGTCATGTTCAAATAAACTGCATAGAGAGCTGACATGACTTTGGATTAAATGCATCTTTTAAAAATGAGCGTAGCCTATAGCCTAGCATTACTGAACAATGCTGAAATCAAATCGCGAAACCCAGAGCCATATAAAGGTATCACTCAGGCAAATCCCAGTAACACTTGTTGATCGAGATGCATTCTCGCCTGTTCTGTATATAATGCGTTATCAATAATGATTATAATAATAAAAGGAATGTAGCCTACCTCTCCCAGGTGCACTCATTATCACCTACTCCTGAACAATGCTGAACTCAAATCTCGAAACTCCCCTGTCAACACCGGATAATGCGTTATCATAGTGTAAGCACCTGTAAGATTGACATTAAAAAAGGCACTTATGTGCTTAATATAACTCATTGAGTGCCAAAAACGTAATATTACGTTTTTAACTTTTTTTTAAATTACCAAACTAGACACTCTAACACACCTTATATGTGATTTTGGGAACTCTGTGATGAATGGAAATGAAATATATGACGATCGTGAAACTCACGCACAATCTGGACATTTTATCTGGACATTTCATCATAACTCGGTTGCCGCTTTGGGTCGGATCAGTGACGCATGCACGTCAGGTCAAAACCAGGCCATTTTCGTGGGTCTATCACTAGGTGGCAGTCTCGCCAGGTCTCGCTGATCACTTCCCGGAAAGTTTACACAAGTAAGTAACAGGCAACACTTCATATTTCATGAAAGACGTTATATCTCCATTTCTAGAAAACAGCGATTTTGATGAAAACTAGCCACTGTTTAGCTTGGGATTTCTCAGGAACAGAGGCGTGTAGAAATACACGGTTTGCACCCACCGAGAGCTTAAAGTCTCACCTTTTAATCGAGCTATTGTATGTGTTCATAGCTGTAACACAGAATATGCTGTGGCTGTACAAAAATCATCAACAATGGTCTAGATTGCTGGCACTTTAGGACAAAGCTCCCGAAGACAGCTTGGCATTCAAGGAGTTAAGCTTGATATTTGGGTGGATGACAAATAAGCCTGAAAAAAGGAATTTTAAAAAACTTCAAATATCATCCCTAAAAAGTGTTTATATGTGTTGCTGTATCTCTAAACTTGACTAATATACATTTTTTTTCAAAAACAAAATGTGAAATATATATTTATTAGTGCTGTCAAACGATAACATTTTTTAATCACGATTAATCGCTGAATTCCTATAGTTAATCACGATTAATCACATATTTTATCATATGGTTAAAATTCTATTATTTTGCATTTCTGAACTTTCCAGGAGTCCATATTAACAATAAAGCAATTATTGTGTATCTTGATTGGGATTCAAATGAAAGCAAAGCAAGTTACTTTACTAACTGAACTTTAAGACGTAGGTCTATTTAATTATTTCAAATCAAATTTCAAAAGATGTGCAGCAGACCTGAGGCAACACAATATTCTTCAGAAATGTAGCTGATATAAACTGAAATAAATGCTACCGCAGAAGTGCGTGCACAAAATGTAGGCCTACACACATTATAAAGGGCATAACAAACAGAAAATATTATATTCATACTATATTCATTATCTTTGAGTTCAGTTGAAAATAAGGCAGTTTTCAACATGAATGCATTGCCATTTTATAGGCCTACAGTCTATGGTGCACTGTCACTTGCCACACACAAAAGCGCCGAAGTTTTTAAGAGGCAAACACTGGATGAACAACGGATTTTATGGAGCAGCGTCGACCAAATATAACTGAATCGTGATTTACACGGCGCCAAAGTGCGATGCTGGTGTGCGGAATCTAATGTAAATGAATGTCGAAAGCAGAGTGCATCGCAAATAGTAGCAGCCAAAGATGAATGTTGATAACAACAACAAGTGTGATGGTGAAAGAATCTTTGGCGGCACACATTTAATGCGTCAGCCTAGGCTACTACTCTTTGGCCGGCTCGTAAGCCCAAACAAGTGTGTGCAGCATGCCTTTGCGTAGCCTAACGGCGCATCATCATAAAGATACATTTAATCTGCATCACGTCCCATTTTAGAGGAAAACAAGTTAACATTATTAGACAGCTAGTAATCACACGTTGATGTTACATCTATTTTTAATTCACAGGACATTCAATCATTTTACTAACACGGCAGTTATGAAGAATTATGTTTATGTAACTAATACTCATGTCGAAACTATGTACATTACCAACCTAATTCGTTTGCAATACCCCATGTTGAGAACAAATTTAGCATGTACACTTACCATAATATCCCATGCAAAACGGTTAGCTTGCTAGCTAGCTAACTGTGGAACTTCAGTATAACATAGCCAATTATCTCACCTACTGTAGTTGTAGGAAATAGGCTACGTTCATATTACAAGTGATAGAATGAATGTGTGACTTATGTTTAGTAAGTTGATGTTATGACATGTAAAGTTAAGCTTGCTGAACTTAGTTATAGTCAGCCACGGGCAGTTTGACTGTGCCTACATTCGTGACACTCCTGTAAACTAGAAAGAGCAAACCATAGGAACATGGTCACATTAATCCCATAAACACACAGATAACTTACACCGTATTACCTTATTTTGTGCCTTTTATTCACGTTTGTTTCAAGATTTAGTAAGTATAAGCCCTTTTCGTTCCCCACTTTGATGCAGCATAGGTTTCCATTATATCAGTCATCTTTTCCCTAAAAGGGGGCGTGTACGTGCAGCACATACAACATTCCATTCCATTCGTCAGTGCGTATTGTTTAGTTTCTGGTCTAGCTAAATCCAGTGTGGTGTTGTAGTTGTTCTAACGTTACTAGTTGTTGCAACGGCATGTGAAAAAACTACAAAGTTTGTTTAACCAAAAAGAACGTTAATCTCGCATTAAAAAAATTGACGCCGTTAAAATAGGTTTACGTTAACGCCGTTAATAACGCGTTTAACTCACAGCACTAATATTTATATGTGAATTTGTCATGTTAGTGCCTAAAATTGTCATATGGTGTGACGTGAAAATAATTTGAAATAAAATGAAAATTAGATACTTTTTTCTACTTTAATTTATGTCACTGTACATTTTAATCATGTTTGCTTTGATATGCAACATTTCCTTGTGAATATTTAGAAGAAAAACCTAACATTTAACAAGTTATTTTGTCAAGGTGGAGAATGCTCCTAAGTGTAACCAGATATTTTAGCTTAATTCTGATATTTCTTGTAAGAACTCACTCAAAATTCTTGAGGTTCTTGCAGATACCATTTCCTTTGTGTGCTATTGATGTTTTAATGATTTTTCAATTATAAAGTCTTTTTTTGTGACATTATTTAATGTCACACCAAATGACATGGTGTCACGCCATACGATGAACTGCACCACTCCACCATGTGTCAGAGAAAAACAGGGTTTTTAATGACTATAAAATCATTAACAATGAATTTTGAAGTCACTGTATAAATGGTGTATGCGTGTAACAGCAAAATAGATGAAAGTTTAGTATTTATTTTCTAAACTTACATCGCATGGTAACATAAAAGAAAAAAGTATGAGGAATATGAATTGTACAGATACATTTTTTCCCAATTATCACAGATTTAACAAAAAAACATATAATATCTGAATTTAAAACATGTTTTTACAAGAACTTTTATGTAAAAATGCAATTTGGTCATAGGGTGTGACAGAAATGTCATATAGTGTGACTTTTTTTTGTGTGAAAAAAGCTGTCACACCATATGATTTTCTAGACAGTTAAATACAGCTAACTATTATTTAGCATGCAACTGACCACATGGCAGCAGTGCTTTTTAAGAATTCATGAAGAATATTTGTGAAAAATAGCTACTTTTTAGGCAAATGATGTCACACCATAAGACACTAAAATTTGGCCACGATTGATGATGTCCAATTCAAAGCTTTTTATATAAAAATCTAAAAAGCAGAACTCCCCTCTTGACCATGCCAATTACTCCTGACATTCTATTGTTACTTCCTGGTTAAGCAGGGTCCTCTTCACAATAATAATGTCCAAATGAATGCCCGGTCAAAATATACAATATAGTGTCACACCATATGACAACCATTTTATGGACAAAATATATTTGATTATAACTTAGTTGGACTGCATGCATAAACATCAAAACTTTCTGTTGTTGTAAAAAACATCCAATTATTTTATATGCATGGTAAAACTTTAAAGTAATTATACTTTTTATGGATATACACGCTTTTTAGGAAGTTCGCACACCATATGACATTTTTTATGTTTGGATGATTATTTTAAGTCAAAAGTTAAATACAAATCCAATAAATTTAATATGACAGAACTTGAACCTACCAGACCTACAACATTTCCATATCAATTCTTAACAATTGCCATTTTTTATAAGTGTGTGACACATGGACAGTCTGAATTCTGCTATTTGTCATCTACCCATTTACATAAATGATGTAACAGACCATATGAGACGGTGTTCTAAAGGATATTTGACTTAAGACAACCAAGACGGTGTTCTAAAGCATATTTTGAACGAATCAAACGAACGATTTGTGAAGGTGAAGGGAACTGAAACAAACTGATTCCCGGAATAGAATAATTTGGCCCATGCCTAACACACACCCGTTCTCTCGTCTCGCTTGGATCACCGGCGAGTTGGAGGGCCGTTCAGCGGTTGCTGTCCTGCCTGCAGCTCAGAGAGCTGCCACCTGTGCACCAACGAGCTCCAACAGAAAGCGCTTGGGGGTTATTGTATATTGTCATTATCATTGTGGTTTATCTTTGTTACCGTTACCTTTTACACGGTGCATTACTGTCTGTATATATTGTATTGTTTTCCATACTGGTTACTTAACTTTTTAGCTTAAGCTAACTGTGTTGGCCAACCTTTAGCTAAAGTCTGTTAACGTTAACGTTCGAGTGAATTGTTCACTCGCTGACAGTTGTCAGCTTTTTGGTCGTCACGTTTACGACGTGGCTATTATTATTAAATAAACATATGATTATTATATTACATTATTTACAGGGTGTATTGGTAATTTATTTAACTACCTTCACCACTAGTCTTATTATTTTCACATTGATTATTTAAATTCTGTAGGAATACACTATACACGAGCTATACGGTAAGTGTAGTATTTTTACAGTGGAGGCACCGCGCTATTTAATTCTTTAATTGTCTTTAATTATTAGCCTACTCTGGTATTCAGGAATCTCAGCCAGCTCACCATTCCACCGCTGAGACCTTCAGGATCCTGTTTGCGCCATTTAATTAATTGTTTTATGTATTGTAACTAGTGCCTGTGCACACACCCGTTAAGAAGGGGTTCCAATAATAACTAGAGAATGTAATTCCAGGGAATTACGAGTGCATGAAAATGACGCTAGGGCAGACATGGTGGTTGCACAGCTTAATAAAAGTTGATAGTTTTAAAGTAGACAGTTTAAAAGTTGAATGTAGATTGGAAGTTGATCACACTAGTTGACTGAAAAGCCCAGGCTGCCAAACAGTTGTGGGCAGAGGACACAATTGGCGGGAGTCATAGCTGATGACAACTGACAGTTGGATTGGCTGAACAGTTAAATAGTTGGATAGTTTAAATGGTTCAAATATTTCATAGGGAATTATAGCAGTGAAGACTTTCATTTTGAAACAGTTGTGGGGAGAGGAAACAGTTGACGGGAGTCAAAGTTGATGACAACTGACTGTTGCTAGAGTAGTTATGGTGGTTGCTATGCTCGTTGCTAGGTTAATGATGTTGGTTGCTTGGTTTTAACTGTGAATGTGGTTGCTAGGCTGTTGCTAGGGTACTTGAAGTCGTTGCTAGGTTGTTGCTAGGGTGTCCATGGTGGCTACTATCAGAAATAAAGGAGTTACTACAGTGGTTTGCTAGTATAATCATCTTGGTTGCTATGGAAACTGACATAGATGCTTAATTTCAATGGTTGCTAAATTGGTTGCTAGGTAGGTGGTGTTTTAATATAGTAGGCTAGAGGCATAGTTGATGATAACTGACAGTTGGAATAGTTGAACAGTTAAATAGTTGGATAGTTTAAATGGTTAAATTATTTAATAGGGAATTATTGTAGTGGAGACTTTTATTTTGAAACAGTTGTGGGCAGAGGAAACAGGATCTGTAGTCTTAAGAGAGTCTTAAGAGAGCCAGATTGTATGCTTAAAGCCTGAGACAGACAGTTAGTCCAGTCATTTTAAGCCAAAATAGGGGTCAAGGTTGAACAAATTGCAACACAAGCAAACTTAACTGATTTTGAATCCTCAATATGTCCTGAGTAAGGGAAAAAAGCCCCGAAGAATCCCGATAGGGGAAAGTTTCGAAAAAGACCCAAATATACCCTATTCATGCGAGTATTTTTCTCACGTGAATAGGGGGAAAAAATTAACCTTCACATATCACCATGAAAATTACTGAGTTGATTACTAACATCAAGACAAACAAAAAATGTATTATAAGTTTTTTTGAAATTGTTTGTTAACATGGGCAAACAGGGCATAATGTAATTACGTATAGTTAATTTGTATAAATACCACAATGGAGCTAATAGTCCAGGCAAAGGTCTGACCCAAAACTAATTGCAACAGAATTTATTTTCACATTTTTATATTTCAATTGGTGATCTTTACACCATAGTAAAAGACCATGAAAATCCAGTTGGTGGAAATATGTTAAAATGAGGGTTGCTTTATGCATTATTCTTCAGCAAATACTGACAAAACTGTAATTAGAATGTTGTAGAATACACATTCTAAAGAATATCTGACCTCATCTAACTTAACATGGATTTTAGAATCTTGCATTGTTGAGAAACATTCTTTTATTTTCAAAGAGTGAATTCCTTTGGCTTATTTCAGACTGGTTTGTTGCAAAATTGGTGTCTATTTTTACATTGTGGCCCTTTGAATCAATGGAAATGGTTGTTAAATCTTTAAATAGAGCCAAGTGGGTTTTTGCATGTAAGTGTTCCACAATGTGTAATCTGTTCAAACACATAGTTAGGCATTATTCAGCCTAGGAAAGTGGTTTTGGTGTTTACGTAATCTGATTTAGAGGTCACTGAAACATACAGTATATCACACTAAAGTATCAGTCCATCATTTTGCAAGTCTTATAGTAATTGACCTCTTGCCCAGGGGTTGACTGATATACTGTCTGTCCAATCAGAGGGGCCTGTATGATGCCCCTTTACTTTGCACAATTTTTGTCTAAAACAATAATCGGACAGCACAGTATGTTTATGTTAGTGAATGCAGGAAAATTGTGAAGGCAAAGTTGAAGATGGACATGATCATGTCCTAATTCGACAGAAGGGTGCAGATGGGATAACTGCAGTTAGCCTCCAAAAAAGTGACTCTGGCAAAAATTGTTGTGACATCTGGCAAAAATGCTATACTAATAAATATAGTTTAAGATTAATAATTAACAATGCATGCCTATGCATGGGTCATGGTTTTACCAAAGTCATAGAACAGTCCAAACTATACATATTCTAAAAGTATATGCACTGTACATGAAATATAGCATCAATCAACTTATGTCCCATCTTCCTCCATACCATGCATAACACATACTCCTCTATTCTGTATAGGCGAATCAAGTGAACAGCTGATACATTTTGGCCTGCACTATTAAGGGAAACAAATTAAACACCCTAAACTATATATTTTCTGAAAGCATATACCCTCCGGAGGAGATATAACACCATTTAAGACATTTTCCATCTTCCTCTATGCCATGCACAATACATGCCCTCTATTCTGTAAAGGCGAATTTAGTGTAAAGTGGATACATTTTGGCCTATACTGTCCAGGGAAAACAAATTAAACACCATAAACTATATATTTTCTACAAGCATATACCCTCTAGAAGAGATATAACACCATTTAAGACATTTCCCATCTTCCTCTATGCCATGCACCATCAGTGTTGGGCAAGTTACTTCAAAATCGAAATGTATTATGCATTACTTATTACTGTCATTTCAAAGTAATTTGTTACATTATAATATTACTGTCTATGAATTGTAAGGCATTACACTACTATTGCATTACTTTTAAGTTACTTTCACCAAAATATCTGGAAATATGGATTTGCCATTCGAAATGCAGTTTATTACGCTCAATCATAGTCAGAATTTTGTTAAAAACTGACAAAAGGTCAAAGTCTGGTAAATTGTGATATAAATACTGTAACTCTAAGGCCTAGGCCTGCTCATTAAAATCAATAGAGAGCCTACTATATTGTAAATCAAAGCAGAGAAACTGTATGTAAGATTGTGGCCAAAACTGGTACTGCAATCACTTTCAAACTACTGTAGAGGGATGTATCCCCTTCCCCTCCCCTCTGACTGGCAGAGCTGGCAACATGGATGCCGAAACACTACTGACTTTGTGATTAGTAGATAGGTGGAGGGTGGCGCATCAGGCCAAAACACAACATGACAACATCAATATCAGTTGAGGGCTGCAACTCCACTTTTTAAATGACAATATATTGGACAGACTACTGTTGTCAGTGAGGCCATCCTTAAAAATATTTTTGTTTGCAGTAACAGCCAAAAAAAATAAAAAATGGGTCGGTAGGTAGGTCAATATTTTTTTTTTTCAAGATTCAAAGTAAAAAAAAAAAGTACAATTTTGGTCATGGTGATTACGTAGGAATGAATTTACACAAATGTGCATATCATGACGTAACTGACTGGGTCTTCAACCTGTGCCTTCAGGCGCACCATTGCAAACCTCATTCTGATGCAGGTTATATAGACCAGCCTTTCTCAAACTTCTTTGACCTGAGGCCAGGTCATGGCAGACTTTGGGGTCATAGGGCTCATCTACATGTACCCAGAAAGAAGGCTACAATAGCTCTTGGCCACGTTATATTGAAATTTGACTATACAATACTCAATGCTATACAGTGTATTATACAGTCTCTGCTCTGTTTCTAAGGAAGTTCCAAAAAACAACGTCGTTCTATTAAGTTTCGTTAAATAAATAAATAGCCTTCCAACAGGTTGAAGCGGAGCTTTGATACCAACGTTATCGTTTAGTTTCAGTTTCTCTCGCGCATACGCGCATTGAATGAATGCTCATACCACCACTTAATTGTAGGGCTCCATGTTTAATGACATCGATAGCAGAAACGTTTGTTTTCTTTTTTCGTTGATCCGCGGTTTCTTGATCAACTGCGCAGCAAATTATCAGATGAAGCACCAGGCCTAATTTCACTCCACGACTCCGCGGACCAGCAGTCTCCATGTTGCGGACCCATATTTTGAGAAATGCTGAATAGACCACAACCAATTTCAATACTCCGACACGGTCACCGTTAGACTAGGGGGAGAAGGGATGAGAAAAGATCTGGCCACAGTTCTTCCAGAACTTCGTGCCAAGTAAAAGCGTTATCAGTTTGTGTGAATGAAACGAAGCGTAGGCCATAGTGTGACATGCGTAAAACCAATGGTGTAAAGACGACGTCACAGGTTTTTTTTTAAAGTGAGCCACGTTTGCATGTAGGCAATTTATATTCACAATACTTGGGCCTACTAAAAGAAATATTATTTTATTGCATTTGTATTGGTTGTTTAGAGTAAAAAAACAATCGGTCGGTATTAACGCAAGTTTACAACCGGCAAGTCGGTCGGACTAAAAGGGGAAAAAAATAAATATTTGGGTCGGTTCTAAATTGACAGGGTCGGTCGGGTTACGGCAAACGAAAATATTTTTAAGGATGGCCTGATATAAGTATTTGAAATAACATGAATGTCTAGTGACATATCAGGGCCATTTATGATTAATTGAAATACATTTTTTACATACGGTTCCTTTAATAAAGAAATGTCAAGATGGTGGCCTACTGACCATTTTGGTGCCCTAAGTGAGTGGTTTTGAGTGAGTGACATTTAAATGATAACTCAAAAACCTAAAGTAAAATAAAAGGTATATTATTTACAGACCATGTGTGTTTTTAAACATTCATGCTGTTTTCTTATAAATGGTGCACTGTCACTTTAAGAGCATTGATCTTTACGTTCTCATAATGCCTTTTTGCCAGCTCTTGTTTACAAGCCTTGTTTGTTGAGTTACATTGATAGCACAATATTAACAATAATATGCACAATGTTAAGTTGTTTTAAGCAGCCTTCATTGCTTTGGAAAGTATGCAATAACATGTTGCTTCACATTTCATTTTGCAAATAAAAGTGAATTATGAGCCTGGTATCCACCTAGCTATCTGAATGGATTATTTTTTTGTCAACTCGGCATATCATGTGCTTCATGTAAATGCTTGGAAAACGAATTATTGAAGACCCACCAATTCCATTCTAGCACTACGTGGTGGAGATTGAGAGAACCCAAAAAGTATCAAACTTGCATGTACCATGGTGTTAGTGCATTGTGACATTGTAAACGCTATTGATGAAGAGTGAAATGCAGTTTGCAGTAAAGCTACTATTCATTGGTTACATGTGGGTGCCCCCTCTGTCCTTTGGTGCCCTACGCAAAGTGCGTGATGCGATGCGCGTGGTGGGAGCGGTGGCACTGCCAGGCTACACAATCTTTTTTCTGCATTTCTATCCCTTTATTCTCTTTAAGTTCAATTGTGAATTCAAGTTCACAGCTCAAAGCTGACATGCACTAGAAGTTTGTGTTTAATCAAGAATCAAAAAGATTAGCGTGGCACAACTTTAGATGTTTCATTAAATGACTTGTGCTATTTCGCGAGGCATAGTGAGATCTTTCGGTTTCGTAAAAATAAAAAATGTGAGCCCCTGCCCCTTCAAAGGTCTCTGCACGCCCCTGGAGGGAACTTTTCATCTTGACAGCTTGGATTAATTATTGCAAAATTCTGATTGAAAACACTTCCGCAAAGGATGCTTGTCTTTCCTCGCGTATCGGCCCTCTCTCCTCGTTCTCACCTCCTCTGGTTGCAATTAGAGAATGAGACATCCTTGATGATGTCAGAGAATGTCTAATAAGGGGAGAACCGCCACTCTCGGAAAACTTCTGGTTTCTGAACTGGTTGCAGTTCCTGTTCTGGTTCCAGATAAGGGCGCTCACGAATAAGTGCAGAATGAATGGAGGTCTATGAAGCTGTACCCCTCAAATCCACTTTTCTCGGGATATCATTTTTTGCCCAGAAATTTCAATTGTTGTATGCAAAAGAGGGGGCAGAGAAAATACACACCACTGAGTATTATATTTTTTGAGTCACTTATTTGTTCTAAAAAGCCTTTCAAATGTGTCAATGACGTCATTCATTAGCAGAAAGCTAGTGTGTTGTGGGCAACAACGACCCAACCTGTAAGAAATCGAAAGGACGTAAGTACTCGTTCATTCAACTTTTGACCTATAATCCATATTGCGCTTGCAGAAACCACAATCCAATCTTCGATTTTTCAACAACAACCAGGTGAAAGAGACATATTTAGCTGTCCAACTCCATAGAGCTGGTAAGTCCCGCCCATCCGCTAAACGCCCAGTGGACCTCTAGATTGAAAAATCGTCAATGCAAGTGAATGTGAGAAAATAATTATTTTCTGGTCCCGTTTGAATTGTGCCATGAACGTGAACATATGTTGTCTGTGAATTTTTAATATAATTTTTCATGTTACGAGTTTGACAGTATATTATATGATTCTTCGGCTATCAGTTGTGGAAAAGACATAACGAGAAAGACTACATGTCGCCTGTGACGTGAGCTAGCTCTAATCGCTAACATTAACTGAGATGCTAGTTTTTGTAACGGCAGGAATAAACACACATGGTAACAAAAATATTCGAAACATGTCTAGCTTCACTCAACACATTAACACTATGATACAGTGTGATTGTAAAGTTGTATGGTTCACTGTGTTCAAAGTCGATCTTAATAACCCTCTACATCTCGACCAACTGATGGTTGTTATGGGAAACTAGTTAGCTGTCGTCTAGCGGAAAGTTGTAGTTCAAAAAGTGCTCTCACACAAAGTTTAACCGCATCAAACTTCTACCCGCTCAATTGTAGCATTCTTTACACGAAAATTTATATTAAAAATTCACAGACAACATATGTTCACATTCATGGCAAAATTCAAACGGGAACAGAAAATAATTATTTTCTCACATTCACTTGCATTAACGATTTTTCAATCTAGAGGTCCAGCGGGGATAGCGGAAAGGACCCCCATTGTTTTTGCACTTATTCGTGATCGCCCCTAGCGGAACTGCAGCAGATTGCAGGTACAATGGAATTAATAGGGAGTGATCCGGCTCTCCGTAAACGGGCTCTGATGATGTCGAGCTTTGAACGATTTCCGGGGCACGAGCTGGATGACCAGAGAGGCCGAATAGAGGAATGGGATGCATCTAATGTCTTGTGTGTGAACGCTTTGGGTTGCTCTCAAAGCACTATATAAATAAAAGTGACTTGTCCTGACTGGTCTATTAGCACTAGAACTAATTGCCCATTTGACAAAAAAACAATTCATGTCAACATACTGCATTTTTAGTAAAGTGCAACTTTCTTGTCCAAAATATTGCATTCCTGCATATGAATTGTAGCTAAGGAATTCCTCAAAAACTGGCGTTTTGACAAGCTAAACTGTAGCTAAACTTTGATTGTGGATAAGCCCAGCTTAAGCTTGCTATATAACAGCTGATGGGCTACTGAAACAGTCAAAAACTGATAGCTGAACAGATTGAAGTTCTACCTTAGCCTATACTCAATATATCGACCAGGTGCTAATAAACAGAAAGTCGGTTCAAAGAAACTACATGGACCTATTCAGCAAGCAGTCTAGGCGTATAGGCCTATTACGATAGGCTACTGTTGTCTCTGCTGTCTTACCATTTCCACGGTGAGGGCAATATTCACTCCACCTGCTTTCTCAAAAGCCCATGGGAAGTTGAGCAGTCCGGCGCCCAGCGCAGATTTTAGCATGATGAAAATGGCTCCAAAGGAGCCGAGACGAGGAACATCTGACCCGCGTGAAGGTTTAGACAGTAAACTTATGCTGCGGATACTCTCTCGTGCCAACTCCTCCATTGTTTGTCACTCGATACTTTAGTGATAACGCTCACGTATATTACCTTTCTGTCTATTAGATGGTAGCCTAAGCAGGAGTCTAACTTCACCAAAGCATGAGGAAAAAAAGACGAGATGCCGTGCTTCTTACTATATTATATAGCCAGCTTGTGCTGTGTTTAATTAGTCGCAAGGCACGGAGACGCAGTGAAATTAAGACAAGAATGTCACGTCTTGAGAAGAAATTTAGAGCCGCCTTGTGACAATTGCGTGCGGAATTTTAGACTAGCGTATGGCGAACCAAGCTCCTAAAGAATGGCTTATTATGCTCAAATAGACGCCTATGAAGAATTTAGAATATAAAAATGTTAATGATAAACTTATGAACATAACAAAATTGCGTGGAACTTTTAGCCTACCATTTACAATAGCCTACTCTCTAGGCTCTCATACTAGCATACTCTCTATTAGTATAATGCATTATTGCATTGCATGTAAATGCAATGGACTATTATCACTGTTATCGTCTTTTATTATTCTTCTTCCGACCAAATTTGACGTTTAATAACACTGAACCGTTTACACTCATACAAAGGTCTTGTAACGGACAATTGTACAATGTATTTTTTACATTTGTGAACTTTATACTTTTTGAGATATTTACGATAAAAGAGCAATAAATTCCCATTTGCACCTGCACCTGAAAGCAATCAACAGCTGGTCCGCTGCAATCAATCTTTCTACCACTGGAGCTGTGAATCTTCTGAATGTTGTGGCCTGCAGTGATACTTTACTTGCTCGTAAAACTCTCCTCCAGAGGCACATTTCTCTAACTACAGACAAGGTAAGTGGTCCGATTTTTGGTATTTGACTCATTTATGTCGTCAAACATTATGTTATGTAGCATTCTATATGTATGTAATGATCTAGATATATGGCTAAGTTATGTGAAATGATCGGTCACAAGTAGCCAAACTCGGTAGTTCTAACGTTAGGGGAATAGTTAACGTTAGCACTTATTCTATCCGTTGATATTTATTATGTAAGGAAAGTTATGAAACCCACCTAATCAACGTTAATAAGTCGTCACTTTAAATTGACCGGTTAAGCCATAGTATACAGTCTGGTTAAGCTGTAGGTTTCGATAACGTTAGCTAACGACATTCGAACCTAACGTCGCTCCCAGCTAAGCACTGACGTTAACGTTACATTTGCTCACTAGTTCTAACCAGTATAATCTAGGATTTTAACTACTATCTGGCTCTTGATAACCTGTGGAAAGGGACCTGATGAAAACCTTACTGTTTGGAAACGGACCATATGACCAAAGTATTGTTAAAACACACTACAGAAGTTGAGGTATAACGTTTGTGCTGTCAACATAGCTACAGAGTATGTTTACTTGGCCTAGGCTACTCATTTCTGCATTATTCTGGCCTATAAATTAAAGCTTCCCAGTTGTTGTAGGCTACATCCTAAAGTAGGCCTCGTTTGGCTATCAATCCTTAAACAGAAATTAATAAAACACAAAATGTTGCTTTGTTTACTAAATATACTATTATAGTAGTATGGGCTAGTATATTTAACTACCATTACAGATTTATGGTGCAACAACCTGCGATTTGTAGGATAGAGTGGTGAAGTCCCGCCCCTTCCGTTTGCCTCCATGGGACCTATCTTTCAAAAAAATTTGAACGGCAGTCTATGGCGAAAAATAAATTATTTTCTGGTCCCGGTTGACTTGTGCCTTGAATTACCCATATGATGTTTGTCAATTTTAAAGACAATTTTTCATGTAAAAACATTTGCAGTTTGTTTCGTAACTATTGAATTACAACATTGTGAAAGATCGTAATTCCAACGACTACAAACCCATCAGTCGCGCTAGTGACGTTAGCTCATTCACAGCCACACTAGATTGTACAAGCATACCAGCAACAGGTCTTAATTGGGCTTTCCTTGCCGAAGAAAATACCATGAGTCAGATGATTAAACACATCAGGTAAGTTGTATTCGTCCATAGACTGTACATTACATACTGTTAAGTGACATAGCAGGCAGCAAGATGCAACCGTTAACTAGCATAACAGCTCTTATCGTTTCATTACGTTGGTGACGTACATCGTTCGAGACGAGAGATGTAGTCCACTGAGTGGATTCACACAAAACCAACATAACTTTTGAAGTCTATCGAACAACAGTACTTTCTTGACGTGAAAAATTATCTTTTAAATTCACACACATCATATGTGAAATTTGTGGCACAATTCAAACTGGACCAAAAAATAATTGTTATCTCTCCATTAACTCCCGTTCATAATTTTTTGAAAGATAGGTCCCATGGACCGGAAGTAGAAGGGGCGGGACTTCACCACTCTATTGTTACCGAACGTTCTGTAGGCCAAAAACAAAACACTGGTGAATGTTCTAAAGACTACCAGAGAGCCTCTTCATTGGTTGCCAGATGTAATGAAGACTTGGCTAACGTTAGTTGACCTAGGCTACATCTGCTTTAACGTTTCTCCAACCACGACCCAGCTACACATTACGGAAACAGTGAAAACAAAAAATACCTCTCTAACCAACGTAACATATTTAGCTGAAGTTAGCGATGCAGATGAAGTTTAGCCTAGGCTACCTGTTGTGGAGAAATATGGCCAGCTCTGCGTCAGACTTGATATTCTTCATTTGACGAAGACGTCACCATCTCAGGAAGCTCCTCCGATGTCCACTTAATTTGTTTCTTGTTTTAATTTTGGAAAATTTCCTGCCTCTCGTAGACGTTCATGACTACAACTGACAGCTGTTGACAGTTGGCCTTTGCTAATTTGGCAACCCAAATAGGAGGACGCGCTAGCCCATTATTAATACACTATTCTAGAATTAATCGTTCAAAACATAAACGAAAATTCCAAGATATTCCGCCCCGTAACACATTTTTTTCATGGGTTTTACGGGTTAGAGTAATGTTGTCAAATAAGCCATTACTTCAATTCATCGTGTTTCCTTACTCTCTGACAACATATGGTGATCATTTTTGGAATGGTTACAGTTTATTTTCCATTATTTCCTACATACTGGACCTTTAAATATTTAAGTTGTATTGAACAATTGTACACATTCCATGTTTTGGTATAACTTTAACTTGTTTGCTTTTGTCTTTTAGGGACCTGGGGCCTGTACTACGAAGCGGGGTTTCTGGCTTATCTCATAGACAGTAAAAGAAATGGACGAACAGACTCCGTCGTTTTCAATAGGAGGGCACTGAGTCAAATAGAACGATTTTTCAGTTGGTCCCCCCAGTACTGCGCAGACTCACACTTAACTTCGTGACGTTAGCCATCGAACTGAATCTTGTAACTCATATGATAGATACACAGAAATTCTTCTCACACTTCTTTCGCCTTCAAAGTCATCAAAGTTAAACATTTATTTATGTATTATTATCAATATCATCCTCACCAAGTCGTGTTAATGTTGAAGCTACCATACATGATCATCTTCAAAAACAGTCATGCTAAAACAAAACAAAAAAGTTATAGCCTTGAAGCTAATCTTCTTTCCACTTTTCCGACCTACGGTCAATCCATCGAAAACCTCTGAAATGATTAGTGCCGTTTTTTAAAAAATTAGGTTTACTTTTTTATTATTATAAGGTTGCCTCTGTGTAATGCTTTACCTTAACATACGGTCGTGTATGCTAGGTTTTGCTTATGAGTTACTGTCAGACAGTAAGGTGGACTGAGCTTCTTATCCAAACAATACGGTTATCTCCCTACGGCGCGAAAGAGAGATTACGTCAAAGCTAGCTTCCCTCCAACCGAACAAGCTAACCATTCTTCTTACAGGTAACCAACGTTACGGACGAGGTGATGGAGTCTGTTTTGCCTTTGTAGTGTTTATGTAGATTACACAGAAGCTACAATATCGGCACAGGATATATGTTATATGAAGTTATGGTATTTCAAAAAAATCCTAGAATGAATAGACTTCTATGGGAATTAGCAGAGAGGTGGTCCCTCCAGCCTACGTCGATTCTTCTACTTCCGGGAATTCGCCTGCCCCCTTGGCTTATCTGGGTAACTTCGAGAGTAACTTGATCACGTGTGGCGTAACTTCCCGATTAACCCGTACTACGAAAGGTGGATAGGTTTTAACCGAGGTATGCTGCTATGGCAATTTACGCTGCATCTCAAACCTGCTCCGACCAGGTTATGTTCTTGGTTAACCCGAGGTTTCCGTTAACCACACCCTTTATAAGTACCACCCCTCCACTAACAATTTCTCCCGAGACATGTCGGCGTACCTGGATGATCCATACGACATTGGAGCGCTAATCGTGAGGGACTCTCTTCGCAGGGCGAGGGGTTTTAGAGACCGCCAGAAAATATATATAGCCTACCCGGACGATATTCTCTATGAAGATATAGATTATCTTTGTCAGATGATCTAGGAAGACGTCTCATAGCAATGCCCGTACGTGGACATTCATGTATTCAATCGGTGATGCAAGAATACTGTATGTCCTAAAATAAATCGGACATATGCCTACAGTATGCTGAACATCTGAGCAAGAATAGCCTAAAATAAATCGGACATAGCCTACAGTAGGCCTAATAAATAAAAATCACCATTTTAACAAACTTGTTGAATTGAATGTCATATTACTGTACCCTGCACATAAAGGCTACACATTTCCACAGCACCAGAATCCGACCGAATGCCTCCCTCAAGCTCGCGAGATCAGGATGGTCTCACGAGGCTATCCCTCAACCCCCTCCATAATCGGCCTTCCACTATTATTTGCGATGGCCAACTCCTCTGCTACTGTAAAACACTCTGGTGCCTTACAGTAGTGTTCAAAGACACCTTTTTCTTGTTAGCTGTAAAACAGAGGCCAAGTGAAGGCTATAAGCATAGGCCTACATGTTTTCATAATTAAGAAATATTAATGCAAGCTATGACTATATAAACCACTATTCTGAATAATGTGTTTGTGTTTCATTTTCACCTGCTGCCATGTGCGTTTGGCAATGGTGTTGCATCTGAAATGTTCACAGGATTAGGCATAGCCTACACTAAATCAGTCAATGGGGCTACTTAAATATTCAATTATCCTTATTACTGTAATCTATATGCCCACTTCTAAATTGTGTTGCATCTGTAGGCATTTCTATGAACACAAAATAAGTAATTTAATTATTTCAACTCATTAAATACATTCCGCAAGCTACTAATCCTCCGTATTTGAAGAACATGTGGAAATAAAACTTTACTTTTAGGCATTTAGGATCTGCAATACGTTGCCAACAGCCTTGCCAGCTTGCTTTGTTCACTGCCGACGTATTTGATTTTTGTCCTAGAGTGGGTTTTAATTCCTCATAACTTGTCATAAATAATTGTGCATTCCTCATCCGTAAAATAAGGTGAACGCGTCATCACTGAAAGTGGTGATTTGCGCTGCAACCCGCCCCTTTTATGTGAACGCGCACAAACTCCAATAGGGTTAACCCCGGCTTAACAAATCAACTTCATAATCAGCGTCGTACCGATTAACACCACTAAAGATAAGCAGGTTTTGTCAACCCCGGTTTAACAAAGTAACCCTGGGTTACATCTGGGTAGGTTAAGCTCCCTTCGTAGTACAGGCCCCAGGGGCCTGTACTACGAAGCGGGGTTTCTGACTTATCTGGGTAACTTCGAGAGTAACTTGATCACGTGTGGCGTAACTTCCCGATTAACCCGTACTACGAAAGGTGGATAGGTTTTAACCGAGGTATGCTGCCATGGCAATTTACGCTGCATCTCAAACCTGCTCCGACCAAGTTATGTTCTTGGTTAACCCGAGGTTTCCGTTAACCACACCCTTTATAAGTACCACCCCTCCACTAACAATTTCTCCCGAGACATGTCGGCGTACCTGGATGATCCATACGACATTGGAGCGCAAATCGTGAGGGACTCTGTTCGCAGGGCGAGGGGTTTTAGAGACCGCCAGAAAATATATATAGCCAGGACGATATTCTCTTTGAAGATATAGATTGTCAGCCGATGGAATTCGTTGTCTTTGTCAGATGATCTAGGAAGACGTCTCATAGCAATGCCCGTACGTGAACATTCATGTATTCAATCGGAGATGCAAGAATACTGTATGTCCGAAAATAAATCGGACATAGGCCTACAGTATGATGAACATCTCAGCAAGAAAAGCCTAAAATAAATCGGACATATAGCCACAGTAGGCCTAATAAATAAAAATCACAATTTTAACAAACTTGTTGAATTGAATGTCATAATACTGTACCCTGCACATAAAGGCTACACATTTCCACAGCACCAGAATCCGACCGAATGCGTCCCTCAACCCCCTCCATAATCGGCCTTCCACTATTATTTGCGATGGCCAACTCCTCTGCTACTGTAAAACACTCTGGTGCCTTTCCTCCTACAGTAGTATTCGAAGACACCTTTTTCTTGTTAGCTGTAAGACAGAGGCCAAGTGAAGGCTATAAGCTAGGCCTACATGTTTTCATAATTAAGAAATATTAATGCAAGCTATAACTATATAAACCTACTATTCTGAATATTTTTTTTGTGTTTCATTTTCACCTGCTGCCATGTGCGTTTGGCAATGGTGTTGCATCTGAAATGTTCAAAGGATTAGGCATACACTAAATCAGTCCATGGGGGCTACTTAAACATTCAATTATCCTTATTACTGTAATCTATATGCCAACTTCTGAATTGGGTTGCATCTGTAGGCCTTTCTATGAACTCAAAATAGGCTATTTAATTATTTCAACTCATTTCAGTCATTGCGCAAGCTACTAATCCTCCGTAACACATATTTGAAGAACATGTGGAAATAAAACTTTAATTTTAGGCATTTAGGCTACCCGATCTGTAATACGTTGCCAACAGCCTTGCTTTGCTCACTGCCGACGTATTTGATTTTTGTCGTAGAGTGGGTTTTAATTCCTCATAACTTGTCATAATAATTGTGCATTCCTCATCAGTAAAAGGTGATCGCGTCATCATTGAAAGTGGTGACTTGCGCTGCAACACGCCCCTTTTATGTGAACGCGCACAAACTCCAATTAGGGTTAACCCCGGCTCAACAAATCAACTTCATAATCAGCGTCGTAGTACCGATTAACACCACTTAAGATAACCAGGTTTTTTCAACCCCGGTTTAACAAAGTAACCCTGGGTTACATCTGGGTAGGTTAAGCTCCCTTCGTAGTACAGGCCCCTGTGCTGTGACATCTGTGAAACTTAGCTGTGCTGTTAGACCTCTGTTTTAGACCTGAGCTGTCCTGTGTGAAAATTAGATTCTAACCTTAAGTTCTGTCTAAAACTGATCATCTGAAGGGCTGAATCTTGTTCTTCAGTCTATCACCATCAAAAGGTACCTATTTATTACAATTAACTGAGACCTCTAGCTCTTGCTGCCATTTCAGAATTACCACTGATAAATAGATCTGTCTTAGGATAATATGATTGGCAAATTTTTTTTACTTCAAGCTTACATTGGTTGTTAAGTATTCATTAGTGTATTCTGGGTATCATTCTGCTGTATTAAAACAAAGAATGTTGATCAATATTGAATTAACAATTTATTTTTACTGATTGTCATATACTCTACGCTAACATCTAATCAAGTAAGTGTTTTTCAAGAATACTGGACACGTCTCTGAATAATCATACTGTAAGTAATTTAATGTTATACACAGCAGCTTTTTGCATTTACATGCAATGGTAATTCCCTGGAATTTTCTAGTTACTATTACTCTCTATTAGTATAAGTTGCCATTTAACAAGATGACAACTGTCCATGTAGATGTTATGGTGTAGGCATAACAACAACAGTGTGGAAATGTGATGCTAATGGTCAAATGGTCACCGTTATCATCATGACATTATTATTCAGTGCTGCCGCTCCCACCACGCGCATCACAGAGGACAGAGGGGGCGCTCAAATTTAGCCAATAAATAGTAGCGCGACACTACTGTAAGGCATCCCATGTGATCATGTGCTTACCAGGATCAGTGCTTAGGTGCTTCACATTGATCTCAATGTGATTCTTATGGATGAATTCATGGCTGTAGCAAAATATGGCAGTTCGATTAACATTATGTTTGAAAGAAAAACATGAGTTTGTTTAATTTCATGTTTTGTAGTAACCGCGCCTCTTTCACTTTTCAAACAGTATACCTTACGTGATTCAATTAGATCAGTGGTTCTCAAATGGAGGTACGCGTACCCCTGGGGGTAGCCTACGTGAAGGCACTCCAGGGGGTACGTGAGATTTTAACCCTGTAACTCGCAGATTTTAACACTGCAACTCGCTTGCCCTCGAACTAGTCCATCTTCCTGTTTCCGCCTTGTCGCGCTCATCTGAAAAAAAAATGAGTGGTGCGCTACACGGCCAAAACCCTGGCGCGCCAGAGAGATCTACGTCATTTTGACGTCACATTGTCGCGCTACCGGTCGGGTGCGTCAGGTATGTAGAAGCCGATTGACGCAACGTGTGTCAAAAAACACACCCTTTCTTCTCTGTTACATTGCTCCGCTGTTCATAGCAGCGAGATGAAGCCTTTATTGCGTGACAGAGCAGAAGTGGGGCTTTCCAACGAGACCACACACTTGTCTGTACGTTAAAGTATGAAGATTAAAACAAATCATGAAATTAAATCAAAATTGCATCATATTTACAGTCTGTACTTCTCTGCGTTCACCTGCGCACCCATTAGGCCTTCACTCGTTTGAATTACTCGCGAACCCGTGAACGCATAGATAGAACGCAAGCATACTATCAGATGAAAGAGGAGACACAAGGCTATCCATTGGTACCAAGTATGTCGATCCTTCTGGCTTATGAAACAGACAAAGTGACTGCAAAATAATAACGTCATGTACAAAAACCAACTGCACACCCATTACGCTCGTTTGAATTACTCGCGGACCTGCACAGCAAAATTCTCAGAGTTATTTTCCCAGTGTAAAGCAAAAGTGTTAAAATACAGAGTTAAAACTACACTGAAAACAGTTAGATTAACTGTTAAAGGAACACGCCACCAAAAATCAGTAGTGATATATGTTCTTACCGTAACTTTCACGAGTTGAGTCGTACCTCTCCCGCATCGGTAGGTGCACTCAAACGCTCTGTCGCGCGGCGCGAATGTGTTAGCATGTTGCTATGCTAGCGGGCTCTGCCGTGGCCGTAGAGAGAGGCACATAGCAGTATTCAAACACCTCCACGTTTTACCTACTTAAATACAGTTGCACGAGTAGTTGATGAAAAATGTTAGGGCACACAACATGAAACGTGACGATTTTCCAAGCGAATAAACATGAGAACTACAATGTGTGGCGCAATAGCACTTGGGAGTACTTCGACCTAGCGTGGTAATATTATTAACACCTAATTGTAGATCCTATCCACCACAGAGTTTAGAATCCATGCTTGATCGACCCTCAGCCTCTCCCTCCCCTCTGAGCGAGAGAGGCACACACACTAGAGATGCGCTGATGGGCTATTATTTCAACCATAACTGCATAGCAAAACTTATCAGCCATCCATCAGCATCAAAGTTTGTTGACCAATTTTCAAAAATGCACCTGCCCACCATCCGCTGGTTGTTTTAATGTAGGCTATATGGGTGATGCAGCGCTGCTGACGTGAGGCTAGAAAGCCCTTGCCTGTTCTAGAAAGACTGATCTAATGCAGCAAATATATTAAAAGGCAAAAGTCGTACATTGGCTAGGCCTATCCCCAGAATATCAGCAGCAAACTCAGTCTCTGTCGCGCAAAACAGTCTCCAAATAAAACGCACATCGGCCTGTTGCCTATTCTGCCAGCTTGTGACAATATATCGTCCAAAATGCTTGATTGCATTGCATTCTCCACATTTTTAGCTACATTTTCATGTACCACATCAGCATTTTTGTTCAGTGAATCTTTTGTAAATTGCTTTACAATTACCGTCGGGCCCTTGTCAGCAGACTTCGGCTTGCCTCTTGCCACTCCTTGTCTTCCGATGTCATTTCTTAGTCATCTACAGATGTTCACCTAGAACCAACTTCAACCTGTGTTATATCCTAGATGAGACTGCCTGGGTTATTTTGTTTAGATATTAGCCTATATAAAACACATAATTGTAGCCTACCATTCAGGGAATAGGCATTTAAAAGAGAGACAGAGAGTGATATGATGACTAAGAAATGACATCGGGCGATGGCAGTGCGAGACGTAAGAGCTAAAACTTCTACAAACTCACTAACATCCACAGCGGAAAAAGAAGGTAAGAAAAATAGTCGGAAAACTTAGATGTGTAAGGCAAGCAAGCAAGTTTGGCGGTTGTTACTAAAAATGTGAACATGCACGTTGCATTGTTGTGCGGTGGACTTTCAGAATGAATGGAGTCGGAGTTTCTTTAATATCGAGGCGTCATATTTGTCCGATGGCCTGCTATAAAATGAATTGCGATGTCTGTCTGAAAAAGACGCGCTCGTGCAGTCCAAATGTCTTCAGAACAGGCTTGTCAGTCAACCTGACATAACAGTAAAGTAGCCTATAATGTGAATGACTTGTTATTTTATCAAGGATTTCTTTCTTTTTGCAAAAAATAAAGTACAATACGCATTAATTAGTAGGCCAGGAGCATGCTGAAATTATGTGGCAAATTGCGTTTTTTATTACAATGATAAAATTGTAAAAGGACGTGACCGAAGCTGAGGCAAGCCAGGCAATAGGCCTATAGGCCCGACGGTAATTGTAAAGCAATTTACAAAAGATTCACTGAACAAAAATGCTGATGTGGTACATGAAAATGTAGCTAAAAATGTGGAGAATGCAATGCAATCAAGCATTTTGGACGATATATTGTCACAAGCTGGCAGAATAGGCAACAGGCCGATGTGCGTTTTATTTGGAGACTGTTTTGCGCGACAGAGACTGAGTTTGCTGCTGATATTCTGGGGATAGGCCTAGCCAATGTACGACTTTTGCCTTTTAATATATTTGCTGCATTAGATCAGTCTTTCTAGAACAGGCAAGGGCTTTCTAGCCTCACGTCAGCAGCGCTGCATCACCCATATAGCCTACATTAAAACAACCAGCGGATGGTGGGCAGGTGCATTTTTGAAAATTGGTCAACAAACTTTGGTGCTGATGGATGGCTGATGGATGATAAGTTTTGCTATGCAGTTATGGTTGAAATAATACCCCATCAGCGCATCTCTAGTGTGTGTGCCTCTCTCGCTCAGAGGGGAGGGAGAAGCTGAGGGTCGATCAAGCATGGATTCTAAACTCTGTGGTGGATAGGATCTACAATTAGGTGTTAATAATATTACCACGCTAGGTCGAAGTACTCCCAAGTGCTATTGCGCCACACATTGTAGTTCTCATGTTTATTCGCTTGGAAAATTGTCACGTTTCATGTTGTGTGCCCTAACATTTTTCATCAACTACTCGTGCAACTGTATTTAAGTAGGTAAAACGTGTTTGAATACTGCTATGTGCCTCTCTCTACGGCCACGGCAGAGCCCGCTAGCATAGCAACATGCTAACACATTCGCGCCGCGCGACAGAGCGTTTGAGTGCACCTACCGACGCGGGAGAGGTACGACTCAACTCGTGAAAGTTACGGTAAGAACATATATCACTACTGATTTTGGGTGGCGTGTTCCTTTAAGGAGTCAATTTTGTAAGAGAGTTAGTGTCATTGGCCAGTGTTTGGGACTCAACTCCTACAGTGTTATGAAACCACGCCTCTCCTGACGTGACCTCATGGATTTCATCCACATTTCAGCAAGGTGTAGAGACGCCATCTTTCTTTTCGATGGAATCCGAGTATATGGTAAGTCACACTCTGCTTTATAGTTGTACAAATATGTCCAAATAATTGTTTCTCTTTCTTTTAACCTACAACTTAAGATTGAATATTGTTAGTTAACTAGGAGTATGTTAGCGATGATGCAGCTATCTGAACTAACTGATAAAATGTTAGCTTTCGCTAGCTAGCTAACAACAGGCTAGTTTTGGTTAAACGGAGTAATATAAGGCTACATTTTAGCGAATTTGTGAGTAGTCGATGGTCTTTGTCGGATAAAAAAGGTATTGGATCACTAATAATCCAGCCCTCTCGTGTATTTGTAGTCATATGTGCCTTTCTCAAGTTCGTTTTTTATTCTGTAGCTGCTAGTGTCTGTGGCAGATTCAGGAGTCTGAAGTTGCTAACGTTAAGGCGAGACACGGCAGGTGAAAACAGTTTTTTCATGCACTGGTCAATTTCGAGATTTTGGGCTAATTTGCTACCTTAGCATGTATTCTTTCACACTACTACAACAACAAAGCCCGATTTACACATTTAGGTGTTTATTTCATTACATTTTGTCTACTCACGCCTGTATATTTCTCCTAAATTCACCAAAAGTTAGTCTTCTAACGTTTCATGCTCTACCGCGATACAACCGTGCTCTACCGCGATACTACCGTGATACAAAACATAATAGTGGTGTGTCGTTCGTGAACGAGCCGGCTCTATGTGCCGGCACTTTTAAATGAACGATGGGTGCCGGCTCACTTCTGGGAGCCGTCCGTGGCTTTTGAGTGGGCATGTCTAGAACGTTGATATGTGGTTAAAAGCTGAAATGTTTAGCTTTTCTCAATGGTAATCTTCCTTAAAGGATTGATTTGATTTTTAGGGATGTACCAAAGATCCTTAATATACCGATTGCAATTTTTAAAAAAAAAATCTGTTTTATGTTTAGTAAGTAATTAGCCTACATTAAATGCATTGCCATTAATATGTTAATATTTAGAAGTAGGCTATTTTATATTCTGTGATTAAAGCTCAAAACATTTCACTTTATTTTCAATTTAAAGGCTACACTTAGGCCCTGTTTTAAGCCCAACACTAATTAGGTGTCTGTCACTTAGTTTTATTATCACCATCGTAGACCCAGAGGAAATTAGGCCTAGTTGTGCCAACACTCAGGCAGTTCTGGATGATTTGATATCATAACAGTAAATAAATATGCAAAAAGGTTGGACGCAAATATATCTTCCATTGATCATTAAGGATATTGTGTTTTGCCATTTCTAGTTGGCACATCCCTTTGATGTTTTCTTCATTATAAATTCATGTTCAGAAGGAGATCAATGGCGTGCTCAATCCTTTACTATCCTTTTCGGATAGTTCATGTCTTGACTTTTGTAGCCTAATTGATAGGCTATGCAAGATGATTATGATGACTTTTAATTGATGTTTTAATAGCCTAAGCATTAAATAAATACATGTTTTCACAGCATCCAATGTAGTGTTTAATTATTGTAATGATTTCAATTAAAGTGAAGTAGCCTACAAATCAATGAATTATCATTTATTCTACAGGTTATTAATTTTTTTTAGAGAGCCGTATGAGAGCCGAAAGAGCCGGCTCTCATTGCTGAGCTGAGCCAAATGAACTGGCTCATTAAGATGAGCCGTAATTCCCATCACTAAAACATAACATGTGTAGTACCGTTGGAAAGCTCTGTTTTTCCTGCATGACGTTGTGCTATCCAAATATGGACACTTGTAACCGCAACCAATCGCGAAAGTTCAAAGGCGAGTCTAGGCTGAGAATGGAATCTCTTGGCTGTGTTCCAAGGCTGTTTTCTCAAATTGAGTTTTTATCATTTTCCAGTAGAAACATCTCAGCCTATGTACACCAAACTTTCCAGATATACACTTAGCAGTATTCTGAAGATATTTACAGAGGGATTTGTTAATAAATCATTCCTGGCCTGATTTATGTGACATTTTAATCAAAAATATAAGGCAAAAACTTTTTTTAAGGCTATGGACAGTATATTCTGATTTCCTAGGTAATGAAAGCAGATATCCTGAAATCCCTCTGTAATTTTATTTTTATCTTGTATGCAAACAAAATGAAAGAATAATTTTGTACCAGGCTTTATCATATGTTCAGATCTATCTACCGAAAATATATGCAAATGTGCGCATATCTAATGAGAATGCCTAATTTGCATAATTAAACATTCGAATTTCAAAAACTTGTAATACATTTTTTGTTCATACTTGTGTAAGTAATCAACTGAGGAAGTTTCATGGTGATGTCTATTATTTAAACATTTTACCCTATTCACCTGTAGTGTCTCGCCTTAAATCTGATTGACTAACGAAATTCTTGTAGACATGGGCAGTCATTCCAAGACAAATTAATGATCCAATAGAAGGCAACATTTTCGAATTAAGTTTTTTTTAGTTCATGCCTGCACTAAAATGCCAACAGATTGGCATTCAGTTACGATAGAAGAATAGCTAACTTATAAGTAAGTCGACTGCAGTGGCAGTGGAAAGGGGAGGGAAAGGGAGAGAGAATATGTGTGTGTGCGCGAGTGAAAGGGTGCAAAGCGAGCCTTCTGATTTTATCGTCATCGTCAAGTTTGCCGTATAGATAGAACTATAACTTTATATGGCTATTGACAAACCATAAGTTATGTTCTATTTTGCAAGACAGCATCAGCTCTATTTTTTAATAAAATGTGCAGTGATCTAGATTTGAGATCTAAATTGTTCCTTGGAATGCTCTGGTCAATTTCTCCTGTATTTTCTTCTGTTTGCAGTACTGGATAATTATCTTGACAGTTATCTTGGTCATAATTACCCTAATAACAACTCTGTCAGTGTTGTGGATTTTCTTGTGTCATTCCTAGCTTGGGTAAGATTGACAAAGTATTTATTATTATTCTTATTAGTAGTAGTAGTAGTATTAATAATTAAAATCTTAGTAGCCTAAACTTGACTATCTTTGTTGTTACATTTAAAATTACCTTCTTTTCTAGAGAATGCTTGTGAAAGTAAAGTACAGAGAAAAGCAGAAATATGTCAAGGTTACTAACAGTGATGGCACCTGTGACTACCAGCAGTTCCACCAAGCAGGTTAAACATGCTTTATTACTGACCAATACATGTTGATTTTGCAACCCTCTGAGAAGTACTAATGATAACATGCCGCTCTGTGCAGTCGTAGAAAAATTCGGTTTATGTGTTATATGTGCAGATGGTCAATGAAGTTCTTCAAAGAAAGCCAGGGGGGGAGAAGATTTTTCAAGAGTACACTAAAACAAAGTCACTGTCAGATGGAACCAGGAGACAGCTTGTGAATATCTTGGTTGCTGACATGGTGGAGGTGCATGGGTATGTTTCAAGAGTTTTTGATGGTCAAAATGCCTTTATGATGTCCCAATACCTACTTTTAACACTTTATACTATTATTTCAGACGGATCCCTTCCCAAGCTGTTCGAGTGAAGTATGCCCAAGGCATTGTGGCCTTGTTCCCATATCTTGAGGACCCATTGTCGAAGCATGGATATGTAAGTTTGGTATTGTGAACTAAATTGCAGTTGTTAAATGTCAATTTAGCAATCTGAAAGTGAATAATTTATATATTTTTATTCCCAAAAGGAACACTTTTATGATGCAGCATATCAGGCTCTGGGTACATTGCATGGCGTCTTAAGACTGTACAACGAAGCCTATCTGATGGCTCAAGGTCTCGGGTAGCAGTGGAACAATGCAATGGTGGTCCAAAGGCTGCAAGAGACTCGGTTTCTACCATACAACAGTTGACTGATCGAGATTGCGAAGAGGCAATATCTATGATGAATCATTCTTCCGATGAAGCACTGGTTATGGAGAAAATGAAGGCCACTTTTGAACACAGACAGAAACTTGTACGTGATCCTGACAAGTCAGTAGATGTTCTGGACACCTTCCCAAGATTTCTTGACATACCTGGCCTTGTGAGTTTACATTTAATTGTGAAATATGATCATGCTATAAAATTAAGGTTAATGTTAAGATGTGCTCAGCCATGCCCAATTTGCACTGTAATGTTATAAATGTTTGTGCTTTCATGGTAATATTGTACATTACTTTAGAAATGGGAGAATGTCATCAAGTACATCACGTTAATGCTTAGTTCCGTAAAAGTGTGGGTATTAAATACTCTATGGGTAGAAGGGCCGAGCACCATGTATTAACATTCTATTGTTTTAATATTAGATTGAGCAGGACTTTCTGATGCTTTTTGGAGAGGAGGCATCAGGGAAGTTCTTAGCCAGATGGCCAACGTTTTTCAGACCACACATCACTGAAGATGCTAAGGGGCTAGTACCAACTCTACATGTTGAGGAGCTCCTTAGCTCTGCACAAGGAAATGATGGTGGTAGGTTGAGCTCATTTGAAAATTTTATCAGTCTTTACTTCCTGTTTCATACTTGTAACACTGCTTACTTTGTCAACACTAAACTGCTTAGGATGGGACCGTGACATTGCTTCACTGTGCTTGCTGCTGCATCTCATTCCTCCAACATCTAAGGGCCACAAGAAGTCTGCGAAAATCAGTGCCCTCCAAGCAGAGGACTACTTGGTGAGGTATCTGCAGGTAAGTTCTGAATGTTAACAGTTCTTCCTAAGCAAATAGGCTGCCTGTTCAGAACAACTAAGGGTTGCAGAACTTGTAAAACTGTAATTTATTGCCATAAATAAACTCTTGAATCTTTTTGTGTCACAATCTGTACAAAACTTGTATTTGAACCTAATTTGTTAATTTGAACACAAACCCTAGCGTAGGGAGACATTTGTCTGTAATAAGTAAATATAATGTGGAGAAAAGAATTGAGAGAAAAAAAAACACAATTGAGACACAAAACTACAGATAATTGACTGCAAATATTGAGTTGGTATATCTTAATGCATAGTGAGTTCCTTTTTTTGTGTTGGTTTTGCAGGTTGGTGCCAGCATTCAAATCTTCTTGACCAATCTCGAACCGTCTCAGCCCTTTCTGCTCTGCATTGGCGAACAGAAGAACAAGATACAGAAGTTCTACATCATCGTGGATAGCAAGGCAATTCCATGCAGAGCACAGACATCAGTAGCAGCATTTGATGAGCTGTTCAAAACACACTTTGTTTTTGGAACGTCATATAGTGAGGCACTTGATGGTTTTTACACTTTCATACAAACAGCTGTGTACAACATCGATGTTGGTATGGTCAGAGAAAAGCCAAGAGTGAGGGAACTTAGGGCCAGGTTTCTAAATTTGAAGAAGTAATAGTACATAAGTTATGTTTACTTGTTTTGTTTGCAAAAACGTACATTCAAATACATATTCAATTTGCCGCCATTTAAAGTTTCATCATGGCCTATATCCAGTAAAATATTTGCGTCTTAATTGTGCAGAGGGTGGATGCACATCAGTGTTCGGAACTTACTCTGGCTTTAAAAAGCATTTAGTTCAGATTCATGGATATAAAGTTTCTTTCAGTTCCTGTGAAATAGATGGTGGGAGAAACGAGAGTGAGGGTCTTTCTGAGTCGGACAGTGGATGTGATCGTCATGATGGAGTTCTGCACACCTTTGACAATGATCTAGCTGTATGTAATGAGGATGAAAGTGGAAGTTTGACAAAGCAGGGCTCTTCTGGGGGTGAGATTAACTTGAATGATATGTGTGGGTCTTTAGTTGCACAGTTTCAAGCTAAAATGGTAGCTCATAGCACTGTTCAGGCAGTAGTTGAGGCAGTTGAGGAATTGGTTGAAGACATACAAACAAAAACAAAAAACAAAGGAGACCATTCTTAGTAATATTCCATCAGAGCTGTTGAGAGATGTTTCCGTTCAATTGAAAATCCATTGACAAAATTCAATACAGAAGCTAAAAGACAAAGATACTATGCAGATAAGTGGAAAATTGTGCTAGGTGTTAGATTTGATGTTAGACGTGACAAAAAAACTGGGATGTACAGTCAGGTTCCTGTTACTGATAAGTGTATATATGTCCCAGTCCTAAAAATGATTCAGTCTATGTTCAGTAATCAAGAAATACTAAAGGCCTTTCAGCAGATCAAAGAAAACAAAGATTGTTTTTATGAAGATATTTGTGATGGTGAACATGTGAAAAGTAACCGATTATTTGCTTTTGAGAAGAGTGCTTTACAGCTTCAGCTATACTATGACGATTTCGAAACAGCTAATCCCTTGGGGTCCAAAAAAGGGATCCACAAACTTGGTTGCATGTATTTTATTTTGAGAAATCTTCCTCCTAAATTTAACTCTGTATTAATGAACATTCAACTACTTTTGCTTTTTCACACGGATGACATTAAAAAGTATGGTTTTGATGCTATTCTGAAACCTTTAGTAGATGATTTGAAACGTCTGGAAACAGATGGTGTACCTACCCCAGTATCTGATAGCCCATTAAGAGGGAGTGTTGTGCAGATCACTGGAGACAACCTTGCAATTCATAGTATACTGGGCTATGTTGAATCATTCAGTGCCACATACTGCTGTCGTTTTTGTTTAGCCGAGAAGGAAGCTTTTCAGAGGATCTTTTCTGAAGATCAACCTGGCATTGTGTTTCGTTTTAAAGAACTTCACTCTCAACACTGCAGCAGTTTAAGGGAAAATCCACAGTTTTGGTCTGAAGAGAGATTGTTTGTTTAATAGACTTACCTATTACCATTCTTGTGAGAACTTTGCTGTGGACATCATGCATGATGTCCTAGAGGGTGTGGCCCAGTATGAACTAAAACTTGTTTATCAGCATTTGGTTGATACCAAAACAATTACGCTAACTGATTTGTGTGAATGGATTCATGCTTTCAATTATGGATACCTGGAAAGAAAAAATCGACCAACTGCTTTGAAAATGGATGATAGCAAAGATCTTGGTCTAAATGCATGTCAAGCATGGTGTTTATTGCGCAACACACCTCTCATATTTGGAGATCTCTTTGAAAGTACAAGTTCTGTATGGCACTTATTTTTACTTCTGTTACAAATTGTATATATTGTGTTCTCCCCTCGTGTAACTGAAGGCATGGCTTGTTTTCTAAAGCATTTAATTTCAGAGCACCATAGCCTTTTCAAGACTGTATTCCCAAGCAAACGACTCATACCCAAGCACCATTTTTTAGTTCACTATCCCCGTTGTATTAGAAAAATAGGCCCCCTCCTTCATGTTTGGTGTATGAGGTTCGAGGCTAAGCATAATTTTTTCAAACGCTCCGTTAAGAACTTCAAAAATGTAACCAAAACTATGGTGAAGGCACATCAGTCACAGATGGCCTTTTACTGGGAAACATTTAATTTTGAAAGATTTGAGCATGGACCAATACATATTGAAGTGGTTTCTAATTTGGAGGGATATGAAGTTATATGTCAGTGTCTTAATATCAGCTCACAATATGATGCCCATACAACTAGCTGGGTAAAATATTTTGGAAGTGAGTATCATTTGAGTTTATTTGTGTGCTGTGGCGTTCAGTCTGATATGCCTGTGTTCAAAAAAATTGTCAATATAATTTTGAAAGATAACTGTGCTTATCTTGTTCTTTGTGAAGTTGTGACTTTGGGGTTTCATGACCATTTCAGTGCATTTTGTATAGAAGAGAGACCTGGACCGTTTCATATTGTAAGCATTGATGATTTATTTTACCACAAAGCTTTTGACAAGCAATTGTCTTACAATTCTGATGAAAACATTTACTTGGTCCCCCATTGCCACCTGTGCTAATGTAATGTTTTGTACTGGTATTAGATTTTGCAATAAAATCTCTGCAAGAGTTCAGTGTATGGTGTTTTTTAGCTAAATAACTTGTATAACTAAATAACAATTATTTTCAGAAAATGTTGTAATAATCAGTATTGTACCAAACTATTCAGTAGCAAATAATAACACTAATTAGTGTAAAATTAACCCATAAGCCGATTTGAAATTTAACTCTGCACTCTAGTGTAACAGGAAGTTAACACCTCCTGGTGTTAATTGTTAGCTATATATAGAGGTGTTCCAACACAAATTAGTGTAAAATAAACACTGAAACAGATTTGAAATTTAACTCTACACTCTAGTGTAACAGAAAGTTAACACCTCTAAGTGTTCATTTTAACTCTATACAGAGGTGTTCCAACACTGTATCTGAGTTGGATTATTTACACTCGATAGTGTTAAATTAACACTGACAAGATTGGGACAAAATAAACACTGATCTAGTGTTAAAATTGACTCTTAGAGTTGTTTTAACACTGTAAATTTTGTAGTGTGTGATCGGATAGATATGCCACGCATGTCGGATGAAAGAGGAGACACAGAGCTATCATTTGATACCAAGTACATCCTTCTGGGTTATAAAACAGACGAAGTGACAGCAAAATAATAACTTCATATAGCTCGATTTACCTCACGTATTTGTCTGTTTTTGTGGCAAAGCATGTTTATAAACCAACGCTATTGTGTGTTTCTTTATGGCAAAGAATGTTCATAATCCGGTTTTGAGATCCTAGCAAATTCCTGCATGGCATCCAATTCAAGGCTCACATTGAATCCCAATTTGTTCGAAAAAAAAAGACACCTTTTTGCCTTTACTTTGTTCATGGCAATGCAGTAAAAAGTTGTAGAGAACCATGAGTGCAGAACGCTAACACGCTAAACTCGGGTCAAGTCAGATCAGTTCGTGTTACAGATATGGAGCGCAGAAAGGTAATTTTTAATCACTAAATAAAAAACTGGCATTCATTTCTGTAAGGCGCACAGCACATATGTCTGTAAATTGCTTAGCCCCAGAGAATCCTTCCACCATGGCAATGATATTGCCAGATTCAGGACAGTCTGCCCTACACACACATGAAATGCATTTAGAGCTATGAGCTTGCTGTGGTGAGATACATGTCAAAATATAAGAATTTGTATAATACACTTTTTATATTTTAATTCTTTAAAAATCACAACATATAAACAATATATAATATGGGTGTGTGGCACTTACAATGACCAGAATAAATCCTTATTAATAAAAGTAGTGAAAATGCCCTAAAAACAGCTTAGAATCCATGCAAAAATACTTAAAAAAACAATTATTTAATAAATATTTCAGGAAAATATAAGTTGTAAGTGTATGTGTTTATCTGTTCAAAAGTTTAATAAATTAGACACTGATGGCACATGCTCTGTTTTAAGTCTCAACTAAAAATGCTTTGCGCTGGTTAGGGGGTACTTGGCTGAAAAAATATTTCACAGGGGGTACATCACTGAAAAAAGGTTGAGAACCACTGAATTAGATAAATGAAATGCGCAGTTGGAATGATTTGAACACAATAATTTATGTTTCGTTCAAAACTTTTATGTAATTGTAACATAATATGGTTTGATAAATTGACAGCCCTGGCTTTTCCTTTTAACAGTGTTCTGTTGCAAACACTAGACATTGATTTACAAAAACACTATACTGTACACATTTCTTTGCTTCTAAAAATTGAAGGAAATGTAGCACTGAGGGGAAGAGGCAAAATCTAGAGGAAGATGACTAGTGTAAGATAACTGTAGACCTGGAGGGGCATAAGAACAAAGACAACATTTATGAATCAGATGTGATACTAGCCTATAATGTGATACTAGCCTATAAATCTAGACACGCCCCTAGCAACTCTCCGTTTGCTTGTGAGCTCCAGAAATCGAAACTCAATCAGGCCAATGAAATCGTGTATAGAGTCGTTAGGTGGGCTTAACATAATGATTGATGGCAGAGTTGCAACGGTTTGGCTTGAATTCCCTGCTACTTGAAAACAAATAAGATGGATGTTGCTGTTGGCGAACAGTGTGACACGAGTTAAGCTTTTATTAAGTTGGCAAATGTTTGAACTAGCCAACTAGCTCTGCTGGTGGGAAACGCATGGGACTCATAGCGCTGCCGCTGTCCTATTGCGTGCAGAGGGAATTTGAAAGACAACTGATTATCCCGCCCCTCGGACTGAGCACTGCGAATCCAGTTCAACAGAGTGTGTCTCTTGGAGCATTACAATATCTGCCTCAGTTTATTTTGCATAATAAAATAAAGCTTTCCTCTTCACAGCAACACGCATGTGTCTTGCATTTAAAGACAAAACAGATATTGACACATTCCATAGCAATGAAAGACTACAGTTAACACTTTACCTGAACTTTGGACATTTATAAAAACACCTAAAAGGGAGAGATGGACAATGACTATTATTCATCAAGACCATGTGAAAAATAAATAAACTTAAATAATTAAATAAACTGCAAAAATGCTCAATCTCATAAGACCTTTAGTCTGAAAATCCTGAATCCCCAACAAGAAAATAAAAACAAAAAAAGAACAATCATAATTAAAATAAAATAGTTTGCTCTGAGAGTATTACCTACTGTGTATATATATAGCCTACTCAGTTCTTAAATATCCTTTTGGAGAAAATATCTAACTCAAAATAGGAGTATAAATCTGGGTGCGTATTACACCATAAAGTACAGCCAAATTGACTCCTTTTTGGGATTGGAAAGATTTCTGTGAAGGGGAAAAAGATTATTAAAACCTTTATCATCAACTCATGTAGGCAAGTCCTTGACCCGCTATATTTGCTTACAGGCCTTAAGGGGTGCGTGTAACCAGCTTCACGTTTCTGGAAGTCTACATCTCTGAGGACCTCTCTTGGACCCTCAACACCTCTACCCTGATCAAGAAGGCTCACCAGCATCTCTTCTTCCTGAAGAGACTAAAGAAGGTCCACCTGCCTTCTCAGATCCTGGTGAACTTCTACCACTGCACCATCGAAAGCATCCGCACCAACTGTGTCACAGTATGGTATGGCAAGTGCTCTGCCTCAGACCGGAAAGCACTGCAGAATGTTCACCTCACTCCCCTCCGGGAGGCGTTACAGATCTGTACGCAATCTCAACAAAAGTGTAAGATGTGCATTTTGCAAAATGGCTATGAGGTTAATACAAGGGGACAGGTATTCATGGGAATATACATGGGAATGCATTTCTTTTCTTCATTCTTCTTTATGATTAAAGCACAATCTGATTCTGATTCATTGGGCTATTGGGCACTGTGGTTAATGGTACACTATGCAAGATTTTCATCTTTATGAAGCCAATTTGATCGTAAACTAACTTACAGTATAAGCAAATTGTTCACCTAGTATAGCTATACAGCGCTCTAAAGCTATGCTAGGTGAACGATTCGTCTATTATAATGTATAATGAGTCGCTACCAAAAAAACAGTCGCTTATAATGAGTCGCTACCAAAAAAACAGCCATGCAATTTCAAGAACGGTTGCCCAACAAATCTCGCCAGAATCGTTTACAATTACCTTGTTAGTAGATATAACTCTTTGGGAATATTTTTGCCTGTTGTTAAATTCTTCACCTCCACAACAAAAGCATTTTCATTGTATACAGGGACAGGGATAAGTCACAAGAAGTTTGCTATTTACAACAGCAGAGTAAAATATAAGTATATTGTGACTCTAGCAGGCTATAGAGTCTCCAAAAATACTTAAATCGGCATAGTGTACCTTTAACACACGGGTGCAATTAATACATACGTGTATACAATACATATATAGAAATATACAGTGTTATTTCAGTTAGCCTATTAGCTGGTTTGATGCTCATTGAGCTTAATGTAAATCAAACCAGCTAATAGGCTAACTGAAATAACACCATGCCAATCTGTAGGTATGGTGAAGGGTATGTGATGATGTGGGGCTATTTTAATTCCAAAGGCCTAGGGAACTTTATCAGGATGCATAGTATCCTGGATCCATGAAATACATAACTAGCCTTTAAAAATAAAGATCTGCCTGCCTCTATGGGAATTTAAATAAGGGTAGTCATGACCCCTGTATTTGTATTTTTTTTATTTTATTTATGATAGATTATTTATTCACAAAGAAAATTGGTGTCCTTAAAGGTTAGATATGTCCTCATTTTTTTTACTTAAGGCAATTTCCAAGAGATGGGTCCACAAACTTCACTGTATATATTTTAATTTGCATAAAACTCTGTCCTGTGGATTATACACAATGTTGCTACTACACGGAAAATTACTGTAATCAACATTATACTTAAAGGTACAGTTTCCAAACAAAACTGTGTCTGTACATGGTCATAGCTCTGTCAATAAGAAACAAGCAATAGAGCTTAGACCAAGTCATAAACATTGATTTACAGACATTCAACATGGTGCCTTAAAAGCAGGAAATAAAAGGGAAGAAAGAAATATGATTGCCTGGTGAGCTCAAATATCCCACATAAAATGTGTTATAGCACCAACATAATAAATAAATCACATCTTGTTTTCTTGTGGAATGGTATGAAATTATCAACTTATTCCAAAAACCAGAGTCTAGTGGCTTCTAAGTAACACAAGGCAAACACACTAGGATCTGTGATGATGAAAGTAAATCAACATGGTAGCTGGCTGAACAGAGGTGAAAATAAAATCTGTTAACACAATTATTTTTTCAACAAACTCTCTCTGACAGTTTCCTCTCTCTTCTTTTTTCGACTGTCAGACTGCTGCTTGGGCCATCCATCACAGGCTACAGGGAGGTTATGCTCACTACTGGCTGATCGGCAGGACCGGTCAACACTGTCACAAGAGTTCCTCATTTTCCAGAGATTAGCATTCAAGCTTTTGGAACGTAAAGGTTGATAAAAGGTTGACTTCTCTGAAAAAACCAAACCTTTCATGTCAAGTTCTATTTTCTTCTCAGTTTTATTTTGTCTGTCTTTGTCTGTAAAGGCCTTCTCTATTTCTCCATTACCTCCCTTTATATGAAATGTATGTGCTGTCACATTCTGAGTTGTATTGACCACATTGGCTTGAGATGTTAAATTGCTTGGAAGTTTTCTGCATTCAAACACAGAAGGCCTAGAGATAGATTTGTTAGTTGTGGCCAGTGGCTGGCTAAACCATTTCTTAACATATACGTCATCATTTCCCCAGGCTTGTAATTCTGTCTCACTATTGCAGACGTGTCCGATGATGGGTCTTGTCAGTTGTTGGAAAGAAAAGTGCTGCAAAGCTCTGGTGTGTTCAAGAGGGTATGATAAGGCTGCTTCTAGTTTTTGCTTCACAACAACAGGACTATCACTTTCCTGTTGTGCTTTGGGTGGTGTAGGCAAAAGTGTGGCAAGTGGTTTGTGTGGCAAGTTTGGTTTTGTGGCTAGTTTTGGACTGGAGTGCAACCCACATGATGTGATGTCTGAGCAAGACATTTTGTTCTTTCTCTCCTCTTCATTAGCTGAAACCAAATCCAGTGTCTGCCCCAACTCTTTCACTTGAAATTCTTCTAAACTCTTTGTTTCTGATCCCATTTTCTCTTCAGTTCTTTTCTGATCTTCTGCCTCTGGATGGTGCTGATGCACACTGTAGCCATCACAACTGTGAATGCTGCCATTACGCCATAATGATGCAGGATCGCAGATAGAGGACTTTCTAGAGTGAGTTTGAAGGAAGTCAATGTGATCCAAACCTGCCAGCTTTTGAATAGCATTCATCATACGACCAGCAAACTCCTCCAGCTGAGCTAGTCGTAGATCTACTGTTTGAAGGCATGCTTTCATGGAGTGCTCTCGCTCATTCACCTCCTCCAAACGTACAGACATATTCTCTACCCTAGAAAACCAAACAAATGAACACAAATTCAAATAAATATTAAAAAAATGTGCTCACACAATAGCATATGTACGGTTGATTACTGGAGTAGAAATACGGTTGGTTACGTCTGGGTGGGCTTCATACGAGGATGGAGAGATGAGCAAAAGTTACATAGTCATCCACCTCAGCCTGAGCGCACCTCAGTTGATTTTATTTACAACAAAAAGGCTGCAGTTAGAGAAGTGAAATGTTTTTAAATGCATGCTTGTTGCCGCCCCTCGAGTTGGGCCATTACATTGCTCTTTGCCAGACCCTTAATCTTTCTAGATTATCAGGGTCTGGATTTTCCAGGCTAATAATAAACAATAATGTAAATGCAATCAATTGCCTAATGAAAATAAACAATGTAAATAAACAAATACTATAATTTATTCCACTGCTTGGTTGAATTTCCCATTGTCCTACGTAATTTAGAACGACCATTAACTGTATGTTATCTGCACACCTATGAAGTAGATCCATTTTTTTGGCCGTATCACAGTTGTATATTAATTCGCCGAACTCGTTGTGAAGTTTAAATGAACTGTCACGTTGCATCCGAGCTGTAAAATGCAGACGTTCAGAACATTGCAACATTGTAGCATATGACGGAGGTGGCTGGATGACAGCAGGCTAAGTAAAAGCGATGTTTCAAAGCTAAAGTTCATCAGAATCTTGGGATACGCCCACTTGACAACGGGAGAGATAGAACTAACGACTGGCCTTTGGCCGTAGCAACCATCCATTTAGAACTAGTAACGGCAGTTTGTCCTGTGAGTTGAGAAATTAGTTGATATGTGTCGGAAGAAATTAGTTCTACAAACAAGACAGTTTTAGCGATTAAAACGTTTAAATTGTAACAGGAAATGAACACAACGCAAGTGGCAACAGTGGAATAAGCGGGATAATGGACTCCACGGTGGTCTGTTCACAGAGGTTAATGCACTACGAGGTTTAAACGCCCCTCCGCTTCGCGTCGGGGCCGTTTTACAACCTCGACCGTGCATTAACTTCTGTGAACAGACCACCGTGTCGTCCATTATCCCTTACATAATACACAAACCATATATCATACGAAACGCTTAATTAACTAAGTGCATGCTGAACAGATATGCCTTTAAACCCCTCTTGAAAGACCTAAAACTATCACAGGAACAGAGAGCGTTGGGTAACGCATTCCACCAACAAGGAACCACTGAGGAAAAGAGTCTTGAACTTGACTTAGCATTTATGGCTGGTCGACACAACAGACACTCATCAGAAGACCACAGTGGGCAGTTTGGGATGTACAGCTTGATCATAGAATTGAGATAGCAGGGAGCATATCCATTAAGTGTCCTATAGGCCAATGTGAGAGATTTAAATGTAATTCTGGCCACTATAGGGAGCCAATGGAGAGTAACTAGGAGAGGAGTTACATGTGTCCTCTTTGGTTGATTGAAGACCAGTCGTGCTGCACAATCTTACTACACAAGCAGGTGGGCCAGCTAACAGTAGGCTACATTACAATTAGTATGGAGATAACCATGGCCTGTACAAGACGTTTGGAAGTGTGGAATATTGTGTCATATAAGGTTTGATCTTCCTAATGTTGTGAAAGACAAACCAACATGATTTTGCAGTTATACATATTATACAAGACAAAGGCAAATCACATTAACTAAGCACCCGATATACAGAAGTTAATGGGCAAGGTGGAGGCAAAAAGGCTTTTATTTTGCTTATCTCTCAGTTGCCACTATAGGCAATAGTCATGCCTTTATAGCATGCAAAGTAAACAAGTGGTTCAGTTTTAAAGGAAGCCGACTTGTTCAGTTTGTTGTAGGTTACTGGTTTTTTTGTTCCTTACAGTGATAATGGTGGGTAGTTAGCTTGTTTACTGTTGATTCCATTGTTGCGAAGCCTGTTATTTAATATAATAGTTTGGTTGTTATAGTTACCATTCAATGAATATTGATAGGAACAGTGATTCAACTTTTTTATCAGATAAACTTCATAGGTGTCCCATTATTCAGAATTAATAGCCACCCAGTCAATCAGAAAATAGTATTTCTTCTCTCTGGGTGATAAATGAATGTATTACCAGTAATCCTCAAACAACACATTTGGCTGGAAATTGTAAAACTTTAAAACAAGGCATTTTTCGCAGTTTCACTGTTTGTGTAGTAACTGCATTACTGTGTAGGCTACAACTTTCTTTGGCCCTAACAGCGATAGCATGGACAGTTATCTTGTTTACAGTTGATTTCATTGTTGCAAAGCCTGCTTCCAGGCTCAACCGTTGTCCTACTATGATTGTTATAGTTACCATTCATAAGCATTGATATGGAACGGTGATAAAACCTTCAGAATTAATAGCCACCCCACCAGCCAATCAGAAAAGAGTATTTCCTCTCTCCGGGTGATACGTGGCGTTAATAGGCACGGTGTGCAGCGGAGTGCCTAAAACCCCTCTTAGCTGTTCTACAGACTCGAGTTGCTTTTCTAAAACGGACCTGCAAGATTTCATAAAATAGTCACAGCACCAAGAAATTAAACAATTTATTCATAGATAGTCATTCTAGAAATATATTTCTTCTATCAGAATGGTTGGCAAGCAATGTCGAGACGCAGCAACTCTAACTTTTGTATTCATTTGTCGTATCATAACTATCCATTTTAGAAAATATAATATAAGACATACATCATAGACATAGTTGTTTACACATATTCCGCCCCTTCCGCGGCTAAAAGACGACATGTGAATACCTTGTGCCAATCATGTGGTATGTTGTGAATACATTGTGCCAATCATGTGTTGTGATCTTGCCGTGATCTCAGAAAAAATAGAATAAAATAAAATAAAATAGAAGCATCTTTTTTTGTAATATGGTAATCTGTTATATACAAGATTAATGTAATACTGCCATAAAAGTGCAAAAGCAAAAGCTACCAATAATGAAAGAAAAGTACCATAGCCTCAATAACTTTCAATAACTGCATTAACAATACACATCAAACTGTACACTGGCAGATGTTGACATGTCCAAAAAAAAAATGGCGTTTGATCAGCATTGGCCATCTGATCCAATGGGTGTGAGCGAGTTTGATCACATAAGTTGATCACATAGACTACTGCTGAAAAGACTAGGGCTAGTTTTGAAGTCGGTGGGTGTGTTTAGCTCTTTAGCGATCTCCAAAGCCTTCAGCTGTATGATGGCTCTGGTAAGATAAGAACAAGCCTTGCTTCGAGCTTTGCCCCAGGTTGCGCTGAGTGTACAATATAGCCCAGAGACTGTTTTTTTTTGTTAATATTAATTTAATAAGCAACGTATTGGTCCTTTTGTCTGGTAGGAAATATCATATAATTTAATAATGTTCTTTATTAAATTAATATTTGCAACAGTGTGCAGGAGTTTCTAAGTTCCCATTTTAAACTCACCTTAAACACCTTTTTTGTGTGTCATGAATGCCTTTCCATCGCACTTGAGTTAATCAATACACATATCACAATGTAAAGTGTGTGTTAGTGTGCATTATGTAGCTGATTACAGTGTGTATAATGTATTATCTATTTCAGTTTTTAGTGAACACCATAAATGCAATCAATTCTAATCAGTGGGGAGTTTAGCTTTCTGCAGAACTGCACTGGGGAAGCAGTGAGAACAAAACAGTATTGTTTTACAATCAGACTCAGAACATGAGCTCACCTCTCAGATGTGATGCGGATGCGCTCGTTGTTGGAGGACTGCTCCTTATCCTCTTTCTCTCTGAAGTGTTCCTCCACACACTGCTCCTCAAACTCATACAGATTCTTCAACTCCTCAGGGCTAAGGATGAGTTCTACAAAGAGACATACAGAGTGCATAATTATACAATGGCTATTAAGATCTGTTATATGAACTATTATATATATAGTTAAAAGATGTTCTGCACTGAGCATAATCTAGAATGAAGATCGTGACATTGGAGTAGCTCACTTAGTCCTTGGTCATGCTCGTCCAATTCCCCCTCTTTCTTGTGGCTGCAGCAGCAGATGTGTTTAAGTACAATAAACATATGACTAAATATGATCAGGGGTGGTGGCAGGACTGGCCGGTCATGGAATGTCATGATAAGTTGGTATCTCTGGAACTTCCACACTTGATTGGAGATTGATTTCACCTGTGTGAATGTGTTGCTGCAAGAAGGATTGTTTTGCCATACAATCTTAGTTGATTATGCTCATGAATGGTATATGGGAAAAAGGTAAACATGACCCCACAACATTCTGATTTCCACTAGTGTTGCCTGTGTACTACTGCCTGTTGACATTTTGGGCATTATTTTTACAAACAAATGGAGTTTATGCAGCCGACATATCATTTTCTGCCGATGCTAGCTGATGACAGAACCAAATTTGCAAGAATAAAGCTATTTAAAAATGTTCCACAAACAAGAACAAGAAATATGAACAAACAAAGAAAAGAAAAGCACTTGAAACAGACAAAAAAAACCCACCAAAATATAAAACAAACATTGAAACATCTTTTCGGTATCCAAATTGAATTTCACTAAAACATTTTATATGCCAATCTAAAAGGCTTCATAGTTATTGTTCTATACATTCTATTAATAATCCTAGTAACATTATACCTAAAATAAGTTAATTATTAAACCTGATAGCCGTTACTACTTAGATGTATTGTCCCATTTCTTAGGTATCAGTGATTTGCAAGCCTCAAAATGTCAAAGAGCCCAACAAAATATAGTAATTTGTCATACATACTAAGCATTTGAATGTGAACTTTACCTTAAAGATTTCTGTCACCATGAGAGCCGAATGAATCAACATACCCACTATACAGTGAAATTCAATATATAAAGAACCCTTTTTATCTGTGTTTTCACCGCAAAGTTAGGATGTCAAGGCTTAAGTGTGTACTGTATGTGAAATGCTCGCAATGCAGTCATGAGCAATGAGAATGTATCTTACTTGAATACTGCAATGAGTAGGTTGACTAATAGAATATTAGCCACCAGCAGGTAACAAGCCATGATGGCAGGAGTAAGCCAGGCTCCGGGAATGCAGGGAGGAAGTTTCTTACCATCTTCATCAAACAAATTCTCTCCACAAGGTGCTGAGAAACACATAAAGTTGCTGTAACAACATGCTTATATGTCCACATTGAAAAAGTCTCTAAAATCCTTATTCATGTTCATTGTTATATATTGTAAATATTCTATATTAAAAATTGAAACCGGTTCCAAATTTCTAAGAACCGTGGATTTCTTAAGACATGCATTTAATTTCGGATCGGATTTGCAAAGCAATGTTTCAGTCATACTCCCAAGTCAATTGCAGTGAGCTTTTAACAGGCCAGCGGTGTTTTTTAGCAGGACCTGCTGTGGTGATGAAGGCTGTTGCTGAAATGTTGGTTGTGAAATTATGAAGTTTTAAAAACTAAATGTACCGCAATGCAGTACAAAATATGACCACCGCTCAGTCCTGCACATTCTCTCCGCAAAAATAAATCACGCTTGTCAATTTGTCTCCATCTGTTTATGTGTGTGTGTGTGTGTGTGTGTTTTATGTTTGTATGTGTGTTGGTGTGTGTGTGTGTGTGTGTGTGTGTATGTTCGCCTACATGTCTACTGTGTGTGCATGCCTTTATGTGGGTGTGTGTGTGTGCGTGTGTGTACCGTAAATCCTCAGATTGTGGCCGGGGTATTTCATTTATTTAGGCTGCGCAAACACAGGCCTTTATTTGGGGCAGGCCTTTATTTTTTATTAGGCTTCTGTTGTAGAATTGTATTCTTAGAAATAAAGTAAAAGGCTAGCCTACTCTTAAAGTGGACCAACACTGTTGAACACTTCCTGTAACCGGCATACCGGTAGGCTATCAAAAGCAGAAGATTTACGGTTTGGTTCGGTATTTAATTTACTTTTGGACTGTTTGATTATATTGTATAAGCTTCATGTAGTTCAGTGATCCTCACTATTTTTTTTCACAAGAGCCACATTGGCAGTGCAGGGATGGATTACTGCACGGGCCTACCGGGCCCAGGCCCAGGGGTCCAAGGGGTCAGGGGGCCCTAAAGCCCAATCCTTTGCATGTAATCATTGCCTCAATATCAACAAATCAGGATGTAGGCTATGAATCTGATTGAATTTAGTATTGGCAATCCCCAAAATGCACCAAAATACAGGAAATCACATCAAACAAATTAAAAAAATTCTGGGGGAGGACCCCCAAACCCCCCCTCCCACATATGCAACAATTAGTGGGGGGCCCTTAATACATCTGGGCCCAGGGGCCCAAAAGTTCATAATCCGCCCATGTGGCAGTGCAAGATTAAAAGGAGAGCCACTTTTACGACAACATACTAAGTCACCTTTGCAAATGTGCATTTCTACATATAAATTGGATATCCCACAAAAAAGAAATAACACAGCCAATACATTTTCATTTAAGACCAGATTTACTTTAATACTGGGATGAGCGCAGGGGCGTGCAGAGACCTTTGAAGGGGCAGGGGCTCAATTTTTTTTTAAAAAGGGCACATGGAACAAAATTTTCTTGTCTACACAGAGATCATAGGCTATAAGGCTACATCTTTTTGATTAAATTCAAAGCTAATTTTAATAGACTAGAAATCTACGCACCCTAGCGGCTGCAAATATGTTATTGCCTAGTCTGGCTTGTCAGGCTATAATTTTAATGTTTATCACAGTGAACTACCACCATTAGCAAGCTGGTGTCTTGCAGATTCACGTGCTGTGCGTGTGGCCACTGAGTGAAATGACGAGAACGACGTATGGAGTTGAACAACTACAGTAGCCTATGTCGTCGGCTTATGACGATTTAGAAAAGGTTTGCCTACTCTGTTTTATGAACTAGGTCTACTAACCTAAGCTACTATAACATAGTAACCTAAACAGAATATCTTATGAACGTTCAGCCTTAGATTTTCGAAGCTGCCAGGTTATTGAAATGGATGGACCATGACATGGTTAAAACGAGTTTGATAGCCTACTTCATTAAACATGAAACAACTTTAAACATTTTATTCTCTATCTCTAAGCTGAATACTATTGCATGTTCAGATAGGCTAACTGCCAAGTGACCTTACCGTGCTCCCAAACGTCTCCTGCAGCACTGTGCCTGCGTGCACCTTCTGAGAGTTCACTGAATGTATGACGTCACGGATTGGTGGCCGCAAGGCATTTCAATTAACACAGTAAATTTTTATTTTTGTAAATGTCTAATTTCCCAAACTATTAATGAGACATTTTAGCAAATATTGACGTTGGAACTAGCGGAAGTATTACACATTTTAAAAAGTAAAAAACGGGTCTTGTCAAAAGGGCACTTGGACATAAAAGGGGCAAAAGGGCAGGTGCTAGAGCCCCTGTAGCCCCCCTTCTCTGCACGTGCCTGGATGAGCGGAAGCTGGCATGCATGTCCTTGACTTTCTTCATGCTGTATTTTTATTAGTACATGTATTAGTAGCAGGTTTGACAATACCCCCTTTAGGAAGCACCATTAAGGCTTAATAACTTCCTTTCACCTTCATTGCTGTATTTGGGTGTTTGCGTTATTGTAGTGCAGTATACTGCAAAAACTGCTTATCTAACAAAATCTAATCATGTGTTATTAATCTTATATCAAGATAAAAAAAACTAGTTGGTATTGTTTTCAGTATAAAGAGACTTACCTAGCGCTTTCTTGTGAAATCATTTGACTTAATTTTAAAAAAATTGACTGATTTTAAGACATCTCATCTTGAAAACAAGCAAATTTGTCTGCCAGTGCATTAAGCAAATTTGTCCTAAAAACAAGCAGATTTGTCTGCCAGTGCATTGGGCAAATTTGTCTTGCTAAGACTCCTTAAAATAAGTTAAAGTCTTCTTAAATTAAGTCAAAATGATCTTTTGAGAGGGCGCTAGGTAAGTCTTTCCATACTAAAAACAATACCAAATAGATTTTTTAATCTTAATATAAGATCAATAACACTTGGTTAGAATTCATTTTTTGCAGTGATGTTTATGAAGCACATTTGAAAAAATGTATTGACTGACCACATACAGTGGTCGCTTTCCGTGATTCATGCAGCTGCGTGAAATGTATTACAACTTATCGCCACAAGGTGGCAGTTTAAGTCCGCTGTAGCATTTGTTAACAGGGCAGCGGATTGCATTCAAAGGCGTTGCTGTGGCAGTGAGATACTGTAAGCAGAACGAAACTTAAGATCACCTCAAGTCATACAGTAGACTAGGCTAAATCAGAGCCTACTTTATTTTTATAAAGCTGGGGCCAGAGATGATGGCCTTTGGCGAACAGTTTAGGCCTACTCAAAATGAGTAAAACCAAATTTGGCGAAATCTCGCCAAAGCTACCATGCGAGCCACCAATTATAGCTTGACGAGCCACATGTGGCTTGCGAGCCGCGCAATGAGTAACACTGATGTAGTTGAAAGAGTGTCGGGATTTCTGCTGTTTATTGCGAGACAAAGCAGCCACTTTCATTCATTGAAACGTGCGCTGTGCTGTAATGGAAACCTTATTGCATAGCCAAGTTGCCTAAATTGAGTTATATTTTTAATTATGCATGATTTACTTTTTATTAAATTCGTAGGCTGGAATTCCTCGTGGCAACAATTGTGTTTAAATGTCGTACTGCTTCAACCTCTGGCAAGCTCAGAAAGGGGCGGCAAGCGACTGATAGTTTAAAAGGGATGTGTTGGAGACCCATGGTGTAGGACAACAACTTTTCATTGGCAACAGTATGAAACCAACTAACAATTTTAAGAATGGTCCCCCATGAACGGAATTCCACGAAACTTGGCATGCATTCAGAGTCCTAATGAGCCTACACTTCAAATTCTGTATGCATTATGCTTATCACATGCACAATATAGAATGTGTGCACAATTTATTAGAATGTGTGCACGATTTACCAAATTGAGAGCACAATTTAGTCAAATGAGTGCACTGTTTTCTATATAAAGATAAGTACATAGCGCTTCCTCTTAAAATCATTTGACTTAATTTAAACTGCCAGTGTGTTAAGCCAATTTATCCTAAAAACAAGCACATTTGGCTGCCAGTAAATTAAGCAAATTTGTCTTGATAAGTCAAAATAAGTCAAAGTCTTCTTGAATTAAGTCAAAATGATCTTTCAAGAGAGTGCTAGGTAAGTCTCTTCATACTAAAACAATGACAAATAGATTTTTTGATCATTAGCCTTGTCACTGCTAATCACAAATGTGTGAGGAGGAGCAGATGTTTACTTACGATTTATCTCCATTGCATAGACTATCAGTTCATGGATCCATTGTAAAACAGAAAGACACAACAGAAAACAATTAGTTATATGTCTGTGCATTTCTGTGATTGTGCAGACTCCAGTACAAATCTGTTCATATGATAACTGGTGACACTTCTTTATGTGTCGTATTGTATGGAATGTAAGCACATTTTGAAGAACAAAGTAAAAATACAGCACATACGGACAAAAACTGTAGCACAATGAAAAACAGTGGTCTGCATACCTCCCAACATTTAGGTTTCAAAATCAAAATAAAGATTTGTTTTTCCCCAGATTGGAGGATTGATCGTTGAGGGTAGGGGTTAATAATTTTCCATTAACCAGATACATGCTTGTTTGCATGATAGTAACCCATTTTACTTGTAATTAGGATATTTTGTGTATGTGATAATTAATCATTTTCGGTTTTATAAAGTTTTATACTGTATAGCCTACTTGTTCTTGACTTCACCAATGTATGAAATGCTATAGCCTTTACCCTTCATTACGGAAATGCCCGTCTCTCATTACAGTGAAGAAGAAGTGCATGAAAATGCACTGTTCTGTTATCCAAAGTCTTCTTATTATTATTGTTACAGTGCATGAAAATGCACTGTTCTGTTATCCGAAGTCTTCTTATTATTATTGTTACAGTACATGTAAAAATGCACTGTTCTTCTTCTTCTTCTTCTTCTTACAGTGCATGGAAATGCAGTGTTCTGTTATCCGAAATCGTCGTCATTTTCTTCTTCTTCTTTTTATTATTCTTCTAACCAAAATTTCTGCGTCTAATTCAGCCTCAACCGTTTAACGTAGAAACTTCATTCAAACTTTGTAACATAGGTTTTGAAAAGGTCACTTGAGCAATGTATTTTTCGTTTTTGTGAACAAGCTCAAAAAACAAGCCCCCATAGACTTTGCATTAGCATTATGAAATCATAAAGGGCTATTAACGACTTAGAACGCAATCAACTGCACCTGTGCTCTCTCACTGAGCAACAACTTCAATGGCTCTTTTCAGTGTCTCTCTCCATTGAACTGGATAGCTCACTTTTCTCTTCCCCACTTTCTTTCACTTCTTTTTCTTCACTTCCATCCATTAAACTATCTGTCTATCAACATCCATTAAACTATCTACTTATGCACATCTATTAATTCACTATTAAATAATTTAGCTATTTAAACTTACTCAACTATTGAACTGTTCAGCCATTCCAACTGTCAGTTGTCATCAACTATGACTCCCACCAACTGTTTCCTTTGCCCACAACTGTTTCCAAATAAAAGTTTGTTTTGCATTTTCATGCACTGGTAATTCCTTGGAATTACATTTTCTAGTTTGACATTGTTATTTGTATATGTTGTAACTATACAAATCACAGCATGTAAACAAAGAAAATGTTGGAGATCTTTTCTCACTTATTGGAGATCTAAGCTAATTGGAGCCGGCCATTTTGAGCTACAGTGCTGAGCTAGCGGTGAGTGCGTCAGACCGAGTTACTGCACACACAGAGACGAGAAGGGAATGTTTTGACTTATTCACCATATCTCCCAGAGTTAGATAAGTTATTGCCCCAAAATGTTTACGTGTTCCTTTAAGGCATAAAAGTAGGCCCAGTTAAGAAATTGCATGTTTTAATGTGGTTTCGTAATGTTTGTGGCATTAGAAAAAGAAACTGGAGTAAAAAGTATCAATATACAATTTTTATGTCTGAAAGTTATTTAGGCCTACCTATGTCACACATGGAACATTATTAACTGTTACAATTACATATTGTAGCGTTGGGAGGGAATCCTGAGTTCTGAGGCTGTGTGGGCAATATTAGGACAAGAACAAACTGTGATAACAGAAGGTTGGAGCTTTTATTTTGATATAATTCACTGTTTAGAGTAACTCAGAAAGGGTCAGAAAAATACTCAACCAAACATTTATAGCTCCGTCTCAGCAAGAGTTGTCATTCATTAAAGTCCTCCAGATAAATCCAAAACTCAAAAGTCCAAAGTCTAGTGATGTGCCCAATGAAGCGAGGCTTCGGAGCTTGTGTCGAGCAGAAAGGGGCGTGCCAGATGAAGCCCCGGTTCGAGGCTTGTATCGTTTCCATAAAAATCATGTGACTGATGACAAACGAGGCCTCGGTTTATGAGTGTGACGTCTGAAGCTTAATTTGGGACACACACCCACGTGACTGCTTCGGAATCTGATTCAAAGGCTTTGAATTGCGCGAACCAGGGCACCCGTTCTAGTGTCGGAATGTGTTGTGTTGTATTGCAAGAGTCAGGTGAAATTTGTGTTTCTATAGGGTAGCCCTGTTTTATATAGGATGCTTTCTCTATTTGTGAATTTACGTTCTTTTCTTTTCAGAAAATGTCCATAATCCATAATGTCTTGCACATAGAAATAAAGAAGAAATCGCCTCGGCCTAGCCTAATGCTTTGCAATTTAGAACAACTAGTGCAGTGCCCGTTCAAACATGCTATTCCTGTAGCCCAATTACATGCCTGCAGGTAGGCCTGCTTTAAAAATAGGATGATAGGGAAAACATAATTCCAGGTAAGCATTCAATAATGAATAGGCCTACAGATAATATAATAATATAATAAATGTGAAGTGAGCAGAATTTATGCATGGCTGCATGTGACATTTTTTACAAATCAAAATGACATAATCCTAACAGCTGTTTTGAGTCAAGGCTATATGCTTAGCCTATTGAATAACTTGATGATAGAGAAAACAAACCATTTTGTGGAATGATGCATCATATGGAATTTGCAACGGTGTGACTCAAAAACAGTCTCTGGTGGCCTATAAGTGACATCACACTGTCTGCCACTCTTTGCTTGTCGCTGGTTATGCTTTGCATGTGTGGCATTCTGAGACGTTCTTTAATTCGGGACCATTATCACTCGTTTCAATTTAGGACCTTGCAGTTATTCAAAGTCTAAAGACAGTCCAAAGTAGCATGGGCTATTCGAAGTGTCCGCTTATTGCACATCATTTTTTACGTAATTTTGAAGAGCCACTGCATATAGCCTACCTGTGTGTGTTGGCATGTTGGCGTGTTGTTGCAAAATCCGTGGAGTTATCTTGCACTCACTTAAGTTTTTACCCGTGTAACCTACACTGATCCAATTCTGCCAAAGCCCTGCTTCTATCCTCACTGGTAGCTTACAGTCCTACAGTGCTGTGTGGGAGGGGGACTGGCTAGCGGCGAAAGCCAATGCGTGCTTCTTTTACCGATATAGGCTATTTAACGATATCTTTTGCATTTCTTATTCAAACAACGTCAAATTCGGCAGTGCACTTACCCATTGCCTGTAGCAAGACACCTGCCAAGTTTGTAATCAGTCTGACAAACGGTCAGCGAGATATGCGTGCCACAGACACACAGACACACACACAGACACACAGACGCTTCTTGCTTTATAGATAGATGACATTAAAACGTGTCTGTCTTGCAATCTTGTCTCAACTTCAATAATGTTCAAAGCAATGCAGGATAATAATTTCTATGTAACAATTATAACTGACATAATATTTTCCTTTATTGAAAGTTTGATTCATGAATCGTCAAAACATGTTGGGCAATAGGGTAGGCCTATGGTTTAATTAGGCGCCTGGTCGCTTCCTTTTCACTCTCGTCCATAGCGTGTTGAGGTTGACAATCCTCCGTCCTGCTTCAGAAGCTAAGTAGTGTCTACTGCGGTCGTTAAGTGGATGGGAGACCGATTGACTGGAATAACACATAATTTCACGCCTCCACCGAAACACCAATCTTCACATGATAACGAGTGACGGATTATGTTGCCTAATCGTATTTTATTGTATTGAATAGAGACAAACAGAAATGCAAATGTCTTTACGACGGAGTATTAGGGCCAAACATGAAGAAAAAAAATATTTTTGCCATGGCGAGATTAAGGCTACGTTTATACGGTGACGATGAAAAGAGAAGACGCAGAAGTGTCGTCTCGTCTTCATTTTTTTATTCGCGTTTAGACGAGCATTCTCAGGGGGAAATCTTTGTTTATATGAAGACGCAAGAGTATGTGATATTCGATTGGATATGCATTCTAGACCGCTGGGTGGTGGTGTGATAGAACCCCGGTACGTCACGCGCAGACATTCTAATTTGACAGTTTAGCCAGAGAGGTAAGCAAGGATCTTTGGTTTAGCCGTTTAGACGGAGACGCAACCCGGGCGTCTTCAAAACTCTACACTCTGGAAGGAGTCTTCAGATTTTTGCGTCTTCCAGCCCCGATGGCGGGGTCGCCGTGTAAACGAAAGGCACTTATGATAAAAATATTTTGTCGTCTTCCTTCGCAATTGTTCTCGTATAAATCGACTCGTTTTTATACGTAATAGTATGTTTTTAGCTTTTTTTTTAAATTACGAAACTAGACACTCTAACACACCTTATATGTGATTTTGGGAACTCTGTGATGAATGGAAATGAAATATATGACAATCGAAAACTCATGAAAATTTTATCATGCCGCTTTGGGTCGAATCAGTGACGCATGCACGGCAGCTCAAAACCAGGCCATTTTTGTGGGTCTATCACTAGGTGGCAGTCTCGCCAGGTCTCGCTGATCACTTCCCGGAAAGTTTACAGGCAACACTTCATATTTCATGAAAGACATTATATCTCCATTTCTAGAAAAAATGAGCGATTTTGATGAAAACTAGCCACTGTTTAGCTTGGGATTTATCAGGAACAGAGGCGTGTAGAAATACACGGTTTGCACCCACTGAGAGCTTAAAGTCTCTCCTTTTAATCGAGCCATTGTATGTGTTCATAGCTATAACACAGAATATGCTGTGGCTGTACAAAAATCATCAACAATGGTCTAGATTGCTGGCACTCTAGGACAAAGCTTCCGAAAACAGCTTGGCATTCAATAGGTTAAACTGGACATTTCGAGAATAAAGTTGAAATGTCATGTCGACTTTAATCTCGACGTGTCGAGTCGCCATGCCGACATTAAACTCGAAATACAGTTTAAACATAGCCTACAGTTTAAGCTATGTAGCCTACACTAACACACAATATGTGACATGAATAATAGGCCTACTTCAAATAGGTGTTATTTCAGATAGATTGCTAGATTGCAGATATTCAGATAGATTGTGTCTTCTGTTAACTCATTGCCGTCATCGTGAAGCACTGTATCTTGCGGTTATAGGCTACCATGCACTATTATATAGCTAGAATAATACATGTTTCCAATGATATAATGTTTCTATAGGCTACAAAATGTTTTTAACTCTGTTTTACATGGGTAAGGCCACCGCACATCCAAATAACTGCCCTTCATGACCCACAGGCCGTCTCTCTCCATAGGTTAACCATGCAAAACTCATTTTTCTAAAACTGCTTTTCCATGTCTCACCTGTAATACATATAGGAGGCTATAAACACAGATATGTATAAGTATAATAGGCCTATACTCTATTGATCCCGTGAGGTAATATGTGTGCATTTACGGGGTTCACTCTTTATTACGACATCCCGTTATTACGACAACCCTCTATTACGACATACCGTTATTACGACATGCCTCTATTTAGACATGCCCCTACTCCGACTTTTTTTAGTACCGCTATTCCGACATTACCAATCCTCATTTTCAAATTATCTCAGTTCCTGTATCCTATCAAATTCCAACATCCTAGATGCATGGATGAGCTGTAGTCATGTCATCTGCACCTGCAGCTACATCAACAATCCACCCGCCATCCACTCCAAACAATTTTTTTCCCAATAATTGATATCGGCACACATTTCAGTCAAAACCTTAGGTGATTTTGAACTGGCCATGTGAATAAATGTTACACATTATATGTAAAACACAGGTAGCTCTCCTCATTTTATTCTCTAAGCTCTCAGGGGAAAACGGTCGGAAACTCCATGCATCAAACAAACTCTGTGCGTGCAGGCCACCTATATTAATTCATTAATGGCCGTCAATCAATGGCCAATTGCGCAAAGACGGGCGGAATTCTTGCTCCAGTAGCCTAAATCACTTCAGTGAATGTTCAAATAACCCCCAGAGTAGGGTGCATCAAAAAACACAATCCTTGAATTTTGATATGGCTGGGTGCTAAAAGTGTTCCAATATATGTAGAAACAACACATGCAAAATATTTTTCCAGTACATTATGATTTAGGGGTGCCACTGCACATCTGTTTTTGTTGGATAAAGTGGTTAACAGTGCTCAATGGTCGCCATGGAGATCTGAGGTAAACAATACTACAGCTCAAGAAAACTGAGGTGATCTTTCTGTTTGAGGTGATCTTGATCTGTGTTGGATGTGTTATTACATATTACTATGATATCTGTAGTTGTTTCCCCGACCCCTCTGCAAAGCTAATTGCGTGCCCACAGCTGAACCACAAGCACAGTTGAATAGTTAACCAATTGTGAGATTAAAAAGAATCAAACTTTAGCAATCATACATGATAATAAAATGTCAACGAGCAGCGACATACAGAGTAGGCCTAGTAGTTCTACTAATCTACTTAAAAATACTTGAACTATTTATTGCACAATGAAGAAAACTGATGCTCTGAATACTTATTCAGCTGTCTCTAAAAGTTTCTCTAATTGACGCATTCAACCGCGATTTTGATTACACCTGCTTTTAACAGGCGCAAGTTTTTCACCGCAAAACAGACATGCGCTGTTTTCATACATATGGCGGAACACCTAATCAATGCTATTAGCACTTGTCGTCTCCTGTGTTTGCGCGATACTCCCACTTACCCCTGACCCTCCTATGAATGCATATGCATGACACGGAAAAGCGCAAATAGCCATTTGCAGCTCCCACGACAGGCAGTCTACGCTTTTTCCTCAGTGCGGCCTGTTTGTACATACCTCGCCATGCTTTTACATGCACTTTGCGAATGAAATATGCCTGACGTGGGCACAAAAACATACATCTGGCCCTGTCTCTCCTTTTTTCATCCGCTTTCTCTGGGTGTGTCTTTCTTCTCACCTTTGTATCCCTTATTCTCTGTCTCTCTCTCTATTTATCTCTTTGGGTGTGGAGAACATGTGTGTGTGTGTATGTCTGTGTGTGTGTGTGTGTGTTTGTGTGTGTGTCTTTGTGTGTGTGTGTGTCTGTGTGTGTGTGTGTGTGTGTGTGTGTTTCTGTGTGTGTGTGTGTCTCTGTGTCTGTGTCTGTGTGTGTCTGTGTGTGTGTGTGTGTGTATGTCTGTGTGTGTGTCTGTGTGTGTGTGTGTGTGTGTCTGTGTGTCTCTGTGTGTGTGTGTGTCTGTCTGTGTCTGTATGTGTGTGTGTGTCTGTGTCTTTGTGTGTGTGTGTGTGTGTGTGTGTCTTTGTGTGTGTCTGTATGTTTGTGTGTGTGTCTGTGTCTTTGTGTGTATGTCTCTCTCTGTGTGTGTGTCTGTATGTGTGTGTGTGTGTGTGTGTGTCTTTGTGTGTGTGTGTGTGTCTGTGTGTGTGTGTGTGTGTCTGTGTCTTTGTGTGTATGTCTCTCTCTCTCTCTGTGTCTGTCTGTGTCTGTATGTGTGTGTGTGTGTGTGTGTGTGTCTGTGTCTTTGTGTGTGTGTGTGTGTGTGTGTGTGTGTGTGTGTGTGTGTGTGTGTCTGTGTCTGTGTGTTTGTGTGTGTGTGTATGTGTGTCTGTGTGTGAGTTGAACATGACCGCAACCAACAACCAAACCTTTGCCGCTGCAAACCCAAGCTAATCCCTGAATAGGACGGTTACTCTTGGGTGGCGGGTGGGGGAGACATATCTGGGGGGAGACACACTGGCTAGGTTCAGAGTTCAGGTTCCATTCCCTCTCTCTTTCTCCCTGGTGATGTTGCTCAGTGGAGCAGAGACTCTGGCACAGACTGAGCAGTTAAGTTCGGAGTTTAGTTAGTGTCAGCTCTTACTATTAGGCCCTGTTAGTCAGTGAGTTAGCCACTAGAGAGGGTTTGTTCTTTTAAGTTTGTCAGTATCGCCCTTTGTGTTTAACAATAAAGTCAATTAAATTGTATATGTGTGTCCGACATCCATCACTGCTGCACAGAATTCAGGGTAAGGCCACGTGAACATGTCCCATTGACCTCCATTCATTTTGTCTATAGGACAGTGAATGGAGAATCTTGAAAGTTGAATTCTGAGAAATGCCCAAGTTACCCAAAGGGCAAACAAACAACTTTTACTTTGATAACCCTATAGAACATGTTACTGTATACAAGTTCACTGTACTCAACATTTCCAGGTCAAATTTTGGCAATTAGACAAAAAATTGCACATTTTTCGAAATTTCGCCAAAGTTCATGTGTTAGGTGGCACCCCTAAATCTCAATGGAATTACTCAAAACTGTGCAAAAGTCATTTTTATGTTAATTGGAACAAAATGCAATGCCAGCCAAATTGATATTTTGAAATTAAAATTTCCCATTCAAATTTGATGCACCCTACCCCAGAGTTCAGTGTCCATCAGGGTGTTCAAACTGGGTGTGCGATATATTCAAGTTGCTTATATTGCATTTTAGAGGACAATGATAAAGCCATGTGCAACAATGCATTTTGGCTTGCCAGCAGGTTGGATAAACTCAATTTACTACACAATAATGTAGGCTAGGAATATATATTTTATATGTCATGCGTGCAGTTGTTGAATTGCACATAACATGTCTGCATATTTATTTAGTCTTCTTTCTCTCGACTCTAGGCTAGCGCATGCATTATCATGGCCCTATAATTGTGCAAAGACAGGCGGGATATCCGACGCTCCTTTTACAGTAAACCACTTCACAACGAACGTTCAAATAACCCCCAGACAAGGGCGTAGGTTTGGTCTGAGCTTTGGTGGGGACACTACCCCCCCCCCCCCTGGAAAAAAAGGAAATGCCACTCAACTCTTTCACCAGCAACTATAGATATATCAAATGAATAAATTGTTCTACTGTCCAACTTAATCTATACTGTGTAGCCTACATAATCTGATTTTAATTTGTATAGATATGTAGGCTATATTTAACATTTAACATTTATTTTCTATTTGGTCTGTCATGCATTGACCCATTTAAACACAGCTCAGTTTTAAGAAACTTAAATACATGCATGCTTAGCATTTTGTGAAAGGAAATCATTAAGGCTACATTGACAAACTCTTAACCGTGAGCTGCCTGTATATTCTCTGATTCTAATATTTACAGATATCTAGGCGATGTAAGCACAGCTCAGTTTTAAGAAATGCTTAAAGCCGAAAGACCATGTTGAATTTTGCTACAATTTATTTCAAACCCGGATTACTCTGGAACAGCTAACTATACACGGGAATGCATTACACCTTTGTGTTCGGTAAGGTCTGCTGTTTATTCTGATATATGGTTTGTCATGTGTTGCATGAAGAGTGTGTAGGCCTATGATATTCCACCGAGACGAATGGATGTAGAGATGGGCGCAGAGAATAATTATTAAATCTCTTGAAGTTTTTTTTATCTCGCGAACTGTTTATCACAGCAAATAGTGGCTATAGCACCGTTTAAAAGCTGAGAAAAGGCTCTTTCATGTGACACATGTGTGATGAGTAGCCTATTCGAGGAGTTCAACAGAGAAGAATGGGTGAATTTGGACGCACTTCATATGCCTTGTAGTGAAGTAAAGCTGAAGCGCTGCGCCATGCTGCGCAGGAGACTGCGGCTCACTGGTAGTTATTATAGGTAACTTCAAATCAGCGCGATTTACCCTTATAGGGTACTGCACATTACAAGATCTGTTCGAGATGATCCGCAGTCCTGAAGTGAGAAATGATTTAACTCTTTGTGTAGCGCATGTCAGCGCTTTTTCCCCCATTTCAACCTGAATATTGGTGGGGACATTTCAGCTGGTGTGTGTGAGGCGCACTCTTAAAGACACGACTAACCTTTCGGTTTCATTCGGTTAAAGTTCTTGTGCGTAGGCTATTATAGAATCCAATCCTGTCGATGCCCCTGCTATTTATCAATGTAGCCTTTTATTGTTTTTTTGCCATGAATCGTCTGAGCTGTGATGAAATCGTGTGTTGTTTAAAGTTGGGACGATTACTGTAGGCCTAGGCTATACTGCCCATATTGGAATAAAAAAAATAAAGGCCCACCCTAGGCCTACTTCGCAAAAGTCCACTCCGTTGAAAAATCCTGGCTATGGCACTGTTAATGACCTCGTGTCGGAATGGCAGGACGTTTGAAAAAAGGTCAAGTGCCGCTACTCCGACAATGAAAAAAAAATGCCGCAGTAGTGGGACGCCGGAAAATTAATGTTAATGCCGCCACTTCGACAATTAGACGCCAATGTCTAAGTAGCTGCATGTCGGAATAGCAGCATGTAACCGCATTTATTTAGAATACATGGTGTTGCCTGGTCGGGAGGATAGCTTCATTCGTCCCTCCATAGACATTCAGCAATAGGCTGTTTTGCATCTATTACAAACAAACATGCAATGTGAAAGTCTGGGATTGGGGAGAGCACTTAGTATACCTAGTCTAGTGCATAAGCATGAAGTTGAACCTTTAGATGATCTTTAATAATAGGCCTACAATAAATAAAGAAACCGCTAACGACGTTTACTTTTGACCATCGCATTTATCGCCTCCGTGATAACAGGAAAGTATTTGGCTGACCAACGGAGATAGATGTGTTCTATGTTTTGTCCACATGATGTAGGCCTACTGTATGTCTAATCATTGTTGCACTCGAAGAAAGCTGCAATGTTTCATTCATCCTCCCTATCAATCATCCCGAGCGGTCGTTCTCTCTCCAAACTAACTTTATTCTCAAAATGTTGAGTTTAATGTTGACACGTCGAGATTAAAGTCGACATGATATTTCAACTTTATTCTCGAAATGTCAAGTTTAATGTCGACATGGCGACTTTAAAGTCGACATGTCGAGTTTAATCTCGTCATGGCAAAAAATCTTTTTTTCTTCATGTGTGGCCCTAATACTCCGTTGTATGTCTTGCAACACTTTTAATGTAATGAATGAGAACATTGTAGGCATTCTTTTCACTAGTCCGTGGCTGCTATAATTTATGCAAACCACCAGATGTCGCTGTGTTTTCCTTGTCTTCCATGTTTCGAAGCTTCGGCATATTGCTCGAGGCTTCATTTACCCATCACTACCAAAGTCCAAAACTCCAGTTCCAGCTTTCCAGTCCACAAACTTAACTTTCTTTGAGCAGAGTTGCCAAGGCTTCCTCTGTGTGCTCCTTTGTCTTCAACCAAGCACACATTTTGTAGGTCTCCCTTCTGCCTTGATGATTAATCCCAAACACCTGCACTCCTCCCGCTGCATTGTGGGAGATGTAGTTTCTACGAAGGCGGAGATCTTGGGACTTCCATGACCTCCTTCTACGGGAATGTACCATCCCTCCACGACATGTCCCCTCGGGATGCCACAATATCTACGTATACATTCATTTTAGGGTGGAACCCAAAACCCAAAATATTGTTTCTGTTTGGAACGAACAGATTTGGGAAAAACTGGTTTGAAGCCTCGTATCTCTGTATTCCAACAATACAGGTGACCTGCTGGAATTGTGTACCTCTTGAAACATCAGCTGCTACAGCATAAATATAAAACATATTGATACATATATTGATTTAGATGACCTCCATTTAGATGTAATTTACTGTACTTACAGTACATACTCTACATATAATTATAACATGTAATTGTAATGTAAATCAGTGTTATAAATCAGCATAAATGAAGTCACATGAAAACTATTGGATTCATTTCCGTGGACATAAATTTAGGCTGAAAGGTTCGGAATTTATACAGATCATCTGCCATAAGTCAGGAAACAGAGTCTTACTATGAACTCTAGTCTTACGGTCTATGGAATCTGCAAACACTTCCCCATAGATCATCCAGTAGGGCATGTAGAAGATGTTCCGGGCCAAACGCCAAGTTGGTTCCTCATCAGGGTGAAGGATGGCTTGCCTTGCCACACCAAAACTCATCAGCACCACCAGCATGATGACCACAAAGTATAGCATGTCTATCATCTGCATTCAAACATGAGGGGAATGCATTTACACACACACACAAGACAATTGTCTTAATCTGTTTCTTAGTCTTCTCAAAAGAACATGAGTATATTAAAAGATCATATAATGAGAAACTGTAGATCATACACTCACCATCTTGCCAATCATCATGACATAAGGTCCAAGATATTTGTTGACACCAAAGATGTCAAGTACACGTATGTACCAGAAGATGATGTCCACACAGTAGATCACACGGCCATACCCCATATAGGGTTCATTCTGTAGTCGGAGCAACAAGCCAAGCAGAAATACTGAAATGGCTACAAGGTCCGTGATGTTCCAATATTCTTCAAGCCACACATTTATCTTCTGCTTTAGTTTACCAGGCTCTGACATGAGAATCTAACAAACAAACAACAAACACAATCGTTGAGCACAGTTATTATGGAGTTTGTAGTTCCACTCATATTTCTGAGAATGAAATAAGATTTAATATAAATAATAATGAAAATCAAATACACTTCAGAACCCCAAAAGTATGTCATGCAGCAGTCATTTTAATTTGGAACTTATAAATATAGAGTCATGTCGTGGGGAGTTTATTATTTCGTTTTGGCAAGTAGCTGTGTAATAAGCGGGATAATGTATAGAACGCTGCGCATCGGGGTCCGGTTCGCCCTGTCGGGACTTATTTTCCCAATAATGACTGGCGTTCTATACATTATCCCTTACATATTAGTCAAGATAACAAGATAACAAAAGTAAACACAAAATGCCGTTTTTAAATTAATGTTGTTATTATTAAGGGAAAACAAAATCCAAACCTACATGGCCCCCTAAACCTAATAACTGGTTGGGCCACCCTTAGCAGCAACAACTGCAATCAAACATTTGCGTTGTTTTTCTTCAGCCATTCAGAGGTGAACTTGCTGGTGTGTTTTGGATCATCGTCCTGCTGCACAACCCATTTTCACTTCAGCTGGAGGTCAAAAACAAATGACCAGACATCCAGATGTGACTAAAGTCTAGGCGCTCACTCTTATGACGTTAGGTGTACCAATACGACCCAGGAAAAAAAATGTGGTCGTATGTGCAGTTTTGACCATGTCAGCCAGAGATACCTGTGATTATTCCACTGCTTGGTTGATTTCCCCATTGCCCTGCGTAATTTAGAACGTATATTAACCGTATGTTATTTGCACACCTATGAAGTAGATCCAATTTGTTGGCCACACTTGTATATTAATTCGCCAAACTCGTTGTTACGTTTAAATGAACTGTCACATTGCATCCAAGCTGTAAAATACAGATGTTCAGAACATAGTAACATTGTAGCATATGACGGACGTGGATTAGCACATGCTAACATACTCGTTGTTACGTTTAAATGAACTGTCACATTGCATCCAAGCTGTAAAATACAGATGTTCAGAACATAGTAACATTGTAGCATATGACGGACGTGGATTTTAGCTAGTTGGATGACATGTAGGCTAAGTAAAATAGTGATGTTTCAAAGTGGGTTCATCAGAAGCCTGCTTGACAACAGGAGAGATGGAACAAACGACTGTCCTTTGGCCATAGCAACCATCCATTTAAAACTACTAACAGCAGTTTGTGCTGCAAGTTGAGAAATTTGTTGATATGTGGCGGAAAGAAGTAGTTTACAAACAATACAGTTTTAGAGATTAAAATGTTTCCATTATAACAGGAAATGAACACAACACAAGTGGCAACAGTGGAATAAGCGGGATAATGGACTTCATGCTGCTCGACTAGACAAAGTTAATACACTTTTCTCCGCTTCGTGTCGGGCCAATTTACCATCTAGAATGTGCATTAACTTTGTCTAGTCGAACGGAGTGTCTTCCATTATCCCTTACTTATAACACCTAATATTTGCTTTTTCATTTTTAACTAGTACACACACACACACACACACACACACCTAGTAGACATGTAGGCATCCGCACACAAGCACACGAACGCACACACACACACACACACATACACAAACATGTACACGCACGCATGCACAAACACACCCACCCACACACACATGAAAACACACACATGCAGACAAGCAGGCACACACACACACATACGGGGACACACACACACACCATTACCCCCACTCACAAGCGAACACACACATACATGCACACACATGCACAAACACATAAAATACACACATGTAGGCAAGCAGACACACACACAAACACACACACACACACAAGACATTGTATTACCTCAGGCCCGCTGCACATCTTTTGAAATTTGATTTGAAATAATCAAATATGTCTAAGTTAATTGGGGGCCAAGCAGAGAAGCTGCGAGGCACCATTAGTGATTCTACGTATTCTTATTATTATAACAAAACTCTCCTTTGCCATTGAACCATATAGTAAAAAGTTGTGAAATATGCCACATTGATTCGGTACAGGCCTATGATTCATTTCACCAAGTTTTATGTCTACATCTCAAGTGCTCTAGCAGCACAATGTGTCAATTTTGCATTACATCTATACGCTTAACGTTGAACCGTACTACACATTTTGAACATTGAGGTATTTTTACATTGAGATTTTCACGAAACTTGGCACAGATGATCTTCAGACCAAGCCGCACAAAGCGTTTGTCTGTCACAGCCAATTGAAATTGGCAGCAAAGCCGCCAAACAGGAAGTGAACTTCTGTCAGCAAGACTTTCTCGTATCAAGATCAAACATAGTACATGGGCTCAAGACCCAATAAGAAGGAGGCCATGTGCCGCTATAATCACAGGAAGTAGGCTCATATCTCAGCAACGTTGTCACTTATAGAAACCAAAATTGATATATGGCCTTTGGACCCCATCCTGAGGACACACAATACATTTGGTGACCTTCAACCACTATGGGGGCGCTAGAGATACAGGAAGTTAGCTCATTTCTCAGCAACGCTTTCTCTGTATCGAAACAAAACTTGATATATGGACTCAGGACCCCATCCTGAGGACGCACAATACATTTGGTGTACTTTGACCACTAGGGGCCCTATAATTAGCAAGTTAATTAGCAAGTGTTTCTCGTATTGACACCAAACTCGGTATGTGGACTCGTGAACACATCCTAAGAAGGGTCACTATAATCATAGGAAGTAGGCTCATATCTCAGCAATGCATTCAGGTATAGAAACCAAACTTTGTACATGGCCTCAAGACCCAATCCAATCCAATCCAGTCCAATGCAATGCAATGCAATGCAATCCAGTCCAGTCCAGTCCAGTCCAATCCATTCCAAGCCAATCTATTATCACAGGAAGTAGGCTCATATCTCAGCAATCCCAATCCAATCCATTGGGTCCAATCCAATCCAATCCAATCCAATCTACAACCCCAAAACAGAAAAAGTTGGGACGTTCTGTGCATAAAAACAGAATGTAATAATCAGCAAATCTTTTAAACTCATATTTAGTTGCACAAAGGACACAGACAACATATCAAATGACAAATCTGGGGCCGGTTCCCCGATAACGCTCACTCTTAGCGCGCTAAGAAGACTCAAAAGATACAGTATATCTTTCCAAAGTTGTTTATGTTTCTAAGTGTGTTCCCCGAAGTCCCTTAGGAAGCTTCTTAACACGCTGCCTCTTACGTTCAATGTTACAAAGGCGCTGTCCCAAGTGAAGGTGCTGAACACAACGCAAGTGGCAACAGTGGAATAAGCGGGATAATGGACTTCATGCCGCTCGACTAGACAAAGTTAAAAGTTAAAAGTTACTTTTCTCCGCTTCGTGTCGGGCCAATTTACCATCTAGAACGTGCATTAACTTTGTCTAGGTGAACGGCAAAAAGGACACAGACAACATATCAAATGTTGAAAATGACAAATCTGGGGCCGGTTCCCCGATAACGCTCACTCTTAGCGCGCTAAGAAGACTCAAAAGATATATCTTTCCAAAGTTGTTTATGTTCCTAAGTGTGTTCCCCGAAGTGTCCCGAAGCTTCTTAACACGCTGCCTCTTACGTTCGATGTTACAAAGGCGCTGTCCCAAGTGAAGGTGCTGAATTAGTTGGCATTGATTGCTCAGGAATCGATTTTCTACTTCACGCGAAGGTGCATGACGGCGTTAAGAAAGACAACACGTTCTATGCAAATGAAACATTCCTCAAATTATTCCAGTAACATTTATTTTCACATAGATTAAGTTATCAGTAAAATATAAACTATTAACTAAATTATCAAATTGTCAGTAATATGATCACACGATATGTTGTGACGGGTAGACTAACCAGGTAGGCCTATCCCTCGCTAATCATCCACCCTCCTTATCCCACTTGTGCCGCTTCTTGACATGAGTTTAACAACTTCTAAACATTATGTAATACACTTTTATATTAATGGTAAGGTACCTTACAATTAGAATTGATTGGCAAGCAGCTGCAGTTACTTTTGTTTAATGCGGTATTGATTGCCATTGATTAATGTTTTCAATAAAAAGCAACCTATCTACAATGAACAGAGAGAGTTAGATACAGTATGGTGGGGAAGCAACGTAAAAAAGGGCACCAAGCTTCTTGTCAGAGGAACTTGAAGTTTTGCTGGACGAGGTGAGCTTGCACAAGGTGACACTGTTTTCCAGCTTTCGGAATAACTTGTGCAACAGCAACAAAAAAGAGCTATGGAGCGACATGGACTACACGGCTCTGCAGCCGGCGCCGTTTTTGATTCAATACAAGGACACGTTTTCCATGAAATAGCCAACATTTTCAACATTTGATATGTTGTCTTAGTCTTTTTTGCTGCTAAATATGGGTTTACGAGACTTGTATTTTATCACATTCTGTTTTTATTTGCATTTTACACATTGCACAACTTTTTCTGTTATGGGGTTGTATAATCACAGGAAGTAGGTTAATATCTCAGCAATGCTTTTATGTATAGAAACCAAACTTTGTACTTGGATTCAAGACCCAATCCAATCCCATCTAATCCAATCCAATCCAGTCCAGTCCAGTCCAGTCCAAACCAATCCAATCCAATCCACTCCCAACTCCTGCTTAACTGCTTGGCCCCCTCATTGCCGCTTGCAGCTATATTTCATAACGTAACTTTCTTTACATTCATTTGATTCCCAAACAAGATACACTGCTAATAATTGTTTTACGTTGTTAATATGGACCTCTGGAAAGTTCTGAAATGCAAAATAATAAAATTGTATTCATGTGATAAAATATGTGATTAATTGTGATTAACTATAGACATTCAGCGATTAATCGGGATTAAGAAAATAATAATTGTTTGACAGCCCTACTTAAAAGACTACAGTCTTTTACAGTTTTTGCCCATTGCTTGAACACTATAGACACATGCTTAGATCAAAGTAACACAACTTGAAGCTTTTGTTACTATACCTTACCTTATACTATACCGGCAACCAGGCTTGGAATTTCACCATTCTGGGGGCAAGGCCACTTGGCCTTCAGTTGGGCATATTTGGTGGGGGGCACAAAGGCCACATGTCAGGGCACCAAGGCCAAAGTTAACTATACAGTAGCATATAAAAATGATCAAGCTTCGGAAGCAAGTGACTGCTATGCTGAACCCCCACTAGCTAGCAAGCCAGCCATCAAGAAACCAAGCTAAACACATACAGGGCTCACAATAAAACAGTCGAGCAAACACATTGCTCAAGAGACTATCAAACTACATTACAAAAACGAAGTTCACCCAAGGGTAGGCTACTTACAATTTCAACAGCAACAAAGCCAAGTCGGTTTTGCAGTCTTCTTAGAAACGTAAGTTATGTCCATAACTATGGATCTATGAGACCGACCGATGACCGTCACCACGGTCTACACCTTGAATGATGCCATCCTTCTACCTTTTCTCGAGACCATTATATCAACAATGTCATGTGAATGACCTGAAGCTGTCCCGCCGTAATATAATGCATTCAGGGACATGCCTCTTCCTCTTGCCTGGAACGCCTCAGCTTGTTCCGAGCGACAAGAGATGGTGACGGTCATCGGTCGGTCTCATAGATCCATAGTTATGGACATAACTTACGATCTATTTCGACCTCCCTCAGACCGTCACCACGGTCTACACCTTGGATGACTAGTCCCAACAGTGTCGCGAGGACAGAAGACTACTCATCACCAGTCAGGTCGGCCACCAACATAACAGTGGAGCCGATAGTGGCGGATGTCACATTGACTCGTTAAAGTCAGGGATCCATGGAGTAGTCCAGGATGCCGCTGCACATGCCACCAAGAGCAACCCCTTTCAATGGTACCCATGAGACGGCCGTACTCCGTGTGGAATGAGCCGCCAGGCTTTAAGAGATTAGAAAACACTGCCCAGAGAAGGCCTGAAAAATTGTCTCCACCAATTGGTGGGTCAAACGGTGTGTAGACACTGGGTGAACCAGCAACTTACCCCCATAGCACCGAAAGCTGTGTGTGCGCCTGTCAACGCAGCCACGTGTGATCAACACAAGCTCCCAATGCCTTGACTGGGCATAGAGCATTAAGAGCCCCCTCAGCTTGGCAAGCTGGCTCAGGGCAAAATAGCTCCAGTTCAATGACATGGTTAACTGACTGAGGGTTCATCCCTTAAGGGAAGAATAATGGTTTCCACCTCAAGCATGTAGTACTCATGGAGGGTGCACATAGCTCACTTGCCATCTTGGCAGAGCATGTGGCCAAAGATGCAGTTTTATTTTTGCAGGTGGCCAAACATGCAGTTTTATGCAACACAAACTTGATGCCCCAGAGGTCCACCTGGGGTTGCACTCAAAGGCCTCACCACCCAGGGGAGGTTGCAGGATTGAGCTCTCAAAAATCTGCCTGGATGCAGGTAGTCAGCTTTTTCAGGAACTGCGACCCCATAGGGTCTTCAACAGACAAACCTTCTACAGTGCCATGGGACCCCAAGACATAGACTTACAGGATACTCGATCAGCTGCCTTTCCCACATCCCAAAGGGAGTGAAGAAAGTGTAGCACCAAGCATTGGATGTCACTGGATCTAACTCCAGGCCCTGCCACCATGAGGAGAACAATTCCCATCTCTGCTGGAAATGCTTGGCAATACTCATGGGCTCATTTACAGTCAGTTTTAACCCTAAGAAGGGCTGAGGATAGCGGGACCAGATGACAGCTTGACAGGAATTCGAGATTCCGAGCTTCTGGCACTGCTTTAAGTGAGGCCAGGCATGGAAATGTCCACAGCCGAGGTTTCTGAGTAACTTAGCAGCCACGCTGAGCCCTTAAGCCCGCTTTGTGGTTGATATGGTACATAGCAGCAGAGCTGTCTGTCCGCACAAAGACATGCTTGCCCTGTATACAAGAGAAGAGAGCCCTCAGTGTGAAATGCACTGCCCCCAGCTCCAGAAGACTGATGTGCCCCATGTTCCATGGGGGCTCGCAGAGACCACTCACGGTTCTGCCCTCCCAAACTGCTCCCCAGCCTGTCTGGGAGGTATCTATTGACACAAATGTACTAGACTGCCCAAGTTCTTGTACACACATCCTGCTGCCCAGTCATGGGGGCAGAGCTTGCAGATATGACCATCCCATGTGGAATCTTAACATGCCTGTTTTTCCCATGAACGCCGGTTTGAGGCAGTCAGCCAGTGCTGCAGAGATCTGGCTCTGAAGAGACTTTGTGGGAACACCATCACTGCTGCAGAGATCATCCCCTGGATTCTCTAAAAGCCAATCAAATCTAATGTTTGCTGAGGCAAATGTCATGTAGGACTGCCAGAACTCTTGCTATCCTTTAAGGGGTAAGAGTGGCCCTCATTGTGAGTGGGTTCAGGTGGAGCCCTAAAAGACTGCCTCCTGAATTGGTTGAATGTTTCTTTCCTTCAGTTGAGTTTTAGCTGAGGGACTGAACATGGTACAGCACAGTGTCTGTGTACTACATGACCTGTACCCAAAAAGTGTATCGCAAGTTGGTAGTGGTGAACCACTTCCTTAGTATTTTGACGGGTAAGATTTGATGTACATGTTGAAGCGCCGGAGGACTAAGAAGGGTCTGAGCCCGCCCCTCCCGTTTTGGAAAAAAGGAAATATGCTGAGTAAAAGGCAGCCTGCTGTTCGCTTAGACTTTACTGTGACAATGGCACCCCTCTGAAATGGCGTTGCTATTTCCTCTGCCAAAGCATTTGCCTGGACTGAGGCCCCTTACTGTTATAGGGACCCTAAAACAAGATGGAGGCCGAAATTGGAAACTCCAATGGGTGGGGGAGTGGCAACGTAGTGGCCAAAGAGCTGGGCCAGCCAGCAGCAGCCCCCAGCCCGACAAGCCTCCTAGCCAATATGAGGACATGGCCCTTCCAATATCACGGGTGAGTTAGGAATGGGTAGACAGCAGCATCCAACAAGTTCTTGGTGTCTGGACCACTAGCGCTACCAGACTTTCTGATAGCTGCTAACAAAACAGCCAAAGCAGTCTCAGCCCAGGCTTCACTATACACATTGTCACTAGCAGACCCAGAGCTCTGAAGCTGGAAGGAACCAAAGTTAAGTACATCCGGCCTCTCTTCTCAATAGGAGAGCCAGTGTACAGAGGAATATGGACTCTGTATCAGCCATATGTGGTTCCTGGAAAGGTGGCAGGTGGACAGGGAAAGTTCCTGCTGCCTAACCTGCCATGGATGGAGCTGGCCCTTGGGAGTGAGCGTCCCCTGGCCACTCAGTCAATCAGGCCCCAAATAGAGGCCGGAATCTTTAACTGCATGTCCTCTTCCCCTACTAATTGCCTAGAGGGGGGGAATTAAGCTACGGCCCTCTATGGCTCTTTTCCTCCTATACCTATAGGAGTGCACACAATGCTGTCTGCGTGAGTGACGATCATGGATACTGTCCTGCTCTCCATCACAGGTGGGAGGAGGAACAGTCACTGCATGGGGATGTTCAACCAGGCCAGACCACACTCCTCAAATGGTCGATACCAGCCGGACATGGGCATTCCACATCTTCTGTGAGATGCACTTTGCCCAAACATGGTTAACACTTCCTGTGTGTCCATGATTGTGCCGCAAATGGGGCAAGTATTTGGTGCCATAGTATTGTCAGATGGTAACAGAACCCTTTTACCACTGCACCATTGCTGTGAATGGTTTCAAACATAACCTAGCCCAGCTGCACACAGTAATTTGACACTGAGTCACTGGCCCACAAGAACAGAGGTTACGGGAGATGTTAGAGTATTAATGTTAGAATATTAAGTGTAACATTAAAATATTGTAAACTTAATCCCACATGGATTACATCCCAGCAGCCACGTGACGGTCATTGTGTGACTTCTTTCCGGCGGTCATGTGACTTTGTCATCGTGCGACTTCTTTTCAGCGGTCATGTGACTGCCATTGTGTGATTGTCACGCAGTCATGCGACTTCATGTCATCATGCGAGGGGAATATAGCAACAATCTCACCAGTTGCGCACAACAGTTAAGGGAGATAGTAATTTAACCAAACAAAAGGGCTTTGCACCTCCGGTGCTTGGGCCCTAACGCTGGAAAACGAAGTAAAGTGAATCTTCTCCCACCACATGTGAACACACCGTCTAGGATGGGAGAACAGAAAGACTCTCAGTACGCGGACGTACTGCTAGACAGGAGAACAAAGACTTCCCACTACATGTGAACACTTGGCCTGCACGCCATTTAGGCTGAGAAAACAGAAACACTCACCATGCGTGAACACACTGCCTAGGCAGACAAACATCCCCACTGCGTCTAAACGCCCTGTTTAGGCTAGTAAACAGAGAGACTTACTATGCGAGAACACACAGCTCTAGCTACTCCTGCTGCATTTGAAAAGGCTGTTTAGGCCGCAGGACCAAAAAGGCTTATCGTGCGTGAACGCACTGCTTACACTGGGAAATGTTAAGGTTAGCAGACTAGAACCGAAGACAAGCTGCAACCCAACGCGCGCTACCACGTCGTATAGGCCAGTAAACTGAGAGACTTACTGTGCGCGAACACACTGCTCAGACAGTGATACATACTGCCCAGTAAACAAAAAAGACTTACTGTGCGCGAACACACTGCTTTCTTTACTCCTGCTGTATTTGAGCCGACGGTTCAGGCCGCCGGACCAAAAAGGCTTACCATGCGCGAACGCACTGCTTAAACTGGGAAATGTTAAGGTTAGCAGACTAGAAACGAAAGACAAGCTGCAACCCACCGCGTGCGAACACGCCGTATAGGCCAGTAAACTGAGAGACTTACTGTGCGCGAACACACTGCTTCCTTTTTATTACTGCTGTATGTCATGTATCCTGAGTTATATTAGGCTGCAGGACCGAAAAGGGTTACTGTGCGCCAACGCACTGCTTAGGCAGGGGGACAGCTCTCCTACTGCCTGTGAACACCGCCGTTTAGGCTGGATGAGCAGAAAGCCTCACTGTGCACAATGCACCGCTTAGGCTAGTTTTTTTTTTGTTTTTTTTTTTTAATTTAAGGCCATTTCAGCAACTAAGGCTATTTAAAGGCCAGATCATTGTGTGTTATAGAAGCTTAAATATTTTTAAAACTATGCTAGTCAGAAATTCTTAAACCTTCAAAGGTGGGACAATGCACCCCTTAGATTGGATAACAAACTTTTCTCCCACTGCATCCTTACTATGCGCTAACACATTACCCAGACAGAAAAACAAGCTGTATACCCACTGCGCACAAATGCGCTGTTTAGGCCAGCAAACCGAAAGACTCACTGTGCACGAATGCACTGCTTAGACAAAACAACTTTTCTCATACTGCATGTGAACACGCCGTTTAGGCTGGAGGAACAGAAAGACTAACTGTGCGCGAACGCACTGCTTAGACAGGAGAACATCTTTTCCCATATACTGTTGATTTAGGTCGGAAGACCAGAAGTGCATGCACGCCCATTGATTGTGCGTGAACGCACCGCTTGGAGAACAAGCCTTTTCTCCTAACCTACTGCATGAACACACGGTAAGCTAGTAAATTAAAAGACTCACTGTGCGCAAACACACTGCTTTAGCTATACAACTCCAAAAGCCCTTACGTTTCGTAACGAATTTAGGCTGATTACCATCCCTGCACACCTGTGTGTAAATCCTTAACAGGGCGAAAGTTAGTCTTGACCACCCTGCCAATTATCAGCCTTTGTTTTCTAAACAAAGCATCATTCACGCGGCTTGTAAGATCAAAAAGCGCGGAGAGAAACAAAACAGGTGTCAACAATTAAACCGGCTACACTAGCTTGCATTCAACAAGCCGCCGGTAACGTTCTACCGTTAAGGCGAAAGTAAACGCCTCACTAGAACGAATATCAAAGGGAAAACCAGTTTGAATCCTCAGGGACCAAAGGCACCTGCACGATAACGTGGCGGATTACTGGCTTCTAATGAAATCATACTCACCGGTCTCAGAATTGAGGCGAGAAAGGCAAATAGTCTGGTCAGTTTGGGGCAAAAATGGGGTCAAGGCTGCAAATTATGATTAACATTTGAGCCAATGTTTTTCTGTTCATTTAGGGCCAAATAAAGAAAAAAATGCAAGGAGCCCAAAAAATTAGGTGGGGGAAGGCCCTGAAACGGCCACGCCCACTTTTTAGACCTGGAATTCTGTATCTCGGCTCCTGAAGGTCGCAGAGAGTTGGTTTTTGGCTTAATTTTAGGTTTTTGGAAATGCCACATTTATATTAGTGTTATGAAGAAACATAGGCCCTAAAACTTTTAATTTCTGAGATATTTGACGCATTCATTCTGAGACATTGGACGCATTCTCACCTGGACAAGGGGAAAAGTGCTGTGAGAATCATGATCTTTGATGTCTCTAGTGCTTTTAACACCATCCAACCCCTCAGACTGGGTGACAAGCTCCTGCAGATGGGTGGGGATGCTCAACTAGTATCCTGGATTGACAGACTACCTGACAGAGTGGCCACAGTTCGTCGGACTGAAGAACTGCCTCTCTGACACTGTGATCAGCAGCACCGGAGCTCCACAGGGAACAGTGCTCTCTCCAGTCCTGTTCACCCTGTACACGTCAGACTTCTGCTACAACACAGAGTCATGCCACATGCAGAAGTTTTTGGATAATACTGCAATTGTGGGGTGTATCAGGGATGGGCAAGAGGAGGAATACAGGAGCCTGGTGGAGGAATGGTGCAAACTCAACCACCTACAACTCAACACTGCTAAGACCAAGGAGATGGTGGTGGATTTCTGGAGGTCTAAGCCTGCTCTGCTGCCAGTCACCATTGAGGGGGTCAATGTGGAGGTGGTAAACACTTACAAATATCTACACCTGGACAATGAACTGGACTGGTCATTCAACACTGAAGCACTGTACAGGAAAGGGCAGAGCAGGCTGTACTTCCTGAGGAGGCTGCGGTCCTTCAATGTCTGCAGCAAGCTCCTCCTCTGGATGTCTTACCAGTCTGACTCTGTTGTTGCCATTGCCTCTGCTATGCTGTTGTATGGGGAGGAAGCACTAAGAAGAGGGATGCTGGGCGACTGGACTGGCTGGTAAGGAAAGCTGGCTCTGTTGTGGGAGCTGAACTGGAGTGCATCACTTCAATATCAGACAAAAGGACCCTGAACAAACTAATCAACATCTTAGACAATGACTGTCATCCACTCCACAGCACTAACATAAAGCAGAAGAGCTTGACCAGTTGGAGACTACGCTCACTGGCATGCACAACTAAATAATAATAATAATAATACATTTTATTTATAATGCACTTTTCATCAGAAGATCTCAAAGTGCTACAGCTTAAAAACACACACATAAAAAGGTGAGCAGTTTAAGAAAAAAGAAAAGGTTTTAAAAAAACATCTAAAGGGGACCAAAAGCTTTGCTAAAAAGAAATGTCTTAAGACCTTTTTTAAAACAGTCAGTGGATTGTGGTGCTGCCCCACGTCTGTGGAATGCCCTCCCTGACACCTTGAGGGAAACTGACAGACTGAGGAAGTAATTTGTCCCCAGGGACATACTACTCTTCAATGCTTCAAGAAAGGGAAGTGAAGAGATCGACTTCTCTGCTTAGTCTACAGTATCTGCCTCTCCACCCTCTTCTACACTTTTATGACCTCCTATAACAATGTTGTGTACGGACTGTCCACTCTGTCTACACTGTTTACAGGCTATACTAGCCCACATGCACAACCCCTCCCTCCACTGTGGACTGTGGTCTAACTTCATACTTCACCAATGGCTGATATCCTATCACTTCAAACCTATCCTTGCACTGCTGCTATAATTCTTATTACTATGCTTACATTTATCTCTGATATTGTCCATATTTAATGCTGGTCTCTTGACTATCCCTCCACTGTTGGACCTATTTGCACTATCACCATGACACACACCTCATAGAGCACCTTACCACTGAAACACAGGGTCAGTCCCTGCCCTGTTACGCAAGAGATTCATGCTTATACATCCTTCGTACATTCATGTGGATCGATCCTTGATTTAGTATCTTTTACTGTCCTTATTAGTGGAGTTGTTATTTTATCATCCTGTTTATGTTGTAGTGTACAGTATGTTGTGATGTCTTAAGTTGGGACCTTGAATTTCCCCTTAGGGGATCAATAACGTATATCTATCAATCTATCTGTTATGTACCTTCCTCCAAGTTCCTGTGGTGGATTTAAAAATGAAAACGTTGCACACATTTACATGACATTTCCATGTCAAGCACATGCCAGTTCAGTCAAATGGAGATCATCAAATCAGGGAACAGCAGAACTTTGGGGGCCTCAGCAGAACACTGATTTTTTAGTACACAAGTTAAACACAAATATAGTCTGATAAACAATACAATACAGTTGTTTCGAACAAAAATTCAACAGTAGAGGTCAACTACAATTTTCTTCTATCCCAGATTCATCTGATCCATCCAAGTTAGTTTGGTAACTCAGAATAAATTCCATAGATTTAGGTGGTTCTCAAAGCTAAAATACAGATTTTTGCGACAGTTCAGCGACAGTTCTTATACATTTTTTGCATCAATATTTAAAATAAATTAAGGTAATTTAGGGAGTTTGGTTCATAACATTGATATAAGATGAGATTCATACCTAATAAAAACTTAATATGATTCTCTACAACCTTCAGGAGCTGATACATGAAACGTGGCCTGTGCACCATGCAAAAACTAGTTTTTCGTGAATATCTCAAAAAGTAAAGGTTTTACGACTTATGCTTGTTCATAACACTAATATAAATGTGGTATTTCTGCATCTTTTAAGCCCAAAACCAACTCTCTGTGACCTTCAGGAGCCGAGATACAGAATTCTGGGTCTAAAAAGTGGGCGTGGCCGTTTCAGGGCCTTCCCCCACTTAATTTTTTGGGCTCCTTGCATTTTTTTGTTTATTAGGCCCTAAATGAACAGAAAAACACTGGCTCAAATGTTATTCATTTTTTGCAGCCATTTGCCCTAAACTGACCAGACTAAAAGAGGAAGAGGCATGTCCCTGAATGCATTATATTACGGCGGGACAGCCTCCAGGTCAGTCACATGACATTGTTGATATAATGGTCTCGAGAAAAGGTAGAAGGATGGCATCATTCAAGGTGTAGACCGTGGTGACGGTCTGAGGGAGGTCGAAATAGATCTACAATCTGACTACATTTTCGAGGCGCGATTGGATACTTCCGCTGAGTTACATCCGGATTTACCCGGTCTGGGTTCAGAAAGTTGCATATTCGGTTTTTCCGCAGAGAAGCGATAGAGGGAGACAAAGCACCCACCAAACAACCCAGAAAGTGTTGTAGAACCATCAAAACAACTCTTAACCTGCATAATTAAGGTCATTTTTGCTAAAATTGTTGCATAGGGCTTCTTTAAGAAACTCAAATAGCCTAGATGCATGCTTAGCATTTTGTGATCATTAAGGCTACTTTCACAAACTCTTAGTCAGCTGTCCTCTGATTTACCAATATCTAGGCGGTATTTGTAACATTTATTTTGTATTTGGCCCGTTATGAAATCATGTGGAACAATTGAAACACATTGTAAAACTTAAAGCCCAAATTTGGAGACATCCATGCATGTCGAAATTGACTGCAAATTCAAAACTGGATTACTCTGGAACGGCTAAGGGGACTGCTTTGTGTTCGGTAAGATCTGCTGTTTATTCTGATATATGGTTTGTCATGTGTTAAAAAAAGGGTTTGTGAAGTATTCCACCAAGATGAATGGTTAGGGAGATCATGGACGCAAAACCTTCAGTAGAATGTATGATTAAATTGAATTATATTATTTACTTTTCTGGGAGGAGAAGAGAGGGAAATGATAGGTGAAGGTCCCTCTTACATGTGACACTCACTTTATCAGAAGGTAGCCTACAAGCTCAGGAGCCTATGACCCTGCAAATTATAAATGCAACATTCGCTACTCTGGAGAAGCAGAACATTCTTAATAACAGATTGAGCAGGGTCCTGTATAAATGTCCAAAGCCAATTTTGTTTTGTTTTTTTGTTTGTTTTTATTAAAAGGTTCTCTAAAGATTAGAATATCGTGGAAAAGTGTATTGGTTCAAGTTATAAACAAAGCATGTTATAAGCGGAACAACGTCATTATTAGCCAAATGGGGCTCGGAAGAATTTTGGGGTGCCAAAAATGTCTAGCGACGCCCTGACCTCGGTATTTGAAAAATCCTGGCTACGGCCTTGGTTGTGTCTGGTGTGCTTGTGTGTAAAGTTTTGACACAATGAGCCGTGTTTTGCAAAAAGTGTTCCAGCAACCCATGCACGCTACCACCGAAGTGTATGGCCTTGTCGGGGGTTTGAAAGTAGTGATTTAATTTGATGTGGCTCCATGCTCCATAGCTACAGGCCATAAAACATTTAATTGCTAAGGTAATCAACAGTCTCAAAACTCCTCCCATAAACGTAATTTCACTCCCAAACAAGTTTGAACTTGTTATAGTGGATGGAATCCACTATCTTGAAATATCCTGGCTTCTTCTTATTATAACCTTTTCTTTTTATTTCAAGAATGAATGCGACTCTAACCCCTTAACGTACAGACATGTTGAAATAACCGTTGTGTAGGTCTGGAGTGGGGCAAGAGAGTTATTATTTCAGACTTCATCTGGTGCTCCCTAAAACTAAAACTGCTCACTAAACATCCTGTTTAAGTGTTTCCTGTGTGTCAAAATAAAAGTCACAGCCATATCTCATGCTTTGCGCATTATATCTCCAGAACGGCTTGACGCATATGCATCAAATTTGGTACAAGTGTTTGTATGGACTCAAAGATGAAGTGAGTTGATGTTGGAGGTCAAAGGTCAAAGATCAAGTCCATGAATACTCTGAGCGCGATATCTCAAGAATGCTTTGACATACATGCCTGAAATTTGGTATGAGTGTTTGTATGGACTCAAAGATGAAGTGAATTGATGTTGGAGGTCAAATGTCAAGTTCAATACACCTTGAGTGTTATATCTCAAGAACGCCTTGACACACAAGGTTTTTTGGTACAAGGGTTTGTATGAACCAAAAGATTAAGTGATTCAATGTTTTTTTTTTTCAGGAATCTCCCACCAACATTAAGGCAGCAGCTTTCCATCCACTACTGTAATTCCTCTGGCATTACATTTCTAGTTATCATTAATAAATAGACCCCAGGATGTTTTACTGTAACTCTGAATCTTATATGTACCTTTACCTGTACCTGTACCTTTAAGTATAAGTTAAATGGACTTGGGCAGAAACAAGATAAGGGCTATTTTGCAGCTGAGGGGTTTAGAAACAAGTCAGATCTCAATAACGGCAAATAAGCTAATTTCCATGTTACTTTCAGGTGAGTATGCCCATTCCCATAAGCGTGATCACCCTCAATTTTTAAACTCTACCCAATCCACATTCCTTAAAAGGAATGTTATATGTTAATAAGCTGGAGTCTGCTGTGCCCTAACTCACCAGGTTGCTTTTCAGCTTCAGTATCAATTCAATAAAGTTAAATTACTACTGACCATTTATCTGACTTATCCTTAAGAACTGTGTTCTTACTCTTATTTTGTGTGACTGGGTCCAGATTAGACTGAATTGGAGTGCTATGCCCTGGTCTTTTAACCAGCATTTGTGGATGGAGCATCAAACAACTGAGAAATTTTCCGGAGCCCAATGGTTTTATTTACAGAAACAGTCCTGTTTTTAATGCAGTGCCACCTGAGGCACGGGAGATCACAGCCATCCAAATTTGTTTTTCTGTTTACAAAGACTTCTCTGGATTCTCTCTCTCGATATTAAAACATTATTAAAACATCTCTCTCTAATGATATTAAAACATTTGTGGTGGTGGTAGTTTAGTAGCTAAGAAAAAGTTGTGGGTTCAATTCCAGGCTTCTACCGTTGTGCCCTTTAGCAAGGCTCTGGGGACAATGGCCCTTGTAAAATAGATGACATAATAAGTCACTTTGGATAAAAGTGTCTTCAAATGAATGAATGTAATGTAAATTAATATTATACACTATAGATCAGGGGTGGGCAATGTTTTTGGCTCAAGGGCCACATTGGGTTTTGAAAATGGGCCGGCTGTGCCCTCTCACAGTTTATCAATGGCCAGTAGTGGGAACTACTGTTGCCTTCATGATTTCCTTCTAAACGTTTCTTATAAGAAAGAGATTTCAATTATCAACAATGACAAGCCAGCTGGAACCTGCCTCTCTCTCTCTCCCTCTCATGCGCGTTCAAACGGGTTCCCAATTAAATGGAGTAACATAACGTTAGATCTGCTGCAATGGAGATTACAAAGAGTATCATCTCAATTGAGAGAAATAAATGCAATTTTTATTATTGCATTTATATGCAAGTTATTATTTTGCCTTTCTGAATGGTTTATGATCTTTTTGTTGACTGTTCACATGCTATGTCTGACTATTAATGTATTGACAATGTAGATCCATTCAAATTGCACATTTAATGTCATGGAAGCAAACCTGGCGAAGTTTTTCAAGTCCCAGAGTGATAATATAGGCGATAACAATCAGTTCTTGCAGTGAAGGCCAGCGCTCCATCTTCACTAGGATGATGTAGTTGTACAGCATGAGGTACACAAGATAGGCAGTCTACAATAGAAACACAAAATATCAGGTAAGACATATTTCAAAGACACTCTGCAGCAGTTTATAACACCCCTAACTAAGTGATGAATGAAATAGCAAATATGAATATTGTATATGGATTATTCATGTTTTTCTTTTGCGTTAATTTTCACCTTTTTCATTAACATTATTAGTAGGATTGATATGAAACAAAAAATGAAATGGAACAACACAGATAACTACAAATGCAATTCCAAGGAATTACCAATGCATGAAAATGCAAAAATGTGATGTAAATTATCATGTATATTTTAAAACAGATAAGGTAGGGAGATACAGTGCAACCGGAAACTTTTCAAACCCTTTCAAGTTTTCAGACCCTTTCAAGTTTTTCACATTTTGCTATGTTTCAGTCATCTTTAAATGCATTCAATTAATTTTTTCTCATCAATCTACACACAATACTCCACAAAAAGCAGGTGATTTACATTATTAGGAGAGACATTATTAGGAGAGACACACATCTGTCTATGTAAGGTCTTACAGTTGAGGGTGTATGTCAGAGTGAAAACCAAGCCACGGTCAATAAAATTGTCCGTAGACCTACAAGACAGGGTTGTGTCAAGACACGGATCTAGGGAAGGGTACAAGAACATTTCTGCAGCATTGAAAGTGCCCAAGAGCACAGTAGCCTCCATAATGGTTATGGATTTGGCAGAAGGCTTTGTCCAAAGCGACACAAAAATACAAAACAACTTAATATTTAAAATTGGGGAACAGGGAACAGATTAGAATGTTGGTCAAATATATAATAAGGAGAATAGTAATAATAAACAACAATATCAATTCAATCAATAGTCTAATAAAAATAAGCAATGAAAATGAGGGGAAAGGCAATAATAAAACAATAATGTCCATTCAATCAATAATATAAAAACAATGACATGGTAAGACTACATTAAGGAGAATATCAATAATAAACAATAATGTCAAATTAATTAACAGCGTAATGAAAATAAAACAATATTATACAAACAATAACACATAAGCGCTTAAACAACTAAGTACATGTTGAATAGGAATGTCTTTAGACCCCTCGACACAAACCTACCACAGGAACGGAGAGCACTGGGCAACTCATTCCACCAACATGGAACCACTGAGGAATAGAGTCTGGAATTAGACCTAGTTTTTATGACTGGTCGACATAACAGACGCTCAGCATAATTCTCAAATGTAAAATTTTTGGAACAACCAACAGTCTTCCTAGATCTGGCCACTGAGCTAAATTGAGTAATCCGGGATGGGTGGCCTTGGACAGACAGGTAACCAAGGACCCAATGGTCACTATGAAAGATCCAGAGTTCCTTTTTGAAGGTGAGAAAAGCGTACAGAAGGACAACTACCAGTGCAGCTCAGGGCCTGGTTTCTTCCACACTCATTATGGGGAATTGTAGCTAGATAGTTCAATCTTTGTTTCATCAGACCAGGGGATTTACTTTTCATGGTCTAAGAGTCCTTCAGGTGCTATTACTACACAACTCTCTTCACCACCCTGATAGGCACAGGAAAACAGATCGTCATCTCTGGGCCTCTCCCTATCTACAGAAAGGGTGCTGAGAGATGGTCGAGACTGTTTGATCTCCACACCTGGCTGAAATGCTTTCTATGGCAATAACATAATAATTACTGGTAGCCCAATAGCTTTAAACTTTGAGATGATTTTCTGTTTGATGATTTTCATAAAAACAGATCATTTGAATTGGTGTTGTAACTGGCTAGTAAAATTCCAAAACAATCTCCATAAAAGCATCTAATGCACCATATATTCCTAAATATGTATTTTAGATACATATTTTAGATACATATCACAGTTTACTTATTGTAGAAAATAAATCCAAATTAATCCATCCATGACCCGGTTTAGCAGATTTACCTTTCCTGGTGGAATCAATACATATTTCTATTGATGATCACCTTGGTTATTGTTTGGGTTTAGAGCACATTTTCTTGGTCTTCATTAAAACATTCAAACAATTGTATCCACGGAACCCCAAATATGTGCCACAAAAATGTATGAGGAAAAGGCATCTTCACCATTCCTTGCTCAGCTTTGCTTGCAGTTGTGTTGTGTACCAAGAGCAAAATCATGGCAAAAACAAGGAGTGAAGTTTATTTGATTGGTTACACCATACTAGAATTAGTTGGATCAAATCTGCCATCTATTAGAATGGAAGATCACTGACGGATCTATCCAGACTGCAAAAAGTCAACACTGGCTGCTGAGCATCAGAAATGAGGGATTGTTGAAAACGTTGTGCTTTTTTTAGATTGTTGTCATGTCAGTGTTGCTCTGATTTCAATAAAATGTAGTTCATTTGCAGCAACTTTTAATATTACTTCCATATCACAATAACACAGCACAGCTTAACATAGGCAATCTTCCACATGATTGAACTACCTTTAAATATATTTTTTGTCAAAATGTTTGCATATTTCTAATTTTGAAGTTAAAAGGAACAGTTTAAGAGGTTAAGACACTAACATTTTGGAAAAAAAAAATTGGACATGATAAGGACCACCCTAATGTATAGTGAAAAGAAAAGGCAATTTTAAAACCAAAACTAATATTCTTTCCATACCTCAGCATATTCCTCTAACGCCAGACACATTTTCAGCTGACATGGGTCTACTAAATATAGGCACTCTCACTACTAAAACCTTTGCAATCAATGATTTTATCAGTGTTGTTGAAACCTGGCTAACTTCAGACAGCGCAGCTGCTCTTGTTGAAACTTTGGCGATTTCTCTTCCTTTGAGTATATAGCCCTCACTCTGAAGGTTGACCCAGCAATACTCCTACTGACCTTATACCGGCCTCCTAAAATTAAGGACTGGCTTCCTCGACCAGTTTTCTGAACTTATGTCCTCATCATCACTAGCTATGATCAGATAATTGTAAATGGTGATTTCAATATCCATGTCAATAAGACAACTGATGCTAAAGACAGTAAGTTCCTTAATTGTTTTGGACAGTTTAGAGCTAAAGCAGCATGTTATGGGGTCCACCCACAACCTTGGCAACACCCTCGATCTAGTAATTTCTAGAGGGATAGAAGTCACCAGAGGTGGGACCAAGTCACTGTTTGGCAAGTCACAAGTAAGTCCCAAGTCTTAGCAGTCAAGTCCAAGTCAAGTCACAAGTAAATACAGAGCAGGGCAAGTCGAGTCCTGAACAAGTCATCAGGTACTCTTCACTTAATAATGCCATTATTAGACTATCGATCATAATTTTAACACATAAATCTAATCTACAGTATTTTTTTTATAAATACAGATTAAAATAAGATAGATAGATAGATAGATATATACTTTATTGATCCCCAAGGGGAAATTCAGGAAAGCTGAATAGCTTAAACGGATAGCTACATGACACTCAGCACAGCAGCAAATATATATTGTTTTTCCAAATTGGGGCGTCCACTGTAAGGATGAGTAATAATTTGACTGATGGCATTTCACTGTGCTAGTCCACAGATTTGCCTGCTAAATGGTAACGAGAAGAATCGTCACATAGGCTACATTAGTAAATTGCTGTGGTTAAATATTTTACGTTTTTTATTAGGGCTGTCAAACGATTTTAAAAAAAACAAATTAATCTCATATTTTGAAATGAATTAATCTAGATTAATTGCGATTAAAACTAAGCTTCTTATATGGCATATTAAATACAGCATAAATCACAAAATTACTGAGTAACCACAAAGGTAAAAGTAAAACACTTCTATATTATTTAAATGATAATAATGACAAAGTAATTTTGTTTTAAAGTATTCATTTCTTAAATACTACACATGTGATGCTGTTTAACTCATTTGTAAATGGTGCACTGTCACTTTAAGCCCATTGTGTGCCACTGTCCACACATTCTCCTAATGATCTTTTTTACCAGCTCCATTCAAATATAGCTATGGCTAGTCCACAAACTAACATTGTTTGTGCCACATGTATAGCACAATATTAACAATGATAAGCATGATATTAAGTTGGCACAAACAGCTTTCATTCCTTTAGAAATAAAAGCATGTAATGACATGATGCTTGCTAGACATTTTCTGTTTTTCTTGTGTTTCTGTTTTCTGACCCATACACCAAATGTTAGAATTCAGCCCTATCAACTGTGAAACACTAATTAAAACGGTTCAAAATCTCAGTTCTGCTACCTCCCAACTGGATACCTTACCCAGTAGCTTTTTTAAATCTGTCTTGCATCTTATTACTGCAGATGTGCTTCAGATTATAAATACATCTTTACAAAGTGGCATTTTCCCTTGAAAGTCCCTTAAAAATGCAGTTGTAAAGCCACTACTCAAAAAGAATAACTTGGATCCTTCGATATTAGGCAACTACAGACCAATATCTAATCTACCTTTTATTGGAAAGATCATTGAAAAAACTGTTTTTAACCAATTAACTACTTTTTTATCATCACAAAACTATTTTGATGACTTTTAATCTGGCTTTCATGCAAATCACAGCACCGAAACAGCCCTGGTCAAGGTGATAAATTACATTCGTCTAAATACAGATGCTGGCAAAGCATCTGTTCTAGTACTACTGGACCTGAGTGCAGCATTTGATACAGTTGACCACCGTATACTACTCCACAGAGTGGAGCACTGGGTTGGATTTTCAGGTGTCGTCATAAAGTGGTTACCTGCAAGACAGGAGCTACTTTGTTGCCATAGGGAATTACACCTCAACACCAGTATCCCTAACCAGTGGTGTTCCTCATGGATCGATCCTAGGCCCTTTACTGTTTAATCTCTACATGCTCCCACTTGGCCAGATCATCAGGAAAAACTCAATGTGTTATCATAGCTATGCAGATGACACTCAAATCTACCTTGCACTATCTCCAAATGATTATGCACCCCTTGACTCTCTTTGTCAATGTCTTTTTCAAACTAGATGTACCGCATAGCGGTACAAAATATGACCGCCGCTCAGTCCTGTACATCCGTTCCGCGAAAAGAAATCACACTTCAATTTGTGTCCATATTTTACTCCATCCCCCACTCTTGAAACTTTTGTGTATGCTTGTTTGGCATGCCTGAGTGTGTGTGTGCGGCTGCACAGAAAGTAGCCTACTGGTGCTGAAAAGGTGAATAGATTGTAGAATAGCCAAAGAAGATGTAGCATTGTTATAAAACCTTTAAAATCTCTAAACAATCACAAGTAGGGCAGTTCATCCATGGCAACTGGATTGATGAAAGGTCACTTACACCTGTAGGCTACATTGTATTTGGGAAAAGCAAAAGGTATCAGCATAATGTTATTTATTTATTTATAAACAAAAACATCTGTCAGTTCCATGCCGTTTTCAACAGCTATCAAAAACAAAGGTCATTTTTGGATGGATGGATTTTTTGTGAATGTTTCTTCTTCTACATAAGATTTTAGTCATCTTTAGTTCATGTGATACTTTATTGTCAATGCACAAATTAAGTAACAGTAGTCTGAAACGTTATTGTTAATGCACAAATTAAGTAACAGTAGTCTGAAACGAAATGCTGTTTTACATCTAACCAGTGGTGCAAATAACTGACATGTCCACATGTGCCTTGATGAAATGCGTCGCTAGACTGTTCATACACATTTTAACGGGACAAAGTTGAAGAGCTGTTGTCCGTTATTGTTCGTGCAAATATAGGCTGATTCATGTTCCCTTGCATTGTGTAACTGAGGTCCATGGCTAGTCACCAGACCAAGCTCAATCTTTTAAGAAATCAAAAAATAAAAAGCGGGCAGATCAGGCTGGGTTCACCCAGCCTAGTCCATAGGCGCCCGATATTGTTTAATTTTCCGATTGAGATATCCACGCTCTGGCTATTCTAAATGCAGAAATGCATCAGGGAGTTATGACAAAACTGTAACTAACAAACTAGATCCTAATAGAAAGCTGTTAGCTTCCCTAAGCTACAGGTAGGCTTATAAGGTTGGCCTATTTACAACATAAATTGTCAATAGGCTATGCTGGCGACACAAATAAAATCTCCTTTGGAAACCAATGGCTTACGCCAATTACAGTATTAAGCGGACTTAAACTGCCATATCGTGGCGAAAAGTTGTAATAAAATTCACGCAGCTCTGTATCAGACCGGTGTAACGTTGGTAAATCTTCCATTGCACAGAATGATTTTTGTAGCACGTGCAACAAATGACAGTCGAAAGATACAATTACAGTGCTGCTATCAATTTGCTTGGTATAACCGCATTTATAGTTTTCTACAAATGCAATCAATCAAATTGGCCTCCATCACTCAACCAACGCTAAAGGTACATTACCTAGGTCCTTATTGATATTATAAGATTAACGTACCTGCAGTAAAAACCAAGCATGTTCGATAAACATCCTCAGATTTATTTCGGCTTCAAGAAGAAATGGGAATTACATTTCATGTGAACATCGTCCTATCCTTATTAGACGTTCTCTGCGGTAAACTAGTCCTTGTAGGAAGCGTCCATTGTTTTTTCCAACTCACTTTTAACTTCCAACAAAATTACGTCTCACTGCAACGATGCGCCATCTAGTGGACAAACGACTACTTATCGCCAATACTGGAAATGCAGCCATGATGATGAATATTTATTTTAGCTTTATTTTAATCCTACTGAATTTGTAATTATGTATCGGCCGTTCTAATACCGATAGTATGTGGGTGCCTGTGTGTGTGTGCATGTGTATATGTGTGCACCGCCATCTACAGGCCAATGAGTGTACAGTCACTAAATGTACACATAACATAATTTTTTTTAGACCCCCCCATGGATGAAATTCTACGAGAGAATGCCAGGTCAATCATACACATACAATTTGGTGCAGTTCTGAACATCTTAACTGAAGATATGGGCGATTAAAGCAGAATAATATTGCATTTTCATTTTTTACCGGGGGGGTGCAAATCACAAATGAGTGATTATAGGCCAGGTTGATGTGGGCCCTTGAGACCAACATACCATAAAAGATTCTTCATCCTCAGTGCCACAGTTCAGGTAGTTATTTAGGAAAAACTGCTTTTTTTGCGGTTCGGGGGGCCCAGCACGGGGGGGGAGTGGCCCCCGGGGACGAAACGAAATTTTTCCGAAAAAGTCTAGTGGGGCTACATACCCACCAAATTTCATGTGCCCCGGAGGTTCGGTGTCCCGGGTATCGTTGACCAAAAATTCAGGAAGTAGATGACGAGGAAAAAAAAAGAAAAAAAAACTTTGACAATCCCTATATGACCGCTTCGCTAGCTTCGCTTCAGCTAAATTCAGATAAAACTGAAGTCATTATATATGGCAAAGAGGAACAGAAACTCAAGATTACTACTCTGCTTGAGACAAAGGGACTTAAGGCAAAGGATGTTGTTAGAAACCTTGGTGTTATTATTGATGGCAATCTGAATTTTAATATCAATCAGTAAATCAGCTTTCTTTCACTTGAAGAATATTGCAAAATTAAAGAATCTCATGTCAGCAAAGGACTTAGAAAAACTTGTCCATGCCTTTATTACAAGCCAGCTTGACTACTGCAACGCCCTCTTAACCGGACTTCCAAAAAAGACAATAAAGCAATTACAAAACGCAGCTGCTAGAATTCTAACAAAAACAAAAAGAAGCGAGCATATTACTCTAGTCTTAAGGTCCTTACACTGGCTTCCAGTCAGTTACAGAATTGATTTTAAAGTATTACTTCTTGTTTTTAAAGCATTTAATGGCATTGGCCCAAATTACATACACAACCTGTTCAAACAGTATATCCCAAATAAACCACTCAGGTCACAAAACAAAAAACTTTTAATGGAGCCCACCACTAAAACCAAATGTGGTGAAGCAGCTTTTAGTGTGTATGCAGCTAAACTTTGGAACAGACAACCTGATGAAATTAAAGATGCTCCAACGGTTTCTGTTTTTAAAAACAGACTTAAGACAAAGCTTTTTAATGATGCATATTAAAATTACTAAATTTTTAAAAGTTTTTTTATTTTATTTATTTATTTATTTTTATTGTTTGTTTTATCTTGAATTTGACTATTTACTTCTTATCTTTTGGATTTTATCTTCTTTTTATCCTTTATTTGACTATTTATCTTTTACCCTTGTTTTCTACCCAGCATTTGATCTTCTATTTATATTTTATTCTTCATCTTGCTTTAACTTTTTATCTTGTTTTTCTGATAAACTGTTCCTTAGCATCTGTAAAAGCACATTGAAATGCTCTTATTGTATGAAATGCGCTATATAAATAAATCTGCCTTGCCTTGCCTTGTTTGCAATTAAAAGTGAATTATGAGCCTGGTAGCCAGTAGCCACCTAGCTACGTGGAATGCGTTTCAATCGGCATAATATCATGTGCTTCATGTAAATGAATTATTGAAGACTTCAAGACTCACCAGTTCCGTTACAGAAAGGCAAAGACAACTCTTCATCGCCACAGGGAACTGTGCTCTCTCCAGTCCTGTTCACCCTGTACACATCTGACTTCTGCTACAACACCGAGTCATGCCACATGCAGAAGTTTTCTGATGATACTGCAATTGTGGGGTGTATCAGGGACGAGCAAGAGGAGGAGTACAGGAGCCTGGTGGAGGACTTTGTGCAGTGGTGCAAACTCAATCACCTTCAACTAAACACTTCAAAGACCAAGGAGATGGTGGTGGATTTCCAAAGGTCTAAGCCCGCTCTGCTACCAGTCTCCATTGATGGGATCAATGTGGAGGAAGTAAACACCTACAAGTATCTGGGTCTCCACCTGGACAATACACTGGACTGGTCAGCCAACACTGATGCACTCTACAAGAAAGGACAGAGCAGGCTGTACTTCCTGAGGAGGCTGCGGTCCTTCAATGTGTGCAGCAAGCTCCTCTGATGTTCTATCAGTCTGTTGTGGCCAGCGCCCTCTTCTATGCAGTGGTATGCTGGGGAGGAAGCACAAAGTAGAAGGATGCTGGGCTACTTGATAGGCTGGTAAGGAAGGCTGGCTCTGTAGTGGGAGCTGAACTGGAGTGCATCACTGACAAAAGGACCCTAAAGAAACTGATCAACATCTTGGACAATGAATGTCATCCGCTCTACAGCACTATCAAAAACCAAAAGAGCTTGATCAGCTGGAGACTTCGCTCACTGCCATGCACAACTGAAAGGCTGAGGAAGTCATTTGTTCCTAGGGCCATTGAACTGTTCAATGCCTCACTAAAGGGAAGAGGAGAGATAGACTTCTCTGCTTAGTCTGTCTGCCTCTCCACCCTCTCCATGTCCATGTTTTTTTTAGTACTGACTGCCCACTACTGCTTTACTACTGTTTTACTATTGTACACAGCCTAATGTTTTCACTACTGTTTTACTGCTACACTGTTTTTCATGTTTTTAATGCTATATTAGCACACATGATCAATGGCTGCGGTCAGGCTTCTGATACAATACTGGATGAATGATTGGCTATAACCCTATTACCTCAACCTGTTCTTGCACTGAAATAGTTTTTTATTTTACCTTGTCTACATTATACTTTACTCTCCTATTTTATTTATTAATTTGTTTGTTGTCTGTCTTGTATGTCTTGGTGTCACGGGTACGCTAGCTGGCGACTACGCCGCTCCGTCCGGCATCTTTTGCGTTTGTTATTTCTTAAATGTAGTTCTATGTCTTGGTGTCACGGGTACGCTGGCGACTACGCCGCTCCGTCCGCTATTGTCTTTGTTAGTCTATGTGTCAATGACAATGTCTTAGCCTATAGGCTATGTGGAGCGCTTTGGGTTGCACTCTGTGCACGTTAAATGCGCTATACAAATAAAACTGACTTGACTTGACTTGCACTGTTGGACTAATGTTGGACTACTTTTTGCACCTTCACCATGACACTCACTCTCTTGAGCACCTTGCCAGGCACACATAACTAAGGACTATGGTTGGACTACTGTTTGCACCTTCACCATGACACTCACTCCCTTTAGCACCTCACCAGTCCCGGCCCTGTCACTACAAGCGTCTTATGCTTGATCACCCTCAAGCACATTGGACTTTCTCAATTTAACTTATATAGTGTATTTAGTATTTAGTTTTGTTAGTTTTCTTATCTTTCTTATCTTCTACTGTCTTTATTGTACAGTGGAGTTTAGTTATATGTTCATACTTATACTTATGTTTACCATTTCTGCTGAAGTGCATGTTGTGTGTTATGTCTGTATGCTACTGAGACCCTTGAATTTCCCCTTGAGGATCAATAAAGTATCTATCTATCTATCTATCTATCTATCTATCTATCTATCTATCTATCTATCATATTCTTGTCCATTTTCCAAATCACAGTGAGTGCAAAAGTGCCCTGGCTGGATGTCACAGTTTAACAGTAGTGAGAACCAGATAAATCTGCAATTTCCTCTAATCTCGTCTTTATTTCCTTCATGATTTCCCTTTATACGTTTCTTATATTTAAAAGGAGATATCAATCATCATCAACAATGACAAGCCAGCTGGAACCTGCCACTTGTTTTCTCTCCCTTTCTTGCGCGCTAAGACGCGTTCTCAATTAAATGGAGTAGGCTAGCATACGTTCAAGTTGGATCTTAATGGAGAGGACCCGAAAAGTGTCATCTTTATGTAACATGCTGTTGGTGCATTTTGACATTGTAAACGTTCTCTAACAAGAATGCAAATCAGTTTGCAGTAAAGCTAATATTTATTTAATATTGGTCCTTCCTCTGTCTCTTGGTGCCCTACACACAGTGCGTGATTCGTGTGGTGGTAACAGCAGCACTCATCACTGTGCTCTGCCTGTTTGTGTCCATTATGTGTTTTGTTTTTTCGTTGCGGAAGTGAAAGCATCTCTGGAGTGACTGGTCCACGATCAGGGAATGTATTTTTTGACTCGAGACATGTCAAGTTATTACAAGTCAAAGAGGCAAAGTCCGAGTCAAGTCTCGAGTGAATAGTATTCAAGTCCAAGTCGAGTCGCAAGTCATTCTGAATTTTATCAAGTCGAGTCTGAAGTCAATAAAATCATGACTCGAGTCTGACTCGAGTCCAAGTCATGTGACTCGAGTCCACATGTCTGGAAGTCACTGACTTATCGGTAGACAATATCAATATGTCTGATCATTATCTTTTAATGCCATACTAAATGCCTTAAAAATGCATCCTGAAACTACAATTAAATCACGGTTCCTGGACTCTTCCCTTCCACTGTCTGTAGACTCTACACCTTGAATGCTGCCATCCTTCTACCTTTCCGCGAGACCTAATGACAACAACGCCATGTCACTGCCTTGGCTCACTGTCTATATGAACATCCGGGTGAACAAGCCACTTCCTCTTTGCCTGGAACACCTCAGCTCGTTCCGTGCAACAAGAGATGGTGACGTCGTCGGTCTCATAGATCCATAGCTATGGACATAACTTACGATCTATTTCGACCTCCCTCAGACTGATGACTCATGCCATCAGGGTTGCGAGGAATAAAGTGCTTTGTGCCTTTACATCCCCTGTGCAGCAGAAAGCACCACTGAGCTCAGTGGAGAAGAAGCTGCCACATTAACCCTATAAAATCAGGCAAATGTGCAGGGTGTGCTCCATGAAGAAGCTGCACAGATCTCCACTACACCCTCAGAGCAGCCCACAAGGTAGCCATACTTCTTGTAGAGTGTGCCACCAGGTTACCAGGAGCGGAAAGATTCAGACTGCATAGGCCTGGGAAATGGTGTCACCCAATGTGACAGGTGCTGTTTGGATACAGGATTGCCACGTTTACTTCCACCATAACAGATGAACAGCTGTAAGTGGGAGTGTCTCAGCGAATGAGTACATGTCATCTAAATCCTTAATGCCCTTATAGGGCACAGACTTTCCAAGTTCAGGTCATCAACCCTGACAGCAGGCTCTGTATGCTGTATGGAAGGAGTTGATCTCAATCACCTGGTTCACTGTCTGAGGATTCACGACCTTTGGAAGGAAAGAGTGATTCAGCCATAGTGACACCCCAGTGTAGTCGACCTTTCATCTAAGACATTGCTCACTGACAGAAAGAGCATGTAACTCACTGACCCGTTTGGCTGAACAGATTGCCAAGAGGATCACTGTTTTCTGTGTGAGAAACCTAAGGTCAGCTTGGTCTAACGGCTCATATGGGGCTAGTGTCAGTGAGCGCAGCACCGTGGGAAGGTCCCATGATGGAGCTCTTAGCGCTCTGCCCGGCCAGAGGCGGCATGCCCCTTTAATGAATTGAGAGACTAAGGGATGTCTCCCTATTGTGAGTCCATCAACTGGCTGATGCAAGAAAGAGATAGCTGCTGCACCGCACATGTGGCTGGGACTAACTGTTTATCACCAGTTTGAGAAGACTCTCCATTGGCACTCCGTATGGTTTGCATAACTGCCTCATCTAACTCCTGAGGGAGGGGCTGAGCAGTGGCCATGCCCACAGTTGTAAAATTGCTGGCTTGGGGTGCCAGATCTGTCCGTCTATCTGAGACAAGAGATCTGCCCTGACTGGCGTGGTCCCCCAATGAAAACCACCTGTCGCAGTGAGTCGTCTCTGATGATGCAAACAGGTCGGCCTGGGCTCTGCCGAATCGAGACCACAGCTGAGATTTCACATCTGGATCCAGTCTCCACTTGCCCAGGAGGGGCCTGTCCTGGACGGGAGGTCTGCTGCTCGATTCTGCACTCCTGGAATATACACTGCTCTCAGAGATGCTAGATGGACAAAGGCCCACATCAGCAGCTCCCTGGCTACCTGGAGGCAGCGAAGGGAAGAAGTTCCACCAGGGCCAGATGGACCACCTTCAGCTCTAGCACATTTATATGCTCGCCCCTCCAAGAGGGGTTCCAAACATCCCGTACTGACCATCATGCGTGATGGGATGTGCCCTAGTGGGACTCCCCGAGCTAACAGAGCCTTGTCTTTCCATGGATGCAGTGCGCAAAGGAATGTCCGTGACCCTCAGTTTCACAAGCCTGTCTCGACCTGGATGAAGGCCGAACGCACTCAGCCATCTCTGCAACGATTGAGGCCTGAGGAGACCCAATGGAACCACCGCTGTTGCTGCAGATATGGTTCCTAGCAACCTCTGAATCTGGGTCATCCTGAGTCTTCTGCCAAGACGGAACTGTCTTCCTAGAGTTAAAAGCTTCAACACCCTCTGAAGGGTGAGCGAGTCGTATATTGCAACTGAATTAAGATGCAACCCCACAAACGTTGTATCCTGTGTGGGAATGAGGTTGCTCTTTTCCAGGTTCACCCTGAATCCCAGGTTCTGCACATGTATGCCGAATGACCTCTGTGTGTCTCACATCACTTGGCTGTGATCTGGGGCACAGATCAGCCAGTCGTAGGGCAGGTGCATTGGAACCACTGCCTGTAGGCAGGTGCCGTGCCTCCATCATACCTAGTCTCTCTGAGAGACCCTTTATAGCAGCTAAAATCTCACAATGCGATTTCTCTTGGGGTACGCGGGCCCCTTCCCGTCGCCTCTTAGAGGCAGGCGCCACAGAGCTGGCTGTGTGCTCCAGCACCCTGTCTGTCATCCCTGACTACGGGCAGCGGAGGAGGAGCTCCTGAACATTCAGACTGCTTCAAACTCTCTGCCCTACATGCATGCTCCCCCAAAGGGAGATCCAGCACAGCCATGCAAGGGTTCTCCAAATCTTCTCTCATGTCTGTCATCCCCTAAGCAGGTGGGGTATGCAGATGTCAAGCAAGACCAGCAGGCTTGGGAGGCCATTTTGTCTAGTAGTTAGCACCTTGTGCCACAATAAGATGCACCCCTGAGAGACACGTTACCCCCCCCCAGAACAGAAAATACGCTAACCACAGGCTATGCTATGGCTATGCTAAGGCTATGTGCACGCATGCCCTAGGGAAGTACAAAATCCTTGACCCACTGTGTTTAGGAAAGTAAACAGAGAAGACTTATGGCTATTACGGACCGGGGCTGGCCCAAGGCTTTTCCCCAGTCTCAAACACCGCTGCGTGGCCTCCATAAGGAGCTGTAATATCGGGGACATTAGCTAACAATGCTAGAAACTTCTAAACAGTGCTTAGCAACAACACCGCAAGCATACATCAAATTAATTACAAGGACATTTAAACAAGTCATAACATTGTAAGAACCTGTATCCTTAATTATTTTGCAAAGTTGTTATATATGTAGATCATTTTTCTTCACAAAAATAAGCAAAGTCACTTATGTTGCTAGGCAACCCAAAACAAATAATACCGGTCTATTTTTTAAATTCTCCAGGGCCAGGGCCGAAGGAGAAATGTCTCAATTGCAGCAAGGAGATTATTTTTGATGATTTAAAAGATAATTTGCCGCCCTGCCAGTATGTGTTACACATATGAAATGTAAGATGACTTCCAGGGTCATAGAAGTGAAATGTATTGAAATAACGAACAATTTTGTTGGTAATCAGCTCAAAAGAATAACATAACAAAAAAGGATAATAATCAGGCTTATTGAATTACATTACATATAAATATATTTTTTAAATAAAATAATAATCATTGTGTTTTAAAGGTCTTCACATCAGAGAATCCCTGATATGTTTGTTGATCTAACTGAAGTGGAGGAAATAGAGGTAATCCTTATCAACGCTCTCGGCCCTTGAACCTGCCACCTCAACACACCGGCATGGGAGTCGAAAGCTCTAACCACTGAGCCGAAAAGCCCAGGCTCCTTTCGTGGTTAGAAGCGTTCTTAAGGTTAGGGGTGTGAGGATTTACCACGCGCAACTAGCATGCTAGCTCAGGTCGCCTCTGCTACATATGCACTTTTATACATTGGAGAATGTTTGAAATGTTTTAGCAAAAAATTGTGAGGAATCCCCCTGGAAGTCTGGTGCGACATACGTCATCAGCAAGACATAGAGTACAAACAGTCCTTGTCTACTGACAAAGAAAAGATATAATGTGGGTTTTGACACATTTGATCAATTATGTAGTCTTGGGAGGAACCGAGGAACCTGGAACATGTTGAGTATACCCCAAAGTTATCTTGATATTTGGGCCTATAACGTGTGTCCAGATTGGTCCAACCTTGCTTGTATCAATAGACCTCTGAAGTTCGCCTACAAAAAAGCTGCCATTTTTGAGATCCGGTATCTGGCGATTTTTCCTATGGGAGAATAACATGGGGATTTTGAATTATTGCAACTGTTAAACGGGGTTGAAAAAGTCTAAAATGCAGACGATTTCCCAAACACACTTTTGTCCTCTGCCTTTGAGTTGATACTGTGATCTCCGGTACGTAAAGGAGACACACTTTGATTTTTGCTACCCCAGAGCTAACTTGCTAACTTAGCTCCTGCTGTACAGGAATTATGTACCTGCCAAAAGCTTTACAGTTAATCCATTGAAGCAACTAAACTTTTGCAATTTCTATGATTCGCATTGCATTGTTAATGTAATGGGGGATTTTTTTTTTCATCCAGGCCATACATGAGTTGCAGACAAGGATGGCACAAAAACCTAAGGCTGGTTTTGGTGTGCCCTTGAGATTTAAGTACCCAAGTGGATGTATAAAAACAATTCCAGCTATCTGATTCCATCCAGGTTAAGTTCTGACTATTTTATCGTCACTGTGATACAGGCCATGAATGTAATGAACTAAATACTTTCAAGTACAAGATGCCTCGTCGCTGAACAGATGGAAAAGCATTATGGATGGCACCCTAATGGAGAATGGCATCACAGGGTCACAGATGACCCTGAGGTGAAACATCACCGTTTAAAAAAGGATTAACCATAAAAAAATTCCGGACGACTTAAAATAATAAGTTAGCATTGGCTGCGTCTCGCTTGCTATGATTGCTCTTCATTGCCACCAGCCTCTGTCACGTACCGTGTGGAGCTATGATTGCACTTCATGCTACCAGCCTCTTGTCACGTAGGCTGCCATGTGGAGCTCGTGCCTATTGTGCAAGCGTGCAGCTGAGAAAGCAGCGTCACTGTCAAATCTGTCCCTGGGAAAAGTAACGTTGTGCTGATTTGAAAAAAGAACTACGTTACGTTACCAAATTTCCAGTAGTAGCGTGTTACACTACTTTTTACCTGAAAAAGTAGTTACGTTACTGTAACACGTTACTTAGCAGTGTTGTAAGTTACTTACATTATGGTTGTAAGTTACTTACAACACTGGTTACTTCCTACTTTGCCTAAACTAATAAACGGAAACGGTTATGAACTGTGGTGCTCCAGACTAGGGCCTAGTCCACACGTACCAAACCAATCTTTTTTTTCTCCGTCTTCCCTAGAACCATATCAAGAATATTTGCGTCCAAACGGATCCATCTCAACATGACTCAACACGTTACTTCATATCCCAGGCCTATAGGTGGCACTGTTTCTTTACAGAAATTGACCAAAGCTTGCAGAATAGGCTACGACGAAATGGCTAGTGCAAGGAAACCAGAACTGTTTGTGTGGACTGATGGTGAACTGTCAACTGTAGTCAACTGTAAAACTAATAAACTTAATTTTTACGGTTTGTGAAGGGTGCAGTCCCGTCCTTTATTTGGCTAACGCAGGTACAAATAATCTCCTTTACTTTATTTGGTTGTAGGATAGTCCGCGATTCACATTAGTTTAGGCTATCACCGCAATTGCATAGGCTACTAAACGCTAGGCCTACCCAAGTTCTAGGGTATTCCTTATAATATTGCTATAATACCTTCGTTAGTAACAGTCAATACTTTTGCCTGCATCAAATCACGCATTCGCATTTAGTGCACTACCATCGGCTTAACATGAGTTCTAAGCGTCTTTGTATGCTCATATCTGACTTCACTAGACTGTGGATGCATGTATTTATGTTGTAAGACATGTAAAATAAATGAATGACACTTGCACTACGCACAAATTAATTTAAACTTACACCGCACTTCCCTAATAGCCTAACTTCTGACTAGTTCTCTCGCGTCACTGACAGTGTGTTTACAGGATTCGTTTGGACGATCGGCCAAGACGAAGCAAAACCGGTGCGTTTAACCTAAAAAGCGTCTCCGTGTAGACGGGGCCTAGATCTCCCTAAAAGATCTAGGAGGGTGGGGCCAGGCTATGTTTCTGCTGCAATTTGGGCAAAACTATTGTCTTTCTGCGTCAATACAAACATGCACATCTTCTCTGTGTTTTTCATGTGTGATTCTCTACGTCTTCTAGACCAGGGGTGTCAAACGCATTTTGGTTCATTGGCCACATACAGCCCATCTGATCTCAAGTGGGCCGGACCAGTGAAATAATTGCAAAACATTCTTTGACAACTCCAAATCTCCAGCTTAGTTTTTTTCAGTAGGCTATGCTTTATGCTTCAGCCTACATTTGTAGCCTACATAATCACAAGGGATATATTAGATTATTACACATTTATTCAGAGAGAGGCCAATTAAATTGAAATAAAATGCATTTCACTCTCATAAACAACTGGTTTATTTTTATAGTTGAGTGGATAGGCCTACATTTTTACATCTGACCACCTGAACCAACTCACCACACTAAACTCAAGTGAGAGCTATGAAGAAAGTTAACATCCTGCCTTAAAATGTAAATGTGCAAATGTATGAAAAATAAAATGAATTTAACAAACATAAGTTAGCAGTGCATGAGCAATACGATCAACTGATACGATTAGGTTACATCAGATCAAATATATTTGTAGGCTAGGTGGCGGTGCTGTGTAATAGGCTATCCACCATAAAGGCCAGATCCTGCCCCCATTCCGGGCATTTAAATTGCTACTGGTCTGCCTTTTTTCTCCAAGAACTGTCCAATTTCCTCTCGTAGTTCAAAGAAACGCTTGAGTACGGCACCTCGGGTTAACCACCGTACTACAGCGTGGTATGGTAAGCCAGACAGAATGCCATTATCACTGAGAAAACAGTCAAACTGACAGTGAGTCAGACCTCGCGACCTGATTAAATTTACAGTTTGCACAACCACACTTTAACATGATCCAAGTTTAGTGTTTTACAACACAACACTTCCTGGTGCAAAATACAATAAAATGCCCAAACATCTTGTCCTCCGTTTGCAGGCTGCACTTTGTCTCTGAATTTTGTCGCAACGCCTGCTTTTCTCCCGACAATGTAGCCAAACTGACAGCACAGCACCAGTCAAACTTTTTTGTTTTTTGGCTGCGCCTAGCGGCTGAATTGAGCATTTCGGTTATTTCTTTGAAAATTCATAACTCCTCACAGGAATGGGCTAGAGATTTTTTTTTTTTTTTGACATCGTCAGAAATTTATTCTCTACATGTCTGGGCCGGATTAAACCATCTAGCGGGCCGCATCCGGCCCGCGGGCCGTATGTTTGACACCCCTGTTCTAGACTTTGCTTGTCATATTGTATTTGGGCTTGAATTGAAGTTCTGGATGTCGGTCATATAGTGGTTGAGAGTACAAATGAGATTTGACACCATACTTGGATCCATCATCAGTTTTAATCAGTGTTGTTGTTTGGTGCAATTTTGCAAATTTTTGGCGCTTATCAAGATTCATTAAACTAGGTGTATCAACTACCTGTCTGTCAACAACTTTTAAACTACCGGTATCTTAAACTATCAACATTCATTAAAGGGCAATTCCATGCAAAGGTCATCCTTACCATGGAAAAAAAGTTGTGCACTATTGTTAAAATGTTCATTTAGGTCTATATTTTATTGTTTGTAACTGATCTGATTGAATTTCATGGAGAATTACTCTTTTTACATCATAAATATGGTGTGCAACCATACAGAAACAACAGTTTTCACATGGTAATATTATACATATTTGAAAAGGGGATAAATGGACTCAAGGTTCCAACAAATTGTTATCATTTGACAAATTTAAGATTAACAAGGGAATGGTAGAGAAATGTGTATGCTCAGTTTGCCTTAAGAGCACAGCTCTTTACATTTGTAAGGCTTTTGTTTTTAAGTCAGCAAGTTCCATGGCCATGTCACATCCATAACATTTATATATAGGAAAAGTTTATGCTACACATACAGTGTTGATGCAACAATGTCCAAAGTGTCTGTGCAAAGCTGATTTATATCAATGTAAAGTATGATTAACAAACTGTGCCCCTTTCTTACTTTTAAAACCTTTAATGGTGCGTTATGGATGTGACGTTATGGATGTTACATAATGTAAATTTACAAGACTGGAGACTCTGGATTTTACCTCAAAGCTGATAAACGTCTGTTCTGGTGGCATAATAATGCCTCTGTCTGTTCTGGTGGCAACACATTTCACCTTAGTGTTTACAATTGATTATTAGGCTGATCAAAACCACAGGAAGGCCTCAGCATTAGCAAAACAAAACATAATATTAAAATACCTCCAGTGATTGACATAGCCTATTTTCGAGTGGTCTAATAACGAAAATCTGAGCGATTATTTTCATGTAATTGTCATACTGTTGGACTGTAACAGGATTATCGTGTTAGCTGGTGAGAATGGCTGACTTTGCAGCTGGAGTTAACGTAGCAACTGTTGCAGATGTGTTCAGCCTGCCGTTCACATCTGTTTAACACAGTTTAATTTTAAATGTGATGCTCATTGACAAAGGTTTACAACACAATATGCCAGCATTTGAAGTGCTAATATCCACAGAGTAACATGAGTAACACCAGCAATAAACTAGATGTACCGCACAGTGGTAGAAAATATGATCACTGCTCGGTCCTGCACATTCTCTCCGCAAAAATAAATCACGCTTGTCAATTTGTCTCCATCTCATACTCCTGCAATTCATGTGCATGTAAATGAGTGTGTGCATGTGTGAGTTTGCTTTTGTGTATAAAAATGTGTGTGTGTGTATGTGTGGGTGTGTGCGCAGCTGCGTGCCTGTGTGTGTTTATGTGTGTGCGGGTGTTTGTGCGTGTATAGTGTGTATGTGCTTGTCTGTGTGTGTGTGTGTGTGTTCAGGTAGGGCTAGTTATTTAGCCTAGGGGTGGAGGAGTGGCCAACAAATGTCATGTTCCCTGGTGTTTCAGTAACCCGGAATCATTGACCAAAAATGATGACAGTAAAAGTAAAAATTTCTTTTGACTTGTCCTGATTCTTCCTGTGGATCTTAATGGGCACTGAGGAAGCAATAATTTCATTGCTAGTTTTTCATAATTACAATTTCAATTGTTTCATATAAAAATTCACTACTTAAGTATGTGTTTTATGTAGTTTGTGGAGGACTGGTTCATTGTCACATCCATAACGGCAGTTTTTCCAACATAATGCATTACGAAAATGACACATAGTTTCAAAAACAGACTTTTTATGTTCATTCAATTGTCCTTCATGCTACATACAGTATATCACGGTTTCGGCAGTTTCCTTCAAAATTCACAGAGTTTGTAGAAAACCTGTAATCTCTCATAAAAGTGTGTCTATTTCATGTCACATCCATAACGCTGATAAAATGCCTTGTATTTTTAGGATGTAAATGATTATATAAAATTTGAGGATTTGTCAGTATTCAGAGGACAGAGGTTACATTAAAAGTTATGCAAATCAATTCACTGATACTAATTTTGCCCCTGCTCTAAGGCATTTTGTTTACCAATATGAGTCCAACTGTCACATCCATAATGCTGGAACTGCCCTAAACTATGTGTATCAACATCTTTAAACTATCTGTCTATCAACATTCATTTAATGATCTGATAATCAACTTTTAAACTATCTACATTCAACTTTTAAACTATCAACTTTCATTAAACTCTTTATTCCATTGGGCTGAAGAGTTTGCCATGGCTAGCTTCTGCCTTGGTTCTCTGAGATCCTTCCATCTATTCATGAAGAACAACCCTTTTGAACAATGTGCCTGGCATCTGGTGAACTTATTACACTGTTAAGATAGCAATTTTGCCCTGGCCACAACGTAAACGTATTTAAACCATCCGCCTCACATCGTGCGTTTTAGATAGTTAAAATATAGCCCTAAAAGTACTAAGAGGAGAAAGTGGTAGAAGCAGGGAAAAGAGGTAGAACTGCTAAACTGGATGGAATTGGTAAAGTGGTGGATAGGTTCAAGCAGTCAGTGTGATTCATTCAAACATCATGAGGGACAGAGAGGAAGGACTAATAGTAGTTAACACCACTCACAGTATTGAACCAGAACTTGGTGAAGGGCGCATTGTAGAACTCATATATCTTTTTCCCAATGGGGACACGCCTTCTCTTCTTACCAGTGTTCTCCTCATCCTCCTTCTTAGAAAGAGAATCTGTGTTCCCTTCCTGAAAGAATATAAGCACATTAAGACCCTTATGACCAGTGAAAAAAGGCTCTTCATTCTTCAATCATGAATCAAAAGAGAAACATTTTGGCCTTGAAATACATTGCATTACTTACACTAATACCTAACTTTTCTCATTAGAGAATTTGCTGGGCCATTTACCTTGCTAAATTTGTTGTCATCCTCTGTGTCTTTCTTTTCTTCAGACAAACTGTAATGTTGGTAGGCTATATCATCTCCAAGGCGGAAGTCCAGGAGCAAAATGTATGGTGGAAACACAATACCCAGGATCACCTGTAAAAAAAATACTGACACATTACTTTTTGGTATATCTTAATACAGCATGCCTAGAAAAGGCTAAAAATGAAAATCATTACATGTCAAATATTATCTTTTCAGAAATGTCATTTTCATTAAAATTTCATAAGTGTCATAATTTGTCCACACAGGCTTATAGAGTGCACATCTATACTTGTGAGAGACTAAAACCGGGTTCACATTGTGCGCGCTTGCCGCTAGGTTACTCTTGGTTGAGGTAATGTCCCAAGGATTTTTGTTGTGCCCGGCCGGCCCAGCACAAAATACCTATGATTTCAGTGTTTCCCGGATAATTGAATTCCATTTGTGATGGTTGGTTTGCAGAAATAACTTGAATGCAACAGTTTTTAACAAATTAGCACAGCGTGGTTATGATGCTAACCAGATTTAAGCACAATTTAGTACAACCTGGAAAATCATTGTGTGGTGGTCAATGTTGATATTGATGTTGGGCCGCCACAAATAAGTCAATGTATGGGAAACACTGGATTTACAGCACACTGCGGTCAAAGTTCAACATGGTTCAACTTTAACGGCTTCAACGGCTTCAGGGGCAGATGTACTATTGCTTTTGCGCCCACTTGAGGCATATTTTTGTCATATGCATTCATAGGAGGGTCAGGGGAAACTGGGAGTTTTGTGTTTAAAGATGGGAGGAGAAGCGTAAAATGCACCTACAGTGGGTACCAGTGACGGACTGGGATTAAAAAACGGCCCTGGCATTTTCACCAACCAACGGCCCACACGAGGACGTGCATGCACGCGAATGCATGTGCTCGAAACACACAGATATAACTTCACATGCACGGACATAACACGTTTGTAGCCCCATTGGTGATGAACTCTAACTTTTAATATGCATAAAGACTGAACCAAGAACATGGATATATCAATGCAAACCTCCAAAAAAAATGAATGCAATATGAAATATGAAAATGAAAAAAGAATAGCCTAGAATACATGGATTTATATGTAACGTCACGAAAACATGCGTGCGCAAGAGGCAGAAAGCAGCATAGAACAGTGCTCTCCATGAAAAGAACAAAATACGTTTTTGTGCTGAAAATTGCACCAATTCGAAATCACGATGGTTAGAGAATGTTCAATATGTTCAATATCCCTAAAGGAATGCATGTCTTCGCCAAAAATGACAAATGTTAATGCAAATGAATGGCAAACTCTGAAATATAGCCTGAAATGAGATGCTATTATCATTGAGACAACAGGGGACCAGGGGTATATAAAAAATTACGATTGTAGCTTACAGCAGCCGACTATTTAAGTCAAGTTTATAACGTTGTGGCACCAAGCGTCTTCTGCCCCATGGCTGCTGTATGTAGTTCGTAGTGCGAATGTAGTTTTGTTGATCAACGGGAAACCCATCAGAGCAGCCGCTCCACAAACGTGTCTTAAGTAACGTCATGCATTAGGACCTCTTTCTCTGTCGCCATCAGCATAAAGGCCTCCAAATCCTGTGACAATCGTGTCCTTAGGCGATTCTTGATGAATTTAAGAGTGGAAAAACTCCGTTTGCATGGCACTTGAGTAGGCTACATGACAGTGTTAGTAGGAATTCATTTGCTAACCATATATAGTTGTAGGCACAGGTAAAGAGGTTTAACTGCTCGAGAAGGAAATAGCAACAGATTGCACAATTTTTGCAGGTAGCACATTTCTTGCTCACCAGGTTTATTTCTGTATCTTCCTATCTCCGCGGCATCATCCAAGTCCGACGCTTTGACTGTATAGGCCTACTCGTTTAGAGGAGACTTTTTCAGGCTGTCCCAGTGCATGGCGAGATGTGTCAATTCCGACTGTAGATTTTCAACGGTAGCACCTTCACTAAATTTAAGCAGACATTCTCTTATGTTTCGAAGTGCATTTGGGGGCCGTTTATTAGCTTTTATAACGGGAAAATTCCGAGGATCAAGGCATGCTAGATCGGCAATTCCCCGTGCTGAAGGTAGTAGACGCATTCGGTTTTGAAATTCCCAGAAGTCCTTGCTTCATGTAGCCTAACTTTTGTAAACCAATAATAAAATAAAAGATATACAGGCAGCATATTTATTGTATTCCAATTTCAAACAATGCACTTTTAAAAACCCTTAAAGGAGTACCGTCACACCGGTGTGACGGGAATGTTGGGAAATTAACATTCTAAAGAATATCTGGGTTCATTGAATTCAACATAGAATTTTAGAACCTTCAATTGTTGCGGAACTTAGAATGTTCAAAAACCTACACCTTTAAGGGTTAAATCATTTGATTGAATAAGGTTACAAAAGAATGTAGACTGATGTAAATATTGAGGGTCACCATGACTGTAGTGTAGAGACTGATGTCTGGTATAAATACTGATCAGTTTCCAATGATGAAGCAAGAAAAGGGAGTTAGAGATAAATGGCTTATTCGAAGCCATGTAACACTATTGATGCTTGATAGTGGGCCGAGAGATAAAACCGTCTTTACGATAAATGGGCCGCGCAAACCCGACAAACATGCCGCTTCGTGATTGGCGGGCCGCGGCCCTTCTGGCATCTGCCCAAATGCCAGACCGTCCACCGTCACTGGTGGGTACTACTTCGAATTGTCCGGCTTCACGTGTAAAATCATGTGACTTATATTTCCCCAGTGAAGCTGTAATGACCCAAACAACCACCAGCTGTACCTAAATCCCGAAGCAAACTGAAAATCTTCTGCTTTTAATATAGCCTACCGATATGCTGCTCCAAATGACACGCAGTCTCACGATAAAACTTGTAATTGTTTATGAAGGTGTCTGTTATTTTATGAAAAGGTATCTGGGGCCTGTACTACGAAGGGAGCTTAACCTACCCAGATGTAACCCAGGGTTACTTTGTTAAACCAGGGTTGACAAAACCTGGTTATCTTAAGTGGTGTTAATCGGTACTACGACGCTGATTATGAAGTTGATTTGTTGAGCCGGGGTTAACCTGTGTGCTTTCACATAAAAGGGGCGGGTTGCAGCACAAGTCACCACTTTCAATGATGACGCGATCACCTTATTTTACCGATGAGGAATGCACAATTATTATGACAAGTTATGAGGAATTAAAACCCACTCTACGACAAAAATCAAATACGTCGGCAGTGAGCAAAGCAAGGCTGTTGGCAACGTATTACAGATCGGGTAGCCTAAATGCCTAAAAGTAAAGTTTTATTCCCACATGTTCTTCAAATATGTGTTACGGAGGATTAGTAGCTTACGGAATGTCTGAAATGAGTTGAAATAATTAAATAGCCTAATTTGAGTTCATAGAAAGGCCTACAGATGCAACCCAATTCAGAAGTGGGCATATAGATTACAGTAATAAGGATAATTAAATGTTTAAGTAGCCCCCATTGACTGATTTAGTGTAGCCTATGCCTAATCCTGTGAACATTTCAGATGCAACACCATTGCCAAACGCACATGGCAGCAGGTGAAAATGAAACACAAAAACATTATTCAGAATAGCCTAGTAGCAGGGGCGATTCTAGACCTAGAGCTTTGCTGGGGCACAGGCCCCCAACTCCCAATACATTAAATAAATAAATGTGCGCGCAATATGAAATAAATGGCTAACCTATTGGTAGGCTACAAGCTTCAAAATCATTATTGTCACTGTCATACTGTAGGACCAGCACTCTCTCCCTCAATTGTTGCAAGAACCACTATTCAGCAACATCCTAACACATAGGAATAAGTAGGCCTATACTCACTGCATGAATTTAATAGGCTTTCCTACTAACACAAGGGAAAGCTTATTTTTTTGTCAAAATTAAGATATACTTCCCTCCCAGGCAAGGGTCCTATAGTCATCCTGGCAATACTGCAGTTCGTTGTAGCTTAAATAGCCTACTAAAGCCTTTATATTGACTTTTGGTGATAATTTCCAGAGTCTGTGTAGATTATTATAGGCTACATTTGCAAATGCAGCAAACTTATTTAAGTTTGCCATTAAACCATTGATCAAATCACAGCACTGGCACTTTAACATAAATGTTAATGTTACCGTTAATGTGGGCAATTATCATACCTCCCTCGTCCTCCTCATCTCTCCTCACTGTTCCTCTCCCTCTGCCTCTGTTCAGGAAGAATTTTCTGATGTCCATCTCTGAATAGTTTATCAGAAGGCTATGTTTAGTTTTACAGTAGGACAGCTTCACAAACAGTATAGGCTACTTTTACAGGACTCTCTCTACAGTATACGTAAATCATTATTAATTGTCCGCAATTGTGTGCATGCAGCCTACGCATGGTGTGAGTGTGTGTATCAGGGAAAGAGCACAAGCTGGTAAATTGTTGCTAAATTTAGGCTACAAATATGGCGCTAAGCATTGAAAAACAGATGCTAATTATGTGGGCAACATTCTCTAACATCGATCAACTTGTCATATTTTCTGTCAAACAAGTTGTGAATTTGTTGTAACATTAAAACAGGGGACGACTTACTCTGCGCTCAAAGTGAAGAATCATGTGAACGATTTTCATTGGTTGTTGCGTTCAATCTTACCCAGCTACAGAGGTGCTATTTCCTGATTGGCTATTATGGCCCCTTTCTTTTTTTCCTTGTTTGTTTTTTATTGGCTGGTAAGTGACAGGCTCGAGTCATGACTAAAGCAGGCACGGAGATGCGCTCATGAATGCCGTTTCCAGCGAGAGCAGCGCTAGAATTTTACTGGGGCACTAGAGACTTTTACTAAGGCACGTGCCCCAGTGAATAAGGTCTAGTGACGCCCCTGCCTAGTAGGTTTATATAGTTATAGCTTGCATTAATATTTCTTTATTATGAAAACATGTAGGCCTAGCTTATAGCCTTCACTTGGCCTCTGCTTTACAGCTAACAAGAAACAGGTGTCTTCGAGGAGGAAAGGCACCAGAGTGTTTTACAGTAGCAGAGGAGTTGGCCATCGCAAATAATAGTGGAATGCCGATTATGGAGGGGGTTGAGGGAGGCATTCGGTCGGATTCTGGTGCTGTGGAAATGTGTAGCCTTTATGTGCAGGGTACAGTAATATGACATTCAATTCAACAAGTTTGTTAAAATGGTGATTTTTATTTATTAGGCCTACTGTAGGCTATGTCCGATTTATTTTAGGCTATTGCTCAGATGTTCAGCATAGGCCTATGTCCGATTTATTTTAGGACATACAGTAGGCTATTCTTGCATCACCGATTGAATACATGAATGTCCACGTACGGGCATTGCTATGAGACGTCTTCCTAGATCATCTGACAAAGATAACGAATTCCCTCGGCTGACAATCTATATCTTCATAGAGAATATCGTCCGGGTAGGCTATATTTTCTGGCGGTCTCTAAAACCCCTCGCCCTGCGAAGAGAGTCCCTCACGATTTGGGCTCCAATGTCGTATGGATCATCCAGGTACGCCGACATGTCTCGGGAGAAATTGTTAGTGGAGGGGTGGTACTTATAAAGGGTGTGGTTAACGGAAACCTCGGGTTAACCAAGAACATAACCTGCTCGGAGCAGGTTTGAGATGCAGCTTAAATTGCCATGGCAGCATACCTCGGTTAAAACCTATCCACCTTTCGTAGTACGGGTTAATCGGGAAGTTACGCCACACGTGATCAAGTTACTCTCGAAGTTACCCAGATAAGCCAGAAACCCCGCTTCGTAGTCCAGGCCCCTGGCTGTTTTGTTCATGTTTGTTTTGCTTTCATTAATGGTTTAGCTCATGAGGTCACGATAGGGACGGAAGTATTTTCTGAGAGGGGGTGCGGATGATGTGAGTGGAGGTCCGGGGGTTTCTCCCCAGGAAAAACAAATAAATGTTGACTGCTAAAAACACCATTTTAACACAGGAGGGACAGAAATACCAACAGAGAAAGTAAGTAACAATGGAGAGAACCTTTCAGAAATTATTTATTGTGCAAATAGGTTAGCAAAACCATAGCTTTTGGTGAACGGAGATGCAGATCATCACCCTAATTCATTTGTTTGCCCGTTCTCCAGTGAGAGTGAAATAAATGTTTTGAAAGCTGTGTCATCACCATAGGCTATTTGCTAGGATATTTGCTACTATAGGCCTTTCGCGTGTCAATTCAAAGACCTTTTATTTCCATTTTTGGATTAGACTAGCCAGTCTCTATGCTGTTTTCATGGACAGCAAGGATCCGCTTTGTTCGTTGTTTTAAATAACGCTGTTTGTTGCTTCTACACACGTCATTTCCAGTGGTTCAGTTTTACTTGTGAAGACGCGCACATACATTGAATGCGGCCTCACCCAACGTCACTGGGGCCGGCTTTTTTTGAGGCTTATAAACGCAAAAAAATTAACCCACCCTCCAGAGTGAAAATCTTAAAGACGCTCCACCGTCGCGTTCCCGTCTAAAGGGTTGAAAACGCAAAAGTGTGCTCTGAGCTGCTCACACTGGCTATCCTCGCATACGCGTTGACGTCATATCCATGTGCAGTACAGCCAAACAACAACAAACATGTCGGATTATTTCCATCAGTAGGACATTCAAGTTGCCTTAACTTAGGTTTTCGACTGTGGGCTATTTTGCGATACTACGGAGAGAAGTAGCAGGAAGTTTCAACGCATGCGCGCGCTCTTGGTGTTGGGGCAGCCGTAGCCTACTGGTTAGCACTTCGGACAACCGGAGGGTTACCGTTTCGAACCCCGACCAGTAGGCACGGCTGAAGTGGCCTTGAGCAAGGCACCTAACCCCTCACTGCTCCCCAAGCGCCGCTGTTAAAGCAACACCAAAGAATTTTCCCTCTGTCGCACACACGCTATTTGTTTATTTGTTATTTGTTTGCAAATAACAATGTCCACAGAGAAGGTAGAATATGTTGCACGATTTATGAAAGTACAATGTATTGCGACATCAAACATAGTTTCCACTGGATTTTTTGATTTTCGGTGCCGTTTAAGTACTTAAACGGCACCGAAAATAAAAAAATCCAGTGGAAACTAGATGGCAGAAGTGTGTAGGCCAATCTGCCCACCAGCTTTTTCAACTTCGCTACCTACAGATGTTTTACCGGTATGATATTTCGAAACGCCACGCAATGAGGCGGGACTTATTCTAGAGAGGTCAATAGCCGATAGAAGGCTGCGAAGCGAATGCAGAGGTGCCGTTCACCCTGTTACGAGTTGATGAACCACTGAAACGATTTTGGAAACATTATTTTAAGGTACAAAAAACTCTTTGGAGTTGCTTTAATGCAGTTACTCACTGCGCCGGGATTAGTGTGTGCTTCACCTCACTGTGTGTACACTGTGTGCTGTGTGTGTATCACTAATTCACGGATTGGGATAAATGCAGAGACCAAATTTCCCTCACGGGATCAAAAGAGTATACTATACTTACGTCTGGCAGTGCTTCACAGTACCACCTAGCCACCATGGCATGCATACTACATCAAATTTCACACACGTCACCGTGTGCATGCAGATTTCCACCCGAAGACGCTCGTCTAATCGCGAAATAAAAAGTGGGAACGCAACGCCACTTTTGCGGATTGGGTTCAGATCAGGGGCGGAGCTACAAAGCTTGGCCACCCTGCTGGCCCCCCCAACTCAGTTCAGTGAAAAGTAAAAAAAAAAAAGAATTGCTGCCGTTTTCGACGGCACTTTGCCAACACTTTGCAAAGCAGGGACTGAACCAATTACTGCACTCTATCTACGACCATTGGCCCAGTCAGGAAGTGTAGCCCACGGTTGTGATCAAATCGTGAGTAGGCTAGGCCTAGTGCAGCAGCAGCAGCAGCGGGACAATTCAAGTCATCTGTTAAAAACACTTGACAGTAGACTACTACTTAACCTCAGTAACAACAGGTGAGTTGATGATGAGTTGGAACATTAATGCTAACTAGACTGCATTTCCGGCGGGAACTGCGAAAGTGTGCTTTCCCTGGTCCGGTCACCAACGTGAGCAGACAGTGGCATACGCTATGCTGAACTTGGCTTGTAACAGTGCCTTTCAGTGTTGGAGCAGTGGCAATATCTCAAAAGCTCTAGGAGAGGGCTATTACATTAATACACAGGATTAGATGTTAAAATCCCTTGTGCCAAAATCCAAGGTAAAAACACATTCAGAAGCCCCTACTTTAAAAAGCACACTACCCACAAATCCGCCAACAAATGGTCACAAGCACAATACAAATGGCCTATCCAACAGCAGTAGCCTATATAGTATGCGGCATGTCATTGGGGTTATCAAGTGGGCACCCTCATTCACCGATGTTTCGTTAAGTTAGGCCCACGACACCTCATGAAGGCTTAACAGTGAAACCAGCGTCCTGGAGACACTCCCCTCCATGCTGACACCATATTACCACATTGAAATATCCAATACCCAAAATACTCTTAACCAGCCCAGGCATGGTCAAGGTTGGCTAGGTTGGTCCGTCCCGTTGATGTGGACTGAACCATAACCATAAAAACCTTGGCCAACCAACCATCATCCTAGGCACAGCCCATCACAAACACAAAACAAATTAGCCAGTTAGCTTAGCCCGTTAGCTTAGGCCCCATCCCAAACACAAAACAAATTAGCCAGCAGTTAGCAGTTAGCTTACGCCCCATGCTGCCCCATATTACCACAACAAGCATCCAAATACCCTTAACCAATCTAGGCATGGTCTAAGTTGGCTAGGTCGGTCCGTCCCGTTGATGCGGACTGAACCATAAACCATAAAGAACCTTAGCCAAGTACCATCAACCTAGGCACAGTCCATCACAAACACAAAACAAATGAGCCAGTTAGCTTACCTTAGCTTGTGCCCCAGGAAGGGTAACTTCTCCTTACCCACAACCAAAACAAATGAGCCAGTTAGCTTACCTTAGCTTGCGCCCCAGGAAGGGTAACTTCTTACCCACGACCAAAACAAATGAGCCAGTTAGCTTACCTTAGCTTGCGCCCCAGGAAGGGTAACTTCTCCTTACCCACAACCATTCGCTTGCCCGTTCTGCTGCTAAAGACATGTTACTAACCACCTGCCTTAGACTTCGACCACAAATGCCCAATTCAGACAGCAAGCCAATAGCAGATCTGGCCACAAACCCACGTGCACCGATTTCAATAGGCCTTAATCGTGCACTCCAACCTCGCTTAGCTGCCTCCTCTGCTATTTCAGTATATTTAGCTCTCTTCAGCTCATTGGCCACTTTCACTCTGTCTTCCCAAGGAACAGTGAGTTCAATGAAGTAAACTATCTTCTCTGAATCCGACCATAGAATTACGTCGGGACGTAGCTTAGTACTCACTATATGTGGAGGTACCGCCATCTGCTGGCCAAGATCAACCTTCATTTCCCAGCCCGCCCCATTTTTCAACTGGCCGGTTTTACACCTGGCCTTCGCGGAACAAGGTTTATCCCCCTGACGTACAAAGTTAATTTGCCTTACCCCTTTACTAGCTGCTAATGAATTGACTTCTCTTCTTTTATCCTCTATTGCCGCTGGCACACATTTCAATACCTGGTTATGACGCCACGTATACCGCCCCTGGGTGAGACTTACCTTGCATCCTGATAGGATATGGTGGAGACTGCCCACACACGAGCAAAGTATGCATTTATCATCCTCACCAAACCATTGACTTAAATTCTTGGGAGATGGGAGCACATCATATGTAGCACCTAACATAAATCTGATCTTACCAGCTTCCATGCCCCATAGATCTTTCCATTTAATCCGTCGTTTTTCCACCCCTTCCCAGTTCACCCACTGCCCTTGTTTTGCCTGCGACACTGCCTTAGTACATCTTACAGCCTCCTCCTGTCTATGCATTTCCTCCACTACCATTTTCCTCTTTTCTCCTGCAGAAGCCTTACTCCACAAGGGTTTACTTGCACCCACCCCTAGACCCCCCCGCCCGTGCTGCACATGGCCCATTATATCTCTATGCTTCAATGCTGATTGAGCTTGCTTAACTGCCTGCTCTGGGTTCCACTTCCTCCTTGCATTAACTGTGGGTGCAACTTTCCTCACCACTGGGTCCTTGGACTGAGTAAGAGTCAATTCCAATCTAGCCTTAGCACACTTAAATTCCTCTGTCAGACTAGATATTGGCAACTCTACAATACCCTTCCCATACAAGGCTACACTGCTTAAGCAGCGTGGGACTCCGAGCCATTTTCTGACAAAGGAGTTGATCCTTTTTTCCAACCTCTCTACCTTTGACAGAGGAACTTCATAAACTGTCAATGGCCACATTAGCCGAGGCAACAAACCAAACTGCAAACACCACAGCTTGAGCTTACCTGGCAGCCCCGACTTGTCAATTTTTGCAATACCTTGCCTAGTGACCTGTCTCAAGTCTTCAACCTGTGATTTATCACTAAGGCTTGCATCATACCACCTTCCCAGACTCTTCACTGGTTTCTCCAGAACTGTGGGAATCACCTCCTTATTTATAGCAAACTTCTTATCTGTTACCTTCCCTTTAATAATTGAGAGACTCCTAGACTTACTTGGTTTCACCTTCATTCTGGCCCATTGCATATTACTATTTAACTTACCCAGCAACCTGTTGGTGCATGGAACGGTTGTCGTCAAGGTTGTCATGTCGTCCATGAAAGCCCGAATCGGGGGGAGGCGTGGCCCTCCCTGCAACTTCTCCCCGCCCACTACCCATTTTGAGGCCCTAATAATGACCTCCATTGCCATTGTAAAAGCAAGTGGGGAGATGGTACATCCGGCCATGATTCCTATCTCAAGTTGTTGCCAACCTGTGGTGTAATCAGCTGTAGTAAAACATAATTGAATATCCAGAAAGTATGCTTTTACTAGGCTTTTAATGCTACCTGGGATTCTGAAATAATCAAAGGCCTCCCACAACAGACTATGCGGCACAGACCCAAAAGCATTAGCCAAATCCAAGAACACAACGTGCAGGTCTCTCTTCTCACGCTTTGCTAATTGAATTTGGTGCCAAATCATGCTGGTATGCTCTAAGCACCCGGAGAAGCCAGGAATTCCAGCTTTTTGCACCGTGGTATCAATTAGTTTATTCCTTTCAAGGTAATTTGTCAGTCTCCGTGCCACCACACTGAAGAAAACCTTTCCTTCAACATTCAGTAGACTAATTGGCCTAAATTGATTAATCTCCACTGCGTCCTTTTCTTTGGGAATAAATATTCCCCCAGCCCTCCGCCAAGCCTTGGGAATACTCTGCTTTTTCCAAACTATCTTCATTAATTGCCATAAAAATCTTAAAACATCTGGTGCACTCTTATACAACCGGTAGGGTACTCCATTAGGTCCTGGGGCTGAAGAGGCCCTTGCACGTTTTATTACTTCTTGCACCTCTTTCCACCTTGGTGGACTATCGTCGCATTGGCTACTTAATTCACCAATAGGTGGGATATCAGCAGGAAGTAACATCTCCCTGAACCTCTCCCTATCTTTGTGCACTCCCTCTAAATACTCCTCAAGCTTCTGCTTAGGTTCCAAAAGACTACCACTCTTCTGCATTACGAATAAAGACTTAAACTTAAATGGGTCTTTATAGAATGCTAGTCGGGCTCGTGATTTCTTCTTCCTATTTTTCCTAATATTTTCAGCTCTTCTTAGCACTACTAATCGCTCCCTCACATCTGCCTGTAGACAGTCAATACCTTCCTTCTCATCATCTGTAGCTTTTCTCCACTGCTTCTTAAGCTGCCTCCTCTCCTTGATAAGTTTATCTATCTCCTGCTGGCGCCTAGATTTAACTACCTCATGTTGCCGTTTTGTCCTTCTCTCAATAGTCCCAAATCTTTCCTTACCATAGCTATAAATAATGTCTCCCATTTTCTCTAATTTGCTTTCAGCCGTCCCCTTGAGCTGACCCAGGATACTGACCAAATCATTATTAACATCTTCCCACATTCTACATTCTGCTGCGCCTGGCCATCTAACCCCAGGCCTATGACCATTAATCTTCTCCCTCCTTGGCTATTCAACTATTGGCTTGCGGGTTGAATGCGGTTCGTTGGATTTTACCTTTGGCCTGCCTTCGAATTTAGCTTCTATGACTGAAATCAAATCAATAAAATAAAATCACAGCAGTGATTGGCTGCAAAAATAAATAATGTCACGCGTCTTGCACCTCTCAAACTGGGCTATCAGATAACCTACAGAGGAATTGAAATTATGAAATATGACCAAGTAATTAAAAAGCTGCTTGTTTGTCAGGACACTTTTTCACTGATTTATTTAAAAAAATATGAGCTATGAGTGTGAATGTTATATATTCCATCCGACAAATTATGTTTTACTGGTTTATTTGACAAATAATCTATATGGATTTGCTCTATAAAGACCTTATGTCTGTTTTGGATTGTTTTGTGAGCCTGGGGTTGTTTTGAGAGCCTATTGATGTAACTCAGATGTATCTCAGAATAAAGGAATACTTCATATTACTCTAAACCACCATCTGTAAATCAGGCAGCCCACTTCCATACAGTGGGTCCCAATAAGAAGTGGACACTTCATTCGTGCTTACTGTGATTCACACAGCAGCTTTATTAAATTAATATGTCACCATATGCCTACGTTTGCAAAGAAAACATTTTAATTTGATTCACATGAAACGTTACATTTAATGTACATGTTGACAATGAGTAGGCTAGTTTTGGTTGTTGGTGGTGTTACTGCATCCCTTAGTTATGCCTACAATGCAAGTTCCCTCGCGATTGGAAGCTCCTGTAGACAATATAGACGCATTTCAAAACATCGCGTTAGGAGTCCTCGCCACTTCTTTTAAGCTGTCACAGACTTAGGTGCTACTTTTAGGGCTAAAGTGCTTCGTGAATTACTGTTAGTAAAAAAAATAGCAGTCCTAAAGTTACAAGTGACGAAGTTACGAGTGCAAGCATCTCATATCAAATGACCATGGCATTACGCTAAACAACATAAATCCCAATTAGCAACATACATCTCCTCCCTATAGCTAGCCACACAATAAATTAATGATACTAAATCTCTGCTTAGCATGCTTCTCCCATAGCTTCTCCGCTTAGCATTCTAATAACAGAAGGGGCACATTTATGTTGACCACTACAACATGACTCATTATGTCTGTAACGTTAACTGTATAAAACACTTACTTTCATAAAGGACGCACACCAACTCAAAACGTGTCTCTCTGAAGCCCTGTTCTAGAATCTTTGCTCTGAAGGCTGTGTTGCTAGGCAACATCAAATAAACGAAATCAGAGCCATATAAAGGTTACCTTTATATGGCTTTGAACGAAATTATAGTCTTTCAGTATTAAATGTGTACGTGTGCTTCCGAATGGATGTGTGTGGTTTGCAATTAGAATAAACAAGAAATAACATTTCCAATAATTTCCCATGATAAATTACATAATATTTGCACCTTCCTTACTTGTGAATCTCACACCGTATTTCAAGTAGGCTACACTAGTGAAATGTAATACAATGTTGCCACCTAGCGTCCAGATGTAGGCTATTTAACATTAACGTGACATTGCTTGTTTATTCTTTCGTCAACTCCATGCTTTTAGGAAAACAATCTTTTTATCATAGTTCCCTCTTCAATGAGCGATTACCAGCTCGTTTTTGTAACAGAGATAGCTGTTTATTGTCCCTAGGTTTACAGAAACACCTATTCATATTAATACGTAGCCTATGGAGTGCTGCCGACCACTGTTCATTACGGCCCAGAATGCCATGCATGTCTTTATAACAAAACAACACAGTAAAACCTAAATGCCCGTAAACATATGCATTTGCATACTTGTAACATTTTTAATAATACTCTCCCATCATGATATTTAACAATAATGAAAAATTTAATTTGAATACCGTCAATGTGAAAACAACTCTATTATGTAAGCTATATATAGCTACTGTTCTCCTTACTATTTCAGTTTGTAAGTCCATACTATCCCATGGCAGAGCAAGGATTTCATGATTGGGCAAGGTTGCCCTGAGACATTGTGCCTACTTGGAAGGCACTGTGATAGAAGTGCAACTGCAAAGGTGAAAGGTGATAGTTACCAAATACCTGTGGGTGGTATGCCAAATGCTGGAAACTTTTGGAATATTTCTTTTTTTTTTTTACTTTATGCACCCTCACATTGGAGTCCCCAGTTCATATACAAAATTTGGTATCGATATGTGACAGTGTTCCTGAGATATGACGACTTCCTGTTTCGGAGCTTCGCCGCCGATTTCGTTTGGCTGTGACGGGCAAACGCTTTTGAAAATCAAAAATCCTTTCTGTAACTTTTGTGAAGCTTGGTCCAAGGATCATGTACGTCAAGTTTCGTGAAGTTCGGACCAAATTTGTGACCTGTGAAACTTTAGTTTCGCTTTCTATTCAATCCAATATGGCGGAAGAATGACAAGGGTCAGTGACATCCTTTTCAATTTCCACACTACACCGGTTCCGGCCGGACGTTCTAGAGTTGGACCGGTGGCGATATCTCAAAAGGTCTAGGAGCAAGAGCTGACGAAAAATTGGGCTTACAGGAATAAGAAAACTTAAGAAGAACAATAAGTGTGCTGCTTTCAGCAAGCACACTTAATAAAACTTAAGAAGAACAATAAGTGTGCTGCTTTGCAAGCACACTTAATAAGATGTTAGAATGTGTCACGAATCATAGCCAAGTGAGCTGCGTTGGGCTGTCCTTATAGGCTCTGACATTGACGCAGGGCTGATCAGAAATAATTGGATGCCTGCGGTAACGCTGTTACAAAAATATTTCGATAAAATTCGGGTGACATGCAAGCATATTAGGCACATATCATGGCTCCAATAAAAGTAGGCTAATAGGGCCTAGGCTAGGCTACTTTATATAAAAAACATAATTAGCTGACTGCGTGTGGTTCTTGCCATAGCTGGTCAGGCAGAGGCTGCTTTGCCAGAGTTCTTTGTTACATTGCTCCAGAACTGTTCATCGCAGCGAGATGAAACTTTAATTGCGTGACAGAGCAGAAGTGGGGCTTTCCAACGAGACTAAACTCTTGCCTGTGCGATCAAGTATGAAAATAAAAAAAAAATCATGAAATGAAAATGATTCATATTTATAGTTTACCTGCGCACCCATTACTCTCGTTTGAATTACTCGCGAACCCGTGATCGCATAGATATGGCAAGCATATCAGAAGAAAGAGGAGACACAGGGCTATCTATTGGTGCCAAGTATATCGATGCTTCTGGGCTATAAAAACAGACAGCGTGACTGCAAAACTAGATGTACTGCAGAGCGGTACAAAATATGACCGCCGCCCAGTCCAGCACATTTTTTCCACAAAAATAAATCACGCTGAAAGGCCTGTATGATTCTAGCTGTCTCACTAAATTGCATTATCCACACTCAATTCTAACTGATATCTGCTAGACAACAAGTACCAAAACATGATTAGTTCATAGATTTCACATGTAAAATTAATTTTATACAACCCCACCTCCATCTTGCCTGTTCATAATTCTGAGAAATTCTTGAATTGTGTGCATGTGTGCATGTACATGTTTATGTTATGTGTGTGTGTGTGTGCGCGTGCTTGTGTGTGTGCCTGTGTATGTGCCTGTGCATGCAAGCGTACATATGTCTACTGTGTGAGTACGTCTACACAGTATGATTACTGTGAATGTATGTGTGTGTGTGTGTGTGTATCTGTTTGTGCACATGTGTGCACATGAAATGGGTTAACATGACCCCTGGAGGTAAACATACGGAAAAAAATGGTCATCCTAGTCCCTACAGTTCTCAAGATATTCACAGAGAACTGTGTCTGCCCTACCCTCCTTTCAGGGGGTCCAGTCCAGCGGGGGGGCTACAGATCAAAACGAAAAACGACGGTTCCATGCTATCCATGTGGGGTTACATGCCCACCAAGTTTTGTGTACCCCGGTCTTTCAGTGTCCCGGGAATCCTTGTTGGTGTACGTCACTAAATGTACACATACATTATTTTATTGTAAGGCCCCCCATGAACGAAAGTACACAAAACTTGGCATGCATTCGGAGGGTGTCATAATGATCATACACTTTTAATTTTGTGCAGTTTTGACCTTGTCAGCCAGAGATATTGTGATGAAAACACCTAATTTTTTGCTTTTTAATTTTTAACTAGGTGGCGCTATAGATGAAATAAGTGGTAATGGGATGGGTTGACATGCCCCCTTAAGACCAACATACATAAAAAAGGTGGACCTCCTAGGCCCTACAGTTCTCGAGATATTCACAGAAAACTGTCTCCGGCCACCTACAGGCCAGTTGGTGTATAGTAACATAAATTAATTTATTGTGTGGCCCCCCATGAACGGAATTCCACGAAACTTGGCGTGCATACAGAGGGTGTCATAATGATCCTACACTTCCAATTTCGTGCAGTTTTGACTATGTTAGGTCACAGATACCTGCGATTACAACACCTCATTTTTACTTTTTTGTGTTTAACTAGGTGGCGCTATACATGAAATGAGTGGTTATGGAATGGGTTGACATGGCCCCTTGAGATTAACATACAAAAAAAAATGGTCCTCATAAACCCTACGGTTCTCGAGATATTCACAGAAAACTGTGTCTGCCCCCTACCCTCCTTTCGGGGGGTCCAGTCCAGCGGGGGGGCTACAGATCAAAACGAAAAACGATGGTTCCATGCTATCCATGTGGGGTTACATGCCCACCAAGTTTCGTGTACCCCGGTCTTTCAGTGTCCCGGGAATCATTGACGGAAATTTGGGCATGCGAAAAAAAAAAAAAATAAAAATCTGACTAAACCTATATGACCGCCGCTTCGCTGCGCGGCGGTCATAAAAAAATCTGACTAAACCTATATGACCGCCGCTTCGCTGCGCGGCGGTCATAATAACATGATGTACAAAAACCAACTCTCGTTTGAATTAGGCCCTACTCACGAACCCGTGATCGGATAGATATTCCACGCATATCAGATGAAAGAGGAGATACAGAGCTATCATTTGATACCAAGTACATCCTTCTGGGTTATAAAACAGACGAAATGACATCAAAATAATAACTTCATATAGCTCCACTTACCCCACGTTTTTGTGTGTTGTAGTGGCAAGGCATGTTCATAATCCAACGCTATCATGTGTTTCTCTATGGCAAAGTATGTTCATAATGCGGTTTTGAGATCCCAGCAAATTCCTGAATGGCATCCAATTCGAGACTCACATTGCATCCCAATTTATTCGACAAAGAAACACCTTTTTGACTTCACTTTGTTGATGACAATGCAGTAAAAAGTTGTTTTAGAATCATGAGTGTACACACAGAACACGCAAACTCGGGTTCAGTCAGGTCAGATCAGTTCGTGTCTCAGATATGGAGCGCAGAAAGGGCATTTTTCATTACTAAATAAAAAAAAACGCATTTATTTCTGCAAGGCGCACACCACATGTCTGTAAATTGCTCAGCCCCAAAGCCCCCCTCCACCATGGTTCTTATATTGCCAGATTCAGGACAGTCTGCCCTACACATACATGAAAGTCATGTCCAGCTGACAGAGATACATTTCAAAATAAGAATGGTATAACATGCTTTTTGTCTTTGTATTATTTAAAAATCAAAATTAAATCAATGCAAGTATTAATATGAATTGGTGGCAGATCTAGCCTAGACTGTTCTGAAAAAAATATAGCATGTGTAAATGGCACTTACAATGACCAGGATAAATGCTTATAACTAAAGGTAGTGGAAAAGCCCTTAAAACAGTCTAGGGTTCTAAGGGTTAATTTCTTAATTCAGAGCCATGTTACTTACAGCCAAGTACTTAGAGTGGATATCAGAAAGAAATATAGTTTGGCCATCAGTAAAAGATTAAATATCTGAATACAATATTTGTAGTATTTGTTATTGTTCTTTAACATCATTTGAATAAGACTGATTAAGTAAGGTGCATTATCATAATGTACTTTTTTATAGCATTGGCTTATGGAAAATGATTTGGAGTGGACAACAAACTGACCTGTGTATCAGTGTTGGCTTTACACAATTTATTACCATTATTAAAATAGGCTATCCTAATCTTCAAAACTTTTTGAGTAGTTTTTAAATCCCAAGTGCCACCCCAATAAAAAGTCTGGACCCAGCTGGCCCCCCCTACCCTATAAAATAATCCTGGCTACGCCCCTGGTTCAGATCGTTGTCGTGTAAAGCTAGCCTGGGTCACGAGGCCAGTGGCTACCCCACTTTTCAGGAAAAATAAAAAATAAAATGTCTAATTTTCCGACGCACCACAAAACATCTTGCCTATTCGTCTGGGTCTTTCTATAGTTTCAGTACTACTGTAGTTGTATCGTGAGACAAATAGCAATAACAGAATAGGTTGATCTATTGATCTATTTTACTTAACCCGCTGACCAAACCTTATCTACATCGCGGGGATACCTAACATTTCATTCGTTGTCTTTTTGTCTTATTCGAAACAATTCTTGTAGGTATCCATTACTTTGCTACCACCAGAAATATTCGTCACTTACATGCATGCTCTCTATCTTCCTCTCTCCTAGAAAAGAAATGCACAGTACACAAAAATGTCGGAAGATCCTGCTTGAGTTCGAGTTTGGGGGGGGGGGGGGGGGGTGGCAAATTGCAAATTATGGGCACTGCACTCCAAGGGAGATTGTTGGTCCACTGTGAGGATTTTCATTGCTGAATAAGTGTCGGGAATTTTGCCTCTGTCTGTTGCGTGTCAAGGCCTATGGCAGGTGATACTGTATAGGCCTTTATATATATATATATATATATACTCATTAAGTATATATATTAAGTAGGCCTAAACTGTATATATAAACTAAAACTGTATATATTGCTAATGGCCTACAAGCTGATCTGATTTGTGAAGCTGCTCTTAGCCTGTCTCTGCTGGCTACTGTCATGGAAATAAGCTTGGGGAGGGGAGTGGCGGAGCTTTTAGCACGTCTTCTGAAGCGCAGAAGTCAGCCTCATTTGAGGGTGGATGGTAGGCTCCAGCACTGGGGTTGGTGGCTCCCATCTGAAACAGCAATAGGCCTACAAGATGTGGCGTGTCAGCGTCAGAGCAATACAAGGTGTGGCGTGTGACCGTGTGAACAAATTGAAATGCGTGTGTCTCACGCATTGGGCGCCCTGTTTATGCCTATCGATATCTTCATATAGCCAATCTATACAAAATATCAGAAAATGTTTTTTCATTAGGTTTATAGCCTAGCAGATAATAAGACTACCAAATTAATTAAACAAGAAAATTGCATGAGTGTTTCTTTCTCTGATTGTTTAGGCCCAGAAATTCACCATTTTGGCGATATAATTGAATTTTTATTTATCGCTCCTAATAGGCTCATCAAACTGAGCACTTATTTAAGCAACTTTCAGTGAAAATATTGCAAAGTCATCTGCTGACAGTGAAGTAGCTGAAAAGCTGGTGGAGGATTGAGAAGAGACTTGAAAGTTGAAAAAAGTTTTCTACTGTCAGCTGCGCTCTCAATCTTGCTCTGATAGAATGTCTTTTTTGCAAGTGTAACAGTGAATGAAAAAGATGATAGCAAAGACTGGTAGTTACTAAGATAATTTCCATCTCTGAATTTTCCTCATTTTCTCTCAGCAGCTCTAAGTATTTAGGCTGGCGAGCCAGACCCACATTAAAATGTAGGGTCTGGGCACTCACCGTTTGCAGTGCTCAGTCCGAGGGGCGGGATAATCAGTTGTCTTTCAAATTCCCTCTGCACGCAATAGGACGCAATAGGATATTCAAGCCCGGAGTGGGTAATCGGGAGAATCTGGAGAATTCCCGGTGGGCCGCTTCACTTTTGGGCCGGTCGAGGGATTGGAGAAAAATATTGGCATTTGTCACGTTAATCTATCTTCTCTTAAAGTTGGCTACACACGTTCGCATTCTATGCCTAACACCGCAGCCTCTGCATGGGTTGTTCTCCCCTCCCAAGAAGAGTTAATTGGTTGGGTCCATATAGCCCGTCTTTTCTAAAAAGTTTTCTCAGATACCAGCCAGGCCGGCCCTACCGTAGTGATAAGCGTCAGGGAGGATGGATGGTAGAAAGATGCCATGAGGGACTGAAAAGGCCAGGTAAAAAAGACGAAAAGTATTGGAGGGAAATGCTGCCAAATGTGCCATGCTTCCAATTTTTTTTGAAGAGGACAGACATAAGTGGCAACTGGTAAAGAGAGATAGCCATGATTATAACGGCGTAATTGGGCTAATAACCTACTGGACCTTGTAGCGTTGTCAACCTATTCGCAAGTAACATATTAAATGAATTAAAATATTAGCATTTTGGTATCATCCAATATGGCTATTCATAGACTTTGCAAATATTATGAAAATATTGATAACAAAACTCAAGCTTGATCTGTGTATGCAGTAGCCTATAGGCCTAAAAACAAAAGTAGCCTGAGCAGCAGATCAGCCAGTCCCCCGCTGAAAATGATGAGCCCGAAATTAACTATGACTATAGGAACAAGTAGAAAGGATAATAGAGTTAACCATATGAATTAAAGTTATTTTATAGAAGAAAGAACAGTAGGCTATGACAGCAGTAGGCTACATGATCAACCTATATGGCTTGTTTGCTCAGAAGTGGGTGTAGTAAAGGAGCAAATCACCAAACAACAACATGATAGCTGACCCATGAAGAAAAAAACATGTAAACAATACAGTAGTTCAATATGCCTCTTAGTGGAATTGTGGGATACATTTCAAATGCTTTATTTCTTCCTTCCTGTTTTTGTTAACTTATCAACCTATCCTTGTGGAATAGTGGAATATTAGCCTATAATAAAAACTACAGGATAGTAAGAGCTGAAATGTTGCCTTATTTATCCAATTTCCACCACCACTAAAAAAGTGGGCCGGTCTTGGGCCTCAAACTCCCGGGCTGAAAAGTGGCCCCACTCCGGCCCTGAGGATATTTGTTTTCAAGTAGCAGGGAATTCAAGCCAAACCGTTGCAACTCTGCCATAAATCATTATGTTAAGCCCACCAAACGACTCTATACACGATTTCAATGGCCTGATTAAGTTTCGATTTCTGGAGCTCACAAGCCAACAGAGAGTTGCTAGACTAGCCCTGGCAGCAAATCTAGGCTACTAAGTATTACTATTATTAATATAATAATAGTAACAATATATCCTATCCTCAAAATGTTTTTAATAGGGAAAAAAACTCTAGCTTAGCCAAAAGTGTAGGCCATTTTGGGGATATTATTGAATTTATATTGAGTTTTTGGGAAAATGTCTAAATGCCATATGTTTTAATCTGTTTAAGTTAAGGTACCCAATTTATTTGAACTGTATTTAACCTGTAAGAGGTTTATGTTTGAATTTGAAATTTGATGATTTCTGATATTTGACAAATATCTGACAAAATTATATTTTTTAATGATTTAAAATTGTTAAGTTACTTATAAAATAACACTGTTTACCAGAAATGTCCCCATAGCATAGCAAAAAGTGTGTCAAAATGTGCCATTTTGGAATACAGCGGCCATATTGGATTTTTGGACAAAATTCAACATGCCCCAAGTTTTGTTCCAATAGGGGTTCTGACCAGGAATCCATAGAGAAACTTTGACCAAAAACTAGGCCTAATGTTTCCAGCTGATGACCTAAAATGTGTTTGCTTAGATATAAAAAGGTTTTGTTAGATTTAAAGTGTGTTAAGCTAAATGAAATGTGCTTTGAACGAAAGTTAAGGACAGAATGTAAGAAACTGTTTGTCAGCAAAACAAAAGCTGACTGGCAACAAGAGAAACAAAAAAAAGCAGAATCATTATTTCATGGCAAGACAGAATACCAAACTTGGACATGTTCTGTCTGACCGAGAGGGGTATAAAAAGAGAACGGCCCCTTGTTCAGGGTTCTTTGTTCTTCTTTTCGAGCCTTTAGCCTTTAGACATAGATACAGTTTTCTTTCTTTTTATTTTTTATTTGTATTTAATAAAAGTCAAAATCCTAACCTTTAGTTAGGGGTTTGTAAAAAGACAGTCTAGCGTATTTTTCTGCCTCTCCTGTGTTGCTGAGAACCCCGGATGCCTTGCAACAGGGCCTCTGCTCCAAAGACTTGACTTCGCTCCGGGTGAGTAGGGAGTCCATTTGAGGGCTACTTTCTAAGACACTAAGGGCCCATCCCAATACCTCCCCTACCCCTAGATTTTTGCCCTAACCCTCGTTTTTGTGCGTGCACGTGTAGGGCTAGGGTGTCCCATTACTTTAGGGAGCAAGGGAAAGTGCTATGTTCCCCTTAAAATCAATCCTCAAAATATTGCCAGGACCGATGCAGGCTTAAAATGAAGTGGGAGATGAAATTACCCAGGATGCCCTGCGAGCTCAGCGAGCCGGCCAAATAAGCATATTCAAATTTCGAAATATGTTGGAATATGTTAGTTTGATGCACATCTGATGGACTGTTGAGTTTTAAACACTAATGTTAGAAAATATCTCACGACGCTATCTGACGATGTTCATGATATCTGCTGAGTGCTTTGAGAGAGTCTGCCCATCAAATAACGTTATATATCTGATTCTGATCTGGGTAGTTTCGTCAATATTAAGGTGTGTGTTCTGGCATTCACATGAACACTAATATCTTTGTTGATTAACCAGACGTAGATAAACCAGCACAGCCCACACAACAATGACCGCTGGAACGGGCATGTTCCTGAATGAAAATAGTAGCAGGCTACTACCGGTAGATGTGTCGGCGCTTTGCATATAGTGGTGTCCCAATTCATAGGGAAAGATCTTCACCTCCACTTCCCTTGTCGAGGGGGCTTTAATGTTGAGGGCAATCAAAACCAAGTGGAAGTTTTAAGGGGGTAGAAATGGGACGGGCCCTAAGGCAAAAAATATACAGCGCACGCACTGACATACACAGGAGTAGTGAACTCAGCCAGGCATTTGGGAAGGAAAGTCCTATGCTCCAGGGCAGACAAAAAACCAAATAGGCTTTGTTAGCAAATTTATTTGTTGTGAAAAATTGTTTGTGAAACTAAGGTCTAGGACCCGTTGTGGTCTAAATGCACATCACACACCCAAGCGAGGATACGGAAATCTGTTTGATAAATACAAGTGTATTTAGGGATAGAACCTAAATTGTTATAGATCCATTGTGGTCAATTGACGTTCTTATATGTTACAAGCAGTGTTGTGCGTGAACGAGTTCAAAAGAACGCGTTCATTGAACACGCTCATTTTTTCGTGAACGTTGAACTGAACGCAACACATTTTTTAATAAAGAACTTGAACGTGAATTAGTTCACATTATGTGTCATGAACGGCAGACATCACTGTAAATGAACGTTGGAATTTGTTTTCCATTGAAAACTGAGTGACATCTGTTTTCTCTTTTGAAACGCAATGAGAGAAAGTTCCTCCCTCCTGTATTCTCGCTGGTGCCGCTTAAATCACCAGACAGAAATGGTTTTGACATTGTGTGCGCAATGCATTGCGGGCAACGTAGTGTCCGGCTGAGAATAGTTGAATAGCATACTGGCTTCCGCACAACGTTACCCGTGATGAATTGCAGCAGAGCGGGGTAGGCATAGCAACGCCGCGTAGCAGGCAACGACGAGAGCGCGGAGGGCTGGAGGAGCGAGAGAGAGAGAGACAGACCAATGACGAGAGTGAGAGAAAGCGCTGCAATTTTTTTAAAAAATGGCTAGTGGAAGTGATGGCATGGAGACTGGTCTACCTTGTCTGTACTGCTGCAAGTTTCATCACCTAGTAAGAAACCCACAATTGCAGTGTCATGAACAAATGTCTACAATGAGCAGCTTCAAAGAACGTATAGTGATTTCTAGCTCGTAGTGTGAAAAAAAGTATTTATTTGAATATTTCACGAAAAAAGTCAAATGAACTGAACTTTGAACTAGTTCAGAATTAAAATTGTGAACTTTGAACGTGAACTGTCCACTTTGAGCATGTATGAACTGAACTTGAACTAGTTCAGAAAAGTTGTGAACTGGCACAACACTGGTTACAAGAACTGTGTTTCTTTAATTTCTTTTTGACAAAACTCCCAAAATAATAGGGTAGTTGATTTTCTCTCAGATCTAGACGGATAGACGAATGTTTGTAGTGAGTTTTTAACCTCAGATTTTGATAACAAACAACTCTGGCAAATACAGCTCTGAATTTCTTCCTCTTTTAGGGACCGTTCGTTATTTATAAACGGGGTCACCGGAGGAAAATAGGGGAGGGTCATGTCTTTTTATTCTTTGTTGAGGGGAGGGTCACCTAACTTTTTTTGTCTAGGAGGGAGGGTCACCCATCTTTTGTATTAATGAAAACAGCAAAAAATCAAAGTGGCTTGTTTGATTGTTGATTTCTGTCGCCATATAACGTTCTCTTTCGTTCCATAGCTCTGTCAACATTGAACAATGAAAAAAAGGGAGATTTCCCGGGTTTCTCACGCAAAATATGGAAAATGTCAACATTCGTCCCCATTAACGTTGGAAGGGTTGGAGCAACAAAGTAGCCTACTTTATTCACGCCTAACAGCCTATATCCATTTGGTCAACTTTATCCAGCCCTAAAAAAGCTAAATTTAACTTTGGTTTACTTGTAGTTCACCGTGTAGCCTAACTTTAAACAGTGTGCATGCTTAACACAAAGCATAGCCTACTTGTGCTTCATTCATCCACACATCCAGCTCCTAACGTTTTGACAAGCATTTCTACCAATTGACCTTGTTCCTGCCCATCTCTAGCTTTGCTGTCTCCATCCTTTCTGTTTTTGTTGTTTGCAAAAAATATAGTAGGCTATTTATTGGTAACCAGCAACAGTGCAATTTGTTAATCTCTGTCATCCTCTCTCCTGCCAACAAAAATGTGTTAGGCCTACGTTCCAAGTAGCAGTGCGTAATTCTGCTTCATAAAGTTGAACAAATACATTTGGTCATATAAATAGCCAGTTTATGGTCTACAGTGTAGTTGGTAAGTTATGGTAGGCCAACTTGGAGTGAATATACAGGGGGAATTCTTTGTCTAGCTGAGTAGCCTGGCAGGTGCTAACGTAGGCATAGCCTACGGCTGAACACCGCAAGCGCTAATGAATCCTGCTCTCACGACAACCACGTCGTTAACTTAAATAGGCCTAGGTTAACATCACTCTGAGTTCGCATTCAAGCAAGCAAAACGATGATTTGAATACATCTGTTTCACTGGAAGGGCAAGAGGTAGAACAGGACAACACAGAGACAGGCCAGAATGCAGGACTAATGTTATGAGTATTACAGTAATATGGGATATTCTACGGGAAAATATTAAAACGGCAAGACAGCAGGGAAACGTTAAAATGATAAACCCGAAAAAAGTTGGCATGTTAGTTATTTTTTGGTCCCTGTGATTATTTGTGAAATTGTGCAAACGGCCTTTTTCAAGTCATTTGAGAAGGAAGGAGTGTAGCAAGCTCCCAAATTGACACTCGTCTGAGAAATTGAGTTTTGGATAATGTTCAACTTCGGCAGCTTTACAATTATTGAGGAAGCGTAGAGACGAATCCATAGCAACAAGTTCATGTGTTGAATTAGTTATTACCCAGTGTGCTTTGTTGAATGGTCTCAATGCTTTATTGTTTTATTTCATGTGAATACTTACTAGAGGAGTAACTTTTCAAGTAGCCTAGGCTAATGCAGTTGCAGGAAGTGTGTATTTAGTTTCCATGCTTATTGTGTTTCCACAACAATGTTAGGGAGTAAATCTACTGAAATGGCCACCATCTTGGTGAAGTGTGATGTGTAAGATCAGAAAGCAGAGGTTGATTTAAGGACAGTAGCATACGTTGATGTGTTACCATAACGTGTAAGAGCGTGGGCGGAACACGTCGACAATTGGCCGGGGAGGGTCATGTCATTTTTGAAAATGCTGCTGGAGGGTCGATGAAAATTATATTGCAGGTTGGGGAGGGTCATGCAACATTTGATCGAAGCACTCAAAATCCCTCCGGTGATCCCGTTTATAAATAACGAACGGTCCCTTAGTGAAGTTATCAACATTTTGTACGAGTCCAGGGAATAGGGAACAGCGACTAAGAGATACTCTGAAGTGGTCTATCTTCCTTGCCCCTAAACCCCAAATTAGGGAATTTGATTCAGATAGAGAGCCTCTCAATCAAGTCAATCCTCTCGTACATTCTAAACCCGTTGAAAAGGGGCCCTCTCATCAGACACACACACTGAAAGATACTTCCTCTTTTGCCCGGCTTTACCAGTTCAGTTCAGTTGAATAGTTCAGTTCACTTCATTTTTTCCTACCCCTACAACATATCAAGTCATGGTGTAGCCTCATTTGTCATTAACTGTGTAGAAGTCCCAAAAACACTGTTCTGCCTTGCTGTTGATCAATCTTCATCGCTCTTCGTGTCAGCTGTGATTTGAGCATCCTTTCCATCCTTGCCTCTCTCTTCTGAAATCGAAACGCATGAACCAGGATAGAATTGCATGGGTAATTGAACAGAGGGTCAGGACGTTTATAAACACGACAAACAACTTATTTTCCTCCTGCAGAGATTTCAACTACTTCCACACATTTTCCATCTTCTGTGATATATGCAGAGTCTTTATTGCTGGGGACTCACGTTGCTTGGCTTAATTTTGACCTGTGAGATTCCTTTCCTGGAGTCTTTTGTCCACCTGCTTGATGGGTGCTTTTCCAGACCGCACCAGCCACTTCATGCCATGAAGGTAGTTTTCAAACTGGAATGCGCTGCACTGGTCCAGACCCTCATGTTTCTTTGCATCATCAGTGATGTGGAGCAGACTGTGCAGATTGTACACCAGGAATTCTTCTCCATACAGCTCCTTAGCTCTCTGAACAAAATATTTCAGCAGCTCGTGAGCGTAGGCACTGTGATCTTTCAGGAGTTTTGGAGAGACCAGAATGGCCATAGCTACACTGAAAACCATGAAATGCTTGTATAGTTCATCATTGATAATTCCTTTCAGCACAAGCTTTCCAGTGTAGAGCATGAACTGTCGAAATTCTGTTGCTTTCCATCTCTCCACTTGTTCAATCGACCGGGGCGACCTTGCAAAGTCTGATGGGATGCTGTCCTGAAGTTCAACCATTGTTTCACCAATTATTGCAGATTGCTGGGTAGACATTCAGACAGCTCGCTTTCCTTTTTTGATCCAGGCAATGAGCAGTTTCTTCATAACACCAAGGCAACACTGGTGCATGTAATCAATGGGGAAAGCGGCGACCATGTCAATTGGCAATTCAGAGAGTGGGGTGTCACCATGATGGTGTTGCTCATGCCTTTTACTTCTGAAGGAGTGATCATCCCTCAGAGTGAGGCCATCTACTTCTGGATATGTGACTCGATTAGCCCAAACACCCCTTTGCTCACACTTGTCACATCCATAATAGCCACTGCAGTTTTTTAGTCAAAACTAGAGGAAAGATCTTGACAGGCTGAAGCTGCACACCACAGAGAACAGGCCACATACTAGTGCTTGAACTTTTGAACAGTGGCAGGCCATCCACATTGAGACACAATTCAAGCTCTGTGATGTTTTCAATGACATTGCGTGGGTACTGATCAAGGGTATCACTTAACTGCTTTTGTAGTGAGATGGACATACTGCATCCCTGACCTCATCTCAACACTTACGTCTCTAGAGGTCTGCATTAGTGTGTGGCTGGTGGAAGGCAGTTCTTGGTGTCCATGAATAGGGCTGGGCAGCTCGTGGGCATTACCAATATGGCTGCCAGTGCATGTCTTTGCTTGTGCTCAATTCCAGTGATGGATACTAATTTTTTTAATTTTCTATTGACAGGGATTGGTGCTATTGGCCGCCGCGAGATCGTGACGCCAAGGACCTGTTCTTCTCACTCTGCCAACTGGGTGCCACATAGTGTTAGAAAGTTTAAATGCAGTGCTGGTAAGGTTAAGTTATGTGTTCATAAACATGTTTCCAAATCACAATGAAACATTACATTATATAACATGATATTGTTCAGATGAAGGGCTGTGATTTTTCCCATGCAGAAAACTATGGCACTGCCAAGGGGCTGAAAGATGTCTTTCTATACACGTCTGCGGTGGACTTGGAGGACTCTGAGGCTGAGCCTCCAAAAAAACAATCAATACAAAGGCCACTTCAGAAATTCCAATGATGAAGGTAATTTAGTCAGTTAATTTATTTATACACGACCAGTGCTTTATAAACAAACCTGAGGGTCTTGAATTGTACTCTGTGGCGCTTAGTTTTCATTAACCCTAGAAGTACTAATGACATGGAGCTTGAGCAGCCTTTGATATGATCTCAGCCATGCAAGCTTGTGTTGCAACTAGGACTCTCATGCAGCAGGTTTTCATTTAATCTTTATCCTTTCATTTACTCAGCCGGCAGATGTGCAAATAAAGAGCCTGTGAGAAGGAGTAAGCCGAAATCGCTAAAGATTGTTTTCAATTTTCATTTCCTCCTGCTAGAGTATTAACATAATGCTATATATGATTCTATTTCAAAGAAAGCATGAGGAAATTATGATCTACTGTCTCCCTCCAGTTTCACAAAGTGCGTATGTCCTGCCTGTTGGTATAGCGGCAACAACATCTCCTGCAACAACTTCTTCAAGAAACGAGAACTCGCCAGGTAATTGTGATCAAAGATACTTAAATGTAACGATTGATCACTGTCAGCCATCTTTGTCACCCTCTCTCACATAGCGAGTCAACCCCCCTCCCCTCCCCTTACATCTATCTATGATTCTATTTTAAAAAGAGTATGTCTAAACGTGTCTACTACCCCCCCCCAGGTACATCAAGGCTGTGCTTGCCTAATGACCCCACTGCTCCAAGGACAGGTCAGCTGGACAAGCTAGAAAATATGCAACATTGCTGCGCCAGAATGAGATGACGTGCCTGCGTCTAAATGAACTCACAGAGGAAGTCCGTGCCTCTCGGTGCAGAGAGACTACTCACGTGCGGAACTTAGTGCTTGACGCTGTCGACCTGGCGACTTCCATACACCAACTTGCCAAGTTTGAGGAGCAGCTCAGTGACCAGGAGCATCAGCGCAAGACTGTGAGTAACCGCAATGCAGCACAGTCATTTAGAATCAAGTGTCATAGTACTAGTTGTATTTGTATAGTGATTCCATAAGGGTAAGCATCAGAACATTTAATTATACTTCTGTATTTTGCAGATGCAATATCTGTGCTCGATTGGTGGGAAGGATTTGGCTGATGTTGTGAGGAGGGTGATGCTGGCCATTGCAGCATACGCTGTATGGAGCCATTACAGTCTGCATGGCAAGAAGGGGAAGAAGCCCCTGAAGAACATGAGGGTCTTTAAAGTCATTTCACGTAAGACCGTAATATTGTTTTGCAAAATAATATTGCCCTCTGTTCTATGACAAAGCTATTGAAACATGAAACATTGAAACCAGGCACGGCTATGGCATCCCATCAGAAGGCAACATTACAGGAAGTAGCTGTCCAGGTGCAGGAGACTCTGAAACATGCCCCTGCTCGCTGCAAAAAGGTATGCTTCCAATAAGAATGTGTCATTTAGACTGGGCAGTTAATGGAATAATCACATGAATGTACACATCATATACAAGCTATACCTGTAATGTACTACTGACATATGACTGTACTTGGATGTGTTAAAATGCAAAACTAATCGGTGAATGTGAAGCATTTGTGTATAAAGCCACACATTTCAATAACACACATTTCAAATTATGTCTCTAGGTATCAGCTCCTCAACCAGCCCAAGAACCTTCTGTGGACACTGACAGCCAATCTTCCGAAGACTGACCTGCAGACTGCCAGAGATACTTTTTAACCTGCTGCTTTTATCTTGGTCTATTTTTGTAACATCTTGGGCCCTATCATGACATTCTAAAGTGCATCGTCACTCGTCAAAAGTCTATTCAAATTTAGTAGGATGTCCAGTTCACATTGGGAGGGGTTTCGTTCTCAAAAGTGGAGCGCATGGCGTAACAAGGTGTTCCTGGGTCTTTTAATCAGTCATATGGGTGTGTTTGGGGCGTAACATCATTTTAAACCAATGAGAATGACACCTGTCATTCCCTTTAACGGCGCAACGCGCGATATGTCAAATAAATGCATCGGTATTTTGGCATTCAAAGGCGCATTTGAAGGAGGCTGCTTGCGAGACCGTATGGAATAGTCATTCTTAAACCATGCTTTACTAAAACCTAGCATATCCTTCACGCATTTGCACTCGTCTATTATTTGAACTTCACCAAGGAGTCAGTCAACGACAAGACAGTTATATGCAGTTACTTTCACTATTGACTGACAATGGGTTACCATCGAAAACATAGGCTGGAAAAAGCAACACTTACCCTAATGTTGCTCAAATGACTGAATAAAACAACATTTATCCTGCAGAGGAGTTGCTTATATCTCGTGACAGTGTCTTCAGCTGTGCTCCATACGTGTCTCGCCTCTCCCCTAATCACTTTTAACCGTCATTACCAATTTGCAAATGATGGTGAATAACTACTCATCATGAGATGTACAGTATTTCGTAATATCTTTATTCTAATTATGTTTCCCATTGTAATCGTGCAATTTGTAATGCTTTGCATGGACGTGCGCTGGTGTGCGTTCTTGAATGATAGAAGGATGGTGCGTGCACCTGCCAATATGACTGTTGACATGCGCTCTTAAAATAGCATATGAACAACTCGTCATTGACTTCTGACCAGGTTTAGGTGGTGTATGATAGCGATTTTTAGACAATGCGCCAGGTCCCTCCCTAGGTTGTTAATTGCCACACCCCTGGGCGCAATGCTTAAAAAATAAACGTGCAAAATAACGAATTCAACTTTCCGCGGGTGAATAACTAGTATTACGCCATGCGCTGGTGGCCCAAAATACAGCCCCTTGTCTTCTATCTCTATGCTAGAATAGACTAGTTGCTCAGTTTGAGTTCACTTCCTTGAAGCGCACACACATCAATTTCCTTCAATTACTTCATCCAATTGTGTTTCAACAGGAAACCGATATGTGCTTCCACAAGGTTTACAGCTAATAAGTTACCAATCAGCCTGTCAAAGTAAGGTCCCAGCAACGTCAATGTATAAGATTACTTTCTAGGGATGTTTTAGCAATGTTTTATGGCTGTTGTGGTAAGGTAAGGTAGACGTTTGTGGGACGTTGTGTAGTAACGTACATGGGACGTTAGTGGGACTACCGTTTTTACGTCCCAGGAACGTAAATTGTGTACATAATGGTAATGTTCCGGCACCAATTGGGGATGTTCCTCGAACGTTGAAACGACGGCACTTGTTAGTAGGGTAGCTTTCCTAAGCTATATAAGGTATAAGCCTGTTACACAACATATATTGTCACTAGGCTATGCTGTCGACCCAAATAAAATCTCCTGCGACTCACCTGTGGGTCGTGACCCAGTTAGGTCCAGTGCCGGGCCGTGGGCTGGACCTAACCGGTCCGCGAAAAAATTAAATAAAACAGCATAGCGATTCAGTGTTCATGAAAACATCATAGCGATTGGATAGCCCAATTCACTGCATAAAAAAACTGGAAATCGCGACTTGTTGTAGGCCTAACAGTAGCAAATAGCCTATGGCGGTGACAGATTTAAAATAGCCTACATTTATTTCACTAGTCTCACTGGAGTGAGCGCATAACGTGAAATATATCTCCATGCAGGGTAGTGTCAAGCAGCAGAGAAGTGATAACCTTATGCTGCTTGCTCTGTTAAAGTATTTCTGACCCTTCCAAACTGCGTTAAAAGTGTGTATTTAACTAGCCTAACGTTGTCATACTCAAATTTTAGTAAGAATATGAGTCTGATACTGCTCCATTGGGACGTAATTATGGGGCGTGTTTCAACCGATACAGGGAGGGGAATGCCTCTGCACTCAATTGGATAGACCGAACCAATCAGAGCAATGGAATAGCTTACCGTGAGATGTAGGAAGAACACACCACCAACCTTCTTCTCCACAAATGCCGTAACATTGTTTTTTTTGGTCTTTTGTAAAAGCTATTGTGCCGTCAATATCTCCTACAACACTCATTAGCGAAATCTAAGAGATACGTAGCAGGGTAGGCTATTAGGAAAAAACTGATAGCCTATATCCCCTCCGTTTTTAAAAATAATTCCGTTGAACACCGATATGCTACAAACATGCTATAAACAGCTGGGAAAGGCTGTCACAAATCCCTCGAACAGGTGGTCAATCAGAGATTTCAAACAAACGAGGGAACAGTATGTCACAATGCCTCACACTTTTTTCCCTTGATGAAAGTGAAAACATGAGTTTTCCCACATCTCAACTTTGGCCAAAGTTTTCAGAAATAATCGTTTTCAGTGATAAAACATCATTGAAATAAAATGCATTTTCCATATGGGGTCTTAGAAGCATCTGTCTCCTAGCCACAGCGTTTTTGTTCCAAACATAATCAACCTAAGCGTGCTCAGATGACGTGATAGACGAGGCACTGTTGCTCACCTGTCCATCATCGTAAAGCCAGATTTGATTGGTCAGCTCTGGTTCGAGCATAGTTGATCCACAATGGAGCAATGCCAGACTGGACTTCCCGACCTCAAATGTTGTGGGCGGGACTAAGTTTGGCTGGCACTCAGGCTAGTATTTAACAGCAAGAATTTAGAAATTTTCCCAAGGGAGACACCCCTGAACCCCCGGTAATATAGTATGATCAGCACCACTTCTCACAAAATAGTACCAACGTCCCTGCCACCGGTCCGTCAGAAATATGACAACTGTTGTCCAGTCCGTGTAATGAAAAAGGTTGGGAATCCCTGTACAGTATCAAATCACACTGCCGCTTGCAATACCTCTGAATGCAGTCCGCTGCCCTGTTTACCGGTGTTGTGTGCCTTCTGGTTTTTCCCACCTACTGGTTTCCTTGCGCGTGCTCCCGTTGCTCACCACAGCTGCAGGAGTTGTCAAACATTCACAAACAAGTTGTTTTAGACGGATTTGAAGTTGCGATATCTACACCATGATCACTACACTACAACCACTCGGACAAAAGACATGTAAAATATAGGCTATGTTTTTGCAAACTGTATAGCATTAAACTGGATTCGAACCTGCAATAAATATATGCACCTATGAACCAGAAATACCTCTTCAGCGCATTCTCTCTCTGAGCTACTTGTTGTTGCCTCATCTCAACGTTTTTGAGGCGTGTTGCTGGCATCAAATTCAAAATGAAATTTCTCTCCTTCGACTGTTGATAATATGTTGTCTTTGAACTATTCTATTCTCAATTAAATATAGGGTTGACATTATTTGTAAATCATTCTTTTTTATTCACATTTTACAAAGCGTCCCAATGTTTTCACAATTCGGGTTGTAGTTACAGTATTGGAACTCCCCCTATTACCGTCGGTCCCGTATTTCCGCTGTCTTGCGTGTATGTGTCACTTAATATCAATTTCTATACAAACCAAGACAGCGGTTTCCTAAAGAAACGTAAGCACCCACACCATAGGTGTATCTAAATTAGCTATGTACCAAAAATGACATTTTAACGTGACTCGAAGAGCTGTAAACAGTGTTGTAAGGCTGCGTGTACACATACGCTTGGAGCTCCAGTGGAATTTTAATTTCATGACGAGAATTTTCGGTCTAACCGTTCATGTGCCGTTGAAGCGGTGTAAATAGGCGACCCATCAGGCCAGCACTATAACTCTGAGCGTGGTAAACAAAATCGGATATTTCAGGCAGTAAATGCTCCCGTTAAGAACCAAACCAGATTTTGATCAAATCTACACACCTATGGCTACTGAAAAATGTAAGGTTCAGCAAATGTTATTTTGAAGTGTTAAAAAACATCGTTGTTTTAGAATTTCCTAACAAAAGTGGTGATAATTGGGGGTGTTACGATAGCTATCTCTAAGGCAGTTGTAAACAATGTTAATTCATAACTTTTCGGAGTTCGGGTTGTACCATTAACATTAGCTATAAGCCTGTAATGGCCAATACTCCAGTTTGATAACTCTTGACAGTTAGTTCGGGTTTCACTGTGATTCAATACTAACACCAAAGAGAACCATAAGTATGTTAATTGGCTGAACCTGGGGAAAAAAACCCGGATCCATTACAGAAATTTACCACTAGCTTTCTAGCAGGCTAGCATTAGCAAACTGGTAAGCTTTAAACAATTGAATCTGGTCAGCAAAACCCATTCTCCCCAGCTCGCAGCCACCACCATGAAGGTGTTCTCGCTCTCTGGTGTGCACTTCTGCTCAAAGCAGGGTCTCCTCTTCTCAGACCCAACCTCAACCCCAGACATTGAAAACAGGGAGCCCTGTAGTAGACATGATCAGGTCAATGATCAGGTCATGTCATGTTGCTTCTTGCCCTGGACAACGAGACAGAAGGTGAAGTGGCTATTCCCTCTACAGAAGGAAAGTGAGTACGGCCAATCCCCTGCTCTAACTCTTGCGCTGATCAGTTGCAGCTCGAGCCGACTCCGACTATGGCACAGGTGCAGGATGCCAGTGTCCCCTTGTACCAGGGGGTGTTTCTCCCTGCTGTCCAACAGTTGTCAAAATTTGAATTGCAATTCTGCTTCCTGTTTGCTACCTCAATAGATAGACCTCTGAAGTTCGCCTACAAAAAAGCTGCCATCTTTGAGATCCGGTATCTGGCCATTTTTTCTATGGGAAAATAACATGGGGTTTTTGAATTATCGCACCTGTTAAACTCTCGCAGGGATGAAAAAGTCTGAAATGCAGACGTTTTCCTGAACACACTTTTGTCCTCTGCCTTCGAGTGGATACTGTGATCTCCGGTACGTGAAGACGGCACACTTAGATATATGCTACCCCAGAGCTAACTTGCTAGCTAACTTAATGGCAAGTTGCATTGCACGACTACTAACTCCACCCTCCCAGTCACTGACACATCCTTGCCTCACTTTTATGGCCGCTTTGATAGGGACAACAAAGAGGTGGCCATCAAGGCTGTGGTCTGTGCAGTTCACCAGCCCCTCACACAGGGTTGCCAACTTTGGGTGTTTGGCTGGAGTGAGATTTTGTGAAGTCATAGTGCGTGTGCGTTAAATTGTTCCCTAAACCTAATTTTAAAAATGTCTGTCCCCTGACTTTTTTGCTCTGTACAGTATAATCCCTGATTTATGTTTTTTTTTTTTTAAATAATAGAATGGAAATGTTTCTTCAAAATGTACATCTAAATTATTGATTGCACTTGAAAACAAGACCAGTGTTTTAACCCCGTGGCATGGAAGGATTATGAGCCACTGGGCCCCTGGGCACAGACATGAAAAGGGCCCCCCTGCCCACCTGAAAAAGGTAGTAGCTCAGTAGAAAAAAATGAAAAATAACCCCTTAATGACTTCTGGCGAGTTTTGTGGAAAGAAATGGACAGATTGAGACTTATTAATGTGTGTATGAGTGTACGTATGTATCAGGGATGGAAATAGCCTAAAATATTTTTTTCCACCTACCATTGTGGCTGGTGGATTCCAAAGTCTACCAGCCACTAGAGACACAGTATGAACATTTGATGAAAAATCATGACCAAAATGATCACGGTTATTGGTATTATTGCAATATAATTAAAATGTGCTGACTTTTTTTCTAAACCTACCATCAATGTTGGACAGAACTCATAATTGGCCTGCCCTTCATGCCTAGTAGCAACAAATCTAAAGGTCAACAGAACAGCTATAGTGTCATAAAAGTGGTGTGGCTCCTTTAAGACCCAATCCACTGGTGTGAGTTCTGGAGCCATCCAACTTTATCTAACTCTATACTACATCATCTGATTTTAATAGTATGTCTAGGCTATATTTAACATTTAACATTTATTTTCTATTTGGCCTGTTATGAAATTATGCATTGACAATAAGCACACTGTTTTAGCTGTATATCCTCTGATTTTAATATTTACACATATGTAGGTATTTAAGCACAGCTCAGTTTTAAGACACTTAAAGCCCAAAATTGGAGACCATATAGAAATTTGCTACCATTTCAAAACCGGATTACTCTGGAACAGCTTAGGCTATTGTACAGGGGATTGCATTACACATTTGTGTTCGGTAAGGTCTGCTGTTTATTCTGGTTTACGGTTTGTCATGTGTGGAACGAAAAGTTTGTGAGATATTCCACCTATATGAATTGAAATGAGCGCAGAGCTATAGTAGCCTAATATGATTATTTCTTGAAAGTTATTTTTCTCGTGAACCGTTTTTCGCAGCAAATAGCGGCTATAGCACCTTATAAAAGATGAGAAAAAGTTATTTCATGTGATGTCTGTGAGGCTACTTCGCGAGTAGTTCCTAGAGAAGACACACTGTCGGTCTACCTCATGTCTAAATAGCAGCGTGTTCCGTGAAGGTGTCGCGGACCAGATTAAAATAGCCTAGTCAGCGAATCAACAATCATGGCCAAATGAAGCTTTGGTGAACCACTGAACCACAGCAGTGTGAACCTAGCGACACTAGCTGAAAAGCAAAAAGATGGCCGCCACACATACATTTTTCAACATAAAAGTCCTTAGGAAACCAATATTTTTAGTTACATATACTGGTTTGTTTAAGGACTTTTATGTTGAAAAATCTACATGTGGCAGCCATATTGGATTTTTTCATTAGTGTTGCTAGCTTCACACTGCTGTGGTTTAGTGGTTCACCAAAGCTTCATTTGCCCATCACTACCGTCCATACCCCCGTGAATATTTCACTGTTTCAAGGACGAAATCAAGAGTGTCCAAAGGGGTGAAAACCACTTTAAATCGGGTCACATTATTGACTGTTGTGTGTCGAGGGTCAGCTTGTGGGTTTTGTAAGGGCCAGCATGAGGAACAAGACCTATCAAACCTACGAAGTTGTGTGGTGAGTTTTGCAGGGAGGTTGGTAATGCTAGTTAACATTAGCTAGGCTACTGTAGCCTTCATACTGTACGAGCCATATCATCAATCATTAACCTAGAAATACTTCTTCGTACATTTAATGAACATTTTGTGTAATAATTCACAGCAAGTTAATAAACTGAATATGGTGGTCCAAGAGCAGACCATGCACCGGTCCATGCATCAGGATGGCAGTCAGATATGAAGCACTGCACAATGTTACTAACGTTAACGTTAACCGGTTTCACACACACGATATAAAATACACGATGGTAAATACAACATTCAATACCAAAACACTATTATTTACACGATTACTCCTGAAATAACTGCTATTAACTATATAAAAATCATTGTTTGGAGGAAAGGGTTCGCGTGCTATCGCCGGTTGGAAACATGGTTGGAAGTGATTTCGCGCTGGTTCGTGCTGCTTATATATTTTTCAGTGAGGCGCGGTGGTTTATGGGATGAGTAGTTCCTTCGCTCGGAAATAAAAATATGTACACAGTCTTGTACCTTTGACTTTTTTTGGACTTTCTCTTCGTTTTTTCACTCGAAATGATATGTTGTATGCTTATGAGTTACGCCGTAGCTGATTAGCCTAAGACATGCTCTAAAACTCTTTAGATACGGATTTTTCCAAAACGTCAATGGGAGAAATTAATGGGAAATTTACTTCCGGAAACTAAGCTCTCTCGGAAGAGAGGCGGGACTGTGATGCTCTATAGGGCGGGCGGGGGGATATCTCTGATTTCGAACAAAGCTTTTTTCAATAGCCAATCGCGGAGAGGTGGCAGACCTTGTGAGTATGCACATGTACTGGGTGTTTCATGAAAATACCGCCGACAGCGAACTAACAACCAAAACGATGGTGTTTAGTTTGCCTTTGTAGCCATCTCTGGTTAGCCTTTGCTTTGGCAAATGAGACATAATTCTGCAGAGGTTTAAAGCAACTGTTGTTACAAACTTCAATTTCTTCAAAAATCGACTCTAAACATGCTTCAATTACCTTTGTATCGGCAGCTATTTCGCATTGGTTTCAGTATGGACTTTTGAACCCATGAACACAACGGAAGTGAGATCAGTGGGCGTCTCTGAAAGTAGCTGTTTTCCGGTTGTGAAGGTTTTGGCCCAGAAGTTCGTTCAGCATGATGCAAACTTCTGGGTACTCAGATTAATGCACATAAGGCTGCTGGTCCTGATGGTATCCCCGGATGCATACTAAGGGCCTGTGCAGTGCGGATGCATACTCAGGGCCTCCGCAAGCGCGTCGTGCCCAACAACGCCCCTTAGCTGTTGTAGAATCAGTGTAATGGCCTCTCGGGGCTTATTGCTTAAGTAAACCACCTTCTGTAAACCAACTGTATACTACTGCCTACACTGCACTTTATATCTTGTCCTGTCTATGCACCACCTGTCTATTCTTTGTATTGCCCTTTTCTGCATTTCTGGTTAGACGCAAACTGCATTTCGTTGTCTTTGTACTTGTACTCTGCACAATGACAATAAAGTTGAATCTAATCGAATCGAATCTAATTTCAAGATTTCGGGCTAGTTTGCTACCTTGTAGTTTGCATGTATTCTTTCACACTACGACAAAAAAGTCTGATTTACATGTTTATTTCATTACATTTTGTCTACTCACGCCTGTTTCTCCAAAATTCACCAAAAATTGGCATTCTGATGTTTGATGCACTACCGCGACCGTATACATCATGTTGGAAAGTTGGAAAGCTCTGTTTTTCCTGCATAACGCTGTGCAAAGGCGAGTCTAGGCTGAGAACAGAATCTCCTTGGCTGTGTTTCAAGGCTGTTTTCTCAAAATGAGTTTCCTCTCCCACTCTGAGAACGAAATCTCCACTTCAGAAGCACTTACATTGTAACGACTGCAATCATTGCCCCATTCGTCAAGCCCAATGACATTTCGACGTTCAGCATCGCCCACCTACTGATCACTCATGAACTGCACCTGTGTTCACTTGTTTTCCTGCACCTGTATAGTTTGCCTGCACCTGTATTCACTAGATTGTCAGCACCTGTATTGTTTACCTGCACCTGTATCCACTTATTTTCAGTTGCATTTGAACCCCTTAGTTTGGCTTGCATATTGCAAAGTCTACTGGTTGCTACACTGAGATAGACTGCTCTGGTGTTGTTTCAAGTGTCTTTGTGAAGCCAGTTTCAAGATTAAAACTTCTAAGTTGCCTCGCACTTGCGTCTTTCCATCCTTGGATCGTGACATACATACACCAGACTTTTCAGTCTTATACCTAGCTATATTTACAAGACTTTTACAGGGGGGTTGTTGATATATTATTCCTAGCTTGATTTATATGACATTTTATTCCTAAAACCATGCCGAAAATAGTTTTTTAAGGCTATTGACAGTATATTCTGATTTACAGGATAACAAAAGTAGATATCCATAAATCTCTGTATTTTTCCCCATCTAATATGTGAACACAACAATACAATTACAATATTTTGTCATCTTTTATACTGAATTATTTATACATGTAAGAGGATATGGAGTCATCTTTTATGCATTATTGATTATGACTGAATTGTCAATGGTTGAAATTTAATTATGCATATACTGAACAGTGGACGAATGTTTATATTCATGTCATGCATGTGGAAAAGTAGACATTGTGCTCGTTCACCTTCAGGCCATTAACCTTCCCCATCCGAAAGCAACCCATCCACATGTCAGTAAGAAGCATCTGGCTGCAGGTGTGGGCAATGAAGTCTCTGTGTTTGGCAGCCACCGCCAGCTTCAGACAAGTGGAGTTGCTCCAGTTCTTCAACTCATATGTTAACAGTTTCATAGCCACCTGCTCATCGTGCTTGTAGGACTGGTCCAACAGCTCATATGCAAGCTGGCCAAATTCCCTAAGAGATGAAGGGGAGAGAAGTTTGGCAAAAAGCAAATGACAACATCAGTTAGGAATGCTATAGCTTTTGTTTACTTTTCACTGATCTGCATAACTTTTTATTGATTTTTCATACAGTAGGACAGAAGGTTTGAATACAAGAGGAGCTGGTAGGGGGACAGTTGGTAAGTCTTCTTAACAGTCATCTGTTGGTGCTGTTTTGAATAATATTAATGGTTAAAAAATGCTATTTGGGAAGCGTTTGTCTCACCGCCCATAGCTAATCCACTGTTTGCGATTTGGGGCTATTGTGTATGTGGTTGATCATCAAAAAATACTGTCTTCATGGATTATTTGATGTGTTTTCATGCAGAAAAAGACACTGGGGTAATTTTTGCCAATCTTACACTTTAGATGTACATAATGTTTACCTGTAGGTACAATACTGTATGTGAGAGTAGACATAGCACATATGCATGCATTCTTAATTTCATTGGTCTTAAACATGTACATGCACACACTTGGAGTTGTTTTCCAGGTCCTGTGAGATGTCATCAACCAGTTCACTCTGAGAAGACTCGTGTGCCATGGCTTTGTACAGCTTACAGGCCACCAGAGCCTTAGCCATGGCCTCCTCACCACGCTGCCACAGGAACAGTGCCATCCTCTGGCGCTTCATTAGCACAGCCCACACCAAAAGTTCATGGAAGGGATACTGAAAACGGCTGACCTCTGGGTCATCTACATCAATGTCAACTTCCTCCTCTCTCTTCTTCCCTTTCTTCTTCCCTTTTGGATGTGGGTCGTCGTCCTGCAGCAGTTTTTACATAATTCATTCAAATACATTAAACAGTATGTTGAGGTACATGAAGTTCTATGGCTACATAAATGAAGAATATATGGTAGTTTATCTGTGTATATTCGTTACCTCCATCCCAAGAAGTTTCAATGCTTTTGGCTGTAAACAAAAAAAAATCAATGTAAAACCATAAAAAATGTAAACAGATTTAATGCTAATCTTATTTGATTTACAGTGGGGGAAATAAGTAATGAACACATCAACATGTTGTTCAGTACATATTGAAGCTATTTAAATTAAATTTTCACCAGACATTAGTATTAAACTCCTAATCCACAAATAATATTCATACACCAAGCTGTTAGGATGCTGAACTCTCTCCCTCCTCTCCCCCCTCCACCCTCAGCTACATAACATCCTGGACATTGGACCCACAATGGCCGCCTGCACCACTCCACTTGCACACTTGTACACTTTGCAACTTGTTGCTGTTGTCCTGAAAACACAACACTTCTGCTGCTCTTACATAACTTGCACCACTATGCCACTTTATTTCTTACTTAGGTCAAACAGAACTACCTCAGCCTCTTATTGGCCTGACTTTGCACTAGTATTTTATTTTATTGACTGTCTATGCACAATTTCAACCAAATTTTGCTGCTCTTATTTTTTCATTATATGTGCCCTCTTATTTACTTATTTACTTACTTTTTTGTTTACTTGAATGTTATGTTTGTCTGTGGACTTAAAATTGGTAAAATATGTCTTGTCTCCACCGTGGGATAGTGAGAAACGTAATTTCGATCTCTTTGTATGTCTGGAACATGTAAAGAAATTGACAATAAAGCTGACTTTGACTTTGACTTTGACTTTGATATTATTATGACCGCCACGCAGCGAAGGATTCCCGGGACACTGAAACTTGATGGGCATGTAGCCCCACAAGGATAGCATGGAACCATCCGAAAGGAGGGTAGGGCGGACAGTTTTCTGTGAATATCTCAAGAACCATAGCGTTTAGGAGGACTACCATTTTTTTGTATGTTGATCTTAAGGGGCCATGTAAACCCATTCCATAACCATTCATTTCATGTATAGCGCCACCTCATCAAAAATGAGGTATTGTAATCGCAGGTAACTGTAAACTGCACGAAATTGGAAGTGTAGGATCATTATGACACCCTCTGAATGCATGCCAAGTTTCGTGGAATTTTGTTCATGGGGGGCCATACAATAAATTAATTTATGTTACTGTACATCAACTGGCCTATAAGTGGCCGGACATAGTTTTCTGTGAATATCTTGAGAACCGTAGGGCCTAAGAGGACCACCTTTATTTGTATGTTTGTCTTAAGAGGCCTTGTCAACCCATCCCATAACCACTCATTTCATGTATAGCGCCACCTAGTTAAAAATTAAAAAGCAAAAAATTAGGTGTTACAATAAATTTATTTATGTGTACATTTAGTGACTGTACACTAACAGAGTTTTCTGTGAATGTCTTGACCTAGGGGCCTAGGATGACCAATTTATTGCGTATGTTTGCCTCCTTGGAAGAGTAGGTTCCTGCTGGAAGTGGTGTTGGTGGCTGGCCAGTAGGTGGCAATCTTCCCTGTGGCCAAAAGCCACCAAACAAATATCAATCTCAATGCCCTATTGCAGTGACAGGGACACTGTACTGCAGGAGTTCTTTTCCTTTGCATGAATGTTAAATTGAGGTCTTGACTCATCATGGTTGTTAAAGATCCCATGGCACTTATCGCAAAGAGTAGGTGGTTCCCTGATTTACTTTATTTATGTACACATACATAAAGACACATACACACACACATAAAAACACACACACACACAAAGACATGTAAACACACACATACACTACACATGCACACACACACACATACACCCTCACACACATACACCCACACATACAAACACATCTACATACACAAGCACACGCACACACAAAAACACACACACACAACACATATACACAAAAGCAACCACACACTCTGCACACACTCAATTACAAACACAAAAAAATGGAACAAAGTAGGAAATTAACACAATTTGACAAGCGTGACTTATTTTTGTGGAAAAAATGTGCTGGACTGGGCGGTGGTCATATTTTGTACCGCTCTGCGGTACATCTAGTTATATAAAGAATTCACAAACATTAAAAGGTGCTTTAAGCGATGTTTTGTAACGTCACTCATGTTGATGTTCAAACAAAACAGAGAGCTAGCTCATCCCTCCCTCCCGTGCAATTGACTGTCCTGAATGCGCATCTCGTCGGTGATTGGCTGGACAATTTTGTTATATTTCATGGTTCATGGAGCCTGGGCTGTCTACAGAGGCCACGTTTCAGACAGTTAGCCGATTGTAAGGAGATGTTTGCTGTATGTGACAAAAATATTTTAGCTTAGAAACCGTGTGACATCACTTAGAGCACCTTTAAAGTCCATAAGTAAAGTGTAATGAAGTGAAATGAGACAGGAGAAAAGTATAGAACACACTAAGATAAAGCAGTACGCAAAGGCAAAGAACAGCTGACATCTGTAGTTAGAGAGTAATTATACCTCCTATCTGTGCAAATTAATATGAGCTGGGTTAGTACTGATGGGCTATAAAAAGGTTTCACACTTGAAACATGATGGGTAAAATCAACCTTACTGTTTGACAATCAATGGAACTGGATACAAATATACTTCAGAATCTTCCAGTGAGCACATTTTACACAAGTGGAGGAAACCTCACTCCTTCATCAACCAGCCATGCACGGGAGCTACTCGCAAGATTTCTGACCAGGGAGTCAGAAGAGTAGCCTAGCCCAAGAGCTGAGGACCACTTGGAAAAAGCTCCAGAAAGACTTGGAGACAGCAGGTACAATTGTTACAGAGAAAATAATAGGCAATGCACTCCACCACCAACATGGCCTCTATGCACCTTCACCCCCCACAACTCTATTACTAAAGACATTTAGTGCAACGATAAGATTAAACTCGACATTTCGAGAATAAAGTTGAAATATCATGTCGACTTTAATCAACATTAAAGTGGATCCAAATGGCGATGCATGCACAACGCGAGGCTGGACATCTCTCCAGTTTTTTACTGTATTTCATTGGCTTTGTACCTGTACTCTGCTAAATGACAATAAAGTTGAATCTAATGTAATATAAACTCGACATTTTGAGAATAAAGTTGACATATATTGACTTTAATCTTGACATTTCATCTTGACACGTCCATCAGAACTAGTTTGGAGTGAGAACGACCACTCGAAAGGGTATGCTACAACCAGGACGATTGAAAAAGAGGACGAATTAAACATTCCAGTTTACTTCGAGTGCAACAACGACAGATAGACATCATTTGGACAAAACTCAGCCAAATACTTTCCTGCCACGTCCTTTTATCATGGAGTTATAGGCTATACATTCGATGGTCAAAAGTAAACTTCATTAGTGGTTTATTTTTTTATTTTATTATTAAAGAAAGTTTTTCATCTAAAGGATCGGCTTAATGCTTGTTAGCCTAGACTACTAAGTGCTCTCCCCAATCCCAGACTTTAACATTGCATGTTTGTTTGTAATGGATGCAAAACAGCCTAGGCCAGTGGTCTCCAACACAGATAGCCCGCGGAACGGCTATGAGGCGGCCCCAGCGCACCTTCTAAAAAGCAGATCACGCTCTAAAAACACGCTCCATTGTGAAGTTTTCAATAGATATTTAAGTCTAGACCTAGCCTGGCCATTGGCCATCCCCTTGGTACGCTTCGCTTCTACAAGGGTCTGGGATCTCGGCTATTGACGATAACGTTTGCAAGCTTGATGTGTGGACTCTGTAGAAGTTTGAAATGATTGGATCTGATTTCACCCAATCGCTAACGTTTGGCCGTGACTTATGTCATGCGCCAGCTCGATCGTGAAGTAAGCTACACTACAACACTCACCTGAAATGGTGTGCGCTGTAGGCTATACAACAACCATTCCCCACCAGAGCGAACAACATGGATGTAAATGACCGATGCCGGCTTTGCGATACAAATTTAAGAGTTAGTGGAAGAATAGCAAATAGCAGATTACTATTCGACAGTAAGGTTGAAGATAATATATTGTAGGCCTAACGCCGATGAGAAGTTTGGAGAAAGGGGAGGCTGATATATCGTTCCAAAACTCCGGTAATTTATTTCCTATAGATGTACAGGCAACAGGAGGTGTCCACTACAAAACAACAAACTGATCGCTGATCAATCACGGTCTCAATCACTCGTCATTCATACTCATCGGCCAACAACACAACGCAACACAACTCACTCGAACGTAATCCACTTCTACTCTGACTAAACTTACTAGACGTCTTAGAACCCCCTATTCTATTCCCTCCCCTTATCCGCGAGATATCGCGGAATTTTGTTTGCAATAAATACAGCAGAACTTTCATTCTTACTCATTAAAATGAGCATGATGACTGACGAAATAAATTCTTATGATGTAGTTTAAAAAAAACACTGTTGTCATACAGTTAACAGGCCTGCATTGTAGCACATAAATTCAATATCAAGTGTTTTCCCTATATGTGTGTCTATTTAGCCAACAGCAGAAAATAACAGAATATCTAAACGTTTCCAGCAGGCTAGCCTACCATTGTTGCAGAAATCACATATAAGAAGGTATCCCTTCGATTTCGGTTCATTTTCGCATATTCCAACATAAGGAAGCAGCATGAGACACCCGTCATAATCGTCATGAGGAGATACCTCCCAAATTGAGTGTCCCAGTGACGCCACTTCCGTTTGCCTCCATGGGACCTATCTTTCAAAAAATGTTGAACGCCAGTCTATGGCGAAAAATAAATAATTGTCTGGTCCTGGTTGACTTGTGCCTTGAATTACCCATATGATGTTTGTCAATTTCAAAGACAATTTTTCATGTAAAGACATTTGCAGTTTGTTTCGTAACTATTGAATTACAACATTGTGAAAGATCGTAATTCCAACAACTACAAACCCATCAGTCGCGCTAGTAACGTTAGCTCATTCACAGCCACACTAGATTGTACAAGCATACCAGCAACAGGTCTTAATTGGGCTTTCCTTGCCGATGAAAATACCATGAGTTAGAGGATTAAACACATCAGGTAAGTTGTATTCGTTCATAGACTGTACATTAGATACTGTTAAGTGACATAGCAGGCAGCAAGATGCAACCGTTAACTAGCATAACAGCTAATCTTATCGTTTCATTACGTTGGTGACGTACATCGTTAGAGACGAGAGATGTAGTACACTGAGCGGATTCGCACAAAACCAACATAACTTTTGAAGTCTATCGAACAACAGTACTTTCTTGACGTGAAAAATTATCTTTTAAATTTCACATCATATGTGAAATTCGTGGCACAATTCAAACTGGACCAAAAAATAATTTTTATCTCTCCATTAACTCCCGTTCATATTTTTTTGAAAGATAGGTCCCTTGTAGCGGAAGTAAAACGGAAGTCACTGGGACACTCTATGGCCCTATCACGTCTTTGAACTGACGTCATGAGGGCGTGTTTCAGCTCGTGCAGATCGTGGAAGGCAACTGCAAGATCTGTCTGCAGGCTAAGACTCCCGTGATATTTTAAGGTCATGTGACATGGTGACACGGTGGAAAGTCCCTCCCCGGCTGACAGAAGTCGGACAGGATTTCTAACCAGTAAGCATTGCGTTCATCCCAGTATGCATTGTGTTCAACCCAGCATGCATCACATCAAGTCAGATCTGCACAGATCTGCATGAAGACGAACAAGCCTATTGACACATTCTATGACACAGGAGGGAGAGGGAGACACAAACACTCTCGCGCGCACACACAAACACACACTCGCGCGCACACACAAACACACACTCGCGCGCACACGCCGGGAAAACAGAAGACACAGGGGAACACAGGGGAAAGCCCACCACGGGGGCAAATAGCCTCGGTGCTACAATATCATCACAATTGTCAAAGCTAGATGTGATCATTGAAAACATGCCGCTTCGTTCATACCAGGTCTGCCACACATGCTGTAATTTAATATCGAGGCTACTGCGCGATACAAATCAAACTTTTCCCAAGGGCCACGACATCTTTGCCCGAAATAAAATGTGTTAAACACTCCTTTTGTTCGGACTTCAATTCCTGAATATTTGGAAGCGTTAACTTCCGCCATTGCCAACTCCTCGAGGACTACAATTCAAACACAGCGCAGAATCTCGACGTCGTCTCTCACAACTCCCGCCTCCTGCTCGCTGATTGGCTCGGGGTCGAATTGCTCATGCGAGTGAGGCCAATGGCCGGAATACCAGACGGAGTCGTGGAGGGAGATGAAAATCGAGCGGAAGTACGTAGGAAGGCAAGGCCAGGCTAGTCTAGACCAGAACCATTTTAAGAATGTATGTAGCCATACATCTGTAACATTAAATTGATATTGGTGATACCTTACAACGGAAGCGGAGCGCATACACGCTGCTCGCACGCATAGATATAAAGGGGGAAAAACTTGCTCGTCTGGTGTAGCCAATGGAAGCATATCTTTGCAAAAGTTCTGTGGCTATTCTATGTTCGTCAGATATGGTTCTTGCATGATTGTTCAAGGACTGAAAAACAATTGCTTTAGCTCACAGGCCTTTTCTCCTCCGTAGGCTACTGCCTTATAATAGCGCTGACAATTTTGTGGCATGCATGACTGAGCAGGACTGTGCATTACCTTATTTGTCAGATCATGGAGAGATTTCAGGTGTGCAATAACTTTAAAAGGAGTCTTCATATATAAGGGTGGTGTGGGTGATTACTATTGAAATGTTAAAACCGAATTGTCCACTGAAATCAGAACTTAAACCCCTGAATTCGTAATGGTGGGTGGGTATAAATTGAGTACAAATTGTAACACAGATTGTGCACAAAAAGATTGTTTTTTGTTAAAAAAAAAAATAAGATTAGATTCCCCATGCAAACTGAAATGAACAAACTGAATAAAAATGTAATATGGAATATCAGGGACCTCCCCCGTGATTAGGTTGTTTTTCCAACTGCAAGTGTTCATGTGCTTTGCCGTCGGAATGGGTAAACAACATGGATGTCACAACAAAGGTTAAAACATGTGCTTACTAATCTTAAATAAACAACTGTATATGCTTAAGAATATGGTGTAAGATGCTTGTGAAAGAAGGATATGCAGCTTTCAAGTAACAAAAATGGAAAATTCCCAAGTTCACATTAAAACTGTTGGACGTGAAAGGCCACATGGACTACAAACGAACTACAACATGATGACAAAAGTGACGACGAGCCCTCAACTGGGCAACTGTTAGCAAAATCTAGCCCCAGTTGCCCACCTCTTATTCCCACATGAAGTGACGTGAATGATGATGTTTTCACTGGGAAAAGGGTTTTCCCGTGCCCATGAACGCATCTTTAATACCATATCATTTCCTAAACCTGTGTCAGCAGGTCTGTGCACATTGGAAGCTGGCACATCTGACTGATGCATATAACAATTGAAATGTTTAAGTAGACTTACCCGTTTCAGGCCATAGAGATTGTTGTAGAGGGTACGGAAACTTTTACGGGTATAGTGACAACGATATGCTCCTCCCATCAGGAACTCCAGGACCAATCCAATGTCAATGAGAGTAATTTGATAATCTGGAGGGAGGTTTCCCTGTAAAAATTAATAGACGTATGACTGAACATTTAATCCAACATTAAGGAAAACAGAAATCTATTTGCAGGATATTTCAATTGTTTAGGACAATTTACTACTTTAAAAGATTACATTGTTTTTTTTTCATTCAGAGTTAACCAAGAAAGAAATAAGAAAATGTTATGCATATTGGCCTCTCCGTAGTGTCATAATCATGAAGAAATAAAGACAAGAGCGTTACAATATGCTATCACTTCCCTCTCCATCACTACCACATTCTTTGAACACACATCAAATTTGGTGAAATTCCATCCATAGAGGAAGATTAACAAGGAAATTTCAAGGATAATAATGCTCCAATAATCTAGGATCTGTGATTAATCTCTATAGATCATGGTTAATTCAAATCACACATTGCCTATGGCTCATCTCTCTCTCCATCTCTCTCTGTCTCGTGTGCACACACAAACATACACACACACACACAAATATTTGCAGTTCTTATGCAGGAAATACAGTATTTTGGACACAAAAAAACTGCATTGTACTGCATAGTATACTGTACTTTACTGCAGGTATGCAGTATTTTGGACATGAAAATACTAAAGTACTGCACTGTATTGTCATATAACTGCACTATACTTTGAAAAAACTGCAGTTATTTTTTGTAAGGGAGGTTATTTGGTAGTAGTGGTAAATGCTGCACATGCACAAATCTACATAAAACAGAAATATTAATTTACTTTGAAGTGACTAGTTTACATCATGACATTTGTTGTGCATATTAATAAATTGCATTTAATGATGAAAAATATTTCTTTATCCAATTACTTGATTAATCAATGAAATAATCGCTACAATACTTGATTCCAAAAAGAATCGATAGCTGCAGCCCTAGATCACGTTGGATAGCTCCAGAACTCATACCAATGGATTGCATCTTAAATGAGCGACAGTTTATGACAATATGGTGTATGAATGCTGTTCTATTGACCTAAAGTTTTGTTGCTACTGTGCTTGGAGGACAAGCCAACTATGACTTCTGTCCAACATTGGTGGTACTGTAGGTTTAGAGAAAAACACTTTGCAATAATATTGATAAGTGTGATCATTTTGGTCATAATATAAACATTTAATACCGTATATTTAGTGGCTAGTAAAAAAGTTGAGTGGCTGGTAGATTTCGGAATCTACCAGCCACAGTGGCAGGTGGACAAATTGTTTTATTTTCATCCCATTGAATGTTATGTTCACTATTACTGTCTTTTACATGTAGTGTATGATCGGAACTGTGAGTTTGATTATGTATTACTGTCTTAAGATTTAGAATGCAGACTGGCCACACTTTGTCAGTACAGCCAATTGTATTTATCTTTGATAACTTTGTAAGAATGTGTGAGAAATTGCCTTTTGTTTGATTTCTTTTCAAAGTATCAATCAATTAATCAATTAATGTAACTGAAAGAGACAGGGCAGCAACTGCCATCTAATCACAATGGTTGTGTTGAGCATTACATTTACATTGTGGAAATGAGGAGTTCAGAACAGTTCACAACCACTTTAGCTACATCATTTGTGATCATACTCACAAATGTTTCACTGTCTAGCATGCATGAAAACAATTGAAAACAAGTATAATTACCTTTTTCACATCTCTGACCACAAAATGCAAGGTGTTTGTAGGCCCGAGTCTCTAAAAAATGAAACAGATGAAGCATCAATAAAGCCATCTATCTACCAACCTACCTATTTATCGACATGTGGTAAGAGCTACCGGTACTTAGCTTGGACATTTTGAGTGTGCTGTTCATGTGGTGTGTCTTCTGAACTGCAGTAAAGCACTAAAAGTTTGCCAAAAAGCACTTTGATAGATGGTACTGGATAAATGGTTTGTAGACTAATAACACATAGATTTAATTATTTGGAAAGAAAATACAACACCGTATGGCACAAAAAAGGGCACCAACGCTTCCAAGACCATAAGAGAAATATCATTATGGTGCCGCAGATGGCTGCCTCGGTACTCTAACCAGAGTCAAATTCCTTGTTTGTTTACGCAAACCTGGCCAATAAAGCTGATTCTGAAGAACAAGCTGTCCAGTTCCCAAGACAGCTTTGATCACAATGTTCCTCCTAAAAAAAAAAAATCTACCGTTTAAAGTGCCCTAGTCAGCCTTAATCAATAGAGATGTAGTGGCATGACTTCAAGAGAGCCATTCCCACCAGATATCCAAACGAATATGGCTGAACTGAAGCAATCCTGTAAGGTAGAATGGGCTAAAGTACCTACTAAACATTGTACAGATACCAGGAGTGCTTGGTTAAGCTTATTACTGCCAGTTATTACAACCAGTTATTAATTCCAACGGTTCACTTACTTTTCCCATCAGCAGTGTGGATGTTTTAAGTGTTCAATAAAGATTGTAATATTTTTGTGTTTTCATTTTTCATGTTATTTCTGCGCAGAGCAGAGAGGTTATGGTCAAATCTCAAGTTTCAACTTGTGGTTGCATGTTTTGGAAGTTATGGTAGCAAAATGAATGAATGAATAACATCAAAGAGGGAAATTAAAGCAGTAAATTATGCGTCATACAACTTATACATGACCTGTATAGCACATAACACTTTAGTACTATAGACTGTGATTTCATGTTAATGTTTATGTAAGGGATAATGTATAAAACCCCAGTCATTATTAGGAAAATAAGTCCTGACAGGGCCGCTGCACGTCGGGGAGTTCTTTGCCCCTCGCCCTCATTAATTCCGTATAACAGGACACCTCGGCGGCCGTTATCCCTTACATAAACATTATACTAAAGTGTTATGTGCTATACAGGTCATGTATTAACATGAAATCTCCAAGCCAATCTCAAATATAATGGTGTCAGCCAGAGATCCCAAACTGATGAGCTTCACATGTTATCATGGCATAGCAGGAAGAATGAGAATTTGTGCAGTCTTTATCACCGTATTATAGAGCTCCTCCAGGCGTGGTATAGTGAGAAAGTGATGGATGTTCACTCCATTCTCAATAAGTAGTTTAACAAAATCCACTCTGTCAAACACCAATGCATCCATCATGGCTTGCTCCAGAGAATTTACCTAAAGCAACCATATGCAGACACACAGTGAAAGGGAGAGCCACATGTATGTGAATTAGATTAAACAAGTATTTAAGAACTAATATTTTTTTACATATTTCATTTGAACTCCTCCACCAAACTGGTCATTAGTAACGCCAAGATTAATTTTCCTTTCAATGCGACAGTACAGACATTTCAAAACTACCTTATTCATGATTCTCTAAAATGCCTTAACCTTAGAAAAAGCAACGCCATGCAAAACCCTAAACTGCAAGTACTAGATCTTCAGTTCATCAGGATGTTTCTCAAAGTCAAGGAAGGCTCCTTTTTCAATGAAGGTACTGCATGTCATCGAATCCTCTTTCAAATCTTTCAAATTCTACCAAAGATGCCTGTGTGTGTATCCTCAGCATGCTTGGAACACAATCCTTTGTGCGTATTTATGGAGGATTTAAAAAAAACTATGCTAAACAAAGCAGTTCACTATTTAAGACTAGAAAATGTAATTTTGAGGAAATTACCAGTGCATGAAAATATAAACATACTGTATATTAACATAAAATGCCAAACAAACTTTTATTTGGAAACAGTTGGCAGGAGTCATAGTTGATAACAACTGACAGTTGAAATGGCTGAACAGTTAAATAGTTGAGTAGTTTAAATAGTTAAATTATTTAATAGTGAATTATTGTAGTGAGGACATTTATTTTGAAACAGTTGTGGGCAGAGGAAATAGTAGTCTTAAGAGAGCCAGATTGTATGCTTAAAGGAGAATTCCGGTGTGATATTGACCTAAAGTGTATTGAAACATGATACCGAGTGTGAACGTATGTCTCATAGCCCATCTCGGCTTGTCCCCTGCACTCCAAAATCTGGCGCTAGTTAGCCGATGCTACCAACAGCTTTTTCAATTGTGGTGCTTCGGCATCGGGCTAGCCATGCAAATAAATCACTGTTTTACACCATTTACGAGGCTCAATGTATCTCCACACTTCATTGGTAGACTTCCGAGGGCCCTGACATTTAAAACGAGAACTTTGAAAAAGCACTGGTAGTTTACTTACAAGCCACTTGGCCTTCAGTTGGGCATATTTGGTGGGGGGCACAAAGGCCACATGTCAGGGCACCAAGGCCAAAGTTAACTATACAGTAGGCTATACAAATGATCAAAGTTGTATTTAGCCCATTCACTGCAGTAGACCTGCATCACTGTAGCCTATGAAACATTACAAAAACATGAAACATGGCATATTACATAGAACTGTAAATCATCTGATCATCTAATAATTACATATATCTAGGCTATATATAACATTTATTTTATATTTGGCCTGCTATGAAATCATGTATTGAACAGAAAAGCACAGCTCAGCTTTAAGAAACTCAAATAGCCTAGATGCATGCTTAGCATTTTGTGATCACTACTTTCACAAACTCTTAGTCAGCTGTCCTCTGATTCACTAATATCTAGGCGATATTTGTAACATTTATTTTGTATTTGGCCCGTTATGAAATCATGTGGAACAATTTAAACACATTGTAAATGTGACGTGTTAAAAGAAGGGTTCGTGAAGTATTCCACAGAGATGAATGGGTAGGGAGATCATGGACGCATAACCTTCAGTAGAATGTATGATTAAATTGAATTATATTTACTTTTCTCGCGAACCGTTCAACACAGCAATTATCGGCTAACATCGTTTAAAAGCTGAGAAAAAGCTCTTTCATGTGATACTTGTGATGTCTGTGTGATGCATAGGCTACTTCGCGAGTAATTCAACTGAGAATGGGTGAATTTGGACGCACTTTCTTTCTTGCGCTGTCACTTTCTCCACTGCGTAAAATACTAAATTAATTTGCGCTGTGAATGCTAAGATTATTTTGACAGGCCACAGGCTAAATAAAAATCGCTATTAGTAGGACGCAAAGCAGAATATTGAAAGAAGGGGGCACCAAGGCCACTGTGGCCTGTAAACCTCTGATTTTCAAAGGGGCCTCACGGCCAACGCAAGGGGCTACGACGGCCATGGCCGTCGTGGCCGCCGTGAAATTCCTACCCTGCTTGTAACATCCACATAGTTCTACCAAACTTATGCTAACCGTTCGCTAGCTTGTAAACAAATCCATGTGCTTTATCGTTACCTTTTCCCACAGTTTGAAATAGCATAATGCACAATTTATCCAGCAGAGAGGGAAATCCTGCCAAGTTTCCCTTTAAATCTCCAGTTACAAGGCAAAGACAAGCACCTAGCAGATAAGATCACTGCATTCAACAAGACGATTGTGTGTGAGATTAGGTGCAGATCTATTTAAAATCATTATATTCAGCACATTTGTAGGCCTATCATATGTTGACTATTGATGAGATTTGTATCATATGTGTATGATCCTTTTCACTATTCTCGACAAAATTGATCAAAATAAATATTAATAAAACAATTTTTAAAAAAACTTGTTAACAATTGGTGGTGTTGGGGGTACTCCGGAAGATCATAATGTCTCAGGGGGTACATGCCTGTTAAAAGTTTGGGAACCACTGTGATAAGGGATCAGATTCCAAAAATAATTCAGTGGAAATGCATGGATTCCAGTTGCTGCTACTGGAAGAAACTGGAATCCATGCATTTCCACTGAATTATTTTTGGAATCTGATCCCTTATCATACCTGTTCATTCTCACTCGTCGCTCGACTTATCGTGACTAAATTCAAGATGGCTGCAAACGCTAAACTTCGTGAAGATACTGTCTGTATAAATCGTCTTGTAAGTAAACTACCAGTGCTTTTTCAAAGTTCTCAATGTCTCGTTTTAAATATCAGGGCCCTCGGAAGTCTACCAATGAAGTGTGGAAATACATTGAGCCTCGTAAATGGTGTAAAACAGTGATTTATTTGCATGGCTAGCCCGATGCCGAAGCACCACAATTGAAAAAGCTGTTGGTAGCATCGGCTAACTAGCGCCAGATTTTGGAGTGCAGGGAACAAGCCGAGATGGGCTATGAGAAAGTTGAATGGATGTTGATAGGCAGATTGTTTAATGGATGTTGATGGATAGTTTAATGGGTGGATGAGTGAATGGTTTGAAGAGGATGAATGGATAGAAAGTTGGATGGAATGTGCCTTATATCCTTGTAGAATGGAGAGACACAGAGAGTTGGCCTAGTTAAGCAGAAAGCAGTTGATACAGGTGCAATCAGTTTAACCAGAGACTTTCTAATGTGGAGACACAGCACTCAAAAAATACTCCATAGAAATACATGGGGCTAGTTTGTCACGCCAATATGGCCGTTGTCTACACATATCCCACCCCTTCCTCGGCAAAACGTCGACATGTGTATACATTGAGCCAATCATGTGGTGTGATGTGAATACATTGAGCCAATCATATGGTGTGTTGTGAAGATCTCGCCGCTGGAGTAAGATTAGTGTCGTGAAGCCTTGCGCACACGCATTTCTACCGAAATGGATGCCCGACGAGTGCCCAAAAAGACCCCAAAAAAAAAGGACCAAGCTGCTATGTCTTTTCAACTTTGAAACTTTTATACTTTTTAAACTATTAAAGAAAAACTTTTTAAAAATCCACATAGACTTAACATTGCCGATTGTGACATCATAATACGGCCGTTAAGCAATTAGAATCCTATTGCAGGTGTTCAGGCCACCTGGCGCCTGCACAAAAAGCATAACTGCTAGCAAACATTAGAGCCATTCCAACTTTCAGTTATCATCAAATATCTACCTATACACAGCCATTAAACTATTTGAATATCAACATTCATTAAACTTCCAGTCTCTCAACAACTTTTAAACTATTTACCTTCAACTTTTAAACGGTCTACTTTTAAACTATCATTAAACTATCTATTAAACTAGCTGTCTATCAACAACTTTTAAACTATCTACTGTCTATCAACAACTTTTAAACTTTCTACCTTCAGCTTTTAAACAGTCTACTTTTAAACTATCAACTTTTATTAAGCTATGCAACCACCATGTCTATCCTAGCATTACCGTAGTAACCATCTCTGTATTATCTGTTTTAACTATACATGATATTTTACATCACAACTTTAGCATTTTCATGCACTGGTAATTCCTTGGAATTGCATTTCTAGTTATTATTATTCCGCTTACCACTTTTTCCGTACGCAATTTCTCTTGAACAGTTTAACTTAGAAACTTCATTCAAACTTTGTAACGTAGGTCTTCAAACGATTGTGACATCATAATACGGCCATTAAGCAATTAGAATCCTATCCCAGGTGTTCAGGCCACCTGCAGCCTCAGGCTTTAAGCATACAATCTAGGTCAATTAAGACTACACATCCTATTCAACTGTTTCCTCTGCGCAAAACTGTTTCAAAATAAAAGTCCTCACTACAATAATCCACTGTTAAACAATTTAACCCATTAAACCATTGAACTTTTTATATTCAACTTTTAAACTGTCTACTTTTAAACTATCATTAAACTATCTATCTATTAAACTAGCTGTCTATCAACAACTTTTAAACTATCTACATTCAACTTTTAAACTATATACATTCAACTTTTAAACAGTCTACTTTTAAAAATGATCATTAAACTATCTATCTATTAAACTAGCTGTCTATCAACAACTTTTAACTTGTCATCAACTATGTCAACACTTGTAACTGTCATCAACTATGACTCCTACCCACTGTAGCTAGTTAGCATAGTTAGCATTTTAACATTTTTAGCAAAACTGCTAGAAAACATTAGCTAAGTTAGCTAAGTAGCATGGTTAGCATAGCTGACATGTTAGCATTGCTAGCATAGTTAGCATGTTTAGCAAAACTGCTAGAAAGCGTTAGCTAAGTTAGCTAAGTAGCATGGTTAGCTTGTGAGCATTGCTAGCATAGTTAGCATGTTTAGCAAAACTACTAGAAAACATTAGCTAAGTTAGCTAAGTAACATGGTTAGCATGTTAGCATTGCTAGCATAGTTAGCATGTTTAACAAAACTGCTAGAAAATGTTAGCTAAGTTAACTAAGTAGCATGGTTAGCATGTTATCATTGCTAACATAGTTAGCATGTTTAGCAAAACTGCTAGAAAACACTAGCTAAGTTAGCTATGTAACACGGTTAGCATGTTAGCATTGCTAGCATAGTCCCAACTTCTTGACGCACCGCCTCTGTTCGAATGGCCGCCTTCCCAAGGTGCATTGTGGAAGCGTAAACCACGCCTTAGGAAATCAATGGGCTATGTGCGGCGCGGTGGGCTTTGCCGCAATAATGGACACGAGCCGTAAGGGCTCAGGTACAGTGTATGTAGGTAGACAGGTAGTAGGTAGACAACTATGAACTCTCCCTCTGTAATCGTGTGAAGGCGGTGTGTTCAAAAAGAATCTGGGCAGGAGGCAATATAAAAATAAAAAAGTCAATAATGCACACCTGCAGCTTCCTGCACACTCACTAGTCTGGTTTCATTGTGTTTTCCTAATGCTTGGGAGAGGCCTTGCCTCATCTCTGAAGGATCTGACTTGGGGATCCATGACTTTGAGAAGCAATATCCCTTAAGCTCTGAAACCTGTCCTCAGTCCTTCAACCGTCAACCAGTGTCAGTGAACATTACCAGATAGACTCCAGAAATTATCTCATTGCTATTAAATAATGCAAATAATGCTGTGGTGCACATCAATGGCAATGTGGTTTACTAGTAGTTTACACTCACTGCTAACCAATAGGACGTTGTGGTCATGGATACAGCCTCAATTCTCAGAAGGAGAACACAAGACATTAAAAAATGGGAAATCATTTGAACCAATCTTCAACCACCCATCCTAGGGAATTTTTGTGGCCCACTCACTATATTTGCACTACAAACAACCAGTCTTCTCTCTTTCATTCTTCAGTGATTTTGAAGATCATCAATTGAGCTCTGCAGGTTGGATCCAAAGCATCCAACCCACCAGCAAGAGACAACTTCACTTCAACAGGATCTCACTTTCCCAGCAGCTTATTCTTCCTGCTTTGTTTACAACCTGAAAGCAATTAATAGCCTTTTTCAATGTAGCAAATATTCCAATGGCAAACTATTTTGGCAACGTCTAGTTTAATACCTTGATTGCATTTTTGTCCGCTTTTAATCACATTATTATGACCATTAAATGTGTGCTATTTTGCACGCTAAAACCTGATTCATCACAAGTAAATACAATAAAAAATGGGAAAGTAGTTATTAAATTAAGTAATAATTGTTTAAGTTTTAATTTCCCTCTATGCATGTTGTAGAACTGTTGTTCTGTTGCATGTTGTAGAGGATGTCTTCAGCCTTGAAGCCATTAATGGGACTGGAACAGGGTGTGCATCATGCATGTTCTCAGAAGGAGGTCACAAAACATTAACTCTTTCCTGCCCCAATGGCTCTCTGGACCTGATCGCTGAAATTGGTCGCTTCAGAATTAAATGCAAGTAAGGACAGTTGATCACAGTAAAGCTATCCCTAAGACGGGTGGTTTTAGATTGGTTCAGATCGATGATGTCATCTGAGAAAGATTTCCCAATGGTCAACATCTCATGTTCTACTGCAGAGAACATTCATAACTATACCTTCTCTATCATGAAAATGTATTTTTCTAAATATCCAAAAAAACAAACAGGTCATTAAACATAAACAATAACATGTCTACATAATTATATATCTACTAATGTAGCTAATATAATTCTATAATGTCAAGAAATAACATTTATGTGTACCCAGTTGAGCAGCTCCAGTTTGCGTGGATCAGTCTCTTCTGGAGGTTCTGACTTAGCCTTGCCTCCCTTGGTCTTCTTTCCACGTGCTGGCTTGCCTCTGCCGGCACGCACAGCTGCTGGGCTCTTTGTTTTTTCGACCTGTGGTGTGATTGTGCTGGGTAGGGCACCCCCTGGCTTCACAAATAGGAAATGCAGACATGCACATTTAGTAGCCTCCATATTTATTTGCACCCCCATGTATGTTGAATAAAATAAGTATAACATTTATCCTTTAGCAAGAGTTTAGCAAGGTTTAAATTGTTTTAGAAACCAGTACATTGTAATTTCTGCATTTATAACCAAAGCATTTATGAGTAATACAGATCAAAGTAAGGGAAATGTGAATATCAGCATTTTAGGTCAATTTAAGGTGAGATACTAGTCTGGTACATGACAATACACTAACGTTTGCCTGGGATTTTTGGGATCTTGACACCCTAACACTAATGCGTAACTCCGGAGTAAAAACAACCAAGGGTCTATTTATGGTAGTTAACAAGTTCAAAGTTCGAGTTTTGAGCAAGACCGTTTTTTGCACTGAATGGGCTGATAGTGAAAGCTATGGGGGCAAGCTAGCACGTCAAAAAACAAATGCTATTTTAAACTACTGATCATGCTCAAAATATAATTACATTTCTGTGGTAGTGTGGTGAGGGTCCCTACAGGCAAACTGAAGTATTGTAAACTTTGAAAGAGTACAGAAAGGTTATAACAAGACCTGTATCTGAAGGAAGCAAATTGCCTGGGTTCGTGTTCCGGAAGTGTCAAATCAGTAGACGCATTTGATCTTGCAGCGCTGCACAGATCTGGCTGAATCTTACAATATAAACTTGCTTTACATTCAGCCAGATCTACACAACGTTGGTAGATGTCGAACGGGCCCACTGATAAAACTGTTTTCAGCCTACCCACTATGAGGGGGTTGGGTGCATGACCCCCATCTGCTTGTGTTTGTCTTAGGGAGGTATACATCCCTACTAAATTTGTGTGTGGGGGTAAACTTATTTGCTGACCAAAAGACTCAATGACTGACTGTGAAGGATTACATGGGTGCCAAATGTCTTTCACCAATGGTAATCATCCTACAAACCAGCAGACATGGGCAGTCTTGACACACTCTCCCGGAAGAAACTACAGCGCATCATCAACAGAGCATCCAAAGTCATTGGTTTACCCCTACCATCCCTTGAATCACAAATGGACACTACGCAGAGCCCACAAGATAATATCTGATATCACCCACCCTGCACACTACGCCTTCCAGCTAACTGCCCTCTGGGAGGCGTTACAGGACAATCACTGCAAACAACCCGCTTCAAAAACAGTTTCATTCCCATAGCAATAAACATTCTGAACGCTGAGGATTGTGGATTAAGTATAACCCTTATGTATCATGTTCAATGTGTCTGTCTGTATGTATATGTTTGTATACTATATTTTTAATGTCTAATGTAATGTTGGAACCTGTACCAAAGAGCTGTACTGAGAACAAATTCCACCAGCCTGGTTGTGTGGTCATTAAATTAATCAATCAATGAACCACCTTGGAGAAGTGCGTCAAAATTGATGATGTGCCACCAGTGTAATAGCCATTTTATCTGTTGCCAGATGGCGCTATGCCAAATATGCATTGTGGGCATGTGAATATCATCATTACCATAATAATGAACAATCTGTGAGGTTTGACCCATGTCAATCAATGCATGACACATTTATCACACATTTCCTATGCCGAGGTATGTAAATTCATCATATCACTATTTCAGTAAAAAAAAAAATCTTGGCAATTTAAATATGCGTATTGGTTATGGAGCTACGCCGAGTGAACTGTCCTTTAGCCGGTGAGCTAACTCATCGTTTGCTTTGCTGCCTCATTGACATAGCCTCTGAGGTGAAGGGGCTATCAAGCCTCGACCAGGCCTGCTCTTTATTGTCCGTGAGTGTGTGTATATGGGCTCACTAAGTGTAGTGTGTTTCATGGTACATGTTAAGCTGTTGTTCATAGGCTAGTGTAAACGGTCTTTTAATGGAGAATTCCGGTGTGATATTGACCTAAAGTGTGTGGAAACATGATACCGAGTGTGAACGTATGTCTCATAGCCCATCTCGGCTTGTCCACTGCACTCCAAAATCTGGCGCTAGTTAGCCGATGCTACCAACAGCTTTTTCCAATGGTGGTGCTTCGGCATCGGGCTAGCCATGCAAATAAATCACTGTTTTACACCATTTACGAGGCTCAATGTATCTCCACACTTCATTGGTAGACTACCGTAGGCCCTGACATTTAAAACGAGACATTGAGAACTTTGAAAAAGCACTGGTAGTTTACTTACAAGACGATTTATACAGACAGTATCTTCACGAAGTTTAGCGTTTGCAGCCATCTTGAATTTAGTCACGATAAGTCGAGCGACGAGTAAGAATGAACAGGTATGATAAGGGATCAGATTCCAAAAATAATTCAGTGGAAATGCATGGATTCCAGTTTCTTCCAGTAGCAGCAACTGGAATCCATGCATTTCCACGGAATTATTTTTGGAATCTGATCCCTTATCATACCTGTTCATTCTTACTCGTCGCTCGACTTATCGTGGCTAAATTCAAGATGGCTGCAAACGCTAAACTTTGTGAAGATACTGTCTGTATAAATCGTCTTGTAAGTAAACTACCAGTGCTTTTTCAAAGTTCTCAATGTCTCGTTTTAAATGTCAGGGCCTTCGGTAGTCTACCAATGAAGTGTGGAGATACATTGAGCCTCGTAAACCATGTAAAACAGTAATTTATTTGCATGGCTAGCCCGATGCCGAAGCACCACCACTTAAAAAGCTGTAGGTAGCATCAGCTAACTAGCGCCAGATTTTGGAGTGCAGGGGACAAGCCGAGATGGGCTGTGAGACATACGTTCACACTCGGTATCATGTTTCAACACACTTTAGGTCAATATCACACCGGAATTCTCCTTTAAATAACCAACCTTCTTTCAGTCTAACCACTTCAATCTGTAAATATTGTATTTTATCACCTGTATCTTTTTTCACTTATTTAAATAGTTAAGTAGGATATAATGAACCCCGTAGCACTTAATTAGGTTAAGTTTGTCCCTGTCACTCCCACTGAACTGGCGCCTGAGGGTTGGGGTGCTACATATGTGTCTGTGTGTGCTATACTTACAGGCAAGTTGTGGCCGTGGATAAAAATCTGACTGCGGGCAATATCAACTCTGTTCCAGGCCAGAGCCAGGCTCAGCTGGTCCGAAGCAGAGGCATTAGTCCCTAAAGATTAGTAAAACAAACAAAATGTAGATGATTTAAATGAACATACCATCATACCAAGGGATTGTTTTTGTTGAGGGACACACCAGAAGATGAGCAGTTTTTTAGGTTTATTTTTTTGCTTTGTCAAACCGTTCAGCCAGAGACTTTTTAATGAGGAGACACAGCACTCAAAAAATCCTCCATAGAAATGCATGGAGTTAGTTTGTAACACCAATATGGCAGTTGCCCAGATAGCAAAATCAGATTGGCAGATAGCGGACCACTGCTGGTAGGCCGCCAGTGGCGTGCCACTTGTGGTCCGCCGTTGGACCACTATCTCTTTAAATTTAACTTGTCATGAATATTAAGAAACTTTAATAAAATGATATATGGAGTATAACTGAACAAATGAAAAAGATTACATACCAATAGTGGCAAAATATTGGGTAATTTGTCTGCAACCCGCCAGCGGACCGCCAGAGAACCGATGAGCAAAATGCCAGCGGACCGCCAGCTATGCCCTCAGTGGACCGAGAGTGGTCCGCCAGCCTCTTGCTATCTGGGTGTCTATACATATCCCACCCCTTCCGCGGCAAAACGTTGACATGTGAATACATTGAGCCAATCATGTGGTGTGTTGTGAATACATTGTGTCAATCATGAGTTGTGATCTCGCCGCTGGAGCAAGGTTGGTGTCGTGAAGCCTTGCGCATGTAACGGATGCCAGCTAGCTTAGCTGTGCTTGTGGAACGTTGGTAAACCTCACTCCCCGACGCCTCAAAAGTGCTGCGGGCATGCGAGCCAGTAGCCTGGGCTATTGGCTCAATTGTTAGCGCGCTCGCCTCCCGATCCGAGGTGCTGCTATTCGCGGGTTCGAGTCCGGGCGTGTGCAGGGCTGAATCGCGCAGATTCAACACAACGCAGGTTACACGCACGCGCATTTCTGCCAAAATAGATGCCCAATAAGTGCCCAAAAAGCGTTGCAATATGGCCGCTGAGTGGATGGGCTTGCCTAAAAGGACATTGGTTCAGCTATCCATATTGTAGTTATATACTGAATTCTCAAAGTGGAGTTTTCCTACAATTTCTAACTTATATAATAGTGGATAGGACGTGGGAGAGGTCAACTCTCATGAGGGACCTCTATGAGCTTATGAGCTTACAAGCCATACGATGCAATAAAACTAGATAAATGTTAAAAACAGACCATGTAGCATTTGTTTTAAGGGTTGCCTAGCAAAAGAAATGACTACTTAATTTGTAAAGCAAAACGATCTAGCTCTACATTGTAAAAGAATTAAGGATACTGCTTCTTCATGACATGTTTACTTGTTTATTTGACGCATGCTCGCGTTTAAAAGTGTCACGCATAGCTGCCCCCTATGTCACAGCAGCTCCTTGTGGATACAGCAAAGAAGAGTGCACATATCCGATGAGATTTCTGACGAGGAGCAGAAGATCTCTGCCTTACCCGAGATCTCTGCCTTGATGTTTATGAATAAAAAATGATATGGAATAGAAACATCTGGAATCTATTTATTTCAGCTTAAAGTTGGCTACAAAGAGCATTCATAGCCTAGAGAAAACGATGCATTTTTCTTTATCTGCAATGTTCCAGGAAGATAGGCTCACATAGGCTATTTTTAGTCTGTCCCTGTTTGATCACAGGTCCAAGAAAACGCCTTAGAGTGGATATAACGTCAATGCATTCTAGTTATATTTCATTTACTTTATTTCATGTTGAGTTTTGCTTCCCAGCATGCATTGCGATTCATTTAACGTATTTTTGGCTATTATTAGTTTTTTTTTTTTTTTTTAATAATATGGTTTGAACAATTTAGCTTAGGCTAGCCTAGGCCTACTCTGATGATGTTTTGAACAATATGCTACAGGATATGCCCATTAAAACGTTGTAGTAGTTTATTAAGAAAAAGACACTGTAGATGTGAAAGCAACACATCCTAGCCCGGTATAAAGGTCCATGTCTACCCATCATAAGTGTAATGCACAAGGAGGATGTGATTTCATACATGACTGGACGACGTGAAAACATGAGGTAGGGCTAAGTGTAATTGATTGAGTAATTGCCATACAAGTCATGCGTGTTCATGTGCCGTCAACCTCTCTCCTAGCAGCGGTGAAACCTATAGACTGAATTACAGCTACAGTACATCACGATTCATGTTTTTTTTTTTTTTTTTTACGATCGCGGAAATATAAACGTTGCGCGCATAACGTCGCGGTGACCATTACAGGACGTCCCCTCAAAGTCTCGGGGACGTCTTTTAGACCTCCCGAACAGAGGTCCGCGGGATGTCAAGGGAACCCTACACAATGTCGAGGAGGTGACGTTCGCCAGGGGACCTTTAGGGGACGTCGCCAGACTTTATTTTGTTAACTGGGTAACGTATACACAGGGAAAATGCACTAACTGGCAGAAATGAATAAAGCCATTGCAGCCAAACCATGTTCTAGTATTATAGGCTAATGTACACATAGTGATAACAACACCTGGGTGTCCAGTCATCTCGTGTGTTGAACTGTGGAAATAAATAGATGAACAATTTTGGAATTTGCACTGTTGCTTTCATGGGAGCCATTCCTCACTCTAAGGGAGCTCGGCTTCCTCTGGCTCCCATGAAATTCGAGCACTGAATACGCCCCATACAGTGTTGCCAACTATTTGAAATGGAAAGTAGCTACAGCCAGCTCCAAAAGTCGCTAAATGTCGCTAGATGACGTCATGTGCTAATTTACATATTAATTACATCAGCATGTGCCCCCCCCCCCAAAAAAAAACCTGATGGCCCTTTAATTTCCCTTTACTCCTGTTTGCTTTTCTCATATAGGCAACTTTAACAGCCTAGTTTAAATATATTTGATTTAATATAATTATATATTAATTGATACACTTTACTTTCTGTAGCCTATCTTGTCGCAGCCTACACCAATGAGCATCAGGTGGCTTTACGAATCTTATAGGTTTTACTAACATGTTCGATTTTTAATTATCTGCTGGGGAGATTTTCTAACGTTTCAACAACGAAACGGAGTTTGCCATCTTTTTCTCACACTTTGTGAGTCAGCACACAGTCAGTTTTTTCTCACACTTTGCAGTCAGCCTAGGCAAACCAAAGGATAACGCGAAGAAAAAACTAAAGTCGCCAGGCACACGAAAAAGTTGCCAGATTTGTTGTCAGTCGCTAGATAAGCTTTTCAGTCGCCAAAGACGGCCAAAAGTCGCTAAATCTAGCGACAAAGTCGCTAAATTGGCAACACTGGCCCCATAATCACGTCCCAATGGAGTAGTATCAGACTCATACTCTGACTAGAATTTGTATTTAGAATTATTTAAACCTATAATTTATACTTATATCAGCCTAAAGTACACACTAAAGTACACACTGAACCCTCCAGTTACAAGGCCGAAGCCCTAACCAGTAGGCCACAACTGCCCGACATTAACATTAAGGACATTAACATTCATAACATTCTCTGGAACAGTCAACACTGATTACTGATTGTGTTGACTATAAACAGGATTTTGCCATTTTCTAACATCTGTAGTTGGATTTTAAACCATTCATTTGTTATATTACCCTTTAGCAGTGCAGTAAGTATGGCCATCTCAATATCCTGTTGACCTTCGGAACCCATGCGGAACACTGTAATCTGAAAAAAGAAAATAGAGTAACAGGACAACTATTGGAATGTTTAAGCTTACTGTTATGCCAGATGATGACAAGAGTAGAATGAAAGTAATTGCTAGATACATTTAGTGTGAGACTTTTTTTTATGACTGCAGCAGCACTATACAGTACTTTATTAGTATGCATTTCCCTCGTATATATACTTGGTTTTCATTCCTGGATGGTTATGGCGCTAACCCTCTGATGTTTATTCTCTAATTGGCTTATTTTAATTTGGCTACTTCATTAGCTTCCACAAAGTGGTCGCTAGACTTGTGGGGGTCCACAATGGAAAATAAAACAATCAGGTAAACACAGAAAACTAAAGAAAACAATTAAGATGAGTTATTCAACAGGACATGGTCAGTGCAATCCAACTTCCAGAAAAAAATGCTATAGCTTCTTATGATTCATAAAATATTGTTTTAGTGACTTCTTATAAGAGAATATGTTCTTCATCTTCACAGTGTTCATAGGCAGCAGAAGTCCTAAAGATAACAGTTCTTAACATAAATGTTTTGCATGGAGTTGGCATCACCAAAAGACCAGTGCTCACTTGACGTGTTAACCCTCCTATTGTGTTAATTTTATGTTACTAGTTTTGTGTTAAAAATTGGCCGCTGCATTATAACTTGTTATAAATCCTTATCACCCGGAGAGAAGAAATACTCTTTTCTGATTGGCTGGCGGGTGGCCTTTAATTCTGAATAACAGGACACCGTTCCATATCAATGCTTATGAATGGTAACTATAACAACCATAGTAGGACGACGGTTGCAGCGCTCTAGAATCTTTTGGTTGCAGGCTTCCCAACAATGGAATCAACTGTAAACAAGCTAACTGTCCATGCTAAAGTTGTACAACAGTGAACTAGTGAGCTGCTTTTTAAACAGAACCGCGTGTTTCCAGTGTTTCCAGTGGTAACCGGGTGATAAGCGGGATAACGGCCTTCGAGGTGTGTCTAGTTATAGGAATTAATGGACTTGGGCGGAGGCAACCCACTCTTAATTACAATTAAGAAGGTCTGCGTGCTAACCAGGCTAAGATTTCCCTTCTTGAATTCAAATTAATCTGTTAAAGCTGCAGTTGGCAAGATTTTTTTGATCATATTCACTGAAACTGACACTATGCTCCAACAGAACAACATAAATCAGCCGGTTTTAGAAAAAACCCGCACTTCTACCTCCGCATGGAGACTGTTATTTGTTTTGCAAAAAAAACACAGCTCCCGGTTCTTCTGGTCCAATTGGAGCAGGGCTGTGTGAGATCTGATTGTCAATCACAGTCTGGTGCAGTCTGGTGCACACTGACGAGCACAAACTAGGGGAGTGGGGGAGAGGCATGAGAGTTGTCCCCTCAATCTGTCAGACTTGCCATCTGCAGCTTTAACATTGCTTAAAATATCTCCTTAAGGTAGCTTGTTTGATATTGTAAAGGTGTAAGAAATTAAAGCTACATATTCTGCCCATTCTTCACAAAATTTGGCACAGTTACTTTGGATAGGTTACTTAGACCTTCCAATTTTCAAAAGCATTCACTTAATACAGCCAATCAAAATTGGTGGCAAAGCCGCCAAACAGGGAGTGAGGTCATATTTCAGCAACTCTTTGATGTATCGAAAACAAACTTGGTACATGGACTTGGGACCCTATAGGATTTGTGCACTAGGTAGCGATGAACTTCCATTTTTGTCTTAAGGTGGGCAAACAGGTGGAAAATGTTGTTTGAGAGCATAATGACATAAATTGGTGGAGTTTTGAGCAAGAACGTCATTTGCATTAATACCAAATTGTCTTCCAGTGAAAGCGAACAAGGCATACGTACTCACGTCAAAGACTAACTATTTTACACCACTGACAATGTTCAAAATATAATGACACTTCTGTGGTTGTATGGTTGAGGTTGTCTACAGACAAATTGAAGTATTGTAAACGTTGGAAGTGTTTCGAAAGGTTATAGAAATGTTATTTTATGAAGGATGTTTTTAGGATACCTTAGCTGTCTTCCTGTCACGGCCACCGTGAAGGAAGGCTTAACAAGTGGATTATGGCAGCACAGGAGTAGCAATGCATTTTCACAAATACCCCTTGTTTTGTTTTCATCAACAATAACATTCAACGTTCAGGTCATACCTTGAAGGACCCCAGAGGTTACACAAGGAAACTATTACAACCTTAAAGGTTGTATCAGGGATAGCGGGGATACGTCACTTCTGTAGATGTTCAAACAAAACAGAGAGCTAGCTCGCTACTCCCTCCCTTTTTTGGGCCTGAAATCGCTGCTCGAGGTTTCTTCCTATATGTATCTCCAATTCTAGGGAGTTTTTCCTCGCCCCTGTTACCCATGGGCCTCTCTCTTTCTTTTCTTCCTTTCTTTCCCTTTTCTCTGATTTACATTCTGTAAAGCGCCATGATACATGTGTAATGTTTTGGCGCTCTATAAGCACAATAAATTTAATTGAAAATTGAAGAATGAAAGCCATTAGTGGTATTTATGACAGTTGTGTGAAATCGAAATACTCCGCAACTGTGGCAGAAGCCCAGTAGCAAATGAAGGAAAAAAACGTCATTGGAAGCCTTTAAAGGTGTTATAAGGGATGCAGGGTAATGTCACTTCTGTTGACGTTCAAACAAAACAGAGAGCTAGTTCGCTACTCCCTCCCCCTCCCTCCCGTGCAATTTAAACTCTCTTGTTTGAACAGTTTGTTATGTTTTTATGGGTAAGGTTTGCCCATGTTTTATCTCAGAAACTGTGTTACATTGCATATAGCACCTTTGAAGAAAACTAAATCTGTTGCCTCACCAGTTCTCGTCTTTTCATGCAGTCCATCACCATTGCATACATTTGCTGGGCTTGACTGCGGGTGTAGTTGAATGTTTTCTGTATGGTAACCAGCAGTTGGTCCCTCACACTCTCACTAACCATCCTGGGGCAAAGAACATGTTGGAGAAAAGACAGAATCTACAGTATATTAATATTTTTGAAAATAGTATTGCTTGCAAAGTAAACATTTTAAAATGTTATATTCAAACCAAATACAGAATTAAAAAATGGTGACGTAAAAATATATTAATTCATGAACTGAAAGAGTGATGGAGAAAACGGTGAGTGAATGATTTGACTTTCCATAGAAAAAATATATTTAACATCCATTAAACAAAACACAATATGAGTAGTCAATTCAACTCATCAGCAAGAAATCATCTCTTTGAAGTCTGATGCCAAGACCAATAAAATAGTTTTTGGGCAATTCCATATCAAATCAACACAAAACTCGTTGATTTGACAACCTTGGTCCACAAAAAAAGTCGACCAGAGAGTGGAACAAAACAAAAAGGACTAATTTTGCATTTACATATTTAATTTCACAGAAGACTAAAATCTCTTTCTGGTGTACTTTAGCTCTGACGGGGCCTCAATTTTCTTCCTGTTCACACTAAAGCTTCTTTGGGGGTCTCAGACTTTACTTTGGATTATGGGCTATGTAGTTCCTCTTTGTTGGTTATGTATCTTCATCATTGTTATGGTTGTAGTTATGGTTACATAGAAGACACTTCTGTCCGAAGGATATCAACAATAGTGAAGCAAAAAAGTATTAACACTTTGAATGTCGCACTGTTTTTCGGAAGCTTTGGCCCAGAGTGCCAGCAATCTAGATCATTGTTGATGATTTTTGAGCCACAGCGTCACAGAGCCACAGCGTATTCTATGTTATAGCTATGGACACATACTATGGCTCGTTTGAAAGGTGAGACTCTCACTTGAGACTCTCACCTCTAACCATTTCTTGACTTGTTTGACTGTATGTTTTGGATCATTGTATGGTTTAATGGTCCAATGATGCCTATTGGGGCAGATCTCTTGGCACACTGCCTGATCTTTCCCTCCAGAATCACAGTGTAGCCTCTTGCTTTAGTGTTGCCGTTTACTTTGAGAAGGTCACCAGGTCCCACTGGTTGAAAAACATCCCAAAATAATACTTTTATAACCCCCACAATTGAAATGGGCATGGTGTCATTGGAATTTAATGCTTCTTTTTTATGCCAATCTCAGGCCATGTCCCTGGGTCAAAAAAAAAAAAATCAGCGAAAGCTAAATTATTTGTCGAGGTGTGCCCTTATAAAGATTTAGCTGAGTTGTGCATGTTTGGAGAAGAGTGATCCATGATCAGCATCCAAGATGACCAAGTGATCCATTTTAAGAAGGAGTGAACATTTCAACCACCAAAACACTATTCACAATGTGGAGAATAGCTATAGAAATGTATTAGTTTTAGGTGTTTTTCAGACAATGGGACCTTGTGAGCTTCTCAAAGTAAACGGTAACTAAAACAAGGGGCAAATTGAGAATTTTGGAGGAGAAGATCAGGATTTCTGCCGAGAGACCAGCCACAATAGGCGGCATTGGACCATTAAACCACACAATGATCCAAAATATACAGCTAAACAAGTCAAGAATGAGTTAAAATAAGCGATTTATGTGCAGTGAAACCGATACCTGGTTTGCTATAGGCTACACCATTCAGCGTGACACAGCCTTTGTACTGTCCCGACCAGAAGGGACGAATAAAACATTACGCACGTCCCACTTTTGCTGTAATAATTCCTGAACGGTTTTGTTCAAAGCTGAAAATGCATTTCTATTTGACAGAGGACAGATGTAGGTTACTAGTGACCAAATATTAGCTTCCAGTGTGGTACGATCGCTTTGTAAATTACGTTTAATAGCTGGGAAGGAATATGTGAAAAATCATGAAGATTGGGCACTTCTGGACAAGTTTTTGATTTTTGGCAGGGTGTTAGGTATAGGCCTAAGGTTTTCAAAAATCCATGGATACAAGTTGGGGTGGCCCCCCTAGTGGCAGTTATCCATAAAATCCAAAATGGCCCCCACCGAAAAGAGAAAAGGTTATATCTCAGCTTCCTTTAGTCTTAAATTGTTGTATAATGTATTTTCTCTACTTTGTTTGATACAAGGAATCCAATTTTGATATGTTCTTCTTATTTTAAGTCCATTTCCATGTAGTATTATAGTCATATTTAGCACATAAACTGTCAATATCTCTGAAAAAGACATTGAAATACTCAGGTCCCTAGACCCATATTTTTACCTCCAAGGTATGCTTTTCTTTGTTGATTGGACTGGTCACTATCGTCTGAAGAAAGCATATTTCTTCTCGTTAAGTAACTAAGATTCAGTGCTACCAAACCCTAACTTGAATTGGCCGTGGAGGATGTCTGTGTCCTTCCTTCCTCCATAGCTTCCCCAGGAATACTAAAATATATTCGGATAAAACTTTAGTGATAGCTATGCTCATCTCATCCGTGGAAGTCGCCATGTTGTTTAGATTGAACAGTAGCTTCTCGTTGCGTCACACCTAAACCCGCCTCAAAACCAACGCTGGACGTTCGTTTGGCGAACTGCTCCAAATTTTCTTTATCGGAGAGATGCCAGACTGATCTGCGAGTGAAAATCTTAAACTCGCGAGATCAGGATGGTCTCACGAGGCTAGAGAGGGACTGCTTCCAGACAAAAGCTGCAGTGTGCAGGACACGCTTTCCATGCTGGAATAAGGCATAATGGGTCGGGGGGATTGAATCCAGGGATTTATGGCCATGAGTGAAAAGAAGCTTCCGGGTTTCATTGACTGACTCGACACCGCAGTTCTTATTATACATGAGTACAGTCCAGCGTTTGAGAACTTGCATGTGCACTGATTCCAGTCTGAGGCTAGTTGGGTCTTGGGTGATCAGAATGAGGGTGCCCAGGGCCGGCGCTAGCCATTTGGGTGCCCTAAGCACAAATGCTTGGTGGTGCCCCCCCAAGCCCCCCACACACACACACACACAACCCAACCAACCACCACCACCACCAAAGGAATAAAAAACATTCAGAATTTCTTAGTTAGTTTTTTTTTTCTAATTGCAGTTTCACCAACAGATGTCGCCCTTGGCCTAGTATGAACCTCTTGGAAATGACCGCATAGAACAACAACTAGTAAATTTATCTAAAGCTGTCTAATTTGGCAAAATCATATCATGTTCAGTTGGAGGGTTTTTCCAAAGTTCACCTTACCAAGAGTTGTTCCCAATCATCATTTCATTACGTTGTGAAAGTGTCACTTGTAGCGTTACTTTTTCACTACACAATTAGATTGTTTGATCATAATAACAAATGCCAAAAAAAAAGCGTCCTGAAATGCAAAGCAAACTAGGCTAATAGGCTAACGTTACCTGACTATATCTCTGATGGCTCAAAGAAATAGCAAACCCAGATTAAGCATAATCAGAAATAGCATTGCTAGCTAGCAACCTGAGGAAGGATTGCTAGTCTTATGCACCGATTGCTACCGTGGTAAAGTTGGTTTTATATTGGACGTTGGATATTCGACACATTCGAAAAATCTATTTAGCACTGACTACGAGGGTCGAGTTATAGGCCTGCCTATATTACACAAAGCTTCTTTTGTCCAAAAATCCATGTTTTGATTTTATGAATTTTTTATGCTGATGAAAGATTTCAATCTATTATGTGGCTTCACCTTTTGACTTACCCATACTAAAACACATCTCCTGAACTCGCCTTACTGCCCTTTCTAGTACACAAAGCTTCTTTTTCCCTAAAACCTACTCTTTGATTTTATACAATTTTTAATGTTAAATGTTTCAAATCTATTATGCGGCTTGCCCTTTTGACCTACCCATGTCAAAACACATCTGGTGAACTCGGATTACTGCTCTATATAGTACACAAAGCTTCTTTTCCCCAAAAACCCATTCTTTGATTTTATAAATATTTTTTAATGTAAAAAAAATGCTATAAATGCTTTAAAAATGCTTTAAAAGCTTCTTTTTTCCAAAAACTCCCTCTTTGATTTTATATAATTTTTTAACTGTATAAAATTTATATAAAATCAAAGAGGGAGTTTTTGGGAAAAAAAAGCTTTGTGTACTATGTAGGGCAGTAAGATGAGTGCAACAGATGTGTTTTGACATGGGTAGGTCGAAAGGTGAAGGCACATAATAGATTTATAGCATTTTTGAAGAGTAAAAAAATAATATAAAATCAAAGAGTGCGTTTTTGGAAAAAAGAAGCTTTGTGTACTATGTAGGGCAGTTAGCTGAGTGCAACAGATGTGTTTTGACATGGATAAGTCGAAAGGGGAAGCCGCATAATAGATTTATAGCATTTTTGAATAGTAAAAAAATAATATAAAATCAAAGAGTGCGTTTTTTAAAAAAAGAAGCTTTGTGTACTATGTAGGGCAGTAAGCCAAGTGCAGCAGATGTGTTTTGACATGGGTAGGTCAAAAGGTGAAGGCACATAATAGTTTTATAGCATTTTTGAATAGTAAAAAATAATATAAAATCAAAGAGTAAGTTTTTGGAAAAAAGAAGCTTTGTGTACTATGTAGGGCAGTTAGCTGAGTGCAACAGATGTGTTTTGACATGGGTAAGTCGAAAGGGGAAGCCGCATAATAGATTTATAGCATTTTTGAATAGTAAAAAAATTATATAAAATCAAAGAGTGCGTTTTTGAAAAAAAGAAGCTTTGTGTACTATGTAGGGCAGTTAGCTGAGTGCAACAGATGTGTTTTGACATGGGTAGGTCAAAAGGTCAAGCCGCATAATAGATTTATAGCATTTTTTAATAGTAAAAAATTAATATAAAATCAAAGAGTGAGTTTTTGAAATAAAGAAGCTTTGTGTACTATGTAGGGCAGTTAGCCAAGTGCAGCAGATGTGTTTTGACATGGGTAGGTCAAAAGGTGAAGGCACATAATAGATGTATAGCATTTTTGAATAGTAAAAAATAATATAAAATCAAAGAGTAAGTTTTTGGAAAAAAGAAGCTTTGTGTACTATGTAGGGCAGTTAGCTGAGTGCAACAGATGTGTTTTGACATGGGTAAGTCGAAAGGGGAAGCCGCATAATAGATTTATAGCATTTTTGAATAGTAAAAAAAGAATATAAAATCAAAGAGTGTGTTTTTGAAAAAAGGAAGCTTTGTGTACTATGTAGGGCAGTTAGCTGAGTGCAACAGATGTGTTTTGACATGGGTAGGTCAAAAGGTCAAGCCGCATAATAGATTTATAGCATTCTTGAATAGTAAAAAATTTATATAAAATCAAAGAGTGAGTTTTTGAAAAAAAGAAGCTTTGTGTACTATGTAGGGCAGTTAGCCAAGTGCAGCAGATGTGTTTTGACATGGGTAGGTCAAAAGGTGAAGGCACATAATAGATTTATAGCATTTTTGAATAGTAAAAAATAATATAAAATCAAAGAGTGCGTTTTTGAAAAAAAGAAGCTTTGTGTACTATGTAGGGCAGTTAGCTGAGTGCAGCAGATGTGCTTTGACATGGGTAGGTCAAAAGGTCAGGTCGCATAATAGATTTATAGCATTTTTTGAATAGTAAAAAATTTATATAAAATCAAAGAGTACGTTTTTGGACAAAATAAGCTTTGTGTATTATGTAGGGCAGTTAGCTGAGTGCATCAGATGTGTTTTGACATGGGTAGGTCAAAAGGTCAAGCCGCATAATACATTTATAGCATTTTTGAATAGTAAAAAACTATTATGAAATCAAAGAGTATGTTTTTGGACAAAATAAGCTTTGTGTATTATGTAGGGCAGTTAGCTGAGTGCATCAGATGTGTTTTGACATGGGTAGGTCAAAAGGTCAATTCGCATAATAGATTTATAGCATTTTTATAAAGTAAAACATTTATATAAAATCAAAGAGTGAGTTTCTGGAAAAAAGAAGTGTTGTGTAGTATGAAGGGCAGTTAGCTGAGTGCAACAGATGTGTTTTGACATGGGTAGGTCAAAAGGTCAAGCCGCATAATAGATTTAAAGCATTTATAGCATTTTTCTTACATTAAAAAAATATTTATAAAATCAAAGAATGGGTTTTTGGGAAAAAGAAGCTTTGTGTACTATATAGAGCGGTAATCCGAGTTCACCAGATGTGTTTTGACATGGGTAGGTCAAAAGGGCAAGCCGCATAACAGATTTGAAACATTTAACATTAACAATTGTATAAAATCAAACAGTAGGTTTTAGGGAAAAAGAAGCTTTGTGTACTAGAAAGGGCAGTAAGGCGAGTTCAGGAGATGTGTTTTAGTATGGGTAAGTCAAAAGGTGAAGCCGCATAATAGATTGAAATCTTTTATCAGCATAAAAAATGCATAAAATCAAAACATGGGTTTTTGGACAAAAGAAGCTTTGTGTAATATAGGCAGGCCTTGTTTAAACACATTAAAGTTGGTTTGACACAAACTCGACCCTCGTAGTCAGTGCTAAATAGATTTTTCGAATGTGTCGAATATCCAACGTCCAATATAAAACCAACTTTACCACGGTCCGATTGCTAACGTTAAAGGAAAGTGTTGAATTGCATTCAATAACCCATAATCCATATCCATATCCACAACGTAAAATAACTAGCTAGCCAGCATCAAATCATTTGCAATGACAATAACACTTGAACATGAACATGGCTAGTAGGAGCTTACGTTACAAAGTGTATTGACGGTAGTAGTATTACCTGGCATAAGCATAGACACGCATACACGCAAGGGCTACAAAACTTTTTTTTTTATTTATTTAAAACATTGTCTTAACTGCAAGTGAAGCGCGAGCATCATCCCACTGTCTCTTCTTTTTCCTTTTTTCCGCCCCCGACTCTTAGTGCCTTTTCAAGGCGATGTCTACTGTCTGCCAAATTTGGGATTGAGGAATAATCGAACAGACCACTGGGAGGTGGAGGAGGGGGGCACCAGAGGGAGACTGGAGAGAGGGCTGCACAGGAGATTCACCTTTTTCTCGACTAATTTGGTCTAGGCCTATATTACTTTTGTATTGCTTTTGCATATTAACATGCTTTAGACATACTTTATTTGTTATTTATACTAGTAGCCTATTGTGGTGATTTTTCACGACCCAGATTTTTTGGTGCCCCCCCAGGCACTTGGTCAAAGATTGTTAAGGCGGAGCAAGATACTTCGTCGTAGTTCATGTCTATGGGCGCGAAATGGGGATCGAATCTTGTCTGCATAAAGAGGCGTGTCGATGACGTTTGATGAGCGTACATTGCAACCGGCCAACAGCAGCGGCATAAATAACCAGCGCACACCTGATATAAAGTCGATTTTCTCCAGACTGGAATGCTCAAAAATGCTAAAAATGTACCTGAAATGTTCAGAAGGGTTTGATGATTATGAAAACGTGCCCGAAATTCACATTCCTAACTCTATAGAACCAAGACCTTAGCATATGTGGTAAAATTCTGAGCTATGCCCATAGACTTCAATGGAGCAGTCGCTGCCTCTGCTCTGCATAAAGGGGGATTTTGACCCCCCCCTCGTGCGATCCGGGTTCCCGGAAGTGGCTCCTGATGAAATATCTTGCTCCGCCTTAACAATCTTTGACTTGGTGCCCTACGCGCAGTGCGTGATGTGCGTGTGCGGAGCGCCGGCACTGAGGGTGCCGGTGACTTCTGGGTAAGCTGCCCACACATTCCATGCTTTTTTTTTGCCAACTTACTGATACAACGTCACATCATGTGAACGCGTTGAAGAGGGGCAGTGATTAACATTTTTGAGCATTTCTGAGATGTGGTGGATTGGAATATCTTTATATGCCTTTATATGCCTTCCCTGATCCAAATCCAATCCACAGCTCTGAGAGGCCTAACTCCTGGAACAGATTGATGGCCTTCCTCTTCCTGACATGGTGGCAATGCTTCTAGGTTAGTAGGTTTGTTGCTCAGGACCAAGTTAGTCTTTGTTGTGAGGAGGTGGTACTTTGAGCCAGCTGTGGTCTTCTGAAGTTCCTCACTGATGTACTGAAACAGCTCATCTTTATTTTGACTGTCCTTGAGGAACTTCTGCCATTGAGCTCCTTTGGCAGAGGTATCTTAGTGACAAACCTACTGACCTAGAAGCATTGTCACCATGTCAGGAAGATGAAGCAGACACACGAATGATGCTACATGTACATCATGCTGCCGACCAGGGTCACACCAAGGCTTACCAGCAGTAGATAGTGATGTGGCTGTGCTGGCCATCAATCTGTTCCAGGAGTTAGGCCTCTCAGAGCTGTGGATTGGATTTGGATCAAGGCATATAAAGATATTCCAATCCACCACATCTCAGAAATGCTGGGACCTCAAAAATGACAAGCACTGCCCCTCTTTCACGCGTTCACATGAAGTGACGTATCAGCAATGTATGGAATTGGCAAAAAAACTGCATGGATTGCGTGGGCAGCTTACCCAGAAGTCACCGACACCCTCATTCCGATCACCAAGACCCAACCAGCCATCCATGGAATCAGTGCACATGCAAGTTCTCAAATGCTGGACTGTACTCATGTATAGTAAGAACTGCGGTGTCGAGTCAGTCAATGAAACCCGGAAGATTCTTTTCACTCATGGCCTCAAGTCCCTGGATTCAATCCCCTGACCCATCATGCCTTATTCCAGCATGGAAAGCATGCCCTGCACACTGCAGCTTTTGTCTGGAAGCAGTCCCTCTCCAAAACTCCAGAGATTCCAGACCCCAGTGAGTAGGGTTGGGAATGGAATGACAGAACCAAAGTCTGGGTGCCATATTGGACAGATCTGGAAGATGCCAGCAAGGGATGCTCACTCCTCCTCAGCTGTGGCTGTGTGGTTGCCTGTATGGGCAACTGTAAGTGCCACCGAGCTGGACTTTGCTGTACCACATTGTGCAAGTGTGAGGGAGGCTGTACTAATAATGATGAAGAGTGAAACCAAAAATCTTTGAATAAATACATGATGTTTAAGCAAAGTCCTTTTAGGCAAGTCCCTCCACTCGGCGGCCATATTGCAACGCCTTTTGGGCACTTATCGGGCATCCATTTCGGCAGAAATGCGCGTGTGCAAGGCTTCACGACACCAATCTTGCTCCAGCGGTGAGATCAAAACACATGATTGGCACGATGTCTTCACAACACACCACATTATTGGCTCAATGTATTCACAACACAGCACGTCCATATGGCATATTTGCACACACAACACTATTAAAGCAAATACGATATCCAAAATGTGTAGAGGCGGCCCCACAAGATATGACAGAATCTTACATGTGAGAACTTCGTTTTTCAAGATAATTGATTGGTCAGGGCGGTAGTTTTACACGATTTGAGCTATAACTTAGCACATAACCTGCTCCCGACCAGGTTTGGTTGACAGCATAAGAGACCATGGTGATACGGCAACGCTTAAACAGATCTACTTTGGTGTCACAGCATAGCCTGGAACCGCGCAGCTAAAGCAGGCAAGAATTAGGTTTTTGCCTCCCTCCTCTAGGCTATGTCCGGTGCTTTTGTCACTTCTCTGACAGGCATAATGTTCATGGAATCGCGGGCTGATAGAAAAAAAGAAAGCAAACTTTTCTCCAATCAGGAAATACTTGCTAATTTGGCGTCAAACATAGGCATTCAATAAAGTGGTAGTGCCGTTCATTCAGTGTACGTGCGCCGCATCTGCCCAAAAGAAATTGAAACCACTCAAGTAGCACAAATATCATTGCTAGACTGAGCTTTTGTTCAATATAACAAGTCAACCACGCGTTTATAGTGGCATTGGAAATGCATAAGCCCGTTTAGTGTAGGCCAAGATGCATCGTAAATATTAATAGGCGACATTTGAGCATTAAATATTCGAATATTAGATTATTAAAAATAATAATGAATGAAATTCGAATTGTTTAGTATATTGCAAATAAATATGTTTTCCATTAATTATTTAAAAAGGGTATGAATAATTTTGGACATGCCATTTTTCATAAAAAACTTCTTTTTTTGATTCCATGTTTCTACCACATTGTCTTACAACCTTTTGACATGTGGTAGTATCAATTTCAGTCAGAACAAACATATCAATAAAGAGAAAATCAACATTGGATCAATATTTGACAGGGGTATGAATAATTTTGTTCTTAACTGTACTGTAAGTGGTAGGCACGCCCCACCTGGTTACTGTTGCATGTCAACAACCTTTAGCTCACGTCCAAAATGACAACTGAATAACAGCCTGTTAGGACTGCAGTCTCTCGCATGTTTGTCACATGCAAAAAAAGTCAGAGAAATAATGGATGGCAGATCATAAAAAATGTTGAGCAATATCATGCTAAGTTCGTTGATTTCTACATTGTCAGTGACCAATAGCTTGGATGAAAAGATATTCATTAAATTCAATGGCATACATTCAGAGATGCCAGTGATTTAATAATTATCAGTCTTTGCTATTTACTTTTTCATCCACAGTTACACTTGCTAAAAGGGTATTAAACCAAGATTGAGAGCACCATTGACAGTAGAAAACCTTTTTTCTACTTTCAAGTATCTTCTCAATCCTCCATCACCACCCTCATCTACCTATAAAATAAGCCTAATTTTTCCAAACATTGTGGCATGCCTGCTATGATCAGCAGGGCTCCAAACTAGCATGTGCAGACATAACTTTGCATTGGTTGCACTGGTGCACCCACATTTTTCATCGTGCCACCTTTAACGCCACTATTTCAAGGTCACCTTTTTATCGCTCTCCATATACATTCTGTGTCTGAGCTGCTGTCAGAGCATGGACCGGGAATGACAGTATTGATTTGATTTGGGGCCCCCACCACCTTGACACCATCAGTAATATTGAATACTGTATGATCATTCACATCAGTGGCAATCCTAGTCTCTCTTTGACGCTCCACACACACAAGGAAAATGATGGCTTCATATCTTATTTTTTTTAATTCATAAACGTTATATATTTTATATTTTAATATTTATTTAGAGTATTTTATGATCTGCATAAATACTGCTAAAATATACCTAAACATATTTAGTAATTTTAATACTTCATATTGATTTTTAAACTACAACACTTGTCTTTAATGTCATTACAGTGATGGTGTGTAGGTCTAATTGAGTGCCTGTCACTTTAAGAAGAACGTCTGGTTTTAGGCTAGCGGAAAATAGTTGCACATAGTTCAAGGATATAGGGATGCAATTCATAATGTTTTTTTTTATGTTATTAGATAAATTAAATGTTTAAAAAACTAACAAGTCAAAGAAAATCTTTCTGGGATCATAGAAGAGATAAGTGTCTTGCAATGTTAATTTCTATGATTTTGGTGAGCACTACATTAATGATAAACATAACGCCTGAGCTTACGGCATAGATCTAGAAGGAACTCAAAAGTAAAGCAAAAGGTTTGCCAATCGGTTGTGTAGCTTATTTCGGAAATGTCTTTAAACAGTAGTCCTAAATTAACTAAATTCCATAGTAGGTGAGCAACACAAACCTGTGAGGTGCAAGTCAGCAATCAACACATTAGCCTACTAATATTGTTGGTGTGCGGCACACAGCTGCAGGTTAAAAGCTGCGTGTGTGTGAGGAGAAAAGACACATAGGTTACGGGAAGCACCGACTGTCACTCTTAAAAGTATATAAATATTAATAAAATTAGGTATTGTGACCTTTGTAATTTCAGGGATAGTTTTGCAGTATTGGTGCACTAGTCAAAGGAGAACAAACACTTAGTTTGTGGAGAGTCTAGACTTTAGGCGCTCACCTTTATAACGTTAGGTGTACCAGTGCGACTCAGGAAAACATTTAGTCGCACCCTTAAAAATTTTGGTTACATATATTGGTTGCACTCTAGATGCATGACCATGTCTGCTCCTCCAATTTTCTCCTCCTTTTTCCTGGATTTCACTACACATACTTGGGTGTGCATATTATAGACAAGAGTGTGAATAAATGTTGTAGATTAAACTTTTAATAACACTATCAATATCTCAAAATGAACAAGGAAATATAGTTTCATGAATATTCTAGTTTCATTCAGAATCACAGTCGTGGTCAAAGGTTTTGTTCACTGCCAAAAGTTTTGGCGATGACTGTACTCCCGTCTTTGGAGTAACTGAGGATACACCATGCATATCTGGGCAAAAAATGATGTAATGGGACAATGTTAAAGCAATTTTTTACCCATTCTCCTCTGAGTATTTGTGAGCAAATGAGATAATGTCAGATGCTCGGCCACTCCCATCACACACCACAACAGGTACGGGAGGCTCCTCCCGCAGGCTCTCGCAAACATTGGAGATCACATTAGGACCGCCTTCCAGAATCAGGCACACCAGAGGCACTCCCTGCCCCAGACCTTTGTAAGCACATGAAACAAGAAACAAGAAACAAAACAAATCTCATTATGATCTTTAAAAAAGTGACATTTATTGTTCTCAAATTATATCTCTTGCCTCATGATTTTGTGATTTTATCTTGTTGGATTAATCTCCCGTGACATGAGTTTCGGACTCATCACCTGTCTCTGTTGATTAGCTATGTTTGAACTCTACCTGTTTATTAGCTCTGCCTGTTTTTACCACTGTTCTCCTGGATTGCCTTCTGACTGATTCTGATTGACTTTACCGGTTTTCTGAAGTTGAAACTCTAATTTTAGAGACAATTTTTTTCAGACAATGTACCTGTGTCTGTACTTGGATTCATTAAAGACTCTGGCCTGGATGTACAAATATAATAATAACCGCCCTCTAACACAATTTGCAGTGCCCATAGCTGAACAGTAATTCAATCACAAGCACAGTTGAATGGAATTAACCGATGGCAACATTAAAAATAATAAAACGTTTAGCGATCATGAAATAATACAATGCATGACAATAAAATATCAACAGGCAGTGACATAATGTAGAGCAGTAGTTCTACTCTTACTATCTGTGCACATAGGATATGATGACCCTAGTCTAGCAGATTGTGGATGACGTGAAAGTAAATTAAGTTTGCTTTTGACAAATGGAGACTGCACACTCTCGTCGCTCATATGCCACTGATTTAATTTAAAAAAAAAACATTTCGGCCTGTGGCCTTTCTGGAGTCTTACAAACCATGTTACCTTCTGACATAGTACAATAAAGAAAAGTGTTGCTCTAAATATTGATTCTGTTGTATTTGAAAGTTTCTCTAATTGACGCATTTGACCGCAATTTGGATTACACCGGCTTTTAAGAGGGAAAGGGAAAATGTTTCATCGCAAAACAGACATACGCTGTTTTCATACATAAGACAATTACCTAATCAATCACTATTAACACTTCTTCCGTTTTTTGTGCAATAATATCACTTTCCCCTTGACCTTCCCATAAATGTATGCACGAGTAAAAAAAGATCAGTTCACATTCTGCGCTCCAGTGGTATGACCTTTCAGATTTTGAAGAGCTCTCCATGAAAGCTATGATGAATGGGATTAGCTTCATGCATTTGTAATGTTGTGGTAAGGTTGCCTGGATCAACTTTTGCAATGTACTGTCTGGGACACAATTAATTTTATGTCATTTTTTGTGCAGTTATTTTTGATGGTTTAAATAACAATCAAACCCTATTATGCAAACCCTGTTACCTAATTGCAGAATGACCAATGAATCTGCCATTGCCATGCTTTTCTTACTGTTGTTATTAATTACAGATGATAAAGACATAAGATTCTTGCCATTTTGTTGGATAAGAACACTTCCGCCTTGCATTTGCTGGAAATAAACTTTCTTTTACTTGTTGATTTCAATCATTTAATTTTGGAGCAGGTTCAAATATGGATGGATCCACAAATTACTTTCTCATTCGTATTATTATGAAATAGGCCATTTTGTCTTTGTGGAGGTTTGTGTTCTCTGGTGCCTAATTAGCATATTAAAATGACTGTAATTGAGGAAGGAGAAAGGGTGGAGTGTAGTGGTCATGCATGTGCTCTTAATTTCATGTTAATAGGAATGTACAAAGAAAAGTTGTGTGGAATGCTGCGTGTGCAGAATTTCATACATCTGATTTTTATGGTACGTACACTAGCCTGCTTTCCAGGTGTGCGTACGCAATGTTTTAGTATGAATGCCAACTAAACCTCTCTTAAACCGAATCAATCAATACATCACAAAATCACTGTCAAAACGGATTCCTTCTCTCTTGGTCCTACCAAGGTGGAAAGACATTTGGATGTTATGACTGATAGCCAGTTCACCCTCTCTGACCATTTTGCGTTGGTCCCCCAATCGACTCATTCAATGTAAGAAAAATTAGGTTGTACCTAACCCAACATGCCACCTCTTGGTACAGACCATGGTTATCTCTTGCGTTGACTACTGCAACCCCCCTCCTCATGGGCCTTCAAGCTTGTGCTATAGCTTGACCACTATAGATGGTCCAGAATGCATTGGTGCGGCGAAAAGGGCACACTGGTTACCCTTACAGTTTGCTGCCCGCATCAAATTCAAGCCACTATGTTACCCCTCAGCCGCTACGTTCCCCAAGGAATGTTGTCTGGCACTGCCTACCCCTACACACATGGTAGTCCAGACTATTATCATTGGTATTCCCCCGATGGTGGGACTACCTTCTAAGTGCCACCCGAGCAGGAGCTTCCCTTTTTATCTTTAAGAAACTTGAGGGTATTCTGAAGCTACCTCCTTTCTTAACACTTCTAACAACCTAACACACCTAACTCACCATGCACTTCTGTTTCTTCTCTCCTCTACCTCCTTCTTCTGTTACCCCTTTGACTACAATCTGACTTGTACTTAAAACTTCTGCACTCTCATTGCTTGGTAATAATAGTATTTATTGATGTAGTATTAATTGCTATCTAAAGTCTCCCCTGTATTGTAGCTTAAATGGTATTCCTCATTTTGTAAGCTACTTTGGATAAATGTGTCTTATCTGCTAAATTAATCAATGTAAGTATTTAGAGAACTCAACCAGCACTTAACTTGCCTGTTGAGTGAAAGAGGCTCTTTGTGCACATTAATTTGAACACTTGCCTGACTTCACATTACACGTTAGGCCTATTCCATATATTCACATTACAGGTTAGGCCTATTCCATATATTCACATTACATGTTAGGCCTATTCCATATATTCTATTTTCAAATCCCAAATGTGACATTATAATATCACTGCCTGCCTGGTCTTTAGCTTTGAATGAATGCAATGTTGACATAGGATCAATCAATATCTAAAAGTTTGTTGACAAGTGACACAAATTTGGTGTTTTGCAAACTTTGCAGCTTCAACTTGTATGGTGGTGATTCACATTGTTTCTCGATTTGTATGCAGAGTGAACAGATGCATATTACCAGTAATTAATCGCAAATAACTTTATCACAGAAACCCAATTTTCACTGTATTTTGGCCCTGGCACAAAGACCAGCTATAATTTGTTTTCATGTTTTCTTGTGTTATCAATGATTACCCACAAAGACACCTGTACTGCTGAAATGCTTGTTATTGTTCTTAAGTACACATTAAACAAACAAACATATAAATCCAAAAGTACTAAAGCAACAAAATTTATGAAGCACAAAATGAATGTTACTACCAAGACGTTTGGTCACAACTGTATATCAATCACAATGTGATTACTAGTAGTGAAGAATTCTGCAAAGCTATCTGCACTCATGGAATGCCTTGTCCTATCAAAAATGAATACATTGTTACATGGCCTAAGTCAGCTGGCACTTATTGAGGGGTTACAAGTTACACTTACGTGTGTTGATCTTCTGGAGAGATATATGTTTCTCCAGTTGTCTGCGTAGTCGTACTTCTGCACCATATTTACCATGAGTTCCATTATCCACCAGGATAAAATGTGAGTGGCTGTTGTTTAAGACTGAGAGCTTACTCAGTGGGTTTGACATTGTTTGGTATGGGCGAGTAACCTATACAAACACAAAAAAGACCATAGATGATAATATTTGTGGACTCATTATAAAATGTGAATTAAAAACATAGATGTAGTACTGCAAAAGTAACAGGCCTTACTTACGAAGGGTGTTCAGTCTGCATTTTTCTAATCTATGTCTAAGCCTTAAACACTTGTTGGTAACACTTTATTTGAAGGGTGGTATTTAAGACTGAAATGACACTGTCATAACCATGACATGACACCAGTCATGAACATTCATATGCCAAAAGTGAGAGTGGCATTGGTAGCAGATATCGTCATGGCTGTTATTTGGCTGTAAGCATGAGGCCACACACATCCTCTATTCAAGAGATTGATTAGTTTTGATTTACCTTCCCTCAGTTTTAGCCAGTGCTTGGAATGCAATGTTGTGTTCCCGACAAACACGGGACGTCCCCCGGACCTTATGCCGACATTCACGACGTCCCCGATTGGTCCCGAACGTCATGTTCTCTAGCGGACGTTCCGGTGACCTTATTGACGTCCGGAGCAAGCTATTGTTTGGTTATTGCGTGACGTCCGGTGCAGGACTTTCTGGGGACGTCACCGTCAGGTCCCTCGGATGACATTTGCATTTGGTCATTTCAAATACCTCCTAAGGACCCGACAATAACGTTATACCGGGGACATGGGGGGGACGTTTGTTTATTCACACATGGCAGCGGAGTTGAGAGCGCTCTGGCTACCGCCTGCAGGACGGAGACATCACATCCATGCACGACTTCACGTTACACGTCTGGGGATGACTAGCCTATCTATCTATCTAGTCTCTAGCAGTAGCTGCATTAGCCTACCGTAGTCTAAGGCAACATATCATACAGTTTATGAAGTTGTGCGTCTAAGTACCATATGTCTACTTTGCTCATAGATGCACAACTTCATAAACTGGGAAAAGGGTTGTACATGCTGAATTATGTAGCACATACATTTTGAGTTTAACGTTAATGTAACGTTACAAACTAGGGAAGGGATTTTATCAATATCATGTTAGCTGATGTGATGCTTGGTGTAACGTTAGCAAAGTCGCTGTTCTTAGCTTCTAGCTTAGCCTACAATGCGCATTTCTTCAGATAACTGTCATTACGTGATGCATGTAACATGTTCTAAATAGGCAGTGGTTTATTTAACGTAGTCATGTACTTATTATCTGTTTTATTTTCAGAAACACACACACGGCCGAATTGGGACTGAACCGACTTTTGGAGCTGATGCAATAAAACGTATGTAACCGCGGTTCTATGAATTTCGGATGACCGCCAGAGGCGGTGCTTTCAGCACCTGGATGTCCATCACATACTCATGTGTTTGTACCAACAAAGTCACCTGTGACCGGGGTGACGTATGACGCAACGTCATGCACTTAAGGTGCTTTCACCCCGGAAGTGACCTCTTGGCAATCTTCTCGTCCCCCCTCCGAGTGAATGCCAAGCTCTGGCGGTCATCCGAAATTCATAGAACCGCGGTTACATACGTAACCATCGTTCTATTACATTTCTTCTGACCACCAGAGGCGGTGCTTTCAGCACCTGGATGACACATACCAACAAGGTCACGAGGAGGAGAACTTACCTTTTTGACCACCTAATGGCTTAAGAGAGTAGCGGTGACTAGCGGGTTACTTGCAGCCACGTTAACTCTATAGAATCTTGCGAATGTGCAAGATGATGCCCATGATGCCGCCGCACAAATGTCGGACAGTGGCACCCCCCTTAGGGCCGCCCATGATGTCGCCACACTCCGGGTTGAGTGGCCGCGGACGGAGGCTGGGATTGGTAGGCCCCTGCCGTCATAGGCCTTGTAGACAACCTCGACAATCCACCTGGACAGTCGTTGTTTTGACAATGCCTGGCCCCGTCTTGGCCCTGAATGGCAGACAAAAAGTGATTCCGACCGCCGGAATCCAGTGGTTGACTGAATATATGCCCTTAGAGCCCGGACTGGGCACAGCAAGGCTGTGTTTCCCTGCTGTTCATCCTCCCCAGTTGGAGGATCAAACGCGGCTAAATGGAGGGGTTGATTTACAAACGAAGAGGAGAAAGTCTTTGGTAAAAAAGATGGGTTAGGCCACAATGTGACCCCCGTTTCTCCCTGGGCCCATTGGAGGCACTCACGGCTGATTGATAGAGCGTGTAACTCCCCCACCCTCTTTTCTGATGCCATGGCCAACAGAAAGGCAGTCTTCAATGATACCCATTTAACCTCTGTGTTCTCAAGAGGTTCAAATGGATGCCGGCACAGCGCCTCCAACACCAATGGTAGGTCCCAGGAAGGTGTCTGGCTCCGCTGTGGCGGCCTGAGTCGCTGTGTCCCCCTCAGGAAACGAGTCACCAGTGTGTGGGAGCCCACGGTGACGCCATCCACCTTGTTGTGGCTGGCAGATATTGCCGCGGCATAAACCCGGATGGTGGCTGCAGCCAGGCCCCCGTCAAAACCAGACTGCAAGAATCCGAGAATTGTCGGTACTGGACAACTGGTCGGCTCCTCCCCGCGGGCCCGGCACCATTCCACAAAGAGCTTCCACCTGTTTGCGTAGAGCGCATTAGTGGAAGCCGCCCGCGAGTTGTTGATGGTATAAACAACTGCTGGGTCGCAAGCACCTAGCAGAGGCTCAGGCCCCTCAGTGGCCATACCCATAACTGTAGGCGCGCTGGATTCGGGTGCCAGATCTGTCCCCCCAGTTGTGAGAGGAGGTCCGCACGAACGGGGAGGCGCCAAGGGCGTCCGACCAACAGCCCGTGCAACACTGGGAACCACAGCCTCCCGGGCCATCTGGGGGCTATCAGCAGCACCGCGTGGCCCTCCTGGGAGATCCTGTGGAGAATGGCACGGATCAGTGGAAGGGGGGGAAATGCGTACAAAAGCTGCTGGGGCCACTCGTGTGCCAGCGCATCCTGGCCTAAGGGGCTCGTTGCCTCTTCCAGGGAAAACCATAGGGGGCAGTGTGTAGAGCCTTGGGAGGCGAAAAGATCCACCTCTGCTCTGCCGTACCGCTGCCAGATGGCCTGCACCACCTCTGGGTGTAGCCTCCACTCCCCAGGATGAGGGCTCTGTCGGGACAAGAAGTCTGCTGCTGTGTTCCGAATGCCCGCTATGTGCATTGCCCTCAGGCTCAGCAAGCGGGGGTAGGCCCAGGACAGCAACTGGTGAACTAGGCTCAGGGATGACTGAGACCTCGTACTCCCCTGGTGGTTTATGAGGTAAACCACTGCTGTGTTGTCGGTCCTCACAAGCACATGCCTCCCCCGACAGCACAGGAAAGAAGTGCCTGAGGGCAAGGAGAACCGCCTTAAGCTCCAACACATTTATGTGTCGGCGCCGCTGTTGGGGGTCCCATGAGCCGCGAACAGCCCTGCACTGCCAAACAGCACCCCAACCTGTCAAAGAAGCGTCGGTCGTTACGACCTCCCTGCGGGAGAGTATGGCACCAAGGAGAACCCCCTGAGTCAAGAATGCCCGGCTGTTCCATGGTCGCATGCACTGAATACACCTGGCAGTGACTCTCACCAGCTTGTGCCTGTCTGCTCTTGGATCCAACCCCAGTCTGTTGATCCACATCTGGAGCGGTCTCAACGAGAGGAGGCCTAGGGGGACAACGGCAGCAGCTGCCGTGAGCGTGCCCAGTAGTACCTGGAAGGAACTGAAGGTTTGCACTTGGCCTCTCCTGAACTGTCCTACCCAACTGAGGATGTCGTTCACCCGTTGGGGAGATGGGGTTGCCTGTCTCCTGCGAGAATCCAACTGGATACCAATGAACACTAGACGCTGACTGGGCTTCAACATACTCTTCTCAAGATTTATCTTGAGTCCTAACCTGCCTGAGTGAGATATCAACAGAGCTAGGTCCCTGAGCGAATCTGACTCTGTCTGAGACACTACCAACCAATCGTCCAGGTACGAGAGGATGAGCATACCTGTTTTCTGTAGTGGTGCCAGTGCTGCTGCCATGAATCTGGTGAAAATCCGAGGGGCCAGTGATATTCCAAAGGGGAGGACCCTGAACTGGTAGGCCCTTCCCTCGAACGCAAAGCGCAGGAACTGCTGGTGATGTGGTGCAATTGGTATGTGAAAATAGGCATCCTTGAGATCTATTTTCGTGAACCAGACGTCTTTCCCGATGGTCTGGAGGACATCTGCTGTGCGCAACATATGAAATGTTAAGGTTTTGAGGTAGTTGTTTAATGACCTGAGATCCAATATGGGGCGAAGACCACCCCCTTTTTTTGGGATTATGAAATACGTGGAGTAGAAGCCACTGTTCAGTGAACATGGCTCTACGGGCTCTATTGCTCCTTTGTCTAGAAGGGCCCTGACCTCCTGACGCAGGGCCAGTGCCTTGGCCTCGTCCCTTACCGTTGTCATCTTGACCCCTGTGAACCTTGGCGGTCGACGTTTGAACTGAATGCTGTAGCCCTCTGATAGGGTGTCCAGCACCCAGGGGTCTGATGTTAGCGCTTCCCAGCTCAACAGCTGTTGGCTGGTGAAGCGACCGACCGCCGGGACTGAGCCGTCACTGCCTGCCCGCTCGGCCCCTCCGGCTCCTGGAGGGGCGGCGGCTATATGTTGTGTCCTGCTGTGCCGGACGAGTGGTCTGTCTAGTGACGGGCCTGCGAAATCCCCCTGGTGGAGGTGGCCTTGACTGAGACACAGGCCGTGATATCACTTGGGCCCTGTCAGTCCCTGAGTAGGGTCTCTGCCGGTGAACAGGTGTGTGGTGTAAACTGGCAAATTGTTGCCTGACCTGTGTCGCCCGCAAAAAGCGTTCCAGGGCCTGCTGCGCCGCAGGTCCAAACAGCTGTCCCGGCACAACCGGCAGAGAATGGAGGACCTTCCTGCTAGGCTCAGACAGTGAAGACTGGGCGAGCCATACCTGACGTCGCGCGAGTGTGAGGGAAGACATCACCCGCCCGAGCTCCCTTGACATATAGGCAAATGCCCGCAACGAGGCTTCACTGAGGGTTTGCGCTGATGGGTCGACCCCAGGAGACTGGAGGATCTGGGAGAGGGCTAAAACAAGATGGGACATAGAATTTCCTATACGTGCCATCCGTGCCGCCGCGTCATAACTCTTCCCGAGCAGGTCGTCCGTCAGGCGACATTGTGGCCATGGGCAGCGCACGTCTGGTCTCAACGCCTCATCAGGCGAGAGGATCAAGCCTGCCAATGTGGGTTCTATACTAGGCATCTTGTCGAGGCCACAGCTGGATGCACCCTGCATATTAGCTAGTGCCCCTACAATCACTAGGGAGATGGGAAAAACGCCTTGGGTCTGCCCAACATCGCTGTAGCTCTTCCATAAAGGGGGCTGACGGCGGGACACACAATATAGTTGCATTCGGGGTCTGCATGAAAAAAGCACTCTGCGCACCTGCCTCCTCGGGTAGTGCATCCACCCCTAGACGTGCCACTGCTAACTGTATTGCTGGCCTCAGCCCTAGAGCCGGACCAGCAGCCGTGCTACCCAGAGAACCACCATCCTCTAGGGAGTTGGAGTCAGAGCCGTAAGATACCAGCTCTGCCACGTCCTCAGCCCACTCATCCACCGTCCTTAGACTCTCTGAGGCTCTGATGGAAAGCTTCTTCTGGCGGCGTGGGCAGCCAAACTCAAACAACAACAGTCTACACAAGCCCTCTCCGTCAGCCCTTGTCTAAGGTGGTCTACACCAAGGCAACGGGGGCAGCGGTCGTGACCGTCATCAGGCTCCAGGGAGGCCGAGCACTCGGCGCACACCATAAACATGCCGCAATTAAGTAAATAAACAAGGTCACCGTTACTGACAACGGGCACTCAGCCCAGTCCAGCTGCGCATAGAGCGAAATGCACTCGTTGCAGCACGAACTACAGTTACAAGCGAAAACCACAAACTGAAATTGTAATCAGACAGCCAACAAACGCTGTCTATTATAAAGCTGACTTGAAGAATGAAAGCGAGTAACCGCTATCCACAATCGCTAAGTTATATTTAAACCAACACAAAATATAAGACACCTAGTGTCATTCAAAGCACAGAAGATCAGCAATAATGCTGGGCTAATGTTAGCCAAATTAAATAACTGAACCCCGTCTCGAGTTCAAATACAAGTTCAGATAGTAGCCTGCGAAAATCTGGCCAGAATGCCGGCGAGGCCACCGATATCCTAGGCTAAGCCAGCTAACAGTTAACGAGAGGGCAAATTTCCTTCGACATCAACCTAGAGCGAAACCACTCGTGGACGCGTCAATAAATTAGAAACCCAAGCACTTACCTTGATGAAATGTACAGCAATCGCAGTCTTAAGAGGGCGAAAACGCAGCTCCAACCCGTAAGGGTTACAAGACTCCTAGCGATTGACTCGAAACACCTACGTCCATACGAGAAGATGACAAGAGGTCACTTCCGGGGTGAAAGCACCTTAAGTGCATGACGTTGCGTCATACGTCACCCCGGTCACAGGTGACTTTGTTGGTACAAACACTCGAACTACATGCGTATGTGATGGACATCCAGGTGCTGAAAGCACCGCCTCTGGCGGTCAGAAGAAATGTAATAGAACTAGAGAAATGTTAAAAACAGACCACGTAGCATTGTTTAGGGTTGTCTAGCAACAGAAGTGACTACTTAATTTGTAAAGCAAAATGATCTAGCTCTACATTGCAGAAGAATTAAGGATACTGCTTCTTCATGACTTGTTAAATGTCATTGTAATTTATTTGACGCATGCTCGCGTTTAAAAGTGTCACGCATAGCTGTCCCCGATGTTACAGCAGCTCCTTGTGGAAACAGCAAAGAGTGCACATATCCGATGAGATTTCTGACGAGGAGCTTCAAGGCTTTCTGCCTCACCAGAGCCTTAGGCTACTGTTTATTAATAAAACAATGATATAGAATAGAAACATCTGGAATCTATTTATTTCATCTTAAAGTTGGCAACAAAGAGCATTCATAGCCTAGAGAAAACGATACATTTTTCTTTATCTGCAATGTTCCAGGAAGATAGGCTTACATTTATAGGCTGTCCCTGTTTGATCACAGGTCCAAGAAAACGAGTGGATATAATGTCAATGCATTCTAGTTATGTTTTATGTACTTTATTGGGGGCCAAGCAGCGAAGCTGCGAAGGCACCCATTGTGTTTCTTAGTTTTCTTATTATTATAAATCCTCTGCCATTGAAGTCTATGGCAGCCCATAGAACCGTCTGGTGAAAAGTTGTGAAATTTGGCACACTAATTAGGCAGTACTCCATGATTAATTTCACCAAGTTTCAAGTCCGCACCCCGAGCGCTCTAGCGCCACCAACAGGCCAAAGTTGGACATGCTTTCACGCACGTAACTTCTGACCCGTTGCCTCGATTTTGAAAAATGACCTATCCTTGGAATCCTTGGACCAAGCCGAGTTCAACGCACCCTATGACGTCATTTTCCGCCATGATGGATTTTCCGCCATATTGGATTTTAGTGAAAGTGAAACTAATCTTTCACAGGTCACAAATTTTGTCCGATCGTCACCAAACTTGACACACATGATCTTCAGGCCATGCCCCATTAATGCATTGCTTTTTGTCTTCGGAACTAAAACCGTTCGCGCGTAACAGCCAATCGAAAATTGCGGCGACGCCGCCAAACAGGAAGTGAGCTCATATCTCAGCAACCCATAAATCTATCATAACCAAACTTAGTACAAGGACTCAGGACCCAATCAGGGGGACGCTCAAGAAATCTGGTGACCATTGACCTCTAGGGGGCGCTGTAATTAAAAAACATGCCTTTTGGCCTGTAGCTGCAGTTGTGCTTAGAATTAAAACGCACTAGTGGTATCTGGTAATGCTGTTGGAGGCCCTTAGGCCGACCCAAGCCAACTTGTGATGTCATCGTAATTGATTCGGCCGCCATATTGGATTTAATCAAAAACACGTACAAGTTTTCGCAGGTCACAAATTTCAACGGATCCTCACCAAAACTGGCAGAGACCATCTTGAGACCATGCCTTATCAGTGCATTGCTTTCTGGAGCAATTGACAGAAGCATTCGGCTGTAACAGCCAATCGAAATTTGCGGCGAAGCCGCCAAACAGGAAGTGAGCTCATATCTCAGCAACGCTTTCATGTATCCAAACCAAATTTAGTACATGTACCTCAGACCCCATCGGGAGGACGCTCAAGAAATTTGGTGACATTTGACCTCTAGGGGGCACCGTAATTGACAAAAATGCATTTTGGCCAGTAGTTGATGATGCGCATTATTTTGCAATGGAAGTCAATGGCAGCCCATAGAACCGTCTGGTAAAAAGTTATACAATTTTGCACACTAATTGGGGACAGTCCAATGATTCATGTCACCAAGTTTCATGTCGGCACCTCCCGCGCTCTAGCGCCACCATCAGGCCAAAGTTGGAGTTGCGTTCACGCACGTAACTTCTGACCCGTTGACCCAATTGTCAAAAATGAGGTATCGTTGGAATCCTTGGACCAAGCCGAGTTCAACGCACCCTATGACGTCATTTTCCGCCATGATGGATTTTCCGCCATATTGGATTTTAGTGAAAGTGAAACTAAAACTTCACAGGTCACAAATTTTGTCCGATCGTCACCAAACTTGACATACATGATCTTCAGACCAAGCCTAACAAAAGTTGTGGTGTTTTGTCTTCGGAACTATAACCGTTCACCCGTAATATCCAATCGAAATTTGCAGCGAAGCCGCCAAACAGGAAGTGAGCTCATATCTCAGCAACCCATTCATCCATCATAACCAAACTTAGTCCATCAGGGGGAAGCTCAAGAATTTTGGTGACCTTTGACCTCTAGGGGGCGCTTTAATTAAGAAACATGCCTTTTGGCCTGTAGATGCTGTTGTGCTTAGAATTAAAACGCACTAGTGGTGTCTGATAATACTGTTGGAGTTCCTTAGGCCGACACAAGCCAACTTGTGATGTCATCGTAATTTATTCGGCCGCCATATTGGATTTAATCAAAAACATCAAAAAGTTTTCGCAGGTCACACATTTCAGCGGATCCTCACCAAAATTGGCGGAGACCATCTTCAGACCATGCCTTATCAGTGCCTTGCTTTTTGTAACAATTGACAAAAGCATTCACCCGTAACAGCCAATCGAAATTGGTGGCGAAGCCGCCAAACAGGAAGTGAGCTCATATCTCAGCAACCCTTTCATGTATCATAACCAAACTTACTACATATATTCATGACCCCAATAGGAGGACGCTCAAAAAAATTGGTGACCTTTGACCTGTAGGGGGTGCTGCAATTAGCAATATTGCATTTTGATGTGTAGTTGTGCTTTATCAATCTTTTATTTTTTGATGTGAAACTGATGACAACATGTTCCATCCAGTTAATTCTAATGCGTGCGTGCAAGAGCAGGGCAGGGCAGGACGGGGTGGGACGGGCTGGGGTGATTAGGTGGGGGGGGGCTGGCTGGCGGAGGCGGTGGCAAAACTCAGCCCTGTTTCAGCCCTACAAAGTCAGTTATGTTTTGATGTGAAAGTTGTTGAAAGTGTTAATCGCGGATGCCTGCTGAGTTCTATCTTGTCGCCGTAGCTACTCCGGCCTATTCTGCTTGGTCCCCTCATTGCTGCTTGCAGCTATATTTTCATGTTGAGTTTTGCTTCCCAGCATGCATTGCGATTCATTTAGTATTTTTGGCTATTATTAGTTTTTAATATTTTGAAACAATATGGTGAACAATTGAACAATTTATCTTAGGCTAGCCTAGGCCTAATGTGATGATGTTTTGAACAATATGCTACGGGATATGCCCATTAAAACGTCGTATTAGTTTATTAAGAAAATGACACCGTAGATGTGAAAGCAGCACATCCTAGCCCGGTATAAATGTCCATGTCTACCCATCAATAGTGTAATGTATTTGGAGGACGTGATTTCATACATGCGTGAAAATATGAGGTGAGTGAAATTGATTGTGTAGTTGTAGAACAAGTCATTAATGCGTGTTCATGTTCCGTCTACCTCTCTCCTAGCAACGCTGAGACTTACAGGATGTAATACCATACCAAATCGCGCTTCATGTTTTTTTTTTTTTTAATAACAATCGCGGAAATATAAACGTCGCACGCATAACATCGCGGTGACCATTACAGGACGTCCTCTCAAAGTCTCGTGGACGTATTTTAGACCTCCCGAACAGAGGTCCGCGGGACGTAAAGGGAACCCTACACAATGACGAGGAGGTGACGTTCGCCAGGGGACCTTTAGGGGACGTCGCCAGGACTTTATTTTGTTTACTGGGTTATGTGCTGTTATTATGCCTCACTGTGAGGTGTATTTTCTCTGTTGAGCTTTCTTATGTTCAGAATATGGGCTTTGTGTTTTAAAGGGAAGAGATTGCAGAATTCTGTAGTAAGCAGTAAGATAATTATTTGTACATCTTGGAAACACCCTTCAGATCAGTCATCTATTTGAACATGTTACACAACAGGTTTGAAATACACTTAAACAATTGCAGGAAGTCCTGCCATTCCTAGAAACCATTGTTGTGTAAGAAATGATCAAATCCAAAGAGGACGTATCCAATAGTAAACAAAAAGTTGTTTGTTAAGTCAAATGGTCTTGTGATATTGGTTGTGTTTGCATAAATCACGATTGATTGTATCCCATCCCAGAAAGGACTACCCTTACAGAAATATTAATGTTTCTGGTGAACGGTTACCACAAATTTGTGGCAAGGTCATACAGTATTTTCACATGCAAATTTTAAAATGTTAAAAACAGTTGTGGTTAACTTTCGGCAATGTTGATTTGCAACAATATCATATGCAAATTAGGTTTATCACTAGAAGTTTGCCATTATTGGGTAAGTGTGGTGGCAAATCCCTGGCGAACACATTTTCCACTAGTGGTAGTCTAAACTTCTCATTGTTTCCAGAAGTTTCCAGAAGTTTGCCTCTAGCAGCCAACATTGGCAACTTCTGGCAATATTTTCTAGTGAACTTTATTTATTTCCCACAATTCACCGACAAGTTTGCTGCAAATGTGCCGTAAAAAAATAATTTTTGTAAAGGTAAAAACTGCAAATAAGTCAACTACAAGCAAAATGGATCGGTATCACAGGGCTGTAAATAAAAGTAATAGTCATAGAGATTAACAAAATGCTACTAGCAAGCAATAATGAATTCATCTGTCAGTTTTATCATTGTGTCATATCATTCCTTGTTACTACTGCACAACTCAAAATAAAATGTAAAAACATCTTTAAAATGCTATTCAGTATGTAAGTGTTTGGAACCCACCTTCTTCAACATTTTATAAAACATGAAACACATATGTACACAGTGTGAAACACAGTAGCAGACTTACATCTCGACCAATGAGGTCCTCCTTGTTTTCCACAATTCCCCAGGGAGCAATTCCAATGGCACACACTTTCCCCCTAGATTTAGAGGAGTGCTCTTTCAGTGCATCTCCCACATGGCGCATCACACCTGCAAAAAAGACAACCAAGTGTAACGGAGGCAAACTGGGCTAGCATGCTGGTTGCGCGTAAATCCTCACACCCCTAATCTTAAGAACACTTCTAACCGCTGAGTTGGAAGCCTGGGCTTTTAGCTCAGTGGTTAGCGCGTTCGACTCCCATGCCGGTGTGTGTTGAGGTGGCGGGTTCGAGGGCCGTGAGCGCCGGACGAACCAACTTCTGTTACAGCGGTGCTGTAGACCCGGATCATGGGAGTGTGAATTTAGGGAGGTGAGTCTAACAGAGGCGAATTGAGCTAGCATGCTACAGTAGTTGCGCATGTAAATCCTCACACCCCTAACCTTAAGAATGCTTCTAACCACTGAGCCTAATATATTATAATAAAAATATATTTTTATTAGATTAAAGTCGACATGATATTTCAACATTATTCTTCAAATTTTGAGTTTAATGTCAACATGTTGACTTTAATTTCATCATGGGATGGGAGTTTTTTTCTTAACTCATTGAGTGCCAAAAACGTTTTTACGTTTTTAGCTTTTTTTTTTTTAATTGCGAAACTAGACACTCTAACACACCTTATATGTGATTTTGGGAACTCTGTGATGAATGGAAATGAAATATATGACGATCGTGAAACTCATGAAAACACAATCTGGACATTTTATCTGGACATTTTATCATAACTCGGTTGCCGCTTTGGGTCGAATCAGTGACGCATGCACGTCAGGTCAAAACCAGGCCATTTTCGTGGGTCTATCACTAGGTGGCAGTCCTGCCAGGTCTCGCTGATCACTTCCCGGAAAGTTTACACAAGTAAGTAACAGGCAACACTTTATATTTCATGAAAGACGTTATATCTCCATTTCTAGAAAAAAAACAGCGATTTTGATGAAAACTAGCCACTGTTTAGCTTGGGATTTCTCAGGAACAGAGGCGTGTAGAAATACACGGTTTGCACCCACCGAGAGCTTTAAAGTCTCACCTTTTAATCGAGCTATTGTATGTGTTCATAGCTATAACACAGAATATGCTGTGGCTGTACAAAAATCATCAACAATGGTGTAGATTGCTGGCTCTCCAGGACAAAGCTCCCGAAAACAGCTTGGCATTCAATGAGTTAATGTGTGGCCCTAATACTCCGTTGTAGTTTGGCTAGCATGCATTAGCCTGAAAGGTTGTGGGTTCAATTCCTCGCTTCCACCCTTGTAACCTTGTTGTACCCTTCAGCAAGGCACTTAACCCCAAATTGCTCTGGCAACAATGACCCAGGGGCAGTGTTGGGCAAGTTACTTCAAAATCGTAATGACGACTATGCATTACTTATTACTGTCATTTCAAAGTAGTTTGTTACATTATAATATTACTGTCTCTGAATTTGTAAGGCATTACACTACTATTGCATTACTTTTAAGTTACTTTCACCAAAATATCTAGAAATATGGATTTGCCATTCTACATACAATAAAATGCAGTTTATTACGCTCAATGCAGCTTGCTCTTCCAATGGAGGGAGATGTGGTATAGCATAATGACTGAGCTAGGCTTAAGGCAACAGTAGAATGCAATAGGCGCAGTGCTCATAATGCAATACAAGGAACAATCATAGTCAGAATTTTGTTAAAAACCGACAAAAGGTCAATTGTGATAGAAATACTGTAACTTTAAGGCCTAGGCCTACTCATTAAAATCAATAGAGAGACTACTATATTGTAAATCAAAGCTTAAAGGAACCGTATGTAAGATTGTGGCCAAAACGGGTACTACAATCACTTTCAAATTACTGTAGAGCGGTGTATCCCCTTCCCCTCCCCTCTGACTGGCAGAGTTGGCAACCGGATGACGAAACACTACTGACTTTGTGATTAGTAGATAGGTGGAGGGTGGCGCAAAACACAACATGACAACATCAACATCAGTTGAGGGCTGCAACTTCACTTTTTAAATGACAATATCCTGGCCAGACTACTGTTGTCAGTGATATAAGTATTTGAAATGAACATGATTTCTTAATGTCTAGTGACATATCAGGGCAATTTTATGATTAATTGAAATACAATTTTTACATACGGTTCCTTTAATAAAGACATGTCAAGATGGTGGCCTGCTGGCCATTTCGGTGCCCTAAGTGAGTGGCTTTGAGTGAGTGACATTTAAATGATAACTCAAACACCTAAAGTAAAATAAAAGGCCTATTATTTACAGACCATTACTGTGTATTTTTAAACATTAATTTCTGAAGAAATGTTGTTTTACTTATAAATGATGCACTGTCACTTTAAGAGCATTGATCTTTACGTTGTCATAATGCCCTTTTGCCAGCTCTTGTTTACAAGCCTTATTTGTTTGAGTTACATTGATAGCACAATATTAACAATAATATGCACATGTTAAGTTGTTTTAAGCAACCTTCATTGGAAATGGAAGTATGCAATGACATGTTGCTTCACATTTCGTTTTGCGAATACAAGTGAATTATGAGCCTGGTATCCACCTAGCTATCTGAATGGAATGCGTTTCAGTCGACTCAGCATATCATGTGCTTCATGTAGCCTAAATGCTTGGAAAACGAATGATTGAAGACCCACCAATTCTAGTACTACGTGGTGATTGAGAGAACCCAAAAGGTATCAAACTTGCATGTAACATCGTGTTAGTGCATTTTGACATTGTAAACGTTATTGATGAGGAGTGAAACGCAGTTTGCAGTAAAGCTACTATTCATTGGTTACATTTGGGTGCCCAACGCAAAGTGTGTGATGCGCGTGGTGGGAGCGGTGGCACTGCCAGGCTACACAATCTTTTTCTGCATTTCTATCCCTTTATTCTCTTCAATTTAAGTTCACAGCCTAAAGCTGACATGCACAACAGCATAGTTTGTGTTTTATCAAGAATCAAAAAGATTAGCGTGGCACTACTTTAGATGTTTCATTAATTTACTTGTGCTATTTCGCGAGCTGAGAGATCTTTCGGTTTCGCACACAAAGTGTACTAACTATTATGTTCTTTATAGCCTTGTCTCTGACAAGCTGAAAATAATGAGCGTAGGCTTATGTCCATCCCGCAAATAGAGTCCGCCTGCGAGTCTGCTGCAGCCATAGTCATATTCAACCAGTATCAGGAGATAACGTTCTACTATTTTGCGCGGATTTTTTCTCCTCTGTTGTTCTCCCGTGGTGTTTGCGAATATGTATCAAAACAAAACAAGCGCTTAATTTTGGGTTAAACTGCATTGTAACGCGCGTTACTGAAGTTTGTACCGAGTAAATATTACCCAAATTTTTTTTTGTAATGCCTTACATTACCGCGTTACCGCAAACAGCAATATATTACAGTAATTACATTACTTTTGTAACGCATTACTCCCAACACTGCCCAGGGGGGTCTAAAAAAAAATTTATTTGTGGAAAAGTTAATTTCTCCCCCTAATTTATTTTAAAAAGTGAATATTTCATGTATTCTAGATTCCTATGACTGCAGCCAGTAACAGAGTTGATAAATAATTAAGAGAGCCAATGAGTTGATGAATAAATTATCTACTATTGGTGTATCCTCAACATTTTGTTCAACTTAATGAGAAAAAGAGCTTAACATAAGAGAAGGAATACTCAATAAATCAGTGTAGCTAGGACATTTATGGTGTGGCTTCCGTAGCTAGTAAATCGCGCTTGCAGTGCGGGGGGAGCTGGAGTCTGTTGTAATATACCATCTCACCGCTAGATGGGAGAATTTCCCCTAAGAATTAATCCATGAAATTTCACAATGTAGCCTTAATATTTTGTGGATAAATTGGGTCTAAAAGTATTGTTATTGGTGAAAGGTTGTTTTAGTTAGCGTATTTGTTCAAAATTGATTCCATATAGATTTTTTTTTTTTGAAAATAACTAAATCTTTATCTTGGAGACACGAAATGTACCCCGAATTATAGAATGACCCAATGACTCTAATCTTTATCTTGAAGATAAAGCACTGGACTGGTCTAACATTGACTGGAAATATGGAAATAACTTCATTATATATATATATATATATATATATATATATATATAGTGTTTCCCCTAGAACATTTTCCAGCAGCAGTGCTGTTGATCGTAGGAAGCCCCCCCCCCCCCCCCAAAAAAAGAGGAAATTTTGAAAAAATTATTCCTGAAATGGTGACTTCTGGTGGATTTTGTGAAAGAAATGGACAGATTGAGTTACAAATTATGACATAACCATCAACACAAGCATTTAAAAAGCATGATTATTGCAGTACTTGAACAGGATTATTCATGTTATTCTTTCACCTTTTTCATTTACATTATTAGTAATTAGCCACTGTACAACGGTACACTGTAGGCCACTGTACAAACTATTACTATTTAGAATATACAGTGCTGTGCATAAGTTAAGACATTTATTTATATAATAACATTTGTTTCTTTACGATACATGATACATTAAAAAATAATTGATGTCCTATTTTTTTTAATTAAGCCATTAAGACAAAAGGCAAAGTATTTTTTATTCCTCCCTTTAGTCAATTTCAGCATGGGTGTCTTAACTTTTGCACAGCACTGTATAAACTATATAGACTTCTCTTTCATGTCAGGTGCTGTGCAAGTTGAATTGAGTGCCTGTCACTTTAATGCCGTGACGGCTTGCTTGATTCTCAAGGTTTTAAGCTAACTTAGTAGCGTTGTTGTGCATGGTGCATATGTGGATTAAATGAATTATGTTTCCCATGTCATTTGGTAAAATAAATGCTCAAAAACTCGAAGAAAATCTATCTTGGATTATAGCAGATAAGTGTCTTGTATCATATCTATAATTTTGGTGAGCTCTACAGGAATTACAAACTATCTCAGATGTGAATGGTTGCGTATCCTATTACTCAAATTCAATTAAACCCACCAGTAGGCTAGCTAGACCTTAGTTTCACAGCCTTATTAGCAACACGGCTTGAAATCATTGCCTGTATCACAAACAAAAACGAAACAATGCGTGGAATTTATCTGGGAATAGGCTACTGAAGGTAGGGGCAGCTATCTCGCTGGTGTGTTTAATTTGGTTCCTTGGTTAACATAATGTAGGCTACCTTGCACAAAAATACGTCTGCTAATAAACTTAAACATAAACACAAACAAACGTGATCTCCTGTGGAATCCTGACTGCGCCTTCAACGTTAGCCTACTATTATTTGTTGACATGAAACCTGAACGAACGGCAGCTGTTCCTGAAGTTCACTTGCGTCTTTTTTTTTTTTTTTAATTAGGCAACTTTTTTTTGCAGTGGCGCTTGATTTCCAGCAGCAGCGCTGCGCCGCTGATGAATACATTGTAGGGGAAACACTGTATATATATATATATATATATATATATATATATATATATATAGATATATATATATATATGAAATTTGGTGGGTATGTAGCCCCACTAGACTTTTACGGAAAAATTTCGTTTGGTCCCCGGGGGCCACCCCATCCCCCCCCCTCCCCAGGCTGGGCCCCCCGAAACCCAAAAAATTCAGTTTTTCCTAAATAACTACCTGAACCGTGGCACCGAGGGCCTCAAGGGCCCACATCAACCTAGCCCATAATCACTCATGTGATTGTGATTTGCACCCCCCCCCCCCGGTAAAAAATGAAAATGCAATATCATTCTGCTTTAATCGCCCCTCTCTTCAGTTAAGATGTTTAGAACTGCACCAAATTGTATGTGTATGATTAACCTGACATTCTCTGGGGGTATGCCAAGTTTCGTAGAATTTCATCCATGGGGGGTCTAAACATTTTTTAGTTATGTGTACATTTAGTGACTGTACACTCATTGGCCTGTAGATGGTGATGCACACATATACACACACACACACACACACAGGCATGCACATACTATCGGTATCAGCAATTAGAAATTCAGTAGGATTAAAGGAAAACCAAATATTCATTATCATTTAGCTGCATTTCCAGTATTGGCGTTACGTAGTCGGTTGTCCACCAGATGGCGCATATTGCAGTGAGACGTAATTTTGTTGGAGGTTAATCTAAAGTGGGTTGGAAAGACAATAGACGCTTCCTACAAGGACAACACTGTAGTTTACCGCAGAGAACGTCTAATAAGGGTAGGATGATTTCCACAAGAAATTCCCATTTCTTCTTGAAGCCGAAATAAATCTGAGAATGTTTATCAGACATGCTTGGTTTTTACTGCAGGTAGGCTACGTTAATCTTATACAAGTTATATCAATAGCATAGGACGTTGGTAAAATAATGTTACCGTTAGCATTGGTTGAGTGATGGAGGCCAATTTGATTATTGATGTATTTGTAGAAAACCATAAATGCGGTTATAGGCTACCAAGCAAATTGATAACAGCACTAATTGTATCTTTTGACTGTCATCTCATTCTCTTCTGACCATAACCTAGGCTACTAACAGGAGCTAAGTGAGTTAGCCACAACATGTTCGCTAACGTGATGGATGATAAGATAACCTGTCTATGATGCATCCTAAACACCGGGCTGGGACATTTCTGCTCAAAGTCTCAAAAATCATCTGAGTTAACGTTCATTCCCAAATACCCACTAGGCTACTTCAATCCTCTATTTTCAAAGGTGATTCAAGTAAGGAAGAGCATGGCTCAAAGTAATGTAGCTAGGACTGAAACTACATAAATTCATCAAAGTGAATAATTTGTATAATAAACTGCCTCTCTGACACTGTGATCAGCAGCACCGGAGCACCACAGGGAACTGTGCTCTCTCCAGTCCTGTTCACCCTGTACACATCTGACTTCTGCTACAACACCGAGTCATGCCACATGCAGAAGTTTTCTGATGATACTGCAATTGTGGGGTGTATCAGGGACGAGCAAGAGGAGGAGTACAGGAGCCTGGTGGAGGACTTTGTGCAGTGGTACAAACTCAATCACCTTCAACTAAACACTTCAAAGACCAAGGAGATGGTGGTGGATTTCCGAAGGTCTAAGCCCGCTCTGCTACCAGTCTCCATTGATGGGGTCAATGTGGAGGTGGTAAGCACCTACAAGTATCTGGGTCTCCACCTGGACAATAAACTGGACTGGTCAGCCAACACTGATGCACTCTACAAGAAAGGACAGAGCAGGCTGTACTTCCTGAGGAGGCTGCGGTCCTTCAATGTGTGCAGCAAGCTCCTCAGGATGTTCTATCAGTCTGTTGTGGCCAGCGCCCTCTTCTATGCAGTGGTATGCTGGGGAGGAAGCACAAAGAAGAAGGATGCTGGGCGACTTGACAGGCTGGTAAGGAAGGCTGGCTCTGTAGTGGGAGCTGAACTGGAGTGCATCACTTCAATATCTGACAAAAGGACCCTAAACAAACTGATCAACATCTTGGACAATGAATGTCATCCGCTCTACAGCACTATCAAAAACCAAAAGAGCTTGATCAGCTGGAGACTTCGCTCATTGCCATGCACAACTGAAAGGCTGAGGAAGTCATTTGTTCCTAGGGCCATTGAACTGTTCAATGCCTCACTAAAGGGAGAGGCACTGACTGCCCACTACTGCTTACTACTGTTTTACTACTGTTTTACTATTGTACACAGCCTAATGTTTTCACTACTGTTTTACTGCTACACTGTTTTCATGCTATATTAGCACACATGATCAATGGCTGCGGTCAGGCTTCTGATACAATACTGAATGAATGAATGGCTATAACCATATTACCTCAACCTGTTCTTGCACTGAAATAGTTTTTTATTTTACCTTGTCTACATTATACTTTTCTCTCCTTTTTGTCTATATTATTTATGCTGGTCTCTAGACCTTACTCTTGCACTGTTGCACTAATGTTGGACTACTTTTTGCACCTTCACCATGACACTCACTCTCTTGAGCACCTTGCCAGGCATACATAACTAAGGACTATGGTTGGACTACTGTTTGCACCTTCACCATGACACTCACTCCCTTCAGCACCTCACCAGTCCCGGCCCTGTCACTACAAGCGTCTTATGCTTGATCACCCTCAAGCACATTGGACTTTCTCAATTTAACTTATATAGTGTATTTAGTATTTAGTTTTCTTAGTTTTCTTATCTTTCTTATCTTCTACTGTCTTTATTGTACAGTGGAGTTTAGTTATATGTTTATACTTATACTTATGTTTACCATTTCTGCTGTAAGTGCATGTTGTGTGTTATGTCTGTATGCTACTGAGACCCTTGAATTTCCCCTTGAGGATCAATAAAGTATCTATCTATCTATCTATCATTTGTCAACTCGCCGCAATGTAGATTTATTAACGCACCCGTGATGATCTACATCTCCATTTAAACCAAATGTTTTAGAGCGCACGTTGAGAGATGTATCCAGGGCAGGGCTGTACCTACACATATTTGTTGCACGTGCTACAAAAATCATTCTCGATGGATGATTTAGTAGGCTACCAACGTTACACCATTCCGATACAGTTTTGCCTATGGCTATACCGTGAGACTGAGACGCTTTTTGTTGTTTGAAGTGCATGTTTAGGGTGTGAGAGGGGAGTCGATGTGCTTTGATTCCAGCTTGGTAGTTGTAGTCTATGCGATTAAAAATCACGTGTGTGTGAAGTATCCAAACAATGATAACACTTTCATTATGACTGCTTTAGCCACAGACCTGCTGAAATGTATTATACTGATATGCAAAACTATGAACTTTTCTCCAAGAGGTGGCAGCTTAAGTCCGCTTGATACTGTAAGCCATTGGTTCCCAAAGGAGATTTTATTTGGGTCGCCAGCATAGCCTAGTGACAATTTATGTTATGTAATAGGCCTTGCATAGGGCCTACATTAGTTTACACGGTTTACACGGGCCTACATTAGTTTACACGGTTTTGTCCTCCCTCTCCCTCTATGCATTTTTGCATTTAGAATAGATCTGAAACTGGGGGGGCGAACACGTCGCAGAGGGGGCGCCAGTGCGTGGATATCTCAATCGCAAAATTAAACAATATTTATATCGGGCGCCTACCATAGACTAGGCTGGGTGAACCCAGCCTGATCTGGCGGCGATTTCTTTTTCGATTTCTTAAAAGATTGAGCTTGGTTTGGCGAAAGCCAGACTAACCATGGACCTCACAGTTGCACAAACAATAACAGACAGCAGCTCTTCAACTTGGCCTGTTAAAATGTGTATGAACAGTCTAGCGACGCATTTCATGAAGGCCCTTTTTGGACATGTCAGTTATTTGCACCACTGGGTAAAACTGCATTTTGTTTTAGACTACTGGCATTTCATTTGTGCATTGACAATAAATGTGAATATCATATGAACTAGATGACTAAACTCTTGCATATGTAGAAGAAGAAACATTCACAAAAATCCATGGCATGACCTCTCTTCTTGATAGCTGTTGAAAACTGCATGGAACTAACAGGTATTTATGTTTAATAAATAAATAAATAAATAAATAAATAATGCTGCTCCCTTCTGCTTTTCCCAAATACAATGTAGGCCTAGCCTACAGGTGTACCTTTCATCAGTCCAGTTGCAATGGATGGACTGTGATGAACTACCCTACTTGTGATTGTTTAGAGATTTTAAAGGTTTTATAACAATGCTACAATTTTTTTGGCAAGTGCTACAAATCTATTCACCTTTGCAGCGCCAGTAGGCTACTTTCTGTGCGGCGCGCAAACACACATGCCAAACAAGCATACACAAAAGTTTCAAGAGTGGGGGATGGAGTAGAAGATGGAGACTTATTGATTAATGTGATTTATTTTCGCGGAATGGATGTACAGGACTGAGCGGCGGTCATATTTTGTACCGCTATGTGGTACATCTAGTTAATGATGTAATGATGAATAAAAGTTTACATTTGCAGGAGAATGTCTGTAATGTCAAATATTTTTGTACCCCATGCCAACTTTACATTAAGAGTGAAAGAGATAAGAAGGGGGTACCTGTGCTAATGCCTCCAGTGAAGATCCAGGCTCCTGTAGTGACAGCTGCTTTGATCAAACCTTTGCCAAAAACCTGTTTAAGTTTGGGCTGTAGATCAAAGTTTTGCAGACCTCCATGCACTGAGATGAGAAGAGTTGGGAGTTCCAACTGCCACTCATGAACCATCAGATGAAGCAGTGCATCTGCCTTGGTGTCATAGGAGACACGTGTATACTACAATTGGGTAAGCACACACACACACACACACACAGAGCCACACACGATTGATTCAAAGCCAGATCCATAAAGAGAGATTTTCTTACTTTTACTTATATAGTGTATATAACAAATAAATGTAACAAGTGAAGATAGAGGCCAAGCATCAACAATATTGTATGTGATTAATTTAGATTAATTAATCACAGAGTATGTAATTATTGGGGGCCAAGTTGCGAAGGCACATTGTGTTTCTACATGTTCTTACCTATTGTTAGTGTGCTTGCTGAAAGCCGATATCTCAGCAACCCTTTCATGTATCAAAACAAAACTTAATACATGGACATCGGACCCAAGGAATACACTCAAGAAATGTGGTCACCTTTGATCTTTAAGGGGCGCTGCAATTAGCAAAAACATGTTTCAACTGCTATCTCTTCACGTGTGGATTTCAAACTTATCTCCAATGTTTGATAGGGGGCGCTTCAGTTAGCAAAAAAAATATATTATATATCAAAACCAAACTTAATACATATTAAATTTCCTTTAAATAAAGTTTATGTCCAATGAGCTACCAAAGTCTACTCATAACCAAGAGGCATTTGGGCTCCAGTAGGTTTAAGTTTTAGAACAGGCCATTCTTAGAAAAAATAATTCATGAACACTCCCACTTTTGGTAATTAGATAGTAGAGAAGAGGTAATGCTAAGGATTACAAATCCTACGATACAGGTTCAATCCCTACTATAGTCACATAATGAAGGTTTTCTATGTAACACAGGATTTGTAAAATAAGAGCAATACAGAATAGAATGCAGCAGTGAGGCCCAGTTCCCCGAAAGCATCTTAAGCCTAAGAGCGTCGTAAAGTCCCTCTTACGAACGTCTTAAAATTTGCCGACTGTTTCCCGAAACCATCGTAGCTTAAGAGCGTTGTGAAAACACTCATAGATCTACGAGTGCTCCAGAGTTCTCGTTACCGGCTTAGAGCGTCTTAACAGTACATCTCACTGAGGTCACCAACAGGACATACAGAGGAATTACAACTTAGAATACATAATCCAACTTATGTTCCCATTCTTTATTGTGTTTACCTGTGATGAATCAGATTTTAGCGTGCAAAATAGCATAGCCTACATTTAATGGTCATAATAATGTGATGAAAAGCGGACAAAAATGCAATCAAGGTATGAAACGAGACGTTGCCAGAATAGTTTGCCATTATCTTTGCTAAGTGAGGGATATATTTTATTAGGCCTATGAGGTAAAAGCAGAGAAAGGAACATGTGGTTTAGTCTGTAGGCCTACTGCATCAAAATCTAAACCTACACTCACTTTCTTACTCGACTTCTTTCTTATATTCAAACGTGTTCTTAGGTGACACAGCGAAAAATGATTGCATGGTGCAACAATCTAATCTTAAATAATTACAATTATTTATGTCTGTGTGTGGTATAACCAGGGCCTGAAGTTAACTTTTTTGGCCACCAGCCACTGGCAGGTGAATTTTGAAATCCACCTGCCACAGTGGTTTTTTACCAGCCAAAATTATTTTGTGCCCAAAATAAAGGTGAACGGCTCAGAAAATGCATAAGAATGGTTCTTGAACTTGTACAGAATACACATTACAGTATTCAAGTAAAAGTAAAAAAGTACTTTGTTAATAAATTACTCAAGTAGGCCTAACAAGTTACTTTTTTGTAGGCCTACATTTTTATATTTTTGATGGACCTTTAAAGGGATACAAAAGTATCCTTTATGCCTATTTGCTTTTCTCCTCCTCTGTAGGCTAATCATATAGTCAAACATATTTTAAAAGCCCAATTCAAATATATTTTATTTAATATACTTTGTCATAGCCAGAATAAACATTACGTGGCTATGGATTGAAAATCAGTCTTCCAATACATTGCAGCTGATTCTTCTGCTTTGCATTGCTAGAAGTCTGGTTATAACTTCACCATACAGACAATGTAACCTAAAAACAATGGCTATATTATGGGTAGACCTATATTTAGCCTATAATAGCCTAGGCATATCCATTCGGGTAGAGCGACAGAGCAGGCTATCTGTTTTCTCAGCCGACCGTTTCATGTCATGTCCTGCAACATTGAGGCTACATAAATGAATGCTAGGCTTTTTCTAACTTGTATGCTCGATTTCCAGTGCATTTGCTTTGCTTGTAAATTAAGTTGTAGGCCTACTTTCCTTGTCCAATGTGACTGTTGAACGATGTTGGCCAGAAATGAATATATGTGGAAGTTTCCGTGTCATGCCATACCTCTAGTCTCGTTGGCACTCTGGCAGCCTCACCAGAAGATGCAGCAACTAGCAGGACGTCATTGCGTTAACTGAGTTGTTAGCTATATAGAACATCTACTTCTGTGTAGTAGCAGATTCTCTGGTAGGCTACATAGGCCAGCCATCACTTTTATAATCGCGGGGAAAGGTAGCAATGCTTTCTGAAGCCCTGTTTCTTTTCTCCCACGCCGTTGTGTACCGGGGGAGAGGTGCTCTTTTCTCCCTTGAGATAGCTTACTTTCTCCAATAATAAACTTGTTCTCGTAACGAAAGGCAATTGAAAATGTAGCGGAGTAAAGAGTACATTTCCTACGGCAATCCCGACAGTGCATCTCCTTGCTCAGTGTTGTCTTATTGGCTACCCGCCAACGTGGCAGGTAGATTGACAGTTTCACCCGCCAAACACAAAAGTTACCCGCATTTGGCGTGTGGGCGGGTGCCAATTTCATGCCCTGGGTATAACCTACTTGGGTTGCTTACATGCATATGTCAAAGTGTTTCAAAAAATCCAGTGGAAACTAGATGGCAGAAGTGTGTAGGCCAATCTGCCCAGCAGCTTTTTCTACTTTGTCACCTACAGAGTTTGACAGGTACGATCTTTCAAAACGCCATGTTATTTCCCATAGAAAATCCACGCCCGGAAGTTGGATGGATACGGAAGTTAGGAGGCGGGATATATTCTGGAGAGGTCTATAGGGAGGGAAACAGAGCCGTATGGGAAAGTAATCTCATCGCCATCTAGTGGTTGCGTTCCTAGAGTTTAGCGGAGGGGATGGGATTTTTTTTTAGAAAAAATATATCTCGGTGCACATTGGGATCTTAATTTAATGCCTTCCATATGTTAGGCACTGGGGTCACCTCTATTGCTTCAAGTGGTCATACCTTATTTTTAGGATCAGTTGAATTGTTTTGAGTTTTTGTCGTAACATGGTGATAACAAACTACAGTTGCATGTGACGTCACAGGTTTGGGCGCTTAATCTCTAACTGATCAATACGGCAATTTGCTTAACTGGCTTACATATTTTTGTAATAACGGAAGGTGATGTAAACCGCGTGGTGATAACCTTTATGTCTGGATAACTGGTGTTGTGCTTCTACTCACATGAAGAGCTGGCAGTAAGTGGCAATGCTAACCAGGCTAATAAACAAACCATGCTACCGTGAGTAATGTCGAAGGGTAAAGTCACGTGGCTTTTTTGTAGTTCGTTTATGAAACAAAAGGAGCAATTTCGATTTTTTTAAATAAGGCAAAATAGGGTCTGACATTTTTACAGTTAGAAGATTATTACTGTATAGACACTGAAAAATATTTTTGGTGGATAAGATCGCTGATTTGGCTTCACAGTATTTTTTTTTTAAATAGGTCGATGAGATTACTTTCCCTCCCTATGGGACTTAACATTGGAGCTGCTCTTCGATAGGAACGCAACCACTTGGGGCGCTGGTTTTCACTTTCCCTCCCTATTCATGGGTTTCACCAGGTCCCTTACCACAGGTGTATAAAATTAAGCACCATGATTATGAATGCAGGCTGCATGGTGCTTGATTAATACACCTGTGGAAAGGGACCGGATGAAACCCATGAATACCCCAACCAATTTTATCAATGAAAACTTCCTCAAAAACTTCACATCATAGGCTTTCTGGCGATATGATTGGTTAAGGGATTTGTGGCGCGAATTTATTTTACTACGTGAAGGAAAAATCAAGAGTTGACGTCTCCCTCCACTAGAGGAAAAACAGCAGGAAGCACTATGCATCGTTGATCTTGACGTCGTCTAAAGGAGAAACTACTGGATCTGAGGTAAAAACAAGTCTTTTTAAGTTATTACTACTTGTTATCCATGTTATTACTTCAAAATCGTTTTTAAAAGTTATTTTTGCTGGTAATTACACCTTGTATGCATGGTCGTAACATAATGCGTGTGTGTGTTCACTTCAGCTGATATGACAGCTGGTATTTTAGCACACCGTAATCTTTAGTAAAGTCATTATTTTCAGTCATTTCTGGGGGGTTACTATATGTCAACCAAGATTACAGACCTACTAGGACTGACATTTTAACGATTTGTTCTATTTTGAACGATGTTCCTTGCTTGTCAGCTGATACAGAAAACTAGCTAAGTTAGGTAACGTTAGCATCAGAAGAGGCTGCAACATGTCCCTGACGCGTAGTCGCGATAAAGTTCACCCGTGCTTCATGACTGCCAACTTTATGTCAAGTACACCTAATCGGTATTTTATTGTCAAATAAACCTTTCATTATTCGTAATATGTATAGCACAATTTACAGTCGTTTGTAGCGAAGTCCTTAGATAGAAACATCTGACATGAATGACAACGTTAATGTTACGTTACCGACGTGAAGACTGTGTTGATCACCGATGGTGTAACGTAAGGATTTTATTCATTGACTGCTGTTTTCATGAATACACGACTGAAGATTTGTTATAAATGTGTCTTAGTATTGTTTAGCTTTTAGGCTGTAAGGTTGGCTGCTACGATTATGAGGTTTTTGGGTGGCTAACTATGATGGGAGCTCATACACCCAAGCCTACTCGTCGACACATTATTTTCTAAGGGGGTGTTTTGTCTTTACGCAACTGCAGTAGCCTATGCACGGTGTGTATGTGTATGCATACGCTGTTTAGATGTTTTCTGTCATATCTCCTGACTCATGTTCATGAATCAATGTTTGCTTGTAAGCTGGTATGCTATGTATGGTTTAGCCAAGGCAATAACACCTAGTGAGCTCTGAGACTAATGTTACCTCTCCAAGCAATATTGGAGTCCTCCAGTGACAATAATACTTTTAGTGAAAAGAGTCATGGTTGGTGGTGATTTAAGATTATGTGGAAGTAATGTAAAATAAAACTAAACAACCTATTTACTATCAGACCTGTGATTTTTTTTTTTGTTATTTTAGATGGAGGGAGAGAAGTATGTGCAACTGAGCCGACTGCTGATGGCAAACATGACCCCAAGGACCACGGTGGCATGGACATGGGACATGGATGGGTAGTTTCTGGATGAAGAGGAAGACAATGATGTGGTAGAGGAGGAGAGTAATCTCCCATCATCCTCAGCTGGGTAAGCATGTTTGTGTGTGTGTGTGTGTGTGTGTGTGTATGTGTGTGTTCGCCCAACTGGGCGTATGCACATTTCTGGTTGTGATAAGAGTGTTGCTTATAACAATAATGACCGGGATTATAGTGATAATAGTTTGGTTAGATTTGTAATTCAATTTCTAATTTTCTTATCTGACAATTTCTTTATTTTGAGCTTGGTCAAGTCCCATGTTAGGTAGAAAGCATACACTTTGCCTATCCTTCTAACACAGACAGGGACACCAACTCCAGTAGCATTTACACCTCATCGTCTGATAGGCTTAGATGGACACACACACACACGCCACAGCTGTGACAACACGCACACGGATCTGGTGTGAATGCGGCGTTAGTGTATCACCTTATGTGTAGGGCAAATGATATCGATAATTATATATTGTATCAAATTATATGCTGTATGGTTGTTAAATGTATTGAATTTCTTCTAATGTTTTAATTGTTTATATGTGCGAATGTTAATATTAATTGATGCTTTGATCATCATGTTAAAGTATTTTGTTGATCTTTGTTATACTGTTGTCTTGTCATTCTTGTAGTTCTAATAGTTACTGCTTGTTTGTAAACATATGTTTTGTTATTTACCTGAAGTTGTTGTTCCTGATTATTTAATGAAATTGTTAAAGACTTATCTAAATAAAATGATTTATTTCTTCTTTCGTAAACCTAACACATGTGCCAGTGTCTCTTATTCTTGTTTTCATAGTAGAATGAAGCACTAAGATATCCTATATTTAGCTATGCATCTTGTTTTGATGGTAAAACATCTTATATTTGTTACATGACCATTATATCTGTGTATTTTTGGTCAGATGTCAAACCAGGAAAGGAAAACATCCTACTCTTTAAAAATTCTACATGTTACTGCGACTTGCAGTTATGAGTAAATTAATCATAACTTCTGAACCAAAGGTGATAAATTGATTCTGTTTTTTTTCACTGAGGAGATCACAACACTCTCTATCTTTCACACACTATATATACAATAGACATTAGGTGAAAAGCAAGATTCATCTTTACAAATTGATATTTTCGTGTTTTTTGATGTTGAATTTTGAAGGTATTGTTTAAAAACAATGTGTGTTACACTCAAACTTATTAACTATGATATGTACCATTTTAAAGGGCTAGTTCTCCTGATTACAATGGTGGGTATATCTTATCTCTGCCATAGCATGGCCACACAATAAGCCTTTTTGTCTCACAAGGGCATCAAGTATGAAAAATCGGAATGTTTTGTGCCGTCTGCAAAGGTCTAATACATTTATCATAACTTTTGAACAAAAGGTGATACATTGATTCTGTTTTCATCACTGAGTAGAGTACAAAACTGTGAATCTCCCATACACTCTAAGTTTTTCTCTATCTACAACAGAAATTGGGGGAAAAATTAGATTAATCTTGACAAACTGATAGTTTTGTGTTTTTTGGGGTTGAATTTTAAAGATATTTTTTAATATGTGTGTTCTCCTCAAAATTATTTATTATATTTTATACCATTTGAAAGGGCTATTTCTCCTGATTATAATGGTGGGTAAATTATATCTCTGTCATGTAGCATAATCACGGCGCGGTCTGCAAAGGGTTAAACTGTAGGCCTATAGCTGTGACGTGTAGTCACCTGACATCACCATCAAATCAGAGGATATTTCAGAACTATTAACGTGGACAGCTCCCCTTAACCCTTAAAGGTGTAGGTTTTTGAACGTTCTAAGTTCTGCAACAATTGAAGGTTCTAAAATTCTATGTTGAATTCAATGAACCCAGATATTCTTTAGAACGTTCATTTCTCAACATTCCCGTCACACTGGTGTGACGGTACTCCTTTAAGGGTTAAGAGCATCTTAAGAGCAGTGCATGCGCGTTCACACTACGAGCATGTTCGGGAAACAGTCGGAAAAACCAAACGAACGATCGTTCGAATCCAGCAAAACCCTTCAGTGACGTTTAAAGCTTCGGACGTCATCAAACCGTGCTTATGCCAATCTGATATAACCTTCAACACACTGGGTCGACTTTGGTGCCTCAGTGTCAAACGTTCCATCACTAGCATTTGGGTCCCAACCTTTAAAAAGGAATTCCAGGATTTTTTCATATAAATCTCTTTCTCGAGGTCACTGTGTACTATAGGTAAAAAAAAAAAACTCAAACAATCGGTTTTACCTAGGTTGAGTTGTTGCAGTTGTTGCTTTTTTTCAGGCTATGTTTTCACCTCTGACAGCTCACAGGAAAAGTGACACTAGTAGTCACCTTTCTTGAAATAATTGAAAAGATTGAAATGTTAATAATATAATGGGGCAGGGTGTCCGCGCGGTAGTAAAAGGTAGTAAAAGGTAGTAAATAGAATCTACCAAAATTAAGGCCCTTGAAAGGTAGTAAAAGGTAATAAATGCAATTTGACTTGGTAGTAAATTTTTCATCACCACCTCAATATATAATGAGTTTAAATTTTTTGCTTAATATTTGTGTCTACATGTTTTAACTTAATCTTGCCTAATTAAAAAATATATACGTGCTAACAGGACCTGAGTGAGTCGGAGTCGATAGCAATGACGTAGAAGTAAACTGTGTAGAGTTCCGTGGTTGACAGCCTATCAGCGACGCCAACAAACAACATTTTCGCCTTTTTCAGTTGTTTTACAGGGATGCAAACAACGCGCTTTTTCGGTGTCTCCTTCAAGTTGCTTTGGGCGACTTATATGAATCGTGCAGATCCGAAGAGTTTTTTAGGGGCCGGGGATGCAGGGATGCTTTTCGGGGACTCTCGCGTTTTCACGTCATCTAGGCCCTACCGCAGGCTACCAGAGCAGCGTTTATCATATGGGCCTGCTTGTTGTCCGGTGCTTCTGTCACTCATCTGATAATATTTGTTCATGTAGCAAAGGAGCGGTAGATGTAGGCCTAGGCTAGCCTATAACTCTGATAGCAGCTAAGAAAATATAGGCTACACTCACTCCGTTAGGAGGCAACTCTCAGTTTACACTAGGCTACTTCAGCTGTTTTAACAACTGTGGACTTGACTAGTGTAAGCTTTCGTTCAGCTGACGGTAGCGCTGCCATCTGACTGTGATCATCCAGAACCGTGCAATAAAATTCCACCTAGCCCATCAGTAACAAAGTTCGAACTAGTCACTGACATAGTAACCGACAACATTTTTTTTAACGTAACCTAGACCTAGTATCTAATGTTACGGAATTGCAAGAAAACGAGTGAAAACAATTCCTTACTTTTAACCACGCAAGTGCGCGTGTCATTTATTAAAAGGTAGAAAACTGAATCAAAGACGGCACTGTCCATCAACAAAAACAGCATGCAGTTTAAAAGTCCCGTTATTTAAAGAGACAGCGATCACTCAAGACAGACCTACACAACTGAGCGATGAACGTGACATTCTTTGAATAGCCTATAAAACACTGCATTTAGATGACAACTGCGTGAAGAACCACGCTAATCTAGTTAATGGCGAATTAAGTTTATGGCATTCACATTTAAATCATGCAATAGCCTATGAAAACTTGATCAGTTAAATTGTTCTCATAAAAGGAACAGCAGGCCTACAAAATATTCCTAATAGGCTAGTTTTATTGCAGTGACAGAAAACTGCAACATAGGAGTTTTAAAACCATGTTAAATTTGAAAGCATCTAGCTAGTGACAGGAGGGTTTAGGGGGGAAAAGAAACTCTGTAACCTACTTGATTCCACAGTCAATGTTCAGTATTTGGCCTATAATTTAGCCTATAATATTGGCATTTGAATCCATGAAAACTAACCAAAATCTATAATTTCCTATCGACAACAGACCCCAGTAACGCATCGAATCGCATTGCTACACATTTTGAAGTATTGAAAAGAATCAAATCATTAGCTTAAAGAATCTATATTGTATCAAATTGTGATTAAACTTGATTTACACTCCTAAATGGCATCCTTACCTACCTACCTAACTGTTGTTTTGGGAAGTATTTATCATGCAAGCATCGTGCATCCATGCTGAGTAATGCAATGAAATCATAGTTTTCAATTTTGCATTAGTAAAGCAGTCCACTGATGTGCATGTTTTCACGGACTGCTTTAGTGTCAAATGTGCAACAACAATACCATACCAATAATAATGGCTTTATATATCCATAGAAATAGATTTCTGGGCCTATCCTTAGACTGGAGTTGTTGTTTTTTTTTTTTTTTTTTTTTGGGGGGGGGGGGGGGGTAGTCGGTGGTGTTTGTTCTTCATTTTTCACCACACATGTTTGGTGTTTTAGCGTAATTTGTGCCAAGGTTATCATTCACCTTATTAGGGCTAAGGGCTGGTTAGGATAACTCAAGGGCTAGGGTTAAGGTAAGGACAACTGAAACTGAACTCGACACTACAAAAAAACATTGTCATTGACAATCACCATACTTAATGATCACAATTAGAAATTATTAGTGTACCTAATAATAGCATAAGTATATATGATTTATACCTTATAGCAAGTAGTAAGTCGTGCTTTGCATACCCCCCCAAAAAAAGGGCTGCTGCTTGATGTCGTGTTGGTAGTAAAAAATATTGTGGAGGTAGTAAAAAAGGTAGTAAAAGGTAGTAAATTCAACTCTATGATTCCTGCATATACCCTGTGGGGGAACATTTTAAAAAGCTGAATTCTTGAAAGGCCTCTTGGTGCTTGACCTCATCATGCCCTGCTGTCACACAAACCATGGCTTTGCTGCTATGACCTCCTCCTTGGAATTCGATTACACCATATGCATCTGTAGGTGAAGCCTGTGTATGTTTGGTCACTGACCACTTCTCCCCCTCCACTGTATAATCTTCATTCTTAACAGCTGAACCCGATAAGAGGCCCACATGCTGACTGGACAATCGACCACAGCAACATCTGGTTGAGGAAAGAGCAACAGACAAAAATATTTTACAATCATTCTCTCTTTTCACAATACACAAACACACAGAGAAAGCAAGAGAGAGAGAGAGAGAGAGAGAGAGGCTGCATTTACACTGGCATGCCTTGATGTTCTTATTTTCTGCCTATATCCGATTTTTTGGACTACATCTACATTTGAGAGAAGCCCCTATGAGATATGTGTTTGCATGTTTCTAACTTGTATAACACTTGAGGCAATCCGCATGCACACCCAAGGAATTTTGGTCACTGAAATGAAAGCAAACAAACAGACAGCACTGCAAATGTACGAAATAAACTTGCATTAGAGTATTTCAGTGGCTAGTTGTTTACTTTCATTTCCAAAGTATCTTGAGAAGTCCGCATTCTTTCATTAATTCATTCATTGCAGCTCTACTTTACTCTTTTGACTTGTAGTGGCACAGTATATTCCTCCATTACCGAAATGCATTCATTGCAAAGTAAACACCTGGGTTTATTAGGCTGTGTAAACAATACTTGTCAGTCCATTCTGACTGGAACTGCCGTTTAGGCTTTAACATTATGGTTACTGCTGCCAACATGGGAATTCCTGTGTAGGTTATACTGTAGGCGCGTCCGTAAATTGGCATTCCGAGCGCTCTGAGCACTGAAACTTTTTAACAGAGTGTTATTCTATTTTCAGTGTGTCCTAGTGAATTCACCAGCGCACCCTGTTATATCTGACAGACCAAACTCACCCAGCGCACCCTAAGCCTGTTATATCTGACAGACCAAACTCACCCAGCGCACCCTAAGCCTGTTATATCTGACAGGCCAAACTCACCCTAAGCACCCAGCGCACCCTAAGCCTGTTATATCTGACAGGCCAAACTCACCCTAAGCACCCTAAGCCTGTTATATCTGACAGTCCAGTGATAGACGTGAGCCGCGCAACATTGTTTACTTTTGCAGTCAATTTTGCTGTCGTTTTATTTGATTGATGTATTCACAACACACCACATGATTGGCACAATGTATTCACATGTCGACTTTTTTGCTGCGGAAGGGGCGAGATATGTGTAGACAACTGCCATATTTGCGTTACAAACTAACCCCATGTATTTCTATTGAGCATTTTTGAGTGCTGTATCTCCTCATTAGAAAGTCTCTGCTTGAGCTAGGTAAAACTGATTGTTTTTGTTTTGTTTCGTACTGACAGTACTCGTTGACCTCAAGAAATGGAGATCTATGTGAAAACTCGCCGGATTTCTCCTTTAAACTTAAACAGCTGCCTGTTGGATGGGTAAAATAGTCATCTTTGGGTCTTTGAGTCTGGATAATAATAATAATAATAATAATAATAATAATACGCTTTATTTGTATAGCACCTTTCATACACAGAATGCAGCTCAAAGTGCTTTACATTTGGAACATGTAACACAATAAAAAAAATCAGTCATTCTTCTTTGTTGTTGTGGCTGTTTATGATCCAATCAGCAACATATCAGAAATACTTAGTAGAGTATATAAGCTTTGCTAACAAATGCTTAGACTTAAAAAAGCTTAGGCCCCATTCATGTGGACGCTTATGTGGTTAGCCTTAGTATTTAGTATGTGTTGTGATTATATGACTTTATATACAAACATTTAAGGAACACAACAACCAGAAGACTGGCAGCTTTAACACTTATTGGTTGTGAATTTCATTTGGGATGAAAATGATTTCAGAGATGTTGCAGGGACTGGATATCTTTGCAGTTGGTTCAAGAATAGTCCATTTGAATTTTAAAAATGGCTTGTATATTCAGAGGGTTCAGGTTATTCAGTGCTATTGTAGCCAACCGACAGCTGTTTTACCTGTCAGTGGGTTAAAGTTCTATTTTTGTGACCTAACCATTATATCTCTATGCACACAAAACACATAACATTACCCTGTATTTGTGGTTTACCTGTTGGGGTCTTTGCTGGGAAGAATGTAAATACACTCTCTCTTCTGAAATGTCTTCTCAACCCAGGCCTTTTGACTCTAAGGGAGAAAACAGATAAAAGGGTCAGACATTAGCATTTGTGTAGCGCCATATATGGGAGACCTTCATTTGTGCATTTTAAGGAATGGATGTCAAATAAATGGACTTAGGCATGGATGTCAAATAAAGCACATATAAACAGTTTTTTTAATTAGTATTTTAATTATCACTTACAAGAGATCAGTGTTTGGAAAGTTACTGAAAATTAGTAATTAGTTACAGTTACTAGTTACTTCTTTCAAAAGTAATTGAATTACCTTACCAATTACTGTATATCAAAAGTAATTAGTTACTAGAGAAAGTAACTTTTGAGTTACTTTTAAGTCTGCTTTTAAAATGTCAATATGAACAGTACTGAAGTCACACACACAATAAACCTAATTTTTAGACCTATTTATTGTAGTTTCAACGGGCCTTCAAATCAATAGCCTTGTGCATGAGTTCTCAAACTTTTTCCGACCACAAAACATTCCACAATGCATGAAGGCTTCCCTGACCTTTTTTTGTGCCACCCTCACCATTTAGGTGGTTTGATAGATATGTACAGCACACTGCCTACTGCTTGCCTTCTACTACTACTAGTATGCATGGTGGTGCACTGACACTGAATTCTGCAATATAGTAAGTTATTATTATCATTATTATTGCAATCCTATAAGCTACTGTACATGGAATGAGTTCAATGGGATGTAATGTGAAACAATGTTAAATGGCTTATTTCCAAAGCAGTTATTGTCTGCTCACACACACATACAACCTTAGGTTATCCTCATCCTGCTTTGAACACAGTTGTATTATATAGCATTTTAAGCACCACCAGTTTGGGAAAAGCCTGCGCTTCACAAGTGCTGACCTACCGAAATAAGTTCTAATGCGTATCCGAGGGTTTGGGGTTGTCGCGCACTATGCAGAAGGTTACTCTTCGGCTGATAAGGTGTTCCAGAGAGAAGTTGCATGTTCTGTCGCAGACAAATGAATCCATAACACCTAGGACGTCAATTCCGATGTAAACATACTGTGCAAATAACTCAAGTCGCTGTAGTATGTACGGTAGGCTATTTGGAGGTTTCTTTATCTGGTAAGTGAAATCTGCATTTTCCTCTCGAGTTAAACGTGTGCTTGCTTGTATATATATAGGCTACTGTATAGGCCTATTGGTGTTGTGGCGTGGCTATGTTGTAAGAATGAGAAATTGATATAACGAGGCTTTTGCGCAATAGGCGAAAAAGAGCAGAGATAAAATAAACAACAATGCGCTTTTACTGTAGTGGAGCTTACGAGATGGAAACAAAAGGGAAAAGGCTTTTAAGATGCCCATTTAAATTGTAGCCTAATGCACTCGTGTGTGTTTTAGCATAAATACGAAATAAGGAGGAATGTGAGGAGGCTCCTATTAACTGTAAAGAATGCATCTGCAATCTAAACATGTACACAATCGCTGGAAACACAGCTAATGTCGGGAGACGTTAGATCAGAAGCAGCAAATGTGCATCTGTCATCTTGTCTGCAGTCGTTCATTCAAGATCAACAAAGTAACGCAAATAACAAACTCTTTGAAATTTCAGTAATTGTAATTGCATTACTTGATTTACAAAAATACTTTGTTACATGCTCTTTACCACTAAAAGTAGTGGAATTACAGTACTTACTTTGTAACGCATTACTCCCAACACTGCAAGAGACAGAATCAGATAAAAGCTGTTTTCTAAAGAACATTTGATTCAAGTTCAGCGTATGTTGCAAACTATTAGTTTCTCAGCAAAAGCAACGACGAAACAGTAACAAATAAATGTAAAAATGTATCGATCGTGGAGTTGTATAATAAGCGGGATAATGTATAGAACGCCGGTCATTATCGGGAAAATAAGACCCTTCAGGGCGAAGCAAGACCCCTCCTGCTGGCAGGTTGGGGTCCGGTTCACTCTGTCGGGACTTCATTTCCCGATAATGGCTGGCGTTCTATACATTATCCCTTAACAATATTCTACATTATTCCACTGCTTGGTTGAATTTCCCATTGTCCTACGTAATTTAGAACGACCATTAACCGTATGTTATCTGCACACCTATGAAGTAGATCAATTTTTTGGCCGTATCACTTGTATAATAATTCGCCAAACTCATTGTGAAGTTTAAATGAACTGTCACGTTGCATCCGAGCTGTAAAATGCAGACGTTCAGAACATTGCAACATTGTAGCATATGACGGAGGTGGCTTTTAGCTAGATGGATGACAGCAGGCTATGTAAAATAGCGATGTTTCAAAACTAAAGTTCATCAGAATCTTGGGATACGCCCGCTTGACAACGGGAGAGATAGAACTAACGACTGGCCTTTGGCCGTAGTAGCAACCATCCATTTAGAACTAGTAACGGCAGTTTGTCCTGTGAGTTGAGAAATTAGTTGATATGTGTCGGAAGAAATTAGTTCTACAAACAAGACAGTTTTAGCGATTAAAACGTTTAAATTGTAACAGGAAATGAACACAACGCAAGTGGCAACAGTGGAATAAGCGGGATAATGGACTCCACGGTGGTCTGTTCACAGAAGTTAATGCACTACGAGGTTTAAACGGCCCTCCGCTTCGCGTCGGGGCCGTTTTACAACCTCGACCGTGCATTAACTTCTGTGAACAGACCACCGTGTCGTCCATTATCCCTTACATAATTGTAGAATTTTAACATTAGGGCAATTCCATGCAAAGGTCATCCTTACCATGGAAAAAAAAAGTTGTGCATACGCAAATAGAACTGTTGTTAAAATCTTCATTTAGGTCTATATTTTATTGTTTGTAACTGATCTGATTGAATTTGATGGAGAATGACACTCTTTTTACATCATAAATATGGTGTGCAACCATACAGAAACAACATATTTCACATGGTAATATTATACATATTTCAAAAGTGGATAAATGGACCCAATGTTCAAACAAATTGTGTCATTTGACAAATTCCAGATTGACAAGGGAATGGTAGAGTAATGTCTACATTTGTAAGGCTTTTGTTTTTAAGTCAGCAAGTTCCATGGCCATGTCACATCCATAACGTTTTATAGGAAAAGTTTATGCTACACATACAGTGTTGATGCGACAATGTCCATAGTGTCTGTGCAAAGCTGATTTATATCAATGTAAAGGTGTGATGACCAAATTGTGCCCCTTTCTTACTTTTAAAACCTTTAATGGTGCGTTATGGATGTGACGTTATGGATGTTACATAATGTGAATTTACAAGACTGGGGACTTTATTATACCTCAAAGCCGATAAAACGTCTGTTCTGGTGGCATGTCAGTTTCAACGCATTTCAACTTTCAAGATTATTAGGTTGATCAAAACCACAGGGAGGCCTTGCCTAACCATTAGCAAAACAAACATAATATTAAAATACCTCCAGTGATTAGCCTAGCCATAGCCTATTTTCAAGTGGCCTAATAACGAAAATCTGAGCGATTATCATTTGAAGTGTCAGGTCCTCTGTAGCTAATACCCACAGAGTAACATGAGTAAGGGCAGCAATAAACTAGATGTACCGCATAGCGGTACAAAATATGACCGCCTCTCAGTCCTGCATATTCTCTTCGCAAAAATAAATCACGCTTGTCAATTTGTCTCCATCTCCTACTCCTGCAACTCATGTGCATGTAAATGTGTGCATATGTGAGTTTGCTTTTGTTTATAAGAGTGTGTGTGTGTGTCTGTGTGTGTGTGTCTGTGTGTGTGCATGTGCGTAGGGGTGCCTGTGTTTGTGTGTTTATGTGTGTGTGTGTGTGTGTGCGTGTGTGTTTGCATGCCCACATGCGTATGCGTGCCTGTGTGTGTGTGTTTATGTATCTGCATTCATGTGGGTGGGTGTTTGTGCATGTGTGTGTGTGTGTGTGTGTGCTTGCCTGTCTGTATGTGTTTATGTGTGTGTGTGTGCTTGCCTGTCTGTATGTGTGCGACTGTGCGTGCGTGCGTGTGTGTGTGTGTGTGTGTGTGTGTGCATGTGCGTGTGTGCACGTGCGCGTGCATGTAATTTATGTGTGCAAATCACAAATGAGTGGGTATGGGTTAGGTTGATGCAGGCTCTTGAGACTAACATACCATAAATATGTTGTCATCTTGGGTGCAACGGTTCAGGTAGGGCTAGTTATTTAGGGGAGTGGCCACCAAGTTTCATGTTCCCTGGTGTTTCAGTAACCCGGGAATCACTGACCAAAATTGATGACAGTAAAAAGAAAACAATTAATTTCTTTTTTATATTTTAAATTACTTGTTGTCCTGATTCTTCCTGTGGATCTTAGTGGGCACTGAGGAAGCAATAATTTCATCGCTAGTCTTTCATGATTACTATTTCAATTGTTTCATATCAAAATTCACTACTTAATTATGTGTTTTATGTAGTTTGTCGAGGACTGGTTCAGACACGTCACATCCATAACGCCAGTTTTTCCTACATAATGCATTACGAAAATGACGCATAGTTTCAAAAACACACTTTTTGTGTTCATTCAAGTCTCCTTCATGGTACATATATCATAGTTTCGGCAGTTTCCTTCAAAATTCACAGAGTTTGTAGAAAACCTGTAATCTCTCACAAAAGTGTGTCCATTTCATGTCACATCCATAACGCTGATAAAATGCCTTGTATTCTTAGGATGAAATTGATTATATGAAATTTGAGGATTTCTCAGTATTCAGAGGACAGAGGTTGCATTAAATTATGCAGATTAATTCACTGAAACTAATTTTGCCTCCACTCTAAGGCATTTTGTTTACCAATATGAGTCCAATTGTCACATCCATAACGCTGGAACTGCCCATTAATAATAAATGACACATAGAGCCAGTGTTAATTCGTTTCTCTCTTCATTTATGGTTAGGATGCAAAAAATAGGCCTACAGTGCTGGAGAAAACAAATGCAGTGATTAGTTTCACCCTGCTGAGAAGACCGGTGCTGTAACAGCACTGATATTTTCGCAGTGGCACAAGGCTAGTGATATTTTAACAACACTATTTTAATCCCAGGTTTTATTCTGGAAGCTACTTTTCCTAACAAGCAAAGCCTTCTTTCTACTTCTATACTGCATTAATGACTATACAATATATGCTTCATGTTTTCATCTGCATGTGTTCATTTATAGCCTACTCTGTAGCTAGGTGCCATTTGCAATATTACAGTAAATGTTCCACAGGTATAGTCTACCATCGTTAGACTTGTTTAAGGTGTGTGTAGCTTTTGTTTTCTATTACTAAACTACACTTGCTCAGTTTGAAAATACTACAAGGTAGTAGGCTACCAGTCTGCGGAGTCAAACCAACCTGGTAACTTGCTCTCCCCGACCTAGAGAGTCACAAATTGCTTTATAGCAGTTGTACAATAACCTACTGTTTGTATTAAATTGTGTAATAGTGCCAGTTGACATGGCTCTTCAAAGATTATCTTTGCCTGTTTGTAAACAAATCCACATGTACCATGTCTAGGGGGAAGGGTGCAAAGTAACCATGAGTGGTATTTAAGACAGTTGTCTAACATACAAATAGTCTAGGGGTAGCCCAGTAGCAAGAAAGCCCTGAAACTGCACTGGTTACCTTTAAAGGGATTAAACCTACTGTAAAGCAATATTTCCCCATGGCAGGGGAGAGTTGATGCATCTCATGGAGGTGATCCTGGGCTGGGCTGTGTGCGTCCAACCATGTGCTTTTGTTTGTTTTGATCCTCCTTGTGTTCAGATCCCACCCTCACCTGTCAAACTCTTTGGCCATTTTGTTCTCATCTGTGTCTTGTTTGGCTTGTTCTGTTAATTATCTGCCCACCTGCTCTTTTTGTCCTAATGATTTGGCCTATTTATTCTGTGTTGTGTCAACCCCAGTTCAATTTGTCAGATACAGTAGTTCCAGGATTTTTTAAAGCTCTTAATGGATTATTAGCCCTTTCTTACATCACAGAGCTTTTAACTCCCTACTCTGCCTCAAGGTCACTCAGGTCATCCTCTCAGCAACTCCTCACAGTCCCATACGCACATCGTAAAACCAAAGGAGATAGGGCTTTCTCAGTAACTGTCACTAAACTTAGGAATAGCCTCCCTCCCCATGTCAAATCTTGCCAAACTATCTCCAGTTTTAAGTCTAGTTTAAAAACCCACCTTTTTACCCTTGCTTTTAGCTCTGTCTAAATAACTCTCTGGTTTTCTTATCCTTACTGGTCCAATTTTTTTTATTGATTTTGTTGATTTTTAGTATTATCTTATTTTGGACTTTTTAGTAGCCCCTTTCTGCGTTTATTTTTTATTTATTCATTTAGTCTATTTTTTATCTCTAGTTTTATGAGCATTGTAACCTTTATCTCTGGTCTTATTGTCATATTGACGCCTTTACTATATATACAGTATACCCCGTTATTTATTTTTATTTTGTTTATCAATCTCCCTCTTGCTTTTTTGTAAGATAGCCCTATGAAGCACTTTGGGTCAACTGTTGTTGTTTTAAATGTGCTATGTAAATAAAGTGACTTACCTTGGGATAACCCATCACCAAGATATGCAAACAAATAGAATAATATCCAAGAAAACATGTGCGGTGGTCATGTCATGCTTTTTTTTTTTTTTTTAATTAGAATACAATGCATGCACTGCCAGCATTCATGTCTTCCCTCAAGGGAAGCCCTGGCCTTTGTTCGTCCTTGTCCCAATACTACTGTCCTACTGTGTTGTACAGGTTTGTGTACTAGTATTAGTTTAATACCATCTAAAATCACTGGAACCTAAAGGCTCTTGGAGCTTATTGCTTTTCCAAAATGACTACAATTATTCATAAAATAAATGCACAGCAACAAGAAATGTAATGATTTATTTATATATAATCATTCTTCCACCTAGAAATATATTTCTTATATCAGAATGGTTGCAAAGTAATGTTGAGACTATACTTTTGTATCAATTTGCAATAGCTCAGTAATTTAGAATGAAATGTGGTCAACTTGAAAGGTTGTGCTGCGTTTTACATAGCATTGAATATGATTCAGCATCATAATTAAGGCCTTGAACTATCCGTTTTAGAATGACTGTTTGATGCTCAAGGTTCCTCATGTTAATTTTGAGCTGTGCGAGTTAGCCTTTTGTCCCTACTTCCTGGTAATCTTCAATACACTGTAAAAATGAACTCTCTACTTTCCTACTGTATGGTCAATTCAGATATTTTATCAGAAACATTCCTACGCCAATCTGTACTTTTTTTAAATTTATTTATTTTATTTCATTTAAATTATCTTTTCTTTCCCCTAATTGTATGCATGCCATGGTTATATTTTATATATAACCATGTTCCTGCCAGTTACAGTCAATCAGGAAGTTGCAGAGTATGGTAACGCATTATGCTTGGGCATGTACATAATCTATAGACATTTGAAATTACATTTTGTACTTGCTTACAGGTTTACTTGGAACAGTTATCTGGATGAGTCAGAAATTGCTTTTTGAAAATACTCTCCTCGTCTTGACAGAGGGATTTGGTGACATCGCCCATCCGTTGTTTTTTTTACACAATCCATAAGAGGTTGAGGGGAAAGGACTGCAAAGCCGATTATTTAAATCCTACTGTGCTTATTTTGCCATTTTATGAGAGTGTGCAGCGAGATTAAATGCACATCTGCAAACCATCTGATTGTTAAACATGGATCAGAAGATTGACTCCAGCTGCTCTACTTTTACTCTAATCATTTTGACTGTTGGACTTAACCCCTTGAACTGTGACAAACCTGCTTGATGAGGACCCATATTTATTTTGCCATATTTATTTTTGGGAACCTTGTTAGGATAAATGGCATCATAAACTCCTTAAAACAACAGGATTTACAGCGGGGAAAATAAGTATTGAACACGTCAACATTTTTTTCAGTAAGTATACTTCCAGTGAGGCTATTTGCATGAAATTAGTATTAATTTAGGTAATCCACACATATAAAAAAATCCAAACACACAAGCACAAAAAAATATGTAGTTGAGCAAACAGGAATCTATTTTGTGCTCCACAAATGTCTTTTCATGTTTGCTAATATCAATGTATGTGCAATAACAGCCCCTTTTCATTCAGTTTCACTCTACACGCTCACAAACTGTTCCTCCGATGGTGCTGGCGATTTCTCTTGCGCTCGCTCAACTTCATCTGTCTGCTCGCTCAAAACTGTAGGATTTTTTTACTCTTTTTTGAAGAGCCAATCAGCACGCTGCTTACTATCTAGCCAACCAACCATTTGGCGCTTCCCGCCGACCTCCAAAACCAGAGCCAAGACGTTGGTAGACAACTTTTTTGACAGCGACAAGGTAAGGCACAGGTGGGTGACTAGTACAGATTTTACCAAGAACATGTATGAACAAGGGGTGTGCATACAGTATCAATCATTTCTAATATTAGAATAACCGACAGCTATTTGGTTAGTCACGTTTTTTTTCCAAATGCTATTTTGAGGGTGCATCTTCCAGTGTGCTTAGCATCAAGTCTAGCAATCTGAATTTGATGGTCTCCCTTTTATTTCTTGTTTATTTCTCGGCAGTGTGTAGGCTACACTCACAAATACAATAAATGCACAGAAACGGGAAAATGTCTCACGGCTCGTGTCCATTATTGCGGCGCATAGACGCTTGCAGACGCCTAGCCCTCTCTCCAATCGCCGCTTGTGGGCGTGTATAGTAAGTGTATGGTGTAACGTTTTATTTTTTGTAATTACATAATGCCAGCTAACGTAGGCTACTAAAGTGGAGGTAGCCTACTACTGTTAACATATTTTATTGAAACACTCACAAATATCACTGACATGTTCCTCCAAAGCACATTCTGTCTTGGTTCAAGTCGCCAACAAGGTCTTTTTGATAGGGTGCAGTGGCGAACTTGTTCTAAACTTAACTTCTTCGCCACTATATAGCTTAATATATTTTCATAAAACCTACACGATTATCAGGCGAAACAAATATTTCTGGCAGGCTATTGTTGCGGACAGGAAGACTAGAGCAAAGGACAGAACTTGTTTACCGAAGATGTACTTTCATTGGCTAACCGCCTTGCGTTAACCGCTCTTATTTGCATAAAGTTCAGCCGAGCCCAACTTCTTGACGCGCCGCCTTACCAAGGTGCATTGCGGAAGCGTAAACCACGCCTTGCCGCTCTCCATAGGAAATCAATGGGCTATGTGCGGCGCGGTGGGCTTTGCCACGATAATGGACACGAGCCGCCAGATTGACTGTGTAATGCAACTGCTAGATTCTTACTTAACTTATCATTGGGTCGCAGGAATTCTGTGATCGTATGATGTCTATGCTAGCAGGTGATGTTATGCTATGCTGATTCTAATGTTAATGCTAATATTAATGTTAATGTCTTCAAATCATAGTTTGTTTCTCATGTTGCATCTTATATGAGACATTTGAATCTGATTTGGCGATTCAATCAGATAGGCTGACATTACTGTTGTTCACTTTCTACTCATGGGTAATGGTTAATGTTACCAATATTTATGACAATTTGCCATATTTCATATTAAACCAAGCAAAAGGCATGTTAACTTTAGTCAGATGTTTTTTTTTTTCTAACCCATGGCTACACATTTTACTTATTCCTATTGATAAATTGCAGTGTGTAAGCTACATAATATGCATATCTAACATTATGGGGAGACTGTAATAGACTGATCTAATGTTTCAAACTTATTCAACCCCCCCCCCCCCCTGTTTTTTTTTTCACAAATCGCACCCTGTATACACATGAAGAACTACACGCACAAATTGTAAAAACTATTTATTGCAGTATATGGGTCCTTTACAGCCAGGGCAAATTAACTGTCCTCCAGTGTCTGACACATTGATACCAGCCCTGGCAGCAGTCACATTGTTGTCATGTAGACATCAGTATGAACTCAAAAGAATAATTCATGTATTGAGTCTTGTGTGCAAGGATAACAATCCCCACACAGCAAACAACTTGCCAATGTTTCAATTTTTTCCCAATTTCACCTGAGAATATCAACAAATCCACAAAATCTGAGATACCACTGCTACAGGCTGGACTTGGAAGGTGGACCCTTAGTATATTAGTGGTGATGTTGATCATAAAGAGGTAATATTTTTAGCTATATTTCAGATTGAAGTTCTTCTCTGCTCAGGGGTGACACCAGTTCAGGCAGCTGCACTCCAATTTCAGCATTAATCTCAAATGACCATGTCTGGGGAATGGAATACCTGAAATAACATAATTCAAAAAGTTAGTGCTGTGATGTTGATTAATAGTGTTTTAGTTGTCATTTATTTCAATAACAAGCTACAGCAGTAATGTTACCTGCCTACCTGGTTAATTACATGATTACATTGCCAAATCAGATTCAAATGTCTCATATAACATGCAACATGATAAACAAACTATGATTTGGAGACATTAACATTAATATTAGGGCAATTCCATGGAAAATTACGTTTTTTGTAACATCCATAACACCAATAAAATGTGATGGTATGGTATGATGTGAATGATTACATGAAACCTGAGCATTTGCTATTTTTGGCTGAAGAATGTACATGAGAAAAAATGAAAAAAAAAATAATGTTATCATTCACATCATACAAATGCCAAGGCATTTCACTGGCGTTATGGATGTGACAAAAAGTCAATTTTCCGTGGAATTGCCCATTACCATTAACATTAGAATCAGCATAGCATAATATCACTTACTAGCATAGACATCACACGATCACAGTAGAATTCCTGCTACCCTGTGATAATTTAAGTTAGAATCTAGCAGTTGCATTACACAGTCAATCTGAGACATTTTCCCGTTTCTTAATTCTGTGCATTTAATGTATATGTGAGTGAAGCCTTCACCAGGGGTTCTCAAACTTTTGTGGGCCAGGGACCCTTCATGGAGTGGAAAATTCTCCAAGGACCCCTCATAATCGCAACACATAAAACTTAAGTTAATCATGTAGCTGTATAGCCTTTTTTTTGTTAGATGCTTATGTTATATGTATTTAAAAAATATAGAGTGCTAATACCACAATAGTCATGTTAGCAAACTTTGACAGTATGTAGGATTTTTTAAAGGATTGTTGTTTCTTTGTCAAATGTAGGACTATTGTGTTGGACACATAGTGTTTGCTTCACATAACTTTCATTTTGTTGGCGGTTAATTAATAGTAAAGTGTTTTGACGTATTGATGTACCGTATCAGCAGATCAATTGGGCAAATACTGATACTGTAGCATTTTTCGCCATTTAAGACAATTTCATATTTTGTAGCAAACTTTGTCAGGGACCCCCTGACAATGAGCTGCGGACCCCACTTTCAGAACCAATGGCCTACAGAGTGCCACATAAACAAGAAATAAAAGGGAGACCTCGGAGTTCAGATTGCTACACTTAATGCTAAGCACACTGGAACACCAGATGCATCCTCAACTGTTAACTGTTGGTTATTCTAATATTAGAAATGATTGATAAGCACACCCCTTGTTCATACATGTTCTTGGTAAAATATGTACTAGTCACCCACCTGTGCCTTACATTGTCGCTGTCAAAAAAGTTGTCTACCAACGTCTTGGCTCTGGTCTTTGAGGTCGATGCGAAGCGTTGATTGGTTGGTTGGCTAGAGAGTAAGTAGCGTGCTGGTTGGCTCTTCAAAAAAGGGTAAAAAATCCTACAGTTTTGAGCGAGCAGACAGATGAAGTTGAGCGAGCGCAAGAGAAATCGCCAGCACCAGCGGAGGAACAGTTTGTGAGCGTGTAGAGTGAAACTGAATGAAAGGGGGCTGTTATTGCACATACATTGATATTAGCAAACATGAAAATACATTTGTGGACAGGGTTGGGTCAGATTACTTTGAAATGTAATCCATTACTGACTACAAATTACATGGCAATTTTTGTAATCAGTAACGTAATCAGGATTACCAAAAACATGTAACGTAATCTGATTACTTTAGGATTACTTTTAGATTACTTCAATAAATATGCCCCTTAAGTAAAAGACACCACCACTGAATTGATGAAAGAATTCTCATTCTATTTTTCTGTTTATCATTTCATTACATCTAAGAAATCTCTTTGCTCTGAGTAAAGCATTCCTGTGTGAATTAACTGATCTTTTCCTCCAAAAATCTTAATGTAGGCCCTTGTTTTAGTGTTACCATTTTCTTTGAGGTCACCAGGTCCCATTGTCTGAAAAACACCCAAAACTAATACATTTCTATAGCTATTCTCCACTTTGGGGGTGGTATTTTGGTGGTTGAAATTTCCCCCATCCCAAAATTGATCACTTAGTCATCATGGATGTGATCATGGATCACTATTCTCCAAACATGCACAACTCATCTTAACCTTTATAAGGGCACACCTGGACAATGAATTTAGCTTTCGCTGGATTTTTTTGACCCAGGGACATGGCCTGAGATTGAATGACACCATGTCCATTTCAATTGTGGGGGGGGGGGGGGGGAATTATTCCTTTGGGATGTTTTTCAACCAGGGGGACCTGGTGACTTTCTCAAAGTAAACAGTAACACTAAAACAAGAGGCTACATTAAGATTAGGAGGAAAAGATCAGGCAGTGTGCCGAGAGACCTGCCCCAATAGTAAATAAGTTAGTAAGTAAGATACTTTTTTGATCCCGTGAGGGAAATTTGGTCTCCCAATCCGCGAATTAGTGAAGCACAGTGAACACACAGTGAGGTGAAGCACACAATGAGCACACAGTGAGGTGAAGCACACACCAACCCGGAGCAGTGAGCTGTCTGCTACAACGGCGCTCGGGGATCAATGAGGGGTTAGGTGCCTTACTCAAGGGCACTTCAGTCAAACTCAATGGCAAATAAGGTTGGTGTGAGTTATTTTAGCTCTTTCTAGTTTAGCCTATTACATCCTTGTGTGTATGTGTGTGTACTGTGTGTGTGTGTGTATGTGTGTGTGCATATGTTTGCTTGCCTGCATGTGTGTGTTTTTATGTGTGTGTGTGTGTGTGTGTGTGTGCGTGTTTATGTGTGTTTGTGTGCATGTGTGCATGCGTGTGTGTGTGTGTGTGCTTGCGTGTGTGTGTGCATGCGTGTTTATGTGTGTTTGTGTGCATGTGTGTGTGTGTGTGTGCATGTGTGTGTGTGTGTGTGCATGCCTGTGTGTGTGTGTGTGTGTGTGTGAACACTGTGTGTGTATGTGTTTGTGTGTGTCTGTGTGCCTGCATGTGTGTGTGTTTTATATGCGTGTGTCTGTGTGCATGCCTGCTTGCCTGCATGTGTGTATGTTTGTGTGTGTCTGTGTGTGTGCTTGCGTAAGTGCGTGTGCGTGCATGTGTGTGTATATGCGTGTGTGCATTTATGTTTGTGTGCGTGTGTGTGTGTGTGTGTGTGCGTGCCTGTGTGTGTGTGTGTTCTCCCGGCAACCCTTCAGTCACTAAATGTACACATATATTAATCTATTGTAACCCCCTCCCCATGAACGAAACTGCAAAGCATGTATTCAGAGTGTGTTATAACATAATGATCCTACACTTCAAATTGTGTGCAGTTTTGAACATGTCAGCCAAAGATACCTGCAATTACAACACCTCATTTTTGCTTTTTCATCTCAAACTAGGTGGCGCTATAAATGAGTTATGGGATGGGTTGCGGTGGCCCCTTGAGACTAGCATACAGAAAAAAAAATGTACTTGAATATGAGTTACTACCATCTAGGAGAACATCACAAAACCAAAGTAATCGATAATCCAGCAATCCCGTTACTGTATTTTTTAATGCTTGGATAATTCATTTTTTACTTTATTTATAACTATTTATTGACATATTTTTGACACTTGATTGTAGGGCTACTGAGGCGCAGCGATGGTACTTTTTTCCGCCCAAGACAAATTTCCCTCATGAAGGACAATAAAGTTCATCTTATCTTATATAATTTGTTTTGATGGTGACTAACATACTCTAACATCTGATAAAAACCGATGGAATTTCACTAAATTAGTTATTTATTACTTTGGTGCACTTAGTTATTACATTGAAGGTGATCTTTTTTGGTGACCTGTTTGTTTGTCCATTGTCTGTTTGTATGTCTGCATTGTGTTCATATATACTATATTTTCATATAACTTTGTGTAGCATGGGGCAGACTAACCCATGACATTTTGGAACAGCTCCAAGTCACAGGAAAGCTCAACAGCTTTACTTTCAGCAATCGGTCTGCACTCTCTGGTTGCCCCTCTAGTCTACTTATGCTATAATGTGCTCCATCAAACAAAGCAAACACATTCAATGGTCAATTCATTAAAATAAAGTTGCACACCACAAAAAACTCAATACGGTTCTGAAGGTGACATTATAATTTGAAGGTCATAGGGAAATTCTGGGATGAAATAAAATTGTACAATGAAATGCCCTAACTTAATGCACCCCTTCTATGCACATTCCATTATTATGCACATACCATTCTATGCACAAAATTATTATGCATTTAAAGTCTCACATAATTAGTGCAACAAAGTAAAGTCTACACGTGCATCCTCTGCTAGAGGCAAAGTTAAACTTTCAAACTTGGGAGAATTTATGGAGAGGCGTTTAATTATTTAGTTTTAAATCTACAATGTAGTATACATTTATTGCTGAATGGACTTCTTAAATTATCATTTTATCAAATCATGAAAAAAAATCTTCATAAATGAATTTCCATTAATGAACAGGAAGATCCAAAATTACGACCTTGATGTTGATCTGCCTCTACAGATTACAGATGTCATTCAGAAAAAACATAAGTACTGTATAATGTGTCAGAATTGACTTGCATGTGCAAACTAAAATCAACGCATGGCTCTACAAGCATGAGAAGTACTGCCATAAATAGAGTAGAGATAGGGGGAAGCACATTTGCTATGAAACATGACTCCTGCTCATTTTTACAAACTGAATTAAATGAATCTTCATGTTTACTTTGAGATTAGATTTCGTGATCCCATCAAAGAATCAGTGACATGTTTTTCAAAATCGGCACTTCACATAAATACACTGGTAACTACTTCATTTTTAATTTAAAAATGAATAAAGGAGGAATACACAATTACACATGTGTATTATACATTGGATTTGTTAATTAAGCAGCAAAGTGAAATGCAGTTTTACCATACCTTTTGAGAACCAGATATGGTGCGTTTTATGGAAGGATGTTTGAAAGATCCACTCTTTCTTTGTCCAGGTGTCTGGCTATCCATATTCTTCTCTTTTGAGTTGACACTTGATCTTCAGGTCAATATGTGCCTAAGAACAGCCTTTTCAGTGGGATTTTGTTTTCAAAGAATCATCTTCAAAGATCCAACATTCAAACTAAGAAGACCTCTAAGAAGATCTACCTCTAAATAGAGAATACAGATATGTAGGTACAACTCCACATAATGAGCTTGCAGCATATATCCTTCCCTCATACGTATATCATGCTAGTATGCAAAAGAAATCTCAACTGAATGCCAAATAGCATGACTGCTTATCTATTTGCTAAAACATAGGCTTTGCCCCTTTCTGTCCCTCAGCCACTATTCCCATCTCTCATTCTATTTTTCTCTGTGTATAATCAGGCTTAATGGAGCATTGCTTTTTAATGGCAGAGATTAAATAAATTGAGATTGAAGATAAATCTTAATCTACTTTGTGAATTTAGTGCCATAAAGGTTTAAAATAAGCAATAAACATAAAACAAAATAAAAGACAAACAATACAAGTAGTAGACTTGCCACAATTATTAACAAGAACATAAAGGAATCTAATTTTGCAAGCTTCAAGGTGTGTGGCAGATGGGCAATGATGCACAGGACTTCCTGCACAGCTGTGAAGGGAGGGGTCCAGTAGAATTGTGGTTTGCATTTAAGCATTCAACGACACAAAACTAATGCACAGTCTGCATGGGAATGCAACAGCATACTGTATGAATTTGAGAGTATGTTGAATCCTATTACTGAATGCAGAATGTAATGGCAATCCAATTTCGCTGGCCAGTAGAACAGAATGCAGTGAGGATATTTCTCCCCTCATGAAGTTCTGTGCATTCACAGAGCGAAAACAAACCTTCTTGAGGTGCACCCACATCTCATGTTTTTTATGTGCAATTTTGAGATTAAATAAATGGGAAAATATATATGTGTAAATTAGTGTCTTTTTATGTGCAGATTTTGAGACTAGCCTATATAAATGCCAAAATATATGCATGTGTAAATTAGTGTCATGCAAAGAGGGAGACAAACACACCTGAATTGATATGTAGTACCTTTTACTTGAAATATACTTTTACCACATGTCATAGCACTGAACATAATATTTTGATCTCAAATCTGTGTTCTGAACAAAAGAACAAAAAACAACCCCAAGCAACCAAGCCGCATAACCTTTCTATAGAAAGCAATATTAACATAAACTTTTAAAAAGGTAACAGCACACATTATAGAGAGAATAATATGGCCCAAGGACTGGTTGGACCTTGTTAAATGCACCATATGTACTGTACATTAAAGCAAATTTCTGATACTGTTTTTGCTCTGTCTGCATTAAGTAAAACGTAGAGTCTTACACTCAGTCCTGTTGAAGGCATCATACACTTTTCCCAATATTCCTGAGCACAATGTGTTTCTTGTTTAAGTATTTTAGACCTCTCGTTGCATATCACACCTTTTTATCGTACTGGACCACATTAAATAAAGAAAAAATGAAACAAAATATAAAATCCCCTTTCTTAAAAAACGAAACAAAAACAAATATAGAAGCAATCAGCTATCTGAGGCAAAAGCACACCATACATCTCTCTGGCATCATGTCAAGGACATGATTGAAAGCATTCACACAAGATCTTTGATGATCTATCAAACATAACTATGGCAATGCTTCCTGTATGGCAGTTTTGTCATCTGATTTTATGTGTCATTCATAATCAGTTGAACTGCCTTTTGAGCTGCCCCCCCTAAAAAAATCCAACAGGCTGCCCTTAACACTCTACATAATGCAATTAAATCTCCTTTTTTCAGTAATAGAAAGAACAGCTGGAGTTTAATCTCCAAAACTGGAAACACAACTGTAGCAAGTATCTTAAAGTATGCACATTTAAATCTTACATTTGATAAGTTTAACAGACAACATTAAACATCTACATCTAAAATGAAGGTTTTGTTTTAGAAATGTTAGCAAATGTGGCCACATACAGATTCCATAGCATGTGAGCTACACCAGGCACGTAACTGATGCGTTCCGTTTGCGCAACGTCTGCTGCAACAATTAGCTTCCACTATAATCAATGGAAGTAACTACACCAGACGTGATAGCAGCGCGTACGTTTGAGAAAAAAATACACCATTCATCTAAAATGGATTTTACGCCTCGCGAACAGAACGCTTCAGTTACGTGCCTGGTGTAGCTTCCCTGTTAGACTTAATCATTTTTAGCTGAGACAAGGTAGTCAGCACAGTACTTGAATTTTGAACATTATAGAATTATTATTTCCCAAATAATTGAATGAAATAAATTTTATTGTAACTCTGTTATTTAAACTCCTATTATTTTCAATGTTGGACCACTCTGGGTTGTCCTGAGGTGATAAAGGCCATAAAACCTGTTTGACCATAAAAGGCCAAAGCTGTTGGAGGCAATAAAGGCCTCTCTCCAAATATGTTAATCAAAATACATCATAGTTAAATAAATATCACTGGTGATGCTGAGAGAAATTAGATAAACGGAATCTGTCTAAAATCATTGCAAATTGATTGAAATAAGTGAATCTTACAGACTTCACACCACCTTTACATAGAAATGTGATCACTGACATTGACAAAATTACACAGCTGCCCAGCAGGGAATAGTTGCAATCAGGGACGTTGTACAAACCATATTTTTGGGTGGACACTGGGCTGAGCTGTATTTTTTTATATATATACTGTATAAAAACCCTTTTCAAGATCAAAACTACATGAACATAAATAATATATATATATATATATATATTATATAGAATATTTGTTCTTGATTTTTTTTGGAACTGTGTACAATTCTATGATTGACAACCAAATTACATCCACTAGTCTAAAAGGCAACCAACCCTCTCAGGATTGTGTGACCTCATTTTAAAGCAACACCAAAGAGTTTTTTCTACCTTAAAATAATGTTTCCAAAATCGTTTCAATGATTCATCAACTTGTAACAGGGTGAACGGCACTTCTGCATTTGCTTCGCGGCCCTCTCTGATTGATTAATAGCAATGCGTTGATATTAAGCACCATTTTAGAAAAAAAAATCTTGTGATTTTGGCCAATTGTATGGGCACAACGCCATTAGTTGCAATGGAAACCTGCTGTGAATATAACTAGATGTACCGCAGAGTGGTACAAAATATGACCGCCGCCCAGTCCAGCACATTTTTTCCACAAAAATAAATCACGCTGAAAGGCCTATATGATTCTAACTGTCTCACTAAATTGCATTAGCCACACTCAATTCTCACTGGTATCTGCTAGACAACAAGTACCAAAACATAATTAGTTCATAGATTCCACATGTAAAATTCATTTTATACAACCCCACCCCCATCTTGCCTGTTCATAATTCTGAGAAATTCTTGAATTGTGTGCATGTGTGCGTGTACACGTTTATGTTTATGTGTGTGGGTGTGTGTGTGTGTGCGTGCTTGTGTGTTTGCCTGCGTATGTGTGTTTGTGCATGTGCATGCATGCATACATATGTCTACTGTGTGAGTATGTGTCATACGTATGATTACTGTGAATGTATGTGTGTGCGTGTGTATCTGTTTATGCACATGTGTGCACATGAAATGGGTTAACATGACCCCCTGGAGGCAAACATACGGAAAAAATTGGTCATCCTAGGCCCTACGGTTCTCAAGATATTCACAGAAAACTGTGTCTGCCCTACCCTCCTTTCGGGGGGTCTACAGATCAAAACGAAAAATGATGGTTCCATGCTATCCATGTGGAGTTACATGCCCACCAAGTTTCGTGTACCCCGGTCTTTCAGTGTCCCGGGAATCCTTGTTGGTGTACGGTCACTAAATGTACACATAAATTATTTTATTGTAAGGCCCCCCATGAACGAAAGTTCACAAAACTTGGCATGCATTCGGAGGGTGTCATAATGATCCTACACTTTCAATTTCGTGCAGTTTTGACCATGTCAGCCAGAGATATTGTGATGAAAACACCTACTTTTTTGCTTTTAAATTTTTAACTAGGTGGCGCTATACATGAAATAAGTGGTAATGGGATGGGTTGGCATGGCCCCTTGAGATCAACATACAAAAAAAAGGTGGACCTCCTAGGCCCTACGGTTCTCGAGATATTCACAGAAAACTGTCTCCGGCCACCTACAGGCCAGTTGGTGTATAGTAACATAAATTAATTTATTGTGTGGCCCCCCATTAACGGAATTCCACGAAACTTGGCGTGCATTCAGAGGGTGACATAATGATCCTACACTTCCAATTTTGTGCAGTTTTGACTATGTTAGGTCACAGATACCTGTGATTACAACACCTCATTTTTACTTTTTTGTGTTTAACTAGGTGGTGCTATACATAGTGGTTATGGAATGGGTTGACATGGCCCCTTGAGATCAACATACAAAAAAAAAATGGTCCTCCTAAACCTTACGGTTCTCGAGATATTCACAGAAAACTGTGTCTGCCCTACCCTCCTTTCGGGGGGTGCAGTCCAGCGGGGGGGCTACAGATCAAAACGAAAAACAATGGTTCCATGCTATCCATATGGGGTTACATGCTCACCAAGTTTCGTCTACCCCGGTCTTTCAGTGTCCCGGGAATCATTGACGGAAATTTGGACATGCGAAAAAGAAAAAAAAACAAAAAACAAATCTGACTAAACCTATATGACCGCCGCTTCGCTGCGCGGCGGTCACAATAAGGGTATGGCTGTAAGCACTAAGTTTCATGTCCATTGATTGGACTAGATATTAACTAAATTTGTGTCAGGCAGCTTTGCTTTGGACTGATGAATTTGGCTGACCACTTTTGCAAATCAAAAAGCCAACAAATAACTTATGAGGTTTGGTCTGAAGATCATCTGTGCCAGTTTTGGTTGACTTGATTTTAATTCTAGGAGGAAGTGAAGCCTTGTGTGCAAACCTACATATAATCATATAATACATATAATAAGAAAATGCAACCAAGACCTGAGCATTATTTACTTATTTTAAGGTTAACTTAACAATTTAGGAAATATGAGTGAAACATGTTTACTGCCTCAAAGCCTGTCTTGAAACCATTTAATTTTGATAACACGATGACTGGCCAAAGACTAAGATAATTTATCTTTTATGTTGTCTAGTTGGTGTCCTATTAGTGTGTAGATAATATGGTGTGGAAATATATGACATGTTTCTACCTGTCTATTTATCTACCATCTACAATCTTACACTCTCTTTAACATAAATGCACAACCTTTTTCACATCTAGTCACGGCCACCTTAAATGTGTACTTATACAGATTCCAGATCCACATCAAAGGTTGGTGGTTTGGACACTACCTGAATTTAAAATTGTGCAATATAAGAAATAGGAGCCAAAACTGGCTTGACACATGACAAAATAATTCTGATGTGCATTACACTTACATTTTAAAATTTAAAGATACACATTTAATCTGTATTTGTGCTCTCTGGGTAACATATCCATGGCCTTTATTCTGTTAGCACCATGCTCTAGCAGAACTAGTGTCATGAAAATAATATTTAGTCCCTGTCCTCATATCTGATTCCTTTTTGTTTACCCAATAAATAGATCACAAAGCATTAAAGGCTTTTGAAAACAGGCACCTTTTTCATAAACTGACTTTAGTATAACAGCCATTGTTTACCATTTTGATTTGCCATATTTTCTGTATGGAAAAGCTAATAGTTTCTGTGTGTGTTGGAGTTGGGGCGTGAACGTGTCAGAGATGGGCTCTGCTGACTCTGGACATTCCGGAGGTGTTTCTTCCCCTTCTCCTCTTTCATGAAGAGATCCACAAGAAGCGCCTTCTCCTTGTGGATCTGGTGACTGATGTCCTTAGGAATATCAGGGATCAGCCAGTCGATAAAGTCACTCATCATCATCACAGCATTCTGTAATTAGAGATTAGGTTATCCTCATGAAAATGTACTGTAAGCCATGTTCAAAATGATAAGTGGAATTACACCATATCAACTCAACCACAGGTTCCCACTTTATACTTCTCCTTTTAAACAGGTTTTTAAGGTACATTTTGAATTCAAGGAATTTCATTGAATTATTTTTAAAATATTGAAATGGCTAATCCGGTTTTTATATAACTTTTGCATTTTTATAGGTATAGGTAATTTGACATTTCCATTTAGTTCCATGAAACCACCTATCGCTTTGAAACTGCATAGATAACCAGTTTATTTGACAGAATATGTAGAACATTTACATGTACAGTATTCAGGCGCGCCTGCAGGTGTACGTCCGTACGCACTGTGCGTACCATCAGGCTAGTCAACAGCGAGAGAAAATTTCCCTTGTGTGTGTGTGTATTCACACCAAATTGGCCTACCATACCTTCCCAACTATGCACAGTATCCCATTAGCTGCATGCCATCAGGCTATATACCATTTTCTATTATGTAAAGTTAGTGAACACGTTATCAAAATTATCGTTCACACATTTTGTTTGAGCAGGAGAGAGAATACGCACGCAGGCACGCAATAGGCTACTTGCGTACCATAGCATTAATTCCTGCAGGCGCCCCTGACAGTATTAGCATGTATTGTATTTGACCAATAGATTTCTTCTCACTGGAAATGACCACCAAAAGACGCTATGACACTGTGCAAGAGATATCAAAGAAAACAAGAAACTGTTTATATGTATGTTTCATTTATATTTTCAGGAAAATTGTATGTCTAAAATGTTCCATACCCTTTGTAAATAGCAAACCTTTATTTGCCATCACAGCAATCATAATGGTTCTTATAATTACTAACAATATTGTATGGTCTCGGCTGAGGGTTGGGACCTGCCAAGGATGACGGTCCAGCAGTGAAATAATATCCACAAGCCATGTCTTGAGTCAGACTTATAGGCAATAAATAAAAGCCTTTGGGAAAGGAATGGTCACTGGCTCTAGCTGAAGCTAATTATTAACCATGAAACACATTCCCAGGCTTGATCAGCTCAGCTATCTATATAAGTAAGTATAAGTATATACTCTTGATCCAGTGAGGGAAATTCTCTGCATTTATCCCAATCCGTGAAATAGTGAAACACACTCAGCACACAATGAACACACAGTGAGGTGAAGCACACACTATTCCTGGCGCAGTGAGCTGCCTGCAACAACAGCGGCGCTCGGGGAGCAGTGAGGGGTTAGGTGCCTTGCTCAAGGGCACTTCAGCCGTGCCTACTGGTCGGGGGTTTGAACCAGCAACCCTCCGGTAACAAGTCCGAAGCGCTAACCAGTAGGCCACGGCTGCCCTATCTGACCTATCTGGTGATCTGGTGATCTGCCTCAACTGAGGGTGTATTGTAAACTAGAAAACTAGACGCACCCTAGCGGCAGCAAATGTAATTTGCAGCCAGGGTAGTCTAGCAACCCTCCGTTGGCTTGTGAGCTGGAAAAATCAAACTTTGATCAGGCCAATCACATCGTGTATAGAGTTGGTGGGCGGGCTTTACATAATGACGGCAGAATTACGACGGTTCCACGTGAATTCCCTGCTACTTGAAGTTAAACTTCTTTTAAGTTGGCAAAAGTTTGATCAACTAGCCAACTAGCTCCGTTGGTGGGAAAACGCATGGGACTCATGAGTCGTAGCGCTATCCTATTGTGTGCAGAGGGAATTTAAAAGACAACCATTTATCCCGCCCTGTTTATCCGTTGAGCACTGCCAATGGTGAGTTTCCAGACCCTACATCTTGATGTGGGTCTGGCTCGTCAGGCTAGGTGTATTGTGATATAAGGCTGAAACGTGTTGATCCTTCTTAGGATAAATATGATGCTTTATAGACCATTTCTGAAAAGCTATCATATGGCAGACCAAGAGCAGCTCCAGGATTTCAGGATGCCATCGACTGCTACCAGCTACTACTGAAAATAGAATGATTCTTATTTTGATTCGTTCTGAGCAAAAACATTATTTTTCATTCCCGTTCTACTGTTCCAAGGGCCCTCCAATAAAATGTTAGAATCTTATAGAAGAACGGTTCATAATATTCCTTTAAAAATGACATTGCATCAGTGGCATTTTCTCCTGGAAGCCAAGGGAAGCCAGGATTCCCCCATCTCGTCTGACAATCGATATTATCGTAAATTAAACAATTTATATGATATATTATTATATTATATCATAATATAATCATTATCATTATCATAATCATTATATAATAATTTTACGGTTTTGTTCATTCTTGCTGTGCAGTCATCTCCCGTTTTCATTTAGTATTTTGCAATGAGTGAAACAGCGCCCCCATAAATGGTATGTATGGAATGCGGTGAAACACAGTATTACAATCCCGTCTCCAAGTGGCTCCCAGCCCGAGTTAGAATCCTCATCACTACACCAACGTGTAAAACAAAAAAGATGATCAACCAATCAAATTAGGTATAGTCACAGTCACTGTCAAACTGTGATTCGTCATCACCTTAGAAAGGGAAGTCATCCTCCCTTTCTATCCCTTCCTGACTATCAGTTCTTTCGTTAGTTGCAGAGGAAAACGGAGAGGAGATCAGATCACGTTAGCAAGTGTGTTTATGGACAGTAGAGATTTGGAATTGTAGTAGACCTACAAAAGGATTTTAGTAAACTACTTCTTCAACAAAGACTTTAAAAGTAATGTCTGATGGCAGACTAATGCTAAATCTGGAGGTTCGTATTGAGAGGGTAAAAGTTTTTAGGACTTTCAAGGGAACCGTGTTTATTGCTGTTACGAGTGGCAGTACTGCCATTTAGCCATTAACCATAAACGGTGACTGTGTGGAGAGGCTGTTGGATTTTCATTTCCTAGGAGTCCACATGACAGATGACCTGACCTGGGAGCAGCAAAAACTGCTGGTAGTCCCTCAAAAACTGCTGGTAGTCTTCTATTGCTGTTCCATAGAGAGCATTCTCACCTACTGCCTATGTGTGTGTGGTTCTCCAGCTCCACAGTTGCACAGACAAAAGCGCTCCAGAGAGTCATTAAGGTCACTCAGAAGATTGTCGGCTACCCTCTTTCCTTTTTGGAACAACTACACAGTTCCCATTGTCTTCAGAAAGCACAAAACATTTTGAAGGACTCATCACACCCTGGTCCAACTATGTTCGAACTACTGCTATCAGACAGACGGTACAGAAGGACAAGAACAACCAGATTTAAGAACAGTTTCTATCCCACTGCTGTAAACAGGCTAAACAACCATAATGTTTATTCTAGGGCTGTCAAAATAACTGATTAATTTCGATTAATTAATTTGAGAAAAAATAACTGATTAAAAAATATAACGCAGATTAATCGATTCCGTATGACCTTTGACCCCGAGCCATTCTAGTCAGTAACCATTAGACTGTAAAATGGAGAGAAAAGAAAATGTGCTGCCTAGATCATTGATTGGAACATTTACTTTTAAAAAACGGCCTGATGTTGATAAAATTAAAGTGTTGATTAAAATACACATCAATGCAAAGAAATAGTGCTGACATTCAGGGGAGTGTTCATTTATTTTCATTGTGTCCCCTAGGTTATATCTGTGGCCTGAAATGCCTTGTATGTTAAAAAAAACTTCTTCCCGAAGCACTTTTGAATTGATTTCCTCAGCATATTAGGTCATATCATAGATTATTATGGCCATTATATGAACAGTGAAAATAATAATAGAAGAGTTTTTGAACTTTAATGTCACTAATGCTGATTATTCAATGATTCATTTAAATTTAAATATTTAAAATACTTTCACAGCAAAAATTATATGTGCGATTCATTTAGATTAATTAATCACAGAGTATGTAATTAATTTTATTAATTTTTTTAACCGATTGACAGCCCTAGTTTATTCTATTCAAATTGATTTATGGCCAGTGGCACAAAACTATAGTTTTTTTTGTTTTTTTTCGCCCAACAGCCTTAAATTGAAATTGAGACTTGGAATGTCACCTTCCCACACAATGTTCCCCAGACCCCTGATGAATTTAGTCAGATTTCATGAATCAGTGTCTCACTGCGAGTTGATAAAAAAGTATTTTCATATCTAACACCATCTAACTGCCTTTTCCAAGTATGTAGCCTTAATTACTGAAACATTGTGTGAAATAACATAAGTTGGGTTTACATGGACACTTTTACTCCGATTAGAATCGGAATAACAGGTCAATTGGAATAGAAATTACACATATAAACAGCTTGATCAGAATAAAACTGCAGATCCGATCAGTATTTAATCGGAATAAAAGAGGTGGTGTATTCCGTTCCTATTTCAATTGAACAGCCATGTATACGGTCAATCGGATTGCCTGCAGTATCTTCTCAAGTAAAAGTAAGCAACAACTGCTATTCCGTTCGAAGATTATAAAGTGCTTGAGAGCACCTGATCGGAATAGTACACAGCCTTCCCCATGTAAACAGACAGCACAGATTTTTCAATCGGAATAGCTTAATTAGAATGACGAAAAAACTGCCCATGTAAACCCACCTATAGGCTACCAGAGACACTAGGAAAATATCTAGCCCTAGTGTCATGCAGTTGCTCGCATAGGTTAGGCTATTAAAGGGTTTAAATCAAGGACATTTCCTGTGCCTGCAGTTAGGCTATCAGACAGTTTTGAAGATCTAACATTATATAGACTAAATTACATTACATTACATTACATTACATTTGGCTGACGCATTTTTAGCCAAAGCGACTTACATATGTCAACTATATTACAAGGGATAACATTGTCCCCGGACCAACTTGGGGTTAAGTGCCTTGCTCAAGGGCACAACGGTGGAAGCTGGGAATTGAACCGTCAACTTTCAGGCTACTGCACGCTAGCCCAGTTCCTTAACCGCTACACTACCACCGCCCCAAAAATCTCACCCCACGCCTGAATTCAGGCACTGTGTTGTTTACAGTTAGCCTTGATAATGTGCTTTGAATTAAGCTTTAACATCACTTATAGAGCGCCAAAACATTGCACATGTCTCATTGCGCTTTACAGTGTTAAACAATCAGGGAACGCCCATGAGTAACACGGGCGAGGAAAAACTCTCTAGAATTTGAGATGCATATAGGAAGAAACCTTGAGTAGATCCACCTAGAGTCAGTACAGAACAGTAAGGTCTGTTTACATGATAAATGAATAAAGTCTATGGACTTTTGAATAATATTCAAAGAAAAGTTAATCGGAACGATGGATACCGGAACAATTAAAAATGGTTTTGTTTCCATTTTCAGTTACCTTCATCCAAACATATAGTTCGTTTACAGTTTTTGTTTTCGTTCTTTGAACCGTTTCTAATTCCTGACTGCAACAATGAATGCCAATTCAACCAATCCCTGCTAATTCTGGGCAACCATGCAATTCTGTCCAACCACTGCAACTTTTCAGAAAATTTGACCAATTATAGTTTCCTGATAAATTTCACCAACCACTGCAGTCCATCAAGCAAAATGTTGACCCAGATGTCACCACATAGATGTGTTGTGAAGATACAGATATGTGCAAACACACATACAGTATAGCGCATACCCTTTTCGTCTTGTGTGTGCAATAACCCACTCTGACACCATTAGCCAATCTTCGTATAATTCATTAGAAGTGGCTTACCTGTTAGCATATAGCTAGCCTATAGATAAAAGGGAGCTATAGGCTAACGGGTGTAACTTACTTCCAATGAATCTAATTCCTTCTAATTCCCAAAAGTTGAAATGTTCCTTTAAGGTTGTTGAACACATTCTTACCTTTACTCTTGCTTAGACCATGATAGACAGCTCAATGGCTTGAAAACTCTACATTTTGAATTTTTGTGTTCTACATTTTGAATATTTGTGTTCTTCAGGAGTGGAAGTATAAATTGGTGTACCAACATTCCTAATTCAAGGGGCTTTTTAAAATATAATAAAGAGTAATTGAACTTGGGAGAGACAGAGAGCAAAATAATTATTGTCATAATATTGTCATAAGGCCAAAATTATCTAGCAGCGCCCCTGGGTACATAGCTTATCATTGTAGTCTCTTCCAACTGACTCTAATAAGACGATTAAACTTGATTCAGTATAGAATAGTAGTATAGTATATATACTCTTTTGATCCCGTGAGGAAATTTGGTCTCTGCATTTATCCCAATCCGTGAATTAGTGAAACACACACAGCACACAGTAAGGTGCACAGAGCGGCTGCCCCATGTTGCAGTGTACACACAGGGATGGAAATTGAATATTAGTCTGTGAAGATAAAACTAGCGAGATCTGTGGTTCTGCATTGTATGTTTATGCAGTTATACTGAAATAAGCCTAGCAGTGGCACATGAAAGCAGCTGCTTAGTTTGCTTATGCCTCTTGCAGAGATGTCGTGATGAGGGACACGTTTGTTGTTTGGTGACTCCCATCACCATTATTGTTGTAGAACACATGTAGATTCTGTGCACTTTGGGCGCATTGGACATTCCTCTCTACCTCGCACATGGGCCAGCTGGCTGTGTCAGGGCTCTAGAGTGCAAATTACATTTTTAAGGGTGCGACTACATTTTTTCCTGGGTTGCACGGGTTACACGCCAAATTATAGGATTTTTTTCCTAAATGCAGTTAGGAAACATGCTTCTGCAATACCAAAAATCCTAAATGCCATCCTAAACTGAGATAAGATAGGATTTCAGAGTTAGGACGTTTCTGTAATGAGGCCCCTGTATTATGCAGCTATGGTTGTGTTGTGAACACACCCGGCTTTGTGGTGTAGGAGGGGCAGCAGTGTGCAATGTGTGTGGGTGCACAGCAGTGGTCATTACAAATAAACTGCAAGATGGGAGTGAGCGCAAAACTTTTACATTTTAATTTGATAGGTGTTATGCATAGCCTGGTTTGCATTTTACAATAATTCCTTGTATAATACTTATCACCTTTATATTCTTTTGAAATTAAATAAATTCAGTTGAACTAAACCAGAATATGGTGTCAATGCTCTTGTTTGCATAGTAATCTACCCTGGTACCCTCATGAAATTGGATATTAATGCAAAATGAATACAGTACATGAAAATAATAAATAACAAAAAAGTCATATTCCTATGCTAAACTGCATTGTTACTTTTTTAGTACTACTAAAATAGCACATCACAAGGCTATTTGCTCCCTTCACCTCTTGTCTGCAAATGGGGGGACGACTTCTTAATTCTGTAAAAGCCTAACTAATGCAGTCTGAAATTGTTTATCTAGGTCAATGTATTCAATTCCATCGCTGATCCCCTGACCCTATGAGGAACTAGGCCACTCAACCCCCCAAGTAACTGACTGTTAACAGTCCACTTGCTGTGATTTGTTTATTGTAACTGGTTATTATAGTTTTTTCTTAATTTTTCCAAGATAACTAGACCCCATAATGATATAGAAAGAGTAGCACACCGGGTCTGATTCTAGTGCCAATGACATGATACATGATATGGATGAAAATTCCCTAGTCTACCCCACCAGTCCTGAGACAGGTTTCTGCACAAAAGGATTTTAATGTGGAGCTTTATGTGGGATTATATGCTTACAACTGTGCTTTTCCCCACAGGTGCTGGTAAATGGATGTCTATATGTGGTAGGATATTATTATTGTTGTAACTGCTAGGGCAGTGAAAGGACAGCCTTATATGTAGATGGCCTTGGGATGTGCAAAATTGATTATTAAAGTAATTTTACCTGTTGTGTTATGCTTAAATTATGTCTTCCCTGAACCCCACTGACTGAATTGTACACTATACGTTGTTGGTATACTAGTATATTGCCCACGACTTAAGATGTTTTGTCTTGTCTGGGCATGCTTTGGGTGTGTTCTAGATGGTTAGGCTGTTGATCATGAAAGTCAACTGAAAAAGTTCCTGTACCATTTTGGAGAGCAACATGTGCAGTGAACCTGAGAGCAACACATGAAAACAATAGGTGCGAACAGCTGCAGTTGAACACAATGTGTTATGTATTATTATGAGATCAAACAAGTCAATACAAGCTATTTCTTTTTCTACATAACACAGCAAATCTGAAGTTGTGTTGTGAAATGTGTCTACTCACCTGAAAAATAATGACGAATGCAAGCCTGGCAGCCAGTATGGCCCAAAATTCTCTAGAAAACTCATATGGTGTGTCTGACCATGGAGGATCTCTGTAATCCTTATACCTGATATTAGACAAAATACAAATGTCTATGAAGTTTTCCTTGTAGCATTATTCCATTCCCCTAACACTGAACTGAAAGATGTTAATCAAGTAACGTCTTGATGTCTCTTGATGTCTCAATGCCAATCAATTAAGTATTAAGCCAAATGGCAACAGTTAAAGACCCCTTTGAGGGAGCAGTGTGAGGACAATTAAATACTGTACTGTATACACATATTATTACAATTTAAACACATAAATACACACAATTTATATCTTAATGTTTATCTATTTAGCTTGATTTACAAGGTAAATCTGGTCTGTACCTGCAAAGCTCCACCTTGTAACCTAAGTGCAAAGGTTCCAAGGGTTCAGTCCCAGGTTGGAAGTGAGAGACATTAAAGAAGGATAAGGTGTGATTGACAAATCCATGCAGGGTACCATCTGGACTATACTTGTATTGATAAACAAGCCGGGGAATAAAGTCAGATGTGAAGGAGATAACAAATCCCTAAAGAAAAAGGAAAAGGAAGTGAGAATCAGCATAATTCTGAATAAATTTCCCTCACAGGATCAAAAAAGTATATAATTAACATTTACTGGGACATCACTTGGAACCAATTTACATATAATGTAAAGCTATCAAAAAACAAGACCACAAGATCAAACTAGAAAATGTAACTCTGAGGAATTACCAGTGCATGAAAATACAAAACATATGATGTAAAATATACAGTGTTAAAACAGATAATGTAGATAGGTACAAAGGTTTTGCTTAGGTAGACATGGTAGTTGCAATGCTAAATAAAGCTGTTTATATGATGGTTGCTAGGGTAACAGAGCTGGTGAGCAGAGCTGAGCGGTGCGAATATCCTGCTCCTCGCTCAGGTGGCTGTTCACTCGGCCGCTCCTCCGCTCAAATTCACGTCAGGCTGCTCCGCTCAATTTCGCTCCCCGATCCACTTCAAAATCCTCCCGCTCCAGTGAAATCGCTCCACGCTCGCTCCAATTTAAAAGAGGGAGAAATAATCTACAAGCCAAATTGTCACCTTAGAAAACTTAAATCCCAAAGAACTAAGAGAAACGGCAATGTCACTCATAGAACATGTATTGTAAAAGATAGCCTAATGCAACACAGACAGTGCAACAACGAACAAGCTTGGCAACGTACACATAAGCAGTGTTGGGCAAGTTACTGAAAATTAGTAATTAGTTACAGTTACTAGTTACTTCTTTCAAAAGTAATTGAATTACCGTACCAATTACTGTATATCAAAAGTAACTAGAATTGCGGTTCCGAGGAACTGCAAGAGTGGGTTTGGAAGGCATGGGGGGGGCATGGAACTCGGCCTCGGGCATGGAACTCGGCCTCATCCAAGGATTCCAACGGTACCTCATTTATGAAAATCGGACATACGGGTCAAAAGTTACATGCACACACCTTCATATACACAGACAGCCCAGCCCAGCCCATTAGAGCTCTGCCAGGTGGCTTAGAACTCTGCCAGGTGCAAGCTTAAGCAATTAGAGCTGTGATGTCACAATCGAAATTTGAATTTCTGAACATTCCGCCATTCATTTCAATGGGGCCCAAAAACGCCGAAAAACGGGAATACCGCGAAAACGACAAGGGCCAGCGACACGAAATTAACAAGCAAGTTACACCGGTTCGGGCCTGAATTTTTGGAGTTCGAACTGCGTCGATAGCTCAAACGGTCTAGGAGCAGTAGTTCGGCCAAAAAGTGGGTGAAAAAGAAGATATAACTAGAATTGCGGTTCCGAGGAACTGCAAGAGTGGGTTTGATCAGGGGCATGGAACTCGGCCTCGTCCAAGGATTCCAACGGTACCTCATTTATGAAAATCGGACATACGGGTCAAAAGTTACATGCACACACCTTCATATACACAGACAGCCCAGCCCAGCCCATTAGAGCTCTGCCAGGTGGCTTAGAACTCTTCCAGGTGCAAGCTTAAGCAATTAGAGCTGTGATGTCACAATCGAAATTTGAATTCTGAACATTCCGCCATTCATTTCAATGGGCCCAAAAAACGCAGAAAAACGTGAATACCGCAGCGGTCTAAGCCACCTGGCAGAGCTCTAATGGGCTGGGCTGGGCTGTCTGTGTATATGAAGGCTTTCAGCCATGCTGTGGTCTTGCTGGATCAAACCCACTAATAAGTAAACTTAAGAAGAACAATAGTGCCCACAGCCAAACCCACTAATAAGAAAACTTAAGAAGAACAATAGTGGGCTTGCTGGATCAAACCCACTAATAAGAAAACTTAAGAAGAACAATAGTGGTCTTGCTGGATCAAACCCACTAATTAGTTACTAGAGAAAGTAACTTTGAGATACTTTTAAGTCTGCTTTTAAAATGTCAATATGAACAGTACTGAACAGTCACACACACAATAAACCTAATTTTTAGACCTATTTATTGTAGTTTCAACGGGCCTTCAAATCAATAACCTTGTGCATGAGTTCTCAAACTTTTTCCGACCACAAAACATTCTACAATGCATGAAGGCTTCCCAGACCTTGTTTTGCGCCACCCTCATCATCTATGTGGTTTGATAGATATGTAGGCTACAGTACACTGCCTACTGCTTGCCTTCTACTATGCTACTACTACTACAACTACTACTACTAGTAGTAGTATGCATGGTGGTGCACTGACACTGAATTCTGCAATATAGTCATGAGTTATTATTATCATTATTATTGCAATCCTTCTGTAGGCTACATGGAACGAGTTCAATGGGATGTAATGTGAAACAATGTTAAATGGCCTATTTTCAAAGCAGTTATTGTCTGCTCACACACACATACAACCAGTTCGGGGAAAAGCCTGCGCTGAACAAGTGCTGACCTACCGGAATAAGTTCTAATGCGCATCCGAGGGTTTGGGGTTGTCGCGCACTATGCAGAAGGTTACTCTTCAGCTGATAAGGTGTTCCAGAGAGAAGTTGCATGTTCCGTCGCAGACAAAATTAATCCATAACACCATGGATGTCAATTCCGATGTAAACATACTGTGCAAATAACTAAAGTCGCTGTATTACATACGGTAGGCTATTTGGAGGTTTCTTTATCTGGTAAGTGAATGTTATGTTGTAAGAATGAGAAATTGATATAACAATGCTTTTGCGCAATAGGCGAAAACGAGCAGAGATAAAATAAACAACAATGCGCTTTTACTGTAGTGGAGCTCACAAGATGGAAACGAAAGGGAAAAGGCTTTTAAGATGCCCATTTAAATTGTACTCTTGTGTGTTTTAGCATAAATCCAAAATAAGGAGGAATGTGAGGAGGCTCCTATTAACTGTAAACAATGCATCTGCAATCTAAACATGAAACACAATTGCTGGAAACACAGCTAAGGTCGGGAGACATTAGATCAGAAGCAGCAAATGTGCATCTGTCATCTTGTCTGCAGTCATTCATTCAAGATCAACAGAGTAATGCAAGTAACGAACTCTTTGAAATTTCAGTAATTGTAATTGCGTTACTTGATTTACAAAAATACTTCGTTACATGTTCGTTACCACTAGGGCTGTCACTTTTGTGAAAAAATCCTGTTCGATTTTTGAGACGTAAGTGTTCATTGAATCGATTGTAAAATCGATTTTTTATGTCTAAAGACGCTTCCATTTTCAACGCGAAATATAGGCCAATCCACAAACAACTAACAGGCATTAGGACGAACGTAAAGAGGGCGCTTGAAGACGCAAGCCAGCAATATTTCTGATGATTTATTGGCGTGAAGTTTCGTGCACAATGACAAACAGAAGTGCAACATTCTCGAAAACCAGTAAGCCGAGTGGACTGCCATTACATCAGTGACATGGCTGCAGGCTTCAACGTAGCTGTGTCTGTGTTTACGATTAGAAATGTCAAACAAATTTCGCCTACGTAGAACTCGATTGCACAGTTTGCGTAGCCTACCGCTTTGTTCTTCTCCATAGTTTGATATACCAAAAATCCGAAGTACTTCCACATCTCCTCAAGTTATTAGGGCCTATCACTCGTCTCTCTACATGTCGCACAGGTTGATCGCGTTGTCCTCCATTTTTTGGCAAAACACGAGCAGCACAGCAGCTGATTGAAACAGCTGTTCCCGGTGCGTAAAATTAGTGGGAATTTTCTTTTTAGCTTTCGCAATGCTTACTGCACTTCGGAATTCTTTTATATTCTTATATTCTTGTTTGTGAATTTTGATACATCTATCTTTTTTATTTGTTTATTTCGTTTAAAATTAATAGTGTAAATATTTGGTTAAAATCGATTCCCCATTTTAGTTTTCGAAACTTGTGTTGTTTGGTCCAATCGATTGTGCAATCGATTTTCGAACGTAAAGTGACAGCCCTAGTTACCACTAAAAGTAGTGGAATTACAGTAACGCGTTACTTTGTAACGCATTACTCCCAACACTGCACATAAGCCTAAAACTAAAGAGATCAGTGGGATTAATTGCCTAAATAATACAGGTTTAGAATCCACGTTTTACTTCAGCCTTACTTAAAGCATAGGCGATTCAAATTGCTCATGTTTTCCTTTGCTCTCCATAGCACACTCATGTTTCCGCGAAATGTGTCTTCTAAAATTCCAAAATAAATCTCACTGGAACAGTGTCACCACATAGTTGTTCTTGCTCTACATTGTTTGAATCTAGTTGTTTTGTAGGAATAGTACGCTTGTAAGCCCTATGACTTTCAGTTTCCTTTCTAAAATATTAATTAGCGACTTCATCCCCAACGAACTCACTGTAACGTCGGCACGCTGGACTATGTGCTACGGACTCTGGGACAATGCATTCTGGGATACGGGGGAGAACTCTGGGGGTTGTTTGTGTGTGTTAATGCCTTTATTTACTGTTTTAATGTCCGTGTTTTAGAGTAGCGTGTTACCCTTTTAGGTCTTCCTCGTGTGTGATCCTTTTTGTGTGGGGGGTGCATCCACACCTGTATGTGTAGTGTGTGTGTGCGTTTGACTTGCCTAGTGTGTGCTGTTTTCATGGTCAGCGTCCCTGCCCCTGTTTCTGAATGCTAGACACTGAAAGCGGCCTCCGCACCTAGCTGCGGCTAAGCCTAATCTGTTACATTACTAAAGCAAGTGTCTTTGTTTTGAAATATAACGGTTTTGGTTTCATTATGAAGACATGAGTTCTGGGTGGATTTGGGCATGCCTCAGACTCGTGGTGTGAGCGGTGCTGGAGCGAAATTGGAGCGGAACAGAGCGGCCGCTCCGGTCTCTAAATTAAAAAGCGCTCCGCACTCCCTCAAAATTCAATCCGCTCCGCTCCTCGCTCGCGCTCCGCTCACTAGCTCTGTAGGGTAATCATGTCGGTTGCTATGGAAACGGACATAGATGGTTTATTTCAATGGTTGCTAGTTTAAATATACTGCTCAAAAAATGAAGGGAACACTTACAGTTTTCACCAATTGTTAAAACACATTTTTTTAAACCTTCCACCCTTTTCTCCATTCTCAAACTACATTCACAGAATGTCTGACAGTTCTTGTAAAATAAAACACTCGCAGAACCAAGCAGTGTCAGAGTACCGATCCAGTGTATGATTGAAGTGTTCCCTTAATTTTTTTGAGCAGTATAGCTCAATAATTTAATAGTGAATTATTGTAATGAGGACTTTTATTTTGAAACAGTTCTGGGCAGAGGAAACAATTGGCGGCAGTCATAGTTGATGAGAAATGACAGTTGAAATGGGTGAACAGTTCAATAGTTGGATAGTTTAAATTGTTAAAATATTTAATGGGGAAATATTATAGTGAGGACCTTTATTTTGAAATAGTTGTGGGCAGAGTAAATTTACCTGAATGTTCAATCTTATCTTAAATTAAGATAAAATGACTTACTCCACTGGCAGATAAATTTACTTGTTTTTATGTCTCAATTTAAGGAGATTTTTGACTTATTTTAAGTCAAATAATCTTACAAGAGAGTTCAAAGCAAGTATCTTTTTACTAAAAACAATACTAACTAGATTTTTTTATCTTAACCCTTAGAACCCTGTTGTAGGGCATTTTCACTACCTTTATTCATAAGGATTTATTCTGGTCATTGTAAGTGCCACACACACATATTATATATTGTTTTTTTCAGCAGAGTCTAGGCTATCCAGATCATCCAGACCAGATATGCCATCATTTCATGTATTAGTACTAGCATTGATTTTATTTTGATTTTTAAAAAATTAAAATATAAAAAGCGTATTATAAAAAATCTTATATTTCGACATGTATCTCACCACAGCAAGCACATAGCTCTACATGCATTTCATGTGTGTGTAGGGCCGACTGTCCTGAATCGGGCAATATAATTGCCATGTTGGATACTCTGGGGCTGAGCAATTTACAGAAATATGTGGTGTGTGATTTACGGAAATAAATGCCATTTTTTATTTAAAAAAATATCTGTGACACAAACTGAACTGTGACATATCTGTGACACAAACTGATCTGACCTGACTTGACCCGAGGTCGCGTGTTAGCCGGCACAAACAGTTGTGGGCAGAGGAAACAGTTGACGGGAGTCATAGTTGATGACACTGACAGTTGAAATGACTGAACAGTTAAATAGTTGAGTAGTTTAAATAGTTACATTTTTTAATAATGAATTATTGTAGTGAGGAGATTTATTTTGAAAAAGTTGTGGGCAGAGGAAATAGTTGAACGAAAGTATAGTTAACAAAAGTGACAAATACATTGCTCAAGTGTCCTTTATAAGACCTACGTTACAAAGTTTGAACGAAGTTTAATAAGAATAAACTTAATAAGTTTAAGTTTATTAATAAGAATAAGAAGAAAAAGAAGAAGAAGAAGAAGAAGAAGACTTCAGATAACAGAACAGTATAATAATAATAATAATAAGACTTTGGATAACAGAACAGTGCATTTTCATGCACTGTAATTAAATGCTCACGTTCACAATAACTGCCATTTTGCTGAGTCCCCTCAGAAGGTTGTACCAGATACCTAAAAAAAAAAATTACCAGTGTTCTGCATCACATCAAGGTTTTCCTTTAAAGTAATGACACAACCATAGGGCAGATGAAGAATGAAGAGGAAGGAGTGCCTTCCTTTAATCCAACTCACCAATATCCTTTGCCCTCGCTGCAAGTGGTCTCCTCAAGTCCATGACAAACTTTTTGGCATCCAGTCGAATTTCAATTACATTGTTCAATAGAGCAAAAAGTGGAGCCAAAGGAAAGGAGGCCACAAAAACCGTCACCATGCCAAACTGGATAACTGTTGAAAAGACCATATAAAACTGAATCAAATGGCCCACTCTACTATTTTAAACTAAGCCAATTTACATTCCTTTTTTAGAATACCCTGCAATCAGACTTAAAGTAACGTGCAACATTTTGGGAAATCAGCTTATTCACCATCTCCCCCAGAATTAGATAAGATGATACATACCCTTCTCGTCTCTGTGAGTGCAGTTACTCTGACACAACCACTATTAGCCTAGCTCAGCATAGCTCATCGAGATGTTCGGAACCAACTAGCTAATGACTAGTCATGACTAGCTACATGACTAGTCTAGCTAATCTAGTCAGCTAGTCCAGTTCAGTGATTCTATGCTTTTGTGTGAAGGCACACCATTTATGAAAGAGAGAATTTCTCAGGTATACCTCTACAAGTTATGACAGCTATGTAAATAATCATAAATAATACAAGCCCCATTGCCTGCCTGATATATACAGTATTCTATTTATACTCTCTGTACATAACCCTCTATACTCCTATCTGTCACTGTAGACATGTCATCTGGAAAACCTGTATTTATCTAACTATACACTGTTGTATATAATTAATCTCTATCGTCTACATAACTGCACAGAATACTGTACTCAACCTGCACTGTAGTATTTAATGCTTCCTTTGCACTTCTGGTTGGATGTAATTTCATCTCTACTCTGCAAAATGACAATAAAACTGAATCTAAACTAATCTAACCTAATCTAATATAGAACAAGCCATAGTAGAGCAACAGTGGCCCACTACTGGGTCGCGGAGACATGCAAGGTGGGGCGCGAACTGACGTGAAAAACAGGAGGTTTTTTTTTTATTTATTTTTTTATCTGTAGCCTAGGCCTAGGTAGCACCCGATGCGCAATGGACGCACTGTGTTATTCATAGGGAAGCGCTCGTGTCAAGGCAGCTTAGTCCCGACCTGAATGAGATTTTGAACAAGGTTGTGAGAGTGGTGAATTTCATAAAGACCTGGCCCTTAAAAGCGCGTCTTTTCTCCGCACTTTGCGAGGAGATGGGAGCTGACCACACAGCTGTAGCCTACTGTTTCACAGCGAGGCAAGGTGGCTTTCCCGAGGTAAAGTGCTGTCGCGCGTTTTGAGCTCCGTGTCGCCTCTTCTTGGAGGAAGAGCACATACGAATCTGCAAGCATGTTCACTAATGAACATTTCTTGATGAAGCTGGCCTATCTTAGCGATATATTTGGAAAGTTCAATGAGTTATATCTCCAGTTAAAAGGCAAAGACAAGCACCTACCTCACCTAGCAGATAAGATACTGCATTCACCAAAAAACTCGAGGTAGCCTATGGGACAGGCGCCTCGATCGCGACAGTATTAATGCCTTTGAGAATCTGAGTGAAATCGCTGAAACGTCTGATTCGGGAGCCACTCTTGATCCCATGTATTAAACAGTAGGCCTACATCACATCCCTGCAAAGTTTGAAGTTTATTTCAAAAATATTTCCCAACCAGCAGTGCTCAGTATGACTGGATTATGGATCCATTTAATGCAGCATGTTGGTAGGCTATTTCATTAAATATATTGTACAATGCTGTAAAATATTGGCCTGTGCTTACTAATATGTTGCTGGAAAACAGAAATATGTGTGTTTAATTTACAGTGGCACATTATGTATTTATTTATATTATATCTGTAGCACCAGCTGATTTTAACTCTACTGAAGAGAACATATTTAGAACTTATTTCAATAAATTTGACAATTTTAATTTTAATAAGTGATACCACTTTCTTAGAGCGATGATGGACAGGTGGGGCTCGAAAATGCCCCCTTGATCAAAGTGGGGAATGAAAGAAAAAGTTTGAGAACCACTGTCCTAAAGTAATGCCACAGACAGTGCACCATTTTCACAATCTAGCTCAGGGATGAGCAACTTTGATGATAGAGAGGGCCACAAAATGTTCTTGTTGCTGTCAGAGGGCCAGATGTGACGGCGCACGTCCACCACTGGGATATCAGGAATCAGGAGTATTAAATATATATATATAGGCCTACAGTATGTCTGTACGGTTTATTACACCAACGTGAATTAATTTAATATTTTCTAATAAAATGCATTTTTTATATTGTTTCTATTCACCAATGAACTTGAAATAAACTAACAAATATTACACATTCACAATAAACCTATTTTTCCACTGTAATGGGTAATAGTGACTCTTGTAAAAAGGCTCTGTTGTTAGTGTATCTTTACCAGGGTGATATTCCATGACTTTGCCCCCCAAATATATAATTCCCTGATGTTCCACGTCTGGAATAGACTTTATTAATGCTGATGATATTCCTGAAATTCCATGACTCGTGGGAACCCTGTTTTACTTTTAGGTTGGCTACGACAGCGGCTCTAGCAGCTCCGATAGCCTACTTTTAGTTATCTTCGTGCATGTTGTAGTGGTGACTTAAGTTGAAATCTTTCACGGCTGATTTCATTTCTAAGCATTGCCTACTAAACACATAAGTTGATTTTGAATTCTGTGATAAGATCAGCTGTTTCCCACCTTGTCTGAAATGAAATGAAAATGACATTTCTTTATACTGTAAACCCCTGTATCTCTTCCTCGCTGGCTGTGGTGAAGAAACTTGACTTCGCTGGATTTTTTATATAGGAAGCGCCGCTATCGGTGGACCGTATCATTATAATAAGGATCCAGTTCAGATGTGGTAAAAACCACGTGAAACGAACATTTTAATGACATTTCAAAATTGATCTGGGGTCGCACTAAGTGAGGAGGAGGGCCGCCAGTTGCCCATTCCTGATCTAGCTCTATAAAACAACAGGCAATATCTTAAGACTTGGCACAGGAAATCTGAGCACTGAACCTTGTTTGGTCTTCAGTACAAAATTATAAAAATAATATTTTGCTACAACATAGGAAAAGCCTAATGAATGGAAGGAATAAACCTTGTAGGTTCCAGTGATTTTAGAACAGCTAATGGGTGCTGTTAGGCACAATGCCAAACAGAGTTTTTCTTACTACACACCATAAAATAAAGACACAGCAATGAAAAATGTCATATATAATAATGTATGTATTTCTAGTGGAATGGTTGCCAAACAAAGTATAAATGCAGCCAGCCTAACGTTTGTATCAATTTATAGCACAATGGTAAATGTTGTGTGGGTAGGTACTCACTCATTTCCATATACTCTGGGTTGAGACCAATAAAGGGCACCAGGAAGTGGTCTTTCTCATGCCGTTGCAGATTCTTCTTGAGCTCCTCCTCCTGCTCTGTGGCCAATTTAGTCTTCCGTCGCCGCAGCATCTTCTTCAGTTTACTACAGTAAAAATGGTTTGTTTGAAAAATTACTGCTTTTCGATGCATACTATATATGATTCAACAGTATGGAATGAGGAGGGGGTGGCGGGGGGTTCACCTCTGGATCTCGTCTCCCTACTGTAGTGTGAACAGTTAATGCAATTAGTAGGCTAAAGTCAATCACACCACAAATTGCCTCAAAAGAAGCAAATTTCATTCATAACATTGTGAATAAAAGGCTAATTCGGTTAAGTCCGAACGTCAAGGGCCCAACAGCTTTTTGGTCAAAAAACGTTTACTAGCGCAGCCAGCTGGTTTTTGCAACTTGTAAACCTTGTCACCATCACCTCCGTTTTATTGAGGGTAAAACAAAATCAGTTAACTTTAACAGAGCAATTACTGTAGCTGTGCAGCCAGATGATAGGCTACAATCAAGGGTTACGTGCAGGCTTCCGCCAAAAATAGGATTTTATTAGGTTGAGGCAACAAGTGAGTAGTAGGATGACAATTTTCTTAAAGGCTACACTGAATAACGAAAAAAAAAATGTTGATACAGCCAATCATAATAAAGGACCAGAACTTTCCATTTTAGAAGCTAAGAGGAGAATTCCAGCGATTTCTCACATAGATCTCTGTTCTATGTGCATGCCCCCAGAGTGTAGCACTGTAGTTGCCTTGCTCTAGCTGTTGGCTGCAGCAACTCAAGTTAGGTAGAACGGATTATTTATTTTGGGTTTTTTTCGTACCGACACTCGGTGACCTTGAGAAACAGAGATCTTTGTAAAAAATCTCCGGAATTTTCCTTTTAGAAACTGACATAACGTTTGTCACCTCACTTTCCCCCATTGAAACAAAGATAAAATCTGGTTGTGATTTGCCAAATATCTGTAAATGGATTGCATTACTATTCAAGTTTGATTCTCATAGATGCAGAATGTGGTCTGTATTAATTTGAACCTCACACCTATCCTTTTACACCAACTGACCAATTACAGGCCATCTTGGTAAAATGACATTATTACTGGTCTGAGGCATATGCATATAAGTTTGCCTTGCCCCTTAAAGAGCCCCTTTTTCGCTGGCTCTGTCATGATGAATGTTCAAGAAACTCCATCGCTACCTTGTTCAAAAAATCATATAACCATTCCAATGACTCCGGAGCTGTTAAGTTAAGGTAAATTAAGCGGAAAAACCCTGCATAGTTCGCCTTTAACTGCCCTGCTGTCTGTTTCTCTTTTGCTCTCTTTTCTGGTTTTCTTTCTTCTTCTTGCTCTCTCTCTCTCTCCTTTCTTTTGGGCTTGTTTTGATTTCTTTTTATGGGATGCATTGGTTTATCTGGTTTATCTGGCATTTGTTTTGGGTTATTTGGTTAAGTTTACTTTGTTCAACTAGCATCTAAATTGTTGTAGTGCACTTGCCTATCTGGTTTTTCCTTGCATTCAGTTTAACTGATAATGGTTATATTAAATGTATGGATTGCCATTTAATAAATTGCTAATTCATCCATCATTCACATATCTTTCCTTGTGTGCCATGCCATTACTGTGCAACTAGCTTCAACATGGGGAGTATGAGCAACATGAGAAAAATCCTGTGAACACTCCTAACCTGTGCATATTGCAACTAGGGCATCATTGTGTGTGTCTGTGTGTGTGTGTGTGTGTGTGTGTGTGTGTGTGTGTGTGTGTGTATATGTGTGTCTTGCTTACGGAATGCCAATCTCAAACAGGTTGTTCTGAATTAGCTGTTTGCCCAGCATTGTGATGCATAACTGGATGCATAATTCCATCAGACAGCCAGCATGGGCGCACTGAAATCAAACAGACATTTCACATGTGAATGAAAGAACATTTCATTAATTTTTTGGCATGGCAAATACATCCATTCCTCCCATACCCTTTTCCCCTCTGTAAGAGCCCTGATTATATTTCCATCGAATAAGGTGCTAAATGAATCAAAACTAATTGTCGAGCCATTAAGATTGAAATAATAAATGATAATGAGATAACTGCTTTACGTTACATTTTTTTCTAAAAAAAACAAACAAACAAGAGGCTCCTGTAGCTTGAATGTCCTTATTTGTAAAATGGATAAAAAATATGATAAATGATAATGCGATAACTGCTTTACGTTACATTTTTTTCTCAAAAAACAAACAAGAGGCTCCTGTAGCTTGAATGTCCTTATTTGTAAGATGGATAAAAGCATCAGCTAAATGAATAAATGTAAATGTACTGCAAATCTTATCTAACATGGAAAATACTGTAACTATTTGAACCCTTAGAACCCTAAGCTGTTTTTAGGGCATTTTCACTACCTTTATTCAAAAGGATTTATTCTGGTCATTGTAAGTGCCACACACACATATTATATATTGTTTTTTTCAGGAGAGTCTAGGCTATCCAGATCTGCCATCATGTCATGTATTAGTACTAGCATTGATTTTATTTTGATTTTTAAAGAATTAAAATATAAAAAGCGTATTATAAAAAATCTTATATTTCGACATGCATCTCACCACAGCAAGCTCATAGCTCTACATGCATTTCATGTGTGTGTAGGGCTGACTGTCCTGAATCGGGCAATACAATTGCCATGTTGGAGGGATACTCTGGGGCTGAGCAATTTACAGAAATATGTGGTGTGTGATTTACGGAAATAAATGCCATTTTTTATTTAGTGATGAAAAATGACCTTTCTGCGCTCCATATCTGTGACACGAACTGATCTGACCTGACTTGACCCGAGGTTGCGTGTTAGCCTGCGTGCCTGGTGTATGCAGTCATGATTCTCAACTTTTTACTGCATTGCCATGAACAAAGTAAAGGCAAAAAGGTGTTTCTTTGTCGAACAAATTGGGATGCAATGTGAGCCTTGAATTGGATGCCATGAAGGAATTTGCTAGGATCTCAAAACCGGATTATGAACATGCTTTGCCATAGAGAAACACACGATAGCGTTGGATTATAAACATGCTTTGCCACAAAAACAGACAAAAACGTGGGGTAAGTCCAGCTATATGAAGTTATTATTTTGCTGTCACTTCGTCTGTTTTATAACCCGGAAGGATGTACTTGGTATCAAATGATAGCTCTGAGTCTCCTCTTTCATCTGACATACGTGGCATATTTATCCGACGAGAGTAATGGGTGTGCAGCGTTGGTTTGTGTACATGATGGTATTATTTTGCAGTCACTTCGTCTGTTTTTATAAGCCAGAAGGATCGATAACCATAGTACCAATGGATAGCCCCTCTTTCATCTGATATGCTTGCCATATCGATGCGATCAGGGGTTCGCGAGTAATTCAAACGAGAGTAATGGGTGCGCAGGTGAACGCAGAGAAGTATAGACTGTAAATATGATGCAATTTGATTTAATTTCAGAATTTGTTTTAATTTTCATACTTGATCGTACAGACAAGTGTTTAGTCTCTTTGGAAAGCCCCACTTCTGCTCTGTCATGCAATTAAGGTTTCATCTCGCTGCGATAAACAGTTCCGGAGCAATGTAACAGAGAAGAAAGGATGTGTTTTTTGATGCACTTTGCGTCAATCGGGTTCTAAGGGTTAAAAAAGTGAATATTAGCTGATATGAGCAGTGCTTAAACACAAGCTATTTGCAGCAGCATTTGTGGGATTGCACAACAATAAAATGTGATGCGTGAGAGACAAGAATAGTGGGTGTGAATGTAGATTTCCTATCGGAAGCATTAAACTATGCCCACATTTGTTGTAAAGTGAGAAATTTCTTTTCCATTCCTTGTGTCAGTCACTTTAAAATGTGTACACTATCAACACATCTCAGCAACATTGAATAACAATAACTTGAAATGTTAAATTAAATCTTATTTCTCATGTATATTTTTCTAGATTTTGAGGAATATAGCTACACCTGGCTTCTGCTTGGCGTTGCCACTGTGTCATGCTCTTGGCTGTGACATGCATTTAACGTGTCCATCTATATATTCAATGTAAAACTAAAAGGTATATTGTGGACTTTCTGCGGACTGGCCAAGTCATTGTTTAGGCTGTTCTCTCTGCCCCAAGAGTTGACACACATGAGAGCATACACAGGTGGAGGAAGAGAACAGGAACAAGACTTTCATAGTTTGCTTTCAGCAGTTTTCCTACATTTTCCAGGTCGCTTAAAATTAGTTACCTCCTCCATGCGGTAGTTTCCTACAACATAGAGATATTTTCCAGGTCGCCCTACAAGCCTGTAAAGAGAAGAAAAACATTACAATGCATATAATGTATAACGTGAACATACTTGTGCACATTCACATTGTAATCATTTGTTTATCACTTTGAATTCCTGAAACTATTGTGGATATGGTGCGGCTGGTGTATGCCACGTAAAACAGCTAGACTAACATTATTTATTATACGGCTCTTCACAATGCAAGTAGAACGCTCCATTGACTTGAATGGTATTTCCCAAAGTTCTACGGGTCTTTATTTAAGCAATAAGCCCCAAAAGGCCGTTCTAAATCGTGAATATAGCACACCTGAGGGGTGTTGGTAGGCACGAAGCGAGCGAAGCAAAGCGAAGCTTATTGCTTTTATAAAACAGCTACCACATATAGGACATTAAAAATGTATACAAAATAAGCATAATAATCATGAAATTTAAAAGCTATTTCATCTACAAATGTCCATTCTTCCGCGGAGTCCCCATAGAATATTTCCACTGCAAGTAGATTCTTATCGGAATTGTTGCTCAATTGTAACCATTATGCATTCTAAGAGCATTAATATAGAACGAAATGCGGTCTCAGTCGTGCTGTATCGGGAAAATATACAACGGCATCGAACACAATTCAACCAATCAAGGACCGGAACTATCCGTTTTATAATTTTGTCTACTGACCTCTGAAATAATGACCGCTGTCAATGGTAACGGATTTTCATTCAAAAGTGAAGGCAGACAGTTGATCAGCTGAACTAAAGAGATATATTGTGGAGTTTATTTTTTCGTTTTGGCAAGTAGCCATATAATAAGTGAGATAATGTATAGAACGGCGGTCCGGTTTGCTCTGTCAGGACTTATTTTCCCAATTATTTTCGTTCTATACATTGGGCTGTATTTTGCACACCAACGCATTGGCGTAAAACTCGTTTTCCACCCTCGCAAAGTTTAATTCGGTATTTGGCACGTTTATTTTTTAAACATTAGGGAGGGGCCTGGCGCGTTGTCTAAAAATCGCTATCGTACACCACCTAAACCTGGTCAGAAGTCAATGGCGAGTTGTTCATATGCTATTTTAAGAGCGCATGTCACCAGTCATATTGGCAGGTGCACGCACCATCCTTCTATCATTTATGAACGCACACCAGCGTACGTCCATGCAAAACATTACAAATTGCACGGTTACAATGGGAAACATAATTAGAATAAAGATATTATGAAATTCTGTACATCTCATGATGAGTAGTTATTCACCATCATTTGCAAATTGGTAATGACGGTTAAAAGTGATTAGGGGATAGGCGAGAGACACGTATGGAGCACAGCAGAGACGCACTGTCACGAGAAATAAGCAACTCCTCTGCAGGATAAATGTTGTTTTATTCAGTCATTTGAGCAATAGGGTAAGTGTTGCTTTTTCCAGCCTATGTTTTCGATGGTAACCCATTGTCAGTCAATAGTGAAAGTAACTGCATATAACTGTCTTGTTGTTGACTGACACCTTGGTGAAGTTAAGTTTCACTTTGCCAATGAGTTCAAATAATAGACGAGTGCAAATGCGTGAAGGCTATGCTAGGTTTAGGGATGACTATTCCATACGGTCTCGCAAGCAGCCTCCTTCAAATGCGCAGTTGAATGCCAAAATACCGATGCATTTATTTGACATATCGCGCTTTGCGCCGTTAAAGGGAATGACAGATATCATTCTCATTGGTTTAAATGATGTTACGCCCCAAACACACCCATATGACTGATTAAATAAACATATCTAGGAACACCTTGTTGCGCCATGCGCTCCACGTTTGATAACGAAACCCCTCCCAATGTGAACTGGACATCCTACTAAATTTGAATAGACTTTTGACGAGTGACGATGCACTTTAGAATGTCATGATAGGGCCCATTATCCCTTACGTGAAACATTCCAGTGAAATGTAATCATAGCAGAACATTGTGCACCAAGCATTCATGATCCTGTGTACTTTGTTCCTAGGTTCCAAGCTGCCACGAAACCGCAACTATGTTTTTTATAGACGTTTATTGCACATACCGTATACATATTATATGTGTACACTGTTTTATATACACTTATTTTCTACATAAACTTAGCAACATGCTAGATATAGCATATTGGGTCTTGAAATATTCATAAGAATCCATAGAAATGGCATATTCAGGTCATTTGATCCAATATTAGTTATGCAGATGTATAGTCCACCAATTTAATAAAAAATAGAAATTATAAAGATTTATATTTGTTTGTAATTATTCCATATTTAGTGTAGTCATTCCATATCAGAACCCCTGACGTATAATCCAAATACAAGCATGAAACTTCAATGTGTTACTTTTCATTTGAGACCAAGATTATGCTTCTACACAAAGGGGTTCATATGCAGTAAGCATTTGATTCTCAGTATGCATTTTGGATAACCAAAAGTCCTATTATATGGGGAGTTTCCTTGACTGAATAAATGTTGTTTTATTCAGTCATTTGAGCAATAGGGTAAGTGTTGCTTTTTCCAGCCTATGTTTTCGATGGTAACCCATTGTCAGTCAATAGTGAAAGTAACTGCATATAACTTGTCGTTGACTGACACCTTGGTGAAGTAGATTATGTACAATGTCGGGCAAAATACTCAAAATGGGGCATATGCATAAGAATTTAAGGAAGGCTCACAAACTATATCATACAGAGAGGTTATTCCCAGTTGCAACAGTCACCACATGATTTCAAAGCAGAATACATAACAATACATCATCAGATCAAGAGAATAAAAGAAAGAATAAAGTGAGAACTAATTATTAAGTATAAGTATATATACTCTTTTGATGCTGTGAGGGAAATTTGGTCTCTGCATTTATCCCAATCGGTGAATTAGTGAAACACACTCAGAACACAGTGAGGTAAAGCACACACTAATCCCGGCGCAGTGAGCTGTCTGCTACAACAGCGGCGCTCGGGGAGCAGTGAGGGGTTAGGTGCCTTGCTCAAGGGCACTTCAGCCGCTTCCTACTTGTCGGGGTTCGAACCGGCAACCCTCCAGTTACAAGTCCGAAGCGCTAACCAGTAGGCCACGGCTGCCCCTTAATTACATTACATTACATCACATTACATTTATCAGACACTTCTTAATTATACAGTACCTAACAGACTAATCTTCTAATAATGCATCAATCTTCTGGACGACATAACGATCCATAATAATCCACCAAGAGATGTCAAGATGTCAGATATCCTAGTACTACAAACTTCAAACACAAAATGTAACCCCTAGGGAGAGTAATGGGCTACCAGTTAAAACCAGTTAGCTGTCACTAGTAAGGTAGCAAGCTAGCCAGTTTATTATATTATTAGTGTTTTCCATTTTTCAATTTAAGAGATGCAATAAGTAAGCTTCTTTATTCATTGGACAAAATACAAACCAATGATATTAACGTTAGCCCTACCTGTAGATGCTAAAATAATGTTAGCTATGATAGCTAAGGCAGATAACTTTATCATTTAATGTTCTAATATGATACAAATACTGTAATATTTTGGCTAACAGGAAAAATAAGGAGATAAAAGGAGTGGGCTGTTTATATATATAAAAATGAGTGCAGATTAATCGATTCCATATGACCTTTGACCCCCGAGCCGTTCTAGTCTGTAATCATTAGACTGTAAAATGAAGGAGAGAGAAGAAAATGTGCTGCCTAGATCATTGATTGGAACATTTACTTTTAAAAAACGGCCTGATGGTGTTGATAAAAATAAAGTGTTGAAAATAAAGTCCTCTGCAATGTCTGCAGCAAGGAATTTGCATATCACCGGAGTTCATCAACTCTATAGTCGCACATCAATGCAAAGAAATAATTGTTGACATTGAGGGGAGTGTTAATTTATTTTCATTGTGTCCCCTAGGTCAGCGGTCCCCAACCACCGGGCCGCAGGACATTCCTAACCGGGCCGTAGCCTACGACATGAGTTTTAAAAAAATGCATGCAAACTAAACTAAATTTAATTCGCAATAATGTCACGTTTTTACATGGCATAGGCCTATATGCAGTTGTTTGATTGCACGCATGTTTGCATTTTGCAAGGTCTATTTTCTTACGTCTGTCTGTCCCGCCTTCAACACTTTTACATATTGCCTTCAGCGCTGCGCAGCCTCAGGTCAGCTCACTTCACTTGATCAGTTCTTGGCGAACAAAAACAGCAACAAAAAACAAGCATCTTTAGCAGGTCACTGGCCAGAGTGTTTGAGTTGCGAGAGCCGCTGCAGAGATTTCTTACAGAAAAAAAGTCACCGTTAGCTGCACATTTTAGTGATGAGGACTGGGTGTCAAAACTCGCTTACCTGTGTGACATATTCGGGTTGCTTAATGACCTCAACCTGTCACTCCAGGGGAGAATGACGACTGTCTTTAAACTGGCAGATAAAGTCGCTGCATTTAAAGCCAAGCTTGATTTGTGGGGACGACGAGTGGACCAGATAAGTTCCAAACAGTATTGGGGGTTTTGGGAGAGACTGAGGCAGGGCCCTTTCTCTCGCAGCTGGTGCGCGATCACCTTGTTGCACTTTCAAATGAGTTTGATCGTTACTTCCCATCCTCCAAAGATCCACGGCAAACCAATGAGTCAATTTGTCAATATCCCGAATAGTCCTAACTTGTCAGCGCAGGAGGAAGAGCAGTTGATCGAAACTGCAAATGACGGTGGTCTTAAGAGTGTGTATAAGGAAACCTCTCTGGCGGGTTTTTGGATCAAAACCAAAGCAGAATATCCCGAGATAGCCGTAAAAGCGCTGAAAACGTTTCCCACCACGTATCTATGCGAGGCCGGGTTTTCGGCAATGACTGCAACTAAGACCAAATTGCGCAATCGACTGGACATTTCAAACACACTGAGGGGTGTCACTGTCTTCCATCACCCCCAGATGGAAGCTTCTTGTTGTAGGGAAACAAGCAGGGCTCCCACTGATTATATTCGTAATGCACGTTTAGTTCCCATGTTTTGTTCCCATATTTTGTTAAGCATGTTCACACTTATAGATGTAGCTTCAAGTTGTTCAATATTCATAGTTCATATTGTTCAATTTTCACTTCTTCAAGTTCACGTTTTTCACAAGAGATCGTTACCTTCACTGTTAACTAAAGCTAGTTCTTTTCAAGTAATGCATGCACAACACATATGGAACATGGAAACCCCGAACCCCCCCCCCCCCCGCCGGTCCGTGAAAAAAAAATAGGAATCAAACCGGTCCATGGTACATAAAAGGTTGGGGACCCCTGCCCTAGGTTATATCTGTGGCCTAAAATGCCTTGTATGTGAAAAAAAAAAACTTCTTCCCGAAGCACTTTTGAATTTATTTCCTCAGCATATAGGTCATATCATAGATTATTATGGCCATTATTTGAACAGTGAAAATAATAATAAAAGAGTTTTTGAACTTTAATGTCACTAATGCTGATTCTTCAATGATTCATTTGAATTTAAATATTTAAAATACTTTCACAGCAAAAATTATATAAGCGATTAATTTAGATTAATTAATCAGAGTATGTAATTAATTAGATTAATTTTTTTAATCGATTGACAGCCCTAATATATAATATATATATATATATATATATATATTATATTAAATATATGTTCATTACCTGACCCATTTGATGGTTTTACTGACTGATGTCACAGTTTATATGACTAACAACCACAAAACATAACTTAAACTACAAAACATTACAGTAATGGGGCAGCCGTGGCCCACTGGTTAGCACTCTGGACTTGTAACTGGAGGGATGCCGGTTCAAGCCCCGACCAGTGGGCCGCGGCTGAAGTGCCCTTGAACACGGGTCGCCGGCGTACGGTGCAGGTGCCCCAGCCAGTTGTGCCACGGCTGGGGCTGAGGAATGTATTTTTCACTTTTGTAAACTTTATACTTTTTGAGATATTAACAAAAAACTAGAAACGCAATTCCCAAGGAATTACCAGTGCATGAAAATGCAAAAGTTGTGATGTAAAACATCATGTATAGTTAAAATAGATAATACAGAGCTGGTTACTGCGGTGATGCTAGGACAGACAAGGTGGTTGCATAGCTTGATAAAAGTTGATAGTTTAAAAGTAGACCGATTAAAAGTTGAATGTAGATAGTTTTAAAGTTGAATGTAGATAGTTTAAAAGTTGTTGATAGACAGCTAGTTTAATAGATAGATAGTTTAATGATAGTTTAAAAGTAGACCATTTAAAAGTTGAATGTAGATAGTTTAAAAGTTGTTGATAGACAGTTAGTTTAATAGATAGATAGTTTAGTGATAGTTTAAAAGTAGACCGTTCAAAAGTTGAATGTATATAGTTTAAAAGCTGTTGATTACGGTGGCGCATTGCATTCAAATCACACACAAAAAAAAATCAGGTTATCTCATAATTACGAGATAGTATTTCATAATTATGACCAGTGGCGTAACAAGCCCATGGTGGGCCCAGGTGCGAGAGCGCTACGCGGGCCCCATATCGAAGAACTTTGGCCCAGGATGAATTAGCTCTGATATATGCAATACACATTAAGGGTGACTTCAATTGATTATGCAAAGGGCCTGAGGCACCGAAGTAGTTTAGTAGTTACAGATTACAATTTCAAATAAGAAACACACGACTACATATCCATTACATGTGAAAACATTAAAAAATATTTTTTTTAACAGCCTGCAGGCTAGGGTAATCTAATATTACTGCATTAACATCAACTCGCATGGAATTATGGGAACACTCAATGCGGCTCTTCAACCCTCTGCTGAAACTGCAAGCGTAGATTGCTTGCTTATAAACTCGCACTGCGCAGAAACAAAACTTAATGTAACCTAACTTATTTAACCGTCCAGAAACCAAATAAAATCATTCATATGCATACAATCCCCAATATGCGTGAATTAGGCCATTAGAAGAAAGCCATCTTACGAGCCTTTCGTTGTGCAAAATCGTCAACGATGTTCCCAATATTTAATGCTCCGGCTCTCGTATTTTCAATGGACAGGATACCTAACCCATGGAGCCTCTCCTGCCCCATGCTGCTCCTTAGGTATAGGTCTTAATAAATTTGAGTTTGGAAAAAGATCGCTTAGCTGTTGCCACAGTCACAGGCAATGTCAGAAACAACATGAGTACACACTTCCCCGAATGTGGATGTTACACTGTCATAATATACCACCAGCATTTTGGCAAGTTGAAAAATAGATGACTTCTGTGAAATCTCTGCTTTAAAGCAAGACCTGAATGAGAGGAGTTGTGTTGGGAATGTCAGTGCAATGTCCCTGCTATAATGGTCTGACAAACGTCTTGCCTTTTCAAGCAATTCATCATCACCTGCGAGTTGAAGGGTCATAGGACGTAAAGACTCAAATACATGACAAGTTTCCCGCATACTTGCAAATCTTTGGGAGAGCTGACTGATTATGATGTCCAGAGTTGCATTAAATACCTGCACTTTGAAGTATCTCTCTGCATCGGTTAAGCGCTCATCTTCCGATAGATCGTCAAAGTACGCTTCACTCTCCGTGCTCTAACATTCTAAAGTTCTAAAAAATAAATAAAAAAAGGAGGCAGGGCGGGGGTAGCGACGGGCCCCGGGAGGTCACGGGCCCTGGTGCGACTGCACTTGCTGCACCTACTATAGTTACGCCACTGATTATGACATATTATCTCATAATTACGAGATAATTATCTCATAATTACAAGATAATTATCTCGTAATTATGAGATAATTATGATTTATGACACATTTCCAATTCTGCCCCCACTTGTGTGTGGCAATGACATGGTCTAGCTAGCAACATTAGAGAAGATAGACCTATCAGCTTCCCAAGAGAAAGTCTGAAGCTGAAGTTCCTTTCAAACCTTTACTTAGGATTCACTGTAAAACTAAGCAGACCAACAGAGTACATCTCAGTTATTTCCTTCCATGTTTTGTTTAAGAGCAATCATGTAGACTAGCATTTCAAGTTACAGAATATAAACAAATGTGTTAGCTTATGGCTAATGTATATGAGAAATCCCATAGAGATGCTAACGGTTAGCATAATCAATAAAAGTAGATAATTATTTAGAGCCAACTTCAGTCCATTTACGAAAGGGTTACATAAGAAGAGTTCTTTGTTTACAACTGACTATTTTCTCTCAATATAATATGTGTAGGAAAAATGTGACTGTTTAACTCATCAATGCCACTTGAACAAGTAGCCTGCACAAAATAAACAATAGGCGTGCATGTGACAACGTGGATGGAGGTAGCCCTATGCGTAGTAGTACCTCCACCTACTGGTAGGACTGTCAACGTGCAACATTGTATTGCCTTTGGGCAAAGAGTAGCCTTTAGAAGCTTCTATTCTCTTTGCTTTGGGGTTGTTGGCGATTTGACAGGCTTAAGAGACCCAGATTGTATGCTTAAAGCCTGAGACTGGCAGTTGCTGCAGGTGGCCTGAACACCTGGCATAGGATTCTAATTGCTTAATGGCCGTATTGTGATGTCACAATAACAATGTTAAGTCTATGGGGATTTTTAAAAAGTTTTTCTTTAATAGTTTAAAAAGTATAAAAGTCTCAAAGTTGAAAAGACATAGCAACCTGGTCCGTTTGAAGACCTATGTTACAAAGTTTGAACAAAGTTTCTAAGTTAAACTGTTCAAGAGAAATTGCGTACAGAAAAAGTGGTAAGCGGAATAATAAGAAGAGTTATAGGAAGTTGGCTAGGAAGAACAGTACAGTGCATTTTCATGCACTGTAATAAGAAGCCTAGGAAGAACAGTACAGTACATTTTCATGCACTGTAACAAGCTTATTTTTCCCCATAGATTTTGCATTGGCACTATGACATCAGAATGGGCTAATTAACTTGATTTGCACCTGTATCAACTTCCAGCTGCTCAACTAGGCCCCATTAAAGAGCCAGTTAAACTGATTGCACCTGTTTCAACTGCTTTCTGCTCAACTAGGCCAACTCTCTCTGTGTCTCTCCATTCTACAAGGATATAAGGCACATTCCATCCAACTTTCTATCCATTCATCCTCTTCAAACCATTCACTCATCCACCCATTAAACTATCCATCAACATCCATTAAAAAATCTGCCTATCAACATCCATTCAACTTTCTGTCTATCAACATCCATTACACTATATACATTTAACTTTTAAACTATATACTCTGTCTCAGGCTTTAAGCATACAATCTGGCTCTCTTAAGACTACAGATCCTGTTCAACTATTTCCTCTGCCCATAACTGTTTCAAAATAAATGTCCTCACTACAATAATTCACTATTAAATAATTTAACTATTTAAACTACTCAACTATTTAACTGTTCAGCCATTTCAACTGTCAGTTGTTATCAACTATGACTCCTGCCAACTGTTTCCTCTGCCCACAACTGTTTCCAAATAAAAGTTTGTTTTGCATTTTATGTTAATATACAGCATGTTTTGAATTTTCATGCACTGGTAATTTCCTCGAAATTCCATTTTCTAGTTATTATTATTTTTCTTTTTACCTTTTTGTGCCTATACCTATTCAGCCCAAACCGCTTAACGTACAAACTTGGTTGAAACACCGTTCCATAGATCATAGTTTTAGTGTTTTCTTTTTATTAATTTTATATATTTTTCCTATTGTAGCACCCCCCCCACCCCACAACCACCACTGTCGATCCATTGGGGGCATAGCTGCCGGTCCACTGGCAGGTTGCAGACAAATTGCCCAATATTTTGCCACCATTGGTCTAAAATCTTTTTCATTTGTTGAGTTATACTCCATATATAATGAAATTAACTTTTATTAATATTTCTGACAAGTTAAATTTAAAGAGCGGTCCAACGGCGGACCACAAGTGGCACGCCACCAGTGGCATACGACCAGCGGTCCGCTATCTGCCAATCTGATTTTGCTATCTGGGATGGGGTTTTTCCACTGCATGGTATCAGCTCAACTCGACTCTACTCGCTTTTTTTTCGGGATACTAACTTTCCCCTTCCCCTACTCCTCGTACTTATCCAAAGCACCAAAAAAAACAGTTTACACATCCCTATCATCCTTGCTGTCATCATCACTGTCACTGAAAAATGTTATATTCTGAGAATCATCATCATTCTGGCAGTGCGTTCCACACTGGCCTCTTTTTTGCGCAGACATCTTACCATCTCAATGATGGCTTCAGGTGCAGGCAGAGACTTTGTTGTGACTGGTCTCAGCTGGCTATCTCCGTCTTTGAAATATCCATTCAGTAATGGGTCAAGGAACTCCTGGTGCGCAATATCTGCCTGTCCCCATACCCTGGCCTGAACATGGGCTCTCAGGACATGCTCCTTCAGAGCAGCACATGTGGGTGGAAGCTTGTCACTTTCTGCCATGTGCTTGCAGAAAAGATACCATCTCAATTCTGGGATATTGTCAATCTGGACCCCCTTTTGGTAAGTATGCAGCACAAACTTAGCCAAAGTAGATAGCTGATCCTCTGTTACTTCATTTTTTTTGTGAAAGCATCTGTAGAGCATTGAGGACACAATCATCTGCTTTCAAGTAGATGTTGAACCAAGTGGTCTTTCCTATTCCAGAAAAACGCCCGGTGTTGTCTGCTCCTGTGAATGCATGAAAAGACTTTGAACAATCTGCACCTAGAGCTGTCCAAATTTGTTCCACTTTGCAGAATCCCAGATGTCATTGAAATACAAGTATCTTTCAACAGACTCTTATAGTTTGGTATGACTAGTAATAGAACATCAGTGTCAGGAGAGAAGAACATCAGCTTTGCATCAGAGGGGTTGCGATGTGATGCCAAAACTGCATGATGAATCAGCAAGGTGTCTGCTTCTTCTCTATTTGAGTGTCCTGCAGCAGAGGATATGATGAGGTTTGGAGAGTTATTACTGTATTCAATGGTCTTTGATGCCAGATACTCTGTGACATCTGCCTTTGTCTGGTCATGGGAGAGTAAACGGCTCATCGGAAAGTTCTTGATGTTTTGAAGTTGTTGATGCTCTAATTTGGTACTGGATAGGGATTCCTCGTCTTCTTTTCTGCGTTGTGATATGCTTCAAAGAATCAGCCTTGTATGTGTCAAACACCAGAATGACCTCATCATAGCCTCTGGTTAGAGACATTAGTCTGTCATAGAACCACTCACTTAGATCTTTGATTGTGCCTACGGTTGTTGACTTTGTCAACTTTTGAACAACCACCATGCCATCTACAAGGGCAATGTTGTGAGTGGGATGAGACATTCTACATTGACATTTTATGTCCTCACATCCAGGTTGTAGTTGCTCCTCATTATCTTTGTATTCCTTTGCCAAATTTTCTAAAAGATGTATCAATTAAGATTTGTCTGAGCATTGAAGTGCATCCCCACCACGCTTGTGGTGTTTGCGTGAACTCATAGTTGCCCACAGCCTGCTTTTGGTCAACATGTCTGTCAGACCTGGCAAGGACCAGTAGTCTCCCATAGAGATCTTTGGTCTCTCTGAGATCCACAGTTTTACAGAGGATTTAAGTTTGCCTGACATGAACATATTGTTGTTTTGTTTCTTGACAGGTGACCAAAGGCTGTTGTCACAATTGATTCTGCCTTCAACATAGTCTTCATATAATTTCTGTCCAGTTGCATCAACACTCAAGATTTGTGTTACAAATTCTTGTGGGACATACAGTAGGCATGTGTGATCATGTTGTAAAACCTGTCACCTTCAACAGTAACTGGATTGCCATGACTGAGTATGGCAGCCTTTATCTTGTTTATTGCCTGATGGTTTCTATTTATCTCACTAGGTCCTAGCTGAGATGTTTGCATGCATGGTCTGCACCGACTGACACAAAAGGAATGCCACTCCTTGTGACTGAAAGATTACCCTCTTGAAGTTCCTTCCAAGTCTTAGGATGCTTAGCTTTGAGGTCATGCATGTCAGCAATGTATCCTGGCCACAGTCGCTTGTATCTGATTCTGTCAAATGCAAAGAAAAGCTTACTAAGTCCTTCTGCAGCCTGAATATGGAGTGCAAGATCAGCAGTGCGAGAAGCTGCCACAAAGAAGAGGATTGTCTCCACTCGATGCAAGTAGTTCATGATGGATCTGAACATTGCATTTTTAGCTTTATTTGCTTCCCAATCATTTAATGATTTCACAAATTCGGCATTAGTCAAAGCTTCAAGGAATGTACTGTTAGTCTACATTGTGCACTCAACCTTGGTGGATTTGTCCTTCTCAGAGCAGGCCGATTCAACTTGCTCTGTTGCCTGCCAGCAAACATCTCTCAGCTGTGGGTTCTCCATAAAGAATTGCTCCCGAACCAATTCGTACAGAGCCACATATGAGTAGATATGTGCACGCAAAGAACGCTTGTAGTGTGTACACTTGAGGATTTGCCTCGTTGTCGCTGCGCCAAAGACATCCGATTCTATCCAGGAATCATCTATACCTGAATTTTCTATAGAAGTCCCAAGAGCTCTCAGAGCAGCCATTGTGGTGTGCAATTCCCCAAGCCTTGGGGTTCTTCAGATCAGGTCTGGAATCCAACAGCTGAACAACCTTCTCGTAGAGGGCCATGTCAAAAGAGATAACAGTTGGATGTTCTTCACCAACTACCAGGCGACGTAGTTGGTTTGCCTGCATAATCACAGTCAGGAGGGTTGACCACTCATGTGCCACCTCGGGGAGTAGCGGTAGAGCCCCAATCTTAGTGACAGGTTGACTTTCAGGTATTAATGATTTATTAGGTACGTAGGCCTGTAAAGCCTTGTAGTGTTTATGTTGAAGGGAGGCTTCAGATGTAAAGTTATCGGATATAAAAATATGAATGGGCACTCAACGGGGTTGATCCATGGGTGTTTCCACTTCCGGATATTCGCCCACTGCCTTGCCGAAAACAAACGGCTGCCACGGCCACCATGTTGAAAATTCACAATGGTTCAATATCATATTTTTGAACATGCTTTCTGAACAAAGTACACAATTGTTCAGCTAAGCAGCTCCACTTAGACGATAAAACAAAATATCCAGGATTCCCGAATCTAAGTTAAAACCCATGATTGCTAACATTTAACATACTGGCTAACACCTCCATGGTGTTTAGAGGGACCTTCTTTACTTCCTGGCTACTATTATATCATTAAATAGCAATGCTAATATTTAAGGTGGCTTCCTCATGTCAAGTTTGGAAATTTGTGCTAATTAGCGCATATTTCAGTAGATTAAGCCTCATTTGCATATTTAAACATTACATTTCAGAAAACATGCAATACAAAAAATACTTGTCTTAATGTAAGTGAAAAACTGGGAAAGTTTTGTGGTGATACATACAAGTTTAAATTTTTACCCTATCTACCAGTATTTTCTCGCCTGAGAGCAAGGCATCCATTTTTGAATGAAAATTCCGAGAAAGTGGAGACCTGATTTAAATGTTATACAGTGGATTTGTATTAAGGACCCTTTCTAAAAATGCTGTATAACATCTTGTCCTCAACATTTTTTACCTCAGATTTTCTTTAATTTCAATTTGCCAAGATATCAGCAAATTAGCCTATGGCGATTTTAGTGTAGTAGTACATTGTTTTCAGGACCCAAAATGACTGCAGTTAATGACTTCTGAAAATTGTCAACCAAAGATTTTCTGATTCTTCAGTCTGTAAGGATTCCAAAAATATATAGTTTTACAAATCCCCAAAAAAATTGAACGAACGAATTGGTCTGAACATAGTGGCCTTAACTATAATGTAGGCTACGTTTTTTTGCACAAAAATGCGTCTGCTAATAAACTTAAACATAAACACAAACAGGCGTGATCTCCTGTGGAATCCTGACTGTGCCTTCAACGTTAGCCTACTATTATTTGTTGACATGAAACCTGAACGAACGGCAGCTGTTCCTGAAGTTCACTTGCGTCTATTTTTTTTTTTTTAATTAGGCAACTTTTTTTTTGCAGTGGCGCTTGATTTCCAGCAGCGGCGGCGAGGGAAATGATGCACTTTTTTATTCTGTTGGAGGTTTTTCTTGGTCAGTGGAATTATAATTTTCAGTGATCGATGTGTTTGACCACACCATGTCTTTTCACCGACACACACCCGTGGGTGTGCAAGTTCATTAACTATTTAGACAATGTGTACGCCTGGCGAGATAATGATAACCGTAGCAAAGAAAAGCAAAGAAAGTTGCATTCAATGCACCGGCCATAAGATTTGACCCTTGGTCTTACTTGTCATCGAAAAATTTTTGCTTCATTGCTTGAAAACTCTTTGTCAAGTAACAACTGTATTCTCACAGGTGCTATACCCATCACTATAGGTGAGACTCACTCACCCTAGTTGAAATTTAAGTTTTTGACAGTCACAAAACATATTATTACACATTTTGTGTATGTTTTGTTCATTATGTGTCTGGTGTACCATGTTCATTATGTGGCTGGTGCATTATTACTATTAGTTAGTCTTTACATAAACTTACATAAAATCAACATATTTGCACAAGGTCCTTACCTTCCTCTGAAAAATGCCAGGTAGACTATAGGTGTAAAGGCATTGACAATCTTTAAGACAAATGTCTTAAAGATGAGTCTTTCCTCAAAACTCTTGTCTGTCTTCGGAACCTCTGGAAAAACCAAACATAAAACAAAGCTATGTAACATCTGGAGACAACTTGCAAGATACTTATCATACTTTAAGGCTGAATGAATGTACAACAACATTCAAATGTTCAGCAAGAGCAAACATAAAATGGAAAAAGTCTACTAATTACTAATAGAGCAAAGATCTTAACCTATGTTAGCATTATGCTCTTTCTGCTAACCTTCTTCTGGATAAATTATCAGTCATAAAAATTGGCAGTCAAGGAAAAAATAAGGTACACAGACTTTTCTATAGATTTTCCAGTGATTATCTCAACTGTATCTTTATCTCCACTTAACAGATTTGCAATTTGTAATTTGTGGAGATTTTAACCGTCATTAATAACATAAATAGATGATCTCCTTAATTAGCCATGACTTATGTCGACTTTCATTACTATAACTGGGGGGATACCATGGTGGTACCATCCCTCAACAAAAGTAATTTCATCTTAAAGCCCGGCCTTTTCGTTTCTTTAAATGGCCAGGTAATGTAGCGTATAGCTTGACAACCTCTCATGTTATATTTCTAAAATCATTAAAATAACTAGGAGCTATAACTCAAATCAATCATGCAAAGTTAGAGCTGTCTGGCCCTGTCCTTAATGAGTAGCCACCAATTATATTTTCTCTATTCTATATATTTGAATATATTAGATATATATTCCAAATATATTCTTCCCCTTTCCTCCTATAGCCAAGACCAAGAACAACTCTGTCACCAGTACCCTGAGCTGACGGCATAATCAAAATAGCACTGAACTTAGCTTGTGGCTAAACTTTTAAACACTCCATGTTTAGGAGTTTACATTTCCAGAGGGCCATTTCACAGAATTAAAACATCCAAGTCTGGTCATCTTAGCTCAACACGTTTCATGAATTCAAGCCACAATGAGGAGCGACAGTGTCAATCCAGGTGTAAGTAATTTAGGATACATGCATGTTCTCGGCTTTCCTGAAAAGAACGCACAAAATAGTGTCATTCACACCAAGTGAGCAACAGCTTTTAATAGAGACTAACAAGGAAATTAACGGCTCTATTTTAATGATCTGAAACTGAAGTATCTTTGCGCAAAGCACAAATAGCTTTGTGGGTGGATCTTGGGTGCTGTTGCTATTTTACCAGTGGGATAAATGACTGTTGCACCCGACACAAATCTAAAATGGGTTGGTCTGAAGTAGCTACATTACTCATGGGTGTGGTTTGGGAGTAACGTGCAATAAACCAATCAGAGCGTCATCTCACATTCCCTTTAACAACAGGTGCGCTTCAAAGTCCTGCACGGGTCCAATTTTTTTAAATCCGCACCCACCCGTACCAGTCATGTTTAAAACCGCATCCGACCCTTTTTCCGATACCAGAGCTAGTTAAATTCCGTACCCGACCCGACCCGCATTAAATAAAACTGACACCCGACCCGTACCCAAGTTAAAATCAGTCTACCACCCAAGTTAAACAGACACGTTTAAGGAACTAATTACACAACCATTAACACTGCAGATCCAACTTCAGCTGAAGTTGACAGGCCTATCCTACATGATGAAAACCACAATACAACACTCCGACTGATAACATTTTACCACTCTTCAAGCAGATGCGGCTACAAGGCTATCGCCACGCAAAAGCCTAATTTAGGATTCAAACACCGCCTTGCACACACATCATTAAACTTACATTAACAGCAGTAGTAGGCTAAATGAAGGAATGGTTCGGTCATAGCCTACACCGGATTATGCATTAGCCTATGAAACTTTATGCACATATAGGCAAATATAAATATTATTTGAGTGCAAGATTGAATGGGAAAAAATGTGGCCTACCTTTTTCCACGCATAGGAGAAATCTCGCTCACTTGCAGGGATGGCAATAGATCTCACAATCTAAGCAATATTGGGAAATAAACAAGCATGCTCTCTCCACCATGACAAAATGTCAAGAGTCATCTTTAGGTGATTTTTAATCAATAAGCAGCCACTTCGTTCTGAAAGACTGCAGGCACCCGAACCCGTGCAGGACTCTGGTGCGCTTGTTCCATGGCGGATTGCTATTATGATGGCGGATTTGTCGCAGCCAGTAGCTGTTCACAGCAAGGACTGTTCAGTTAGGAACAGTTTGCTATTGATTTTTCTTTTTGACAAAATGTCAATACAGAAATGTCACAAAGACACACTTTCCGATGTTTTGGGCTTACTCTAACTGAATCACTATGAATGAATGATGATATTTTTGCAATGTTCTTCTGTCAGATAATCTCTCCTCTCCCGTGCTGCTGCTTGGGCATTTGGGTTAAATGGCATCGGCATATGCAGTTCAACATCACGTCTCCTTAAGTCCTCTAATATTTCCTCATTTATGTCATCAACACATCCATGATTCATGGAAATGGCGTGTACGCTAGATTTATGCTTATTTTTCCACATCTTAATGGACACCACAATGATCCCTTGTATTTTTCCTTGTAATTATGTATGATTTGCAGAAATGGGAACTGCTGCGTCCGTGTATATGAGAGGACCAAAGTGTATGTGCTTTGTGCACACGCTAGATTATGCCCAAGCAGGTGTACTGCTGTACACACTGTGCTTACCATCAGGCAACTCAACAACGAGAGACAATTTCCTCTATATGCGTCTTCACACCAAGTTGACCTACTATAACTTCCCAACCCTGCACAGTATCCCATTAACTGCATGACAGTAGGCTATTTACAAAATTTTCTGTAAAGTAAAGTTTGTAAACACGTTATCAAAATCAATTTAATGCACACACAACTTTTGTTTGAGCAGGAGAGATAATAACAACGCACGGACGCAGCAATTACAGAAATTGTAGGCTTGCTACTTACTTTTACCATCTATGGTTGCTGGTTATCAACGCACAATAAACTGATTTAAGCTAATTCACTTTTGAAAACAACGAGGATGGAGGGAGCAAAGGATGGAGGCAGCAAAGGAGTTATTTCAGATGGGCAAGGTAGGCAAAATTGTGGTGCTTGTCAAAACATTAGCGTTACAGCTGGAATAATGATTATAGGCTGATTTTAAAGCTAACACAATGTTTAAAGCCATAAACAACTGTAAATTGGGACAAAACTATAAAGGTAACTTTAGCCTTTATAGGGCTGTATAAAGTTCTCCAAATGAATAAGTCGTTATTAGGCGTTGTTGTAAAGATATTGCATGTGGAAGTTGTATATAGGCTACTTTTTAGGCAGTGTTTCCCATACATTGACTAATCTGTGGCGGGGCGCCACAAAATAAAAATCGGCCGCCACAGATTAATATTCTATGTTTAATTGAATTGAATTGAATTGAATTTAAATATAAGGTCAAATCCTTGCATTGCCATTGAGCTGCGCTTTTTACACACGCAGCCTTTCCTTGCCCCGCCCCGCTCTCTCTCGTAGCCTGCTGCCCCTCCTCTGCATGTGCATTTAACAAAATATTCACGATTGTTGAAGGATTGTTGTTGCCACATAGAAGCATTGCATAGAAGACGTCTGGCTAAATTGCTATTAAATCCGCTTAGCATCGTGACCATGCTGCGCAAATTTATTCAAAACTGCTGCATTGAAGTGAACTCTGCTAAGGTCTTATCACAACATAGTAGGCTACCGGTACATTGAAGAGACTAAACTAAGTTAAGTTATGAAATCAAGCAGTATCTCAAAGCTAACGTTAAAATACTGTTTGGATATCGAATTCAGCATGCTTAGCCTACTTACAGCTGCTTGTCAATTTCGTTGAAGGGCTCATTTTATTGACTCTGACACTGAATGTTTGCAAAATCCCAATGTAAATGGAAAAGTGTTTTCCAAAATTCAAAAGTGCTTGTCCCAAGGAGAAGTATATGAACCTTTATTTTAACGATCTAGAAAACGTTTTGCATCCACACATCAGCAGCCTTTCAACTGTGTTACAATGGCAAGGGTTCCCTCAAACGTCTTAAAGTGACAGGCACTCAATTAGACCTATACACTACCAAGACGATCTTAATACCCCCCCCCCCCCCAACCCCCGTTGTCCAAGTCAGCTACCGCCACAAATTGAATCCAATTTTGTGGGAAACACTGTTTTAGGTGACCAACACACAAACGAAACCGGGAAACGGACAAATATTATCAATGCTTTGAATATTTCAGTGCGTGCACAGGGTTGTCTGTAGATGGGTGTGCATATATTCCTTCATTCCTGCAGGCGCCCCTGTGGCAATATACATGCACCCTTAAAATAGCATCTGAATAACCGCCACTGACTTTAGACTAGGTTTTTCCTGGTCAGTGGCGGAATTGTTTTCTGAATCTGCAAAATAGCACCAGGGAACGTTTGCACCAGAACACGCCTCCTCTTTTCGCTGAACTGCCCCCAGGAGCACAAGTTAATTTCCTAATTTAACGACCTGCGTCTGTGGAGGGAAAATTCCGCTGTGCGTTCAATGCAAAATAGGAATGATACAAGCGCCAGTGTATAAAGTAAATTGCGCTTGTGTACACGATAGGGCCCTAAGTATTTAATTTTTTAATGGGGAAACACAGCCAATTTTTTAAAACAGCAAGAGTAGTCATGGCAGACCAACTAAATGCACATTTACATATACGTCACGTCCCTACGGGTTAATTTACACATGTTTTTTTTTATCTGTCTCAAAAAAGATCAAACCTGTCTAACCTGTGTTTTGATTGTGTATCTTGTGCTTCGTATCATTTGCTGATAATGGCGGCCTTACATTGTACGATTTTGGTCTGTTTTCACAGTCGTGACTAAATTTCCAAAGTCGGACAGAAATCATGGGAGTTGTACTGGAATTGCGGCGCGCTCCCGTAAACTAGATTGTTAAGTGTAAGGTGCCAATCTTAGCGGTTTTAAGTCAGTCGGAGTCAGTCTTTTTCTAATTTTGCTGTTACGACAATATCAAACATGTTTGATATTATCGCAAGTCTTTCTAGTCGTGGCTCATGCAAATAATGACGTGAACAATAAAAACCAATAGTGACTTCTCTTCAACACCAAACAGGAAGGGGCAAAGTAGGCGACAGCTGTAGCAAGAGACCTGATGAAACCCATGAATATGATCATTTGTTATTTAGTTTCTTATACATGTTTAGTCGGCTCTTCCACGCGACAGAACAACTCCATATCGGTTAGAGATGTCACGCATGAAACAATGTTGCAGAAACACAAAAATATGACTTTGAGTTTAATAGGCTATCATTTCAGTTCCTGTTGATATCTATTGCACGATGGGTAATAATTTAAAGTAATCTAGTTGCAGTCATTGCAAAATCATAGTCTGTGACTTAAAACTCTATCACTTGTCTTTAGATGTGAGAGGGTCTGAGACTGTAGTCTTTCAAAAATCTTTTCCAAATCTTTGCAAATCTTTACAAAGTCTTTCAGTGTAAGAAGGGCTTAAGTTAACTAGTGGCCAGACGCAAGTAATCAGGACTGGACAACCAGCTGATCGGGGAGGGAAGTGTGCATTGGCTGGCTGTGGTATAAAATCCCAGGTATGACTATTGTGGAGGGACGGGATATGAGACGCGCCGGTGCGGGAGACAAGTCACTTACATTTATGGACTGTAGCATGTAATCATATTGCTGTGGTGTTTGGTCGTGTCTGTGCTCTCTCCCCTTTCACCTTGTTGTTTATTCTGCCGGTGCCAACGGGACAGGGCTGTGCTGGAGCTGGGAACTGAGGAGCTGATATGCCAAGGCGATCCATAGTGGAGGGACGTAAGAGTTTTGAGTCAGTGACTGAGTCTGGCTGCTGGGCTGGCAATTAGCTTAGCGATCTGTTTACTTCCTCTTGAGGCGGTGGTTTGTTGAGGAAGATAAGCAGCGGTGGAGGAGACCACATTGATACAGCGCACTCAATCTGACTCCAAAGGAACGTCTACCAGTGACCGTATGGGTTAAGCAGCATCGTTGGCCTTCAGTGCTGAGCCTGTGCATTCCTCTCCCTCTAGGCTGCAGCGAGTGGGAGGAGTTACTTGGTGCATGCGAGGGTGCGCTCCAGCCTATCGGCGAGCAGAAGAGGACGTGGGGGCGTTCTGCCAGTGAGCTGTTCACGCTGTGCCCAGGGAGGATTCCTGGCCACCAGTTAAGTGCAGGGATGTGCAATGGATATTTAATATGGAAATTATTTGTTCGGTATAAATGTGGTGGTACAGTCTCCCATACAAACACCAACTCTATCCTGAATTATATCAACAAGTGTGTAGAGGGAGTGACTACACATAAAACAGTGAAACTATTCCCTAACCAGAAACCCTGGATGAACAAAGTTCGCCTCTTCCTCAAGGCTAGGGATGCAGCCTTTAGGTCTGTGCAGTTTTCACCGATCATCATTGCCCTTGGACATTTTCAGCTGGTTTTGGAAATTGGACTAATTTTAACATCACCTTTTTAAATATATTTTCTTTTTTCCCCCCACTTTTTATTTGTTTATTTGTTTTGTTGTCTGTCTTGTATGTCTGGTGTCACGGGTACGCTGGCGACTACGCCGCTCCGTCCAGCATTTTTTGTATTTGTTATTTTTTAAATGTATTTGTCAAGTCTTGATGTCATGGGCACGCTGGCGACTACGCCGCTCCATCCGGCATCGTTTGTCTTGTTATGTGTCTTGTTTGTTGGAGCGCTTTGGGTTGCACTATGTGCATGTTAAATGCGCTTTATAAATAAAACTGACTTGACTTGACTGACTAGGTCAGGAGACCAGGAGGCCTACAGCTCAGCCAGATCCAACCTGAGGAAGGGAATATTCAGCGCCAAACACACCTACAAGAAAAGGATTGAAGAGCACTACTGAAGGCCTACATACAATCACCAACAAATTCCCTTTACAACTCTTCCCTACCCTCCTCTACTTCCCTCCCAGACGAGCTGAACCACTTCTATGCTCGATTTGTCTGGGAAAACAAGGAGGCAGCCTTTAAGTCAGCTATTTCACCAGATGAGGACATACCCCAATTTTCCACCTCAGGGGTCTGCGATATCCTGGGCAGAGTGAATGCTCGGAAAGCTGCTGGCCCTGATGGAGTTCCCGGACGTGTGTTGCGAGCCTGTTCGGAGCAGTTCACTGGTGTCTTCACCAACATCTTTAACATGTCTCTGGCCCACTCAACAGTCCCCCACAGTTTTAAATCTGCCACCTATAGCTATGTGGTGCAAAAACAATAACCTGGCACTCAATACCCAGAAGACCAAGGAGATCATGTGGATTTCAGGAGAGTCAAGAGCAGGGTACACATCCCTTTCCACATCAGCGGTGCTGAGATGGAACGTGTGTCTAACTTTAAGTTCCTTGGGGTACACATCACTGAAATTCTTTCTTGGTCTCTCAACTCCCCCTGTCTGGTGAAGAAGGCGCATCAGCGCCTTCATTTTCTACGAACCCTGAAGAAAGTTGAAAACTACCGTTGTACCATTGAGAGCATACTCACAAACTGCATCTCTGTATGGTACGGCAACTGCAACGCTGCTGATCGCAAGGCACTACAAAGAGTAGTGAAATCTGCCCAAAGGACTATTGACTCCCAACTCCCCTCCATCCATGACACATATCATTAACACTGTAAAAACAAAGGCAAATCCATTGTCAAGGACGCCACCCACCCAAACCATGGTCTTTTCAGTCTACTCCCGTCTGGCCTGTGCTCCCGCACCAGCAGGCTCAGGTACAGCTTCTTTCCAGAGGCTGTAACACTGCTGAACAAAACCTCACCTCCTGTCTAGCATTCGCACTTTAGCTGTTACTAGTTTACCTGTTTACTTTTTACTACTGCACTGCTTACACACACACATATATATATATATATATATATATGTGCTGATGTAGCTAGCCTTGTGGTGTTCTGTATATTGAATGGGATTTCCTTGTAGTTTAGCCTAGCCTTGTGGTGTGATGTATGCAACTGCTATGCTGCGCAATTCACTTGAATGTTGTGTATTGTTCCTGGTGTTGTAATTGCCTACTGCTGCAGAACGTATGGTGGGAAGAGAGTGTGGGGAGGTTATTAATAAATACTGATGATCTGCACTTGTGTGTCCGTGTTGCTTGTGGTCAGGAGGTCCTAAGAAGTTCCTGTTAGGGGAACAGAAGATTGGGTTGTGTAGGGTTAGCTTCAGCCAATTAGCATGGTATTTGGCCGCTGACATTTTTTAAAACATGGCGTTCCATAGTTGCAACTTCTGGCACCAGTTTTTACATGCTGATTGGTAGATGACCATGCACGAGTTTAGTGTTGGGCACGAGCGTCCTCGCGCATCCATGTTGGTAAAGTATTTCTGGAAGACGACAAATAGAACGACTGCCTACTTGGATTAAGCTACGGATTCTTGACTTACTGCCTGCATGAATTAGGGTGTATAACTGTATATCAGGCTTTGTGGTAAATAAAAGAAAAAAGTTAATTTTATTATTATTACTACTTTATTTGCATTATTTGTGGGTTGGCAAGGTAACAGACTGTGACCATCAGTATTGTGCCTGAACACGTTCATTGAACGATAGTTCATGAACTCGTTCATATTTTGGGCGAACGTGAACTGAACGTACTGTATTACTTCCTGATGAACATTACTGTGAACTCATTCATTCACTTTAACTTCGTTCAATAGGGTGCCAGATTTCTATAGAGCCTTCCAGGCGAAAAGCCGGCTGGCAACCTGGCAACACCAGCCACCCCTGTCGCACCACCGCATGAGTCATCAAAACACAAACAGCATGTAGGCGACAAGGCAGCAAGGAGGCATCGTATGATCATTTAAAAATGACAAGGTCGGTGAGGATGGGAAAAATCGTACATTTCTGTGCAAACTTTGCCCGCCGGCTTTCAAAAAGAAAATCCGCACTTCAGTCACATCCACAGCAAACTTGAAACGGCACATTGAACTGAAGCACCCGGCTAGCCTTTCAAGGCATGTGCAAGCAAATAAAAAAATCAAAAGACAGTCAAGCAAGATCCTCGACCCAAATCTGGAGCTGGCCAAACTTTGCCTTTGTAGAATCAAATTAGTAAGTCTTCAATGATTTGTTCTCCTTAAGCTAAACATAACATGAACTATATGATGGATCTTGCTATTTAAAAGCCACTGAGTCTGCTAGGTGGCTATAAGCTATAGTTCATTTTTAGCAAACATAAATGTAAAGATAGCAACAGGTCATTACATCCTTTAATTGTCAAAATATTATTGTCCATAATATTCAAAGAATGTGGCATAATGAGGCTTGAGTCGGTGAATTAATTTATGAAAAGTGAGCAGCAAGGGCAGGCAAAATGGGAATTGCGAGAACTGTTTAGACTATGGGCTAAGCCCCAAATGTTTTCAACTGCAAGCAATGGCCCTGATTATATTGTCGGGCAGTGTTGTTTATCTGTATTGTTGAAAACTTTTAAACAATTAAACATAATTGTGAAATATTCTGCCTCATGTTATACGAGCAGAACTAACTCTGTTTTGGGGAAATAATTCCTGAATGACTCCTGAACACTTTTACAGTCTATAGCCTATTAGAGATATGCGCTAAAGCACAGCCATGGTGCGTAATGGAGATTCCAAAACGCTCTTTGGTCAGAACCAAGGAGAGCGATTGCGGAAAGGTCCGTCCTATGCACCGAAACTTTTTACAATGCGACACAATATTTAAAGAGAATCAAGCTATTCAAATCTCTATTATGTAAGCACAGATAGTATAACAGTATATTAGTCAGTAATTTTTATTAGGTTAAACTGTGATTTCGCAACTTTTTTAATTTAAGGCCCACCCACAATTGGTCTGGCCCATCCAAAACTGGAATCCTGGCGCCGTGCCTGATGTAAAGTGAACGGGATGCGTCTCCAGCACTGTAATGCACGCAACTGTGTGTGGGAGCCATTAGTGTTGGGAGCATGGAGGCATAACCTATGTCTCCCCGTGGTTTGCCTTCTTGCAACATTGACATAATTAGGCTATTTATTTGATTAAATTGCTCAGACTGACAGTCGAGGCAGTAGCCAAATTCAATAAAGTATCTATCTATCTATCTATCTATCTAGTTTCTGGTAGTGACAGTAGTTGCAAACACTTGGTATGCCTGATTGCTTGAATCACACTACACTTGAGGGGTGTGCTTCTATTGGTAAGTTTAATTTACGTTGGCTTCATTTCATCGTCTGCAAGTGTAGGTTTAACAAGCTGCAAATTCACACTGGGTGTAGCAAAATTCCCAGCTATCCACAAGTTTCCTCAGTTCCTACGTTGAATAGTCTACATATGGCACACTATACAGCCTGTCCAATTCAGGGATCATTATTTGTGTAGCCTAAAGTGAATCCTTACTCAATATTGACTCGCATGGTTTATTATCACATATGAACCTCACATTATAGGACTTCCAGACATGGGGCAAACTTCTTCACCACCATCCCATGTTATCCCAACCAATTAAATAAATTTGCTTGCAACATGCAACGTCATAAAGCATGTCAGACCACAAAACAAGCATGAAGTCCAAGGAATTGTCTGCAGACCTCCGAGACAGGATTGCCTCAACGCACAGATCTGGTGAAGGGTACAGACACATTTCTGCTGCCTTAAAGGTCCCAATGAGCACAGTGGCCTCCATCACCCTTAAATGGAAAAAGTTTGGAACCACCCAGACTCTTCCTAGAGCTGTCCGTCCCTCTAAACTGAGTGATCGGGGGAGAAGGGCTTTAGTTAAGTAGTTGACCAATAACTCGATGGTCGCTCTCACAGAGCTCCAGGGTTGTGGAGAGAGGAGAACCTTCCAGAAGAATGACCATTGCTGCAGCATTCCACCAATCAGGCCTATATGGTAGAGTGGCCAGACGGATGTCACTCCTTAGTAAAAAGCACATGGCAGCCCGTCTGAAGTTTGCCAAAAGGCCCCTGAAAAACTCTCAGACCATGACAAACAAATTCTCTGGTCCGATGAGACAAAGACCAAACTCTTTGGAATGAATTCCAAGCATTATGTTTGGAGGACACCAGGCACCGCTCATCACCTGGTCAATACTATCCCTACAGTGAAACATGGTCATGGCAGCATTATGCTCTGGGAATGTTTTTCAGTGGCAGGAACTGGGAGACTAGTCAGGATTGAGGGGAAAATGAATGCAGCAATGTACAGAGACATCCTGGAAGAAAACCTGCTCCAGAGCACTCCTGACCTCAGACTGGGGCGACTGTTCATCTTTCAAAAGGACAAAAGCACACAGACAAGATATCGAAGGAGTGGCTTCAGGACAACTCTGTGAATATCATCGAGTGGCCCAGCCAGAGCCCAGACTTGAATCCCATTGAACATCTCTGGAGGGATCTGAAAATGGCTGTGCACTGACGCTCCCTATCCAATCTGATGGAGCTCGAGAGGTTCTGTAAAGAGGAATGGGCGAAACTGGCCAAAGATAGGTGTGCCAAGCTTGTGGCTTCATATTCCAAGACTTAAGGCTGTAATTGCTGCCAAAGGTGCTACAACAAAGTATTGAGCAAAAGCTGTGAAACTTATGAACATATTCTATTTTCGTTCTTTATTTCGAATAAATTTGCAAACATTCAAAAAAACTTTCATGTTGTCATTATGGGGTATTGTGGGTAGAATTTTGAGGGGAAAATGAATCCACTTTGTTATAAGGCTGTAACAAAATGTGGAAAAAGTGAAGTGCTGTGAATACATTCCGTATGCACTAAAACGTTTATGAGGCTTGGTCTGGGGATCATGTTCGTCAAGTTTTGGAGATCGGACAAAATTTGTGACCTCTGAAAGCTTCGGTTTCAATAAAAATCCAATATGGCGGAAGAACAACAAGGGTCAGTGACGTCATCTTCTCAAGCAACTTACACCAGTACTGACCAGACCTTCCAGAGTTGGACCGGTGGCAATATCTCAAAAGGTCTAGGGGCAGGAGCTTACAAAAAATTAGGGACCTGGGAATAATAATAATAACTAGACTGCATTTCCGGCGGGAACTGCGAAAGTGTGCTTGCCCTGGTCCGGTCACCAACGTGAGCAGACAGTGACATGAACCTGGCTTGATCCAAGCATTCTAACAGTGCCTTTCAGTGTTGGCGCAGTGGCAATACCTCAAAAGCTCTATTCAACTATTGCCTTGCGGGGTGAATGCGGTTCGTTGGATTTTACCTGTGGCCTGCCTTCGAATTTAGCTTCTATGACTAAAATCAAATCAATAAAAAAAAAAAAAAACAGCAGTGATTGGCTGCAAAAATAAATAATGTCACGCGTCTTGCACCTCTCAAACTGGGCTATCAGGTAACCTAGAGAAAATGTTGAAATTATAAAATATGACTAAGGCATTAAAATGCTGCTTGTTTGTCAGGATACTTTTTCACTGATTTATTTTAAAAATATGAGCTATGAGTGTGAATGTTATATATTCCATAGCCTAATTCTGTTTTACTGGTTTATTTGACAAATAATCTATATGGATTTGCTCTATAAAGACCTTATGTCTGTTTGGGATTGTTTTGAGAGCCTATTGATGTATCTCAGAATAAAGGAATGTCCACAACATTAGTGATGTTTTTTTGTGTGTGTGTGAATGTATTTTACTTAACTCATTGAATGTAGCTGGATACTCATGAACGCATGTCTCTAATAGCCACAGTAATTTTAGCAACACCGTATTTTGTGTGGCCCATAACGACCCAGTGGATCATGAAAATGTGCCAAAATTCACATTCCTTGCTAGTTGTTGGTGCATTAATCCCATTCAGATTGCCACTTATCTCAGATGTAAGAGTTCAGTATAGGTTTAAGGTCTGGGGCAGGGATTTGACATTCTGTGACTTCTTCATTGAGGGCTTGCTTAGCAGCACTGTCCGCTTTCTCATTTCCCCTCAGACCAACATGGCCTGGGACCCAGCAAAAAACTACACTCAAGTTCTGGTTCTTTAGACGTTCTAGGTGATCAAGCTCAGCTTTGGTTGTACTTTTTGAGTGACATTAAAGCCTACTGGAAAGATTTTTAATTGCAATTTAATTGAATGCAATTTACTTTTACGATTAAATAAAATTAATTTATCCCTCTCACCCATAGTTTTCTATTTATTTACAAATCTACATAGACCTACTGTAATTACATTTATACATAGTTATTCTACTGATCTTTATACTATTCATCCTGCACATAGACTTATTCTTACTACTCTTATAATGTTGTTTCTGCACTACAATGACACTGTTTCCACACTGCACATAGCTGTATGTTATGTACATATCTGTTATATATTTGTCATATTGAATATCCATATTTATTCTGTTTTATTATATTCTGTTAATACACTGCATATATCTATATTATTATTTCTACTATTATAATGTTACTGCTACATCTACATACATTATTCTACTTATTGTATGAGATAACTGCTAATACACTGCACATATTTATATTTAATTCATATTACTCTAAACCACCTTCTGTAAATCAACTGTATACTACTCTCTACATTGCACTATATTTCTTGACCTGTCTCTGTATATTTCATCACCTTTCTATACTTTGCATCACATTGCATGCATATTGTAGCTACATGAATCACAGCTAAGATCCTTGGTTGCTATGAAGGCCAGTCGTTCTAAATGGATGGTTGCTATGGCCAAAGGCCAGTTATCTCTGCCGTTGTCAAGCGGGCATATCCTAACTTTATCTTATTTTAAACATCTCTATTTTACTTAGCCTACTTCCATACAGTGAGTCCCATTAAGAAGTGGCCACTTCATTCGCGCTTACCGTGATTCACAGCAGCAACATTATTAAATTAATCTGTCACCATATGCCTATGCCAACGTTTGCAAAGAGGAGAATCTTTTAATTTGATTCACAATGAAACGTTACATTTAATGTACATGTAAACAATGAGTAGGCTAGTTTTGGTTGTTTTTGGTGGTGTTACTGCATCCCTTAGTTATTATGCCTACAATGCAAAATTGTTCCCTCGTGATTGTTAGACGCATTTCAAAACATCGCGACGTGAAATGGCACCACAAAACATTGTTTGTGAATCGGTCTTATTAGGAATCCTCGCTTAAGCTGTCACAGACTCAGGCGCTACTTAGGGCTAAAATGCTTCCTGAATTACTCTTAGTAAAAAAAATAGGAGTCCTAAAGTTACGAGTGACGAAGTTACGAGTACAAGCATATCAAGCAACATAAATCTCATAACGTTAACGTTACAGCAACATCTCCTCCCTGACATAGCTAGCTAGCTTCTAGCCACACAAGAAATGAATGATTTTAAATCTCCGATTAGCATTCTAATAACAGAAGGGGCACATTTATGTTGACCACTACAACATGACTCATTATGTCTGTAACTCTATAAAACACTTACTTTCATAAAGGAAGCACGCCATCCAGCACATACACATGGAAACCGATATTTTAGGTACTTGGCCACGAACTCAAAACGTGTCTCCCTGAAGCTCTTCTAGAATCTTTGCTCTGAAGGCTGCGTTGCTATGGCAACATCAAATAAACGGAGAGTCTTTTCAAGGTATTTCCTGCTTGTACTGTCGTCAAATCCATGCTTTGAGGAAAAAATTCTTTTTATCATAGTTCCCTCTTCAATGAGCGATTACCAGCTCGTTTTTGTAACAGAGATAGCTGTTTATTGTCCCTAGGTTTACAGAAACACCTATTCATATTAATACGTATGGAAATCAAGTTAACGCTGCCGACCACTGTTTGTCTATTACATGGCCCAGAATGCCTTGCATGTCTTTACAACAAAACAACACAGTAAAACCTAAATGCCCGTAAACATATGCATTTGCATACTTGTAACATTTTTAATAATACTCTCCCATCATGATATGTAACAATAATGAAAAATTTTATTTGAATACCGTCAATGTGAAAACAACTCTATTATGTAAGCTATATATAGCTACCGTTCTCCTTGCTATTTCAGTTCGTAAGTCCATACTATCCCATGGCAGAGCAAGGATTTCATGATTGGGCAAGGTTGCCTGGAGACATTGTGGATACCCAGAGGCATTGATTGAGCATACTTGGAAGGCGTTGTGATAGAAGGGGAATGGTGTAAAGGTGAATGGGGAGAGTTACCAAATACCTGTGGGTGGTTTGCCAAATCATGGAAACTTTTGGAATATTTCTTTTTTTTTTTCAGCTTATGCACCCTCACACTGGAGTCCCCAGTTCATATACAAAATTTGGTATCGATATGTGACAGTGTTCCTGTGATATGGACGACTTCCTGTTTCGGAGCTTCGCCGCCGATTTCGTTTGGCTGTGACGGGCAAACGCTTTCGAAAATCAAAAATCCTTTCTGTAACTTTTGTGAGGCTTGGTCCAAGGATCATGTACGTCAAGTTTCGTGGCGTTCGGACCAAATTTGTGACCTGTGAAAATTTAGTTTAGCTTTCTATTCAATCCAATATGGCGGACGAACGACACGCCCACTTGACGTCATCTTCTCGAGCAAGTTACACCGGTACTGCCCGGACGTTTTAAAGTTGGAACGGTGTCTCTGTCTCAAAGGGCCTAGGCACAGGAGCTGGAAAAAAATTAGGGAGACGGGAATAATAATAATATTAATAATAAGAAAACTTAAGAAGAACAATAAGTGTGCTGCTTTGCAAGCACACTTAATAATAACTACACTGCATTTCCGGTGGGAACTGCGAAAGTGTGCTTGCCCTGGTCCGGTCACCAACGTGAGCAGACAGTGACATACGCTATGCTGAACCTGGCTTGATCCAAGCATTCTAACAGTGCCTTTCAGTGTTGGAGCAGTGGCAATACCTCAAAAGCTCTATTCAACTATTGCCTTGCGGGGTGAATGCGGTTCGTTGGATTTTACCTGTGGCCTGCCTTCGAATTTAGCTTCTATGACTAAAATCAAATCAATAAAATAAAACAACAGCAGTCATTGGCTGAAAAAATAAATAATGTCACGCGTCTTGCACCTCTCAAACTGGGCTATCAGGTAACCTAGAGAAAATGTTGAAATTATAAAATATGACTAAGGCATTAAAATGCTGCTTGTTTGTCAGGATACTTTTTCACTGATTTATTTTAAAAATATGAGCTATGAGTGTGAATGTTATATATTCCATCGCCTAATTCTGTTTTACTGGTTTATTTGACAAATAATCTATATGGATTTGCTCTATAAAGACCTTATGTCTGTTTGGGATTGTTTTGAGAGCCTATTGATGTATCTCAGAATAAAGGAATGTCCACAACATTAGTGATGTTTTTTTTGTGTGTGTGAATGTATTTTACTTAACTCATTGAATGTAGCTGGATACTCATGAACGCATGTCTCTAATAGCCACAATAGGAGTAATTTTAGCAACACCGTATTTTGTGTGGCCCATAACGACCCAGTGGATCATGAAAACGTGCCAAAATTCACATTCCTTGCTTGTTGTTGGTACATTAATCCCATTCAGATTGCCACTTATCTGTGATGTAAGAGTTCAGTATAGGTTTAAGGTCTGGGGCAGGGATATGACATTCTGTGACTTCTTCATTGAGGGCTTGCTTAGCAGCACTGTCCGCTTTCTCATTTCCCCTCAGACCAACATGGCCTGGGACCCAGCAAAAAACTACACTCAAGTTCTGGTTCTTTAGACGTTCTAGTTGATCAAGCTCAGCTTTGGTTGTACTTTTTGAAAGATTTTTAATTGCAATTTAATTGAATGCAATTTACTTTTACCATTAAATAAAATTTATTTATCCCTCTCACCCATAGTTTTCTATTTATTTACAAATGTACATAGGCCTACTGTAATTACATTTATACATAGTTATTCTACTGATCTTTATACTATTCATCCTGCACATAGACTTATTCTTACTACTCTTATAATGTTGTTTCTGCACTACAATGACACTGTTTCCACACTGCACATAGCTGTATGTTATGTACATATATGTTATATATTTGTCATATTGAATATCCATATTTATTCTGTTTTATTATATTCTGTTAATACACTGCATATATCTATATTATTATTTCTACTATTATAATGTTACTGCTACATCTACATGTTATTCTACTTATTGTATGAGATAACTGCTACACTGCACATATTTATATTTAATTCATATTACTCTAAATCACCTTCTGTAAATCAACTGTATACTACTGTCTACATTGCACTATATTTCTTGACCTGTCTCTGTATATTTCAAGTCAAGTCAAGTCAGTTTTATTTTTAAAGCGCATTTAACATGCACAGAGTGCAACCCAAAGCGCTCCACAAACAAGACACATAACAACAAGACAAAAGATGCTGGGTGGAGCGGCGTAGTCGCCAGCGTTCCCGTGACATCAAGACATGACAAATACATTTAAAAAATAACAAACACAAAAGATGCCGGATTTCATCACCTTTCTATACTTTGCATCACATTGCATGCATAGCCTACTGTAGCTACATGAATCACAGCTAAGATCCTTGGTTGCTATGAAGGCCAGTCGTTCTAAATGGATGGTTGCTATGGCCAAAGGCCAGTTATCTCTGCCGTTGTCAAGCGGGCATATCCTAACCTTATCTTATTTGAAAAATCTCTATTTTACTTAGCCTACATCCATACAGTGAGTCCCATTATGAAGTGGCCACTTCATTCGTGCTTACCGTGATTCACACAGCAGCATTATTAAACTAGAATTGCGGTTCCGAGGAACTGCAAGAGTGGGTTTGATCAGTGGCACGGAACTCGGCCTCATCCAAGGATTCCAACGGTACCTCATTTATGAAAATCGGGCACACGGATCAAAAGTTGTCTGCATTAACGCAACATCCAATAAGCTAAAACGCATAAATAACATGGTTGCTATGCTGGTTGCTATGGTGGTCGCTAGGTTGACATTACAGGGGTGGTTTCTAGGTTGTTGCTAGGGTAATTAGTTAGTTGCTAGTAAGCCATCTTAAGCTGACTGCATAAAGTGATTATTTTAAGAGATACATTTTCAAACCAGAACTGTGTATAGGTCATGGTTAAAAACGTATCAGAATCTCAGAAATAATCACGTAATGCAGCCAGTTTAAGATTTTTTAAGAAGTCAGATTTTTTAAAGGCAATCAAATTTCTGCTGACTCTCTTCTGGCTGCGGTTAAAGGCCAGCGCCTCCTGAGAGGCCTGAAGGGTCAGTTCTGAGGTTGTTGGCTGCTGGAACCGAAAAAAGGACTGCATTTTCTTAAAAGACAATGTGACTGAAGTGCGGGCAAAGTTTGCACAGAAATGTACGATTTTTCCCACCCTCATCGACCTCGTCATAAAACTTGTTTAAATGATCACACGACGCCTCCTTGCTGCTTTGTTGTCTACATCAGCATTTCTCAAACTTCTTTGACCTGAGGCCCAGTCAAGGCATACTTTGGGGTCATAGGGCCCACCTACATGAACCCACCCCCTCCTCCCAACCCCTATCAAATTGTAATGATATCACAATTATTATTTTTATACTATATTGCCTACATGCACTTCAAAACAGTCAATGTTTAAAGTGCTAAGATTGTTTACAAAAGTTTGTGAAAGCATGCACATCAGAGTACTGCTTTACTAATGTAAAATATAATTAGGCCTACACTAGTTTCATTGTTTTTGCATTGTTGCATGATTGATATGCTATTTAATTACATTTCATTTGAATGCCTGAATGTAAGAATTCAGGAAACACAATACCAGCTTTTAACATTTCTGTTGTTAGTTTATGTAAATCACATAACACATGAACTGTTTACATACTACTGATAGCCCATTACTGTACACAATAATACTGTGCCCATTCATTAACATATATTAAACATCAGGCGTCTTGTTTACACATTTAAACCATATTTGCACTTCGAATTTCGCTTCCAAACTGTAATAACTACATCTACAAAGTCTAAAGAAGATAACCATGTATTCTAGTCTGTTCATAGATAAGATCAATTTTGACAGAACTACAGACTTCGTGAAAGTAGCCTAGTAGTCCTACATAAAAGGCTCCATATTCACTTCATTGCAAAATCGCGGTTGGTCTGTTTACACACTAAAACCATATTTACACTTCGAAATTCGCTTCCAAATTGTAGTAACTACATCTACGAAGTCTAAGGAAGATAATCATGTAGTCTGTTCATAGATAAGATACATTTTGACAGAACTACAGACTTCGTGAAAGTAGCCTAGAAGCCCTACATAAAAGGTTCCATTAACTTCATTGCAAAATCGCGGTTGGTCTGTTTACACACTAAAACCATATTTACACTTCGAAATTCGCTTCCAAATTGTAGTAACTACATCTACGAAGTCTAAGGAAGATAACCTTGTAGTCTGTCAACGATATGATACATTTTGACAGAACTACAGACCTCGTAAAAGTAGTACCTAAAATGAGTGTGATAAATGGCCATCACGTAGCCTAAAGCATATAGCACTAGCATATGACAACAGCAAATAGCTAACGTTTACGTTAGCCTAACTTACTTATCGTTGACGTTGACCCGACACGTTTATAAGTTAGACCATAGACTGATAAGGACGTCCATCAAAATTCCGTGTGTATCCTGTGTATCTTTCGTGCTGCTATCCTGTTGCCTTTTCCCTGTTGTTCCGGTGTTGTGCCCCTTCTGGTTTTTCCACCTACTGGTTTCCGAGCTGTTTCCAAGCCTGTCCAGATGTCATGTATACCTATCAACAGCAACTGACTGCTACCCACGTCGACAGATTCGCTACATATTCATAAACAGTTTACTGGCCTTTGCATGTCGCACCTCAATAAAAACTGCACTGAACTGAACTGAATACCTGAACACTATATTACTATAACATTTTCCAGCGGGAAAAATGCTTTTTTAAAGTAACCTAATTTCGATTCTCTGTGTCGCGCTGGATTCGAACCTTCATCAGCAAAAGAATCACCATGCGAGACCGCCTCGCTCTCCACTAAACTATCAACATCTACATAACTTCCAGAACATAACGCTGTGTTCACTCAGTAGGCCTAGGCCATGATTCACCGTTTATCTGAGTATTTTGAAACAACTGGTTACCTTGATTTAGGCTTTAAAAACATAACTGTATCATGCACTCTACCTTCTGTTACACCTCTGCGCTGTCCATGTGCAAGGATTTGTCATAAATTCTACCAGGCAACGCACGAGTTATGAAACAATGGGTCTAAAACAACTGGTTACCCTGCCCTGGAAACGCATGATCTCGCTCTCAAACAGCTAGGTTGCCATAGCCTACGTTCCTTGGATTCATACACAGTTCACGGGCCTTTGCGTGTCGCACCTCAATATAAACTGTACTGAACTGAACATCTGAGCACTACATCACTATAACATTCTCCAGCGGGAAAAATGCTATTTTTAAAAAGTAACCTAATTTCGATGAACTGTCGCGCTAGATTCGAACCCTCCTCAGCAAAAGTAAAACCATGCTAGGTTGTCTCGCTCTCCACTACACTACTAACAACTACAACACTCATTCGACATGATGTTGTTTTCACTCAGTAGGCCATGATTTCCCGTTCATCTGAATATTTTGAAACAACTGGTTACCTTAATTGATTTAGGCTTTAAAAACGTAACTGTATCATGCACTCTACCTTCTGTACCTCTGCGCTATTCATGTGCAAGGATTTGTCATACATTCTGCCAGGCAGCGCACGGATGATGAAACAATTGGGCCTAAAACAACTGGTTACCCTGGACTGAAAACGCATGATCTCGCTGTCAAACACTCAACAGCTGGAGCTGGAGAGCTTTTGGTGCAAATTAACTAGCACATAATGTTGGTATATGCGCAAGCAGCTTGTGGGGATCATCTGTAGCCTAATTGAGGCAAGGTAACCAGTTTCATCCCAATTTAGAACAAGCTGCTTGTGATAACAGGGATATGAGGTTAACCTTTTAAAATTAAAAACCTGAAATGAAAAGCATTGTAGGGGTTGCAAATATTTATATTCCGTCGTAAACATAACGTTGTAGGATAGCATAGGCTATAATTTTGGAAACGAGACGCCATGGCCATAGAAATCTGCTTGTCCTAAACCAAAGGAACTGGCTATTGTAGCTGTTTTTCACAGTCTCGAATTCATGCGTTTCCAGGCCAGGGTAACCATGCAGTGGTTTCAGACCCATTGTTTCAGAATCCATATGCTGCCTGGTAGAATTTTTGACAAATCATTGCACACAGATGGCGCAGCGGTGTAGCAGAGCGATATGTTTTAAGCCTAAATTAAGGTAACCAGTTGTTTCGGAATGTTCAGACAAACAGTGATGTATGACTTGATAGAAAATAGTTAAACGATCATTGACACAGTGTTGATGGTGTAGTGGGGAACGGTCACGCGTGTAATTTGTTTTCCTGAAGAGAGTTCGAATCTAGATCATGGTCATGGTCATTATTAGGCGACTTCTAAAAAATAATTTTCTCGCTGGAGAATGTTATAGTGCTCAGCTGTGTACGGATTATATTAAGGTGCGAAACGCAAAGGCCAGTAAAATGTGTAGGCATATGCATCCAGGGAACGTAGGCTATTGCAACCTAGCTGTTTGAGAGCGAGATCATGCGTTTTCAGTCCAGGGTAACCAGTTGTTTTAGACCCATTGTTTCATAACTCGTGCGTTGCCTGGTAGAATTTATGACAAATCCTTGCACATGAATAGCGCAGAGGTGTAACAGAAGGTAGAGTGCATGATACAGTTACGTTTTTAAAGCCTAAATCAAGGTAACCAGTTGTTTCAAAATATTCAGATAAATGGTGAATCATGGCCTAGGCCTACTGAGTGAACACAGCGTTGTGTTCTAGAAGTTATGTAGATGTTGATAGTTTAGTGGAGAGCGAGACAGTCTAGCATGGTGATACTTTTGCTGATGAAGGTTCGAATCCAGCGCGACACAGAGAATCGAAATTAGGTTACTTTAAAAAAGCATTTTCCTCGCTGGAAAATGTTATAGTAATGTAGTTCTCAGGTATTCAGTTCAGTTCAGTGCAGTTTTTATTGAGGTGCGACATGCAAAGGCCAGTAAAATGTTTATGAATATGTAGCGAATCTGTCGACGTGGTAGCCGTCAGCTGCTGTTGATAGGTATACATGACATCTGGACAGGCTCGGAAACAGCTCGGAAACCAGTAGGTGGAAAAACCAGAAGGGGCACAACACCGGTGTTGTGCCCCTTCTGGTTTTTCCACCTACTGGTTTCCGAGCTGTTTCCGAGCCTGTCCAGATGTCATGTATACCTATCAACAGCAACTGACGGCTACCCACGTCGACAGATTCGCTACATATTCATAAACATTTTACTGGCCTTTGCATGTCGCACCTCAATAAAAACTGCACTGAACTGAACTGAATACCTGAGAACTACATTACTATAACATTTTCCAGCGGGGAAAATGCTTTTTTAAAGTAACCTAATTTCGATGATCTGTGTCGCGCTGGATTCGAACCCTCCTCAGCAAAAGTATCACCAGGCAAGACCGCCTCGCTCTCCACTACACTATCAACATCTACATAACTTCCAGAACATAATGCTGTGTTCACTCAGTAGGCCATGATTCACCGTTTATCTGAGTATTTTGAAACAACTGGTTACCTTGATTTAGGCTTCAAAAACATAACTGTATCATGCACTCTACCTTCTGTTACACCTCTGCGCTGTCCATGTGCAAGGATTTGTCATAAATTCTACCAGGCAACGCACGGATCATGAAACAATGGGTCTAAAACAACTGGTTACCCTGCCCTGGAAATGCATGATCTCGCTCTCAAACAGCTAGGTTGCAATAGCCTACGTTCCTTGGATTCATACACAGTTCACGGGCCTTTGCGTGTCGCACCTCAATATAAACTGTACTGAACTGAACATCTGAGCGCTACATCACTATAACATTCTCCAGCGGGAAAAATGCTTTTTTAAAAAGTAACCTAATTTCGATGATCTGTCGGGCTAGATTCGAACCCTCCTCAGCAAAAGTAACTCCATGCGAGACCGCCTCGCTCTCCACTACACTATCAACATCTACATACTTTCATGGACATAACGCTATCTTCACTCAGTAGGCCATGATTCACCGTTCATCTGAATATTTTGAAACAACTGGTTACCTTGATTTGGGCTTTAGAAACATAACTGTATCATGCACTCTACCATCTGTTACACCTCTGCGCTGTCCTTGTGCAAGGATTTGTCATAAATTCTACCAGGCAGCGCACGGATCATGAAACAATGGGTCTAAATCAACTGGTTACCCTGGCCTGAAAACGCATGATCTCGCTGTCAAACAGCTGCAATAACTTCCTTGGATTCATGAAAAGAAGCAACATTTCTAATGCTATGGCTCAAATGATTACATCTACGTTTCCAAAGTGATACAAAGCCATGTTTACAACAGAAGACAAGTGAGAAAATTGAAGAGTTAACTCATGTTATTTAATCATGTAGCCCATTTAGTTTTATGTATATTTCAGTTCTGTTGTTTTGATTGAGTAAGGATAAATCGAATAACAATACCCAATGTCATTGGCGCTGAAATTATGAAAAGAAATGATTGAAAACAATTCATTCAAACAGACGATATAGCGTAGTCAACGTCTTGATTCAACCAATTAAGGATTTCAACCCCTGCTTTTCGTTTTATGATAGCCTTCCCATGTTCGCCAATATTCCACACCCGTCCAACCTCATTTATCTTGCAATCACGTAGCCTAAGCACACGGAGCTTCTGAATTGGTCTGAAACAACGGGTTACCTCCTTGATGATCGCCTTCACAGCTGGGTGCTTGTGATGCATAGGTCTAGAGGCCAACATTGCTGTTGATAGGCCTATAGTTAATTTTTGCACACAAGTCTGTAATGTTGTTACGCTAACCTGAAAAAGGTTTAAAAAATATATATATACATTTATATTTGACACTAATACACCCTGCGCTAAGTTTATGCGAGGTGTTCCAGATAGGCCCACCTTTGCGCACCTGCATCAGGTAATTGGACACGGTCCTGAAAGCAAACATAGGCCTATAGTAGATTGTGAAATAGATTGTAAAGTCAAATCTCATGAAATTACCTGAACATTGGGTTCAGATGTATATGCCTACACCCAGTACAAATAAGACACATGTGTAAAAGTGCAAGTTCATATTAAACAACTTTGGATTTGATCTAAAACAGCTGATAAGAAAAGAACAAAACATTATAGGTCTATTTAAATGTCATGAAAGGTGCTCTTCAGTCTATCAGCATGTCAATCAATCAATCCATCAATCCATCAGTCAATTAATACATTATGGATAGCACAGGACAGTATAAAAGGGGCCAGAAACCATCAAGGTGTGTAGCGAGTGGGAGAGAATTCATAGATTGAGAGACTTGAGAAGAATTGAGAAGTGAGAGATTTGAGAGATTTGAGAGAATTGAGAGAATTGAGAAGTAGTAAGATGGACCCCCGAAAAGCTGAAGAAATCCTAAACTTCAAGGTGCAGAACACGTACCCCCCTGGTTTCACCAAGGAGCAAAGGTATGTTCTGAAGCGGAGAGCGGACAGCTATGCAGTGCGAGGTAAGTCAAACAAGCTTTATTTCATTATGTCAATGTTTAAAATGCTATTTCCAATGTTAATGCGATGCACCCCTTAGATGGGGAACTGTTTTACTTCTGCCGGAGGAAGCAAGATCAGCAGCAACACCACTACGCCAAAGTGGTTTGCAGCCCAGAGGAGGCAAACGAGCTATTCATACATTTCCATGCTAGTCGGCATGGGGCTCACTGTGGTGTGGACCGGACTCTCCACGCCATTCTACAAAGATTTTGGTGGCCTGGCATGAAGGAGGACATTTCCAAATGGGTAAGTGTTATTGGTCCAGATGTCCGTGAATGTTATGGATTTCATAAAATGTCCTATGTGACACTGACTTTATGTCTTTGTTAGATTGCCCAGTGTGAGGAGTGCCAGTTGAAGAGGGCCTACACTATAAAAGACAAGACCCAATACAATCCAATAGAGGTGAATGCTTACATCCCATTTAATAGGCTTAAGCAATTGTCAATGAAACAAAACATTATTAATGTGTGCTTGACATTTCAGGTATCTGAACCATTTGAACTAGTGGGAATGGACCTAGTGGGGAAGCTGGCAGCCACAAACCGGGGCCACACCTACATGTGTGTCATGATTGATTATATGACAAAATGGGTTGAGGTGTACCCCATTCGGGGCAAAAAGGCTGAGATGGTAGCGGAATGCGTAATGGATTTTTTTTACCGCCATGGTGCACCAAAACGCATCCTCACCGACAGGGGGAGAGAGTTCGTTAATAAAGTAAGTGAACATTGTGCCTAACTGTATTTTGGCCAACACAACCTTTTCCAGAATAAACACTACTTTTGTTCTCATTCAATGAATGTTCCTAGATCAACTTTAGGTTGTGTGAGCAGCTTGAGATCACAAGGAGTCTGTGTTCACCGTACCATCCACAAACGAATGGCTTGGTGGAGAAGGTGAACGGGACCATTCAAGGGTGAATATGAACTTATGTCATGTTATGTTATATCATGTCATAAAATGTGTATGCGTTTAAAACAATTTCAAAAATTGTTCTTTATTTCAGAGCCCTGAGGAAAATGGTGAAGGACCATCCCCAGAATTGGGACCTTTACATAAAACCCACCATTTTTGGCCTTCGAACCAAGAAACAATGCACGACCAAATACGCACCATTTTATCTCCTATACGGGAGGGAGGCCCGTTATCCTCCTGAGATACCAGACAAGTGGCATGTAGGAGCATTTCTTTTCTCTTGCACTTGGAATACCAGTACCAGTAACCAGTTTGTTTCACAATATTGTCATACTTTTGCAGATAAGCCACGACAAAGTGGAGGCCCTAGCGGCTACTGAAAAACCATCTCCTCACATTTCCGCTGTTCAGAGGGAGGTGTATCCCAAAGTGAGGGAAAACATAAAGGCTGCCCAAGAGAGAGTGAGAAAGAGAAAATTGGCTGTCGGCATGGATGACAATTTTCAGGTTGGGGACAAAGTCCTCCGTAAGAACATCCGCGAGGAGCAGCGGAAGGGAGGGAAGATGGAGAGTGAGCTCCTGGGGCCATATACTGTCACAGGTATTGAGGGCAAAAGTGTGGACCTGCTGGCCTCCAATGGGAGAGAGATAAAAAAAATAAATCTGGACCAACTGAAGAAGTTCATTGAGCCCCAGCCAAGGATCCCCCGGAAGTGGGTCTCCAGTGCTCAGCCCGACCCCATCCCCCCATCCACCAGTCCTCAGTCTCTCCCATCCACCAGTCCTCAGTCTCTCCTGTCCACCAGTCCTCACTTCCCCTTGTCTGCCAGTCCTCAGCCCGACCCCATCCCTCCATCCACCAGTCCTCAGTCTCTCCTGTCCACCAGTCCTCACTTCCCCTTGTCTGCCAGTCCTCAGCCCGACCCCATCCCTCCATCCACCAGTCCTCAGTCTCTCCTGTCCACCAGTCCTCACTTCCCCTTGTCTGCCAGTCCTCAGCCCGACCCCATCCCTCCATCCACCAGTCCTCAGTCTCTCCTGTCCACCAGTCCTCACTTCCCCTTGTCTGCCAGTCCTCAGCCCGACCCCATCCCTCCATCCACCAGTCCTCAGTCTCTCCTGTCCACCAGTCCTCACTTCCCCTTGTCTGCCAGTCCTCAGCCCGACCCCATCCCAATGATGCCTTCATCTGCCATTCCTCAGTGCCTCTCAGCCCTCGGTGTCTCCCCAGAGGAATGTAAGTATATATTAGTTGTATTATTTTGTGTTATTTCTCCGTGCCAAATGCATAACCCCTTCTAAATGTCAGTGATCGACGAGATCTGGTCCGGGAAACGGCAGGGTGTGCTGTGGAGCAAGGTGGGACCTTATAAGATCTTTTCCAGGGATCTCGGCAATCTGGCCCCAGGAAAGGAGGTTGAAAGTGAGGTAAATGCATGTGTCAAATGTCCTTGAATGCTTACATATTGCTGATGTGAAAATGTAATTCCACACACGTGTTGTTCAAGGTGATGAACGCTTTCATCCAGAGCTGTTTGGATAAGGTCAGAGGCCAACTGGAGAAAAAAGTGTTCTTCGTGGACTCTTTCCAAATGACGGCTGTATGGCAAGGGTCATTCAGAGGACTAAATAAGGTCAGTATTGTCAATGTTACAATAAATGTGTGATTGCAATGCACAGGTGCTCATGTGTGTCTGCTCATCTTTTCAGCTTGACCCCATGGCCTATGATATCCTGATTGGACCTGTTTGTGACCGTCACCACTGGACACTTGTGGTGAACATTCCCATACAATGCCATCGCAGTTAAGAGGCTTATAAGAGTCGGGAGCTTCATTACTTAAGTGATTTGATTTTTTTTGTCCTCACCAAGGTCATGTATCCTAAGGAGAAACGGGCCCTGTATCTGGATCCATTGGGTGAAACCCCTGGTAAAATCAAGAAATGCCAGGATGTCACTAGGTGAGTTGGAGGTTAATTAGTAATGTCATAGACCTTTTTTGTTTCAAACTAGCAACAATGCTTTTCTGTTCTACAGATCTTTCATGAGGCATAAGAACTTGCATTTTTCAAGATGGGCCTGTAGCACGGTTGACCATCCCCGGCAGCCAGATGCTACATCATGTGGGGCATTTGTCTGCAAGGTATGACTGAATCTGACTTGATGTAATGTACTGCAGCTAGTGGATGGATTCTACTGACTGTACTCTTCCGTATGTAGTTTGCGCAGCTTCTCCTGAGAGGCGAAATGCTCCATTTCAGAACTGATCAGGTGGCTGTCACACAATTGCGGAGGGAGATTGCCTGCACACTGGTGACAGACTCAGGTGTGTGTACCCTCCTCTTTAAGGTGTGTAGGTGTCCTTCTCTTTCAAATGTAACCTATGTGAGCATAATGTTGAATATAATCTTTTAGAAGATTTAGAGAACCTCTGCAGGCTGTGTGGGAACGAGTGCCAAAGTCCTGGGAGAGAGGATGTGGAGAAACGTGATGACTGGGTAAGAATTGACCGTTTGTTTATGCATCGAAATGTCTAGGCCCTATTACTAATCATTGGCCATGCTTCTCTTTAGATTGAGTGCTCAGCATGCAGTCTGTGGTTCCATTGGGGTTGTGCTGGTCGACCCCCAGTACACCTTAATTTTTATTGTGCAGCATGCAGCTTGTAGTTGTGTCCTTTACGTTTGTCATTGTCCTTGCCCTTTTTGTAAGGCTTTTCTTTGCCCAGTGTTAGCCCTTTTATGTAGGGTAATGTTTTTTTTTTTTCTCTGCCCATTTGTGTAAGGAAGCTTTTCTTGTTTACCGTTTAGGTGTTGTAGGAATTTGTTTTTTGGGCAGATGAATGAATTAAAAGTACTTCTATGCAAGTGCTCCACGGGCAGCTATTTTCCTATTCAAGTGAATGGGAAGGCATGGGAAAGGGAGGGATATGTGACTATTTGCGTTGCAAGCTAAGTTCATGCATTTCTTCTTTGTCTCCTCATTACACTTTGTTAAGACATTTTGTTATTGAATGTGATTGCTTTTTTAAAAACAGTCTTTGCCCAGTCATCTGCCATTTCATCGCCTTGCGTCATGGGGCATATTTGCAGAATAGGTAAATTGATGGGGTTTTCACTGGAATTTGTTCATGAGTCATTATTGTTCTGGGATTTTCCTGTTTGCTTTTTTTTATTGCATAACCGAAATGTGTGACGTTTTGCCTACCTTTTTCACAATAAAAGAAAATTAATCTCACTTTATTGTGGTTGCATTTTTGTTTGAAAGTTCTTTGAAGAAAAGGGTTCTGTCTGAAGTAGGTGTGCACTCCACTGTGTTGAAAACAACTTTCAGCAATTATCCTACACCAGGCTCTAAATTGTTTGTCTGATATCTGAGTGCAGGTGATGTAATATCTACAACGAAAATAAGGGAAAAGGTTGTGCGCATGGGTTTATTTTATTAACATTTTTTAATCACAGCTTTTGGTGCAAATTCTAGCACATAATGTTGGTATATGCACAAGCAGCTTGTGGGGATCATCTGTAGCCTAATTGAGGCAAGGTAACCAGTTTCATCCCAATTTAGAAGAAGCTGCTTGTGATAAGAGGGATATGAGGTAACCTTTTAAAATTGAGAACTGGAAATGAAAAGCATTGTAGGGGTTGCAAATACTTATCTTCCGTCGTAAACATAACGTTGTAGGATGGCATAGGCTATGACTTTGGAAACGAGGTATGAGCCATGGCCATAGAAATCTGCTTGTCCTAAACCAAAGGAACTGGCTATTGTAGCTGCTTTTCACAGTGTCGAATTCATACGTTTCCAGGCCAGGGCCAGGGTAACCAGTTGTTTTAGACCCATTGTTTCATAATCCGTGCGTTGCTGGTAGAATTTATGACAAATCCTTGCACATGGACAGCGCAGAGGTGTAACAGAAGGTAGAGTGCATGATACAGTTGTGTTTTAAAGCCTAAATCAAGGAAACCAGTTGTTTCAAAATATTTAGATAAACGGCGAATCATGGCCTACTGAGTGAACACAGCGTTATGTCCTGGAGATAATGTAGTCGTTGGTAGTGTAGTGGAGAGCGAGACGGTCTCCCATGGTGTTAATTTTGCTGAGGAGGGTTCGGATCTAGCGCGACAGATCATTGAAATTAGGTTACTTAAAAAAAACAAAACATTTTTCCCGCTGGAGAATGTTATAGTGATGTAGTGCTCAGATGTTCCGTTCAGTACAGATTATATTGAGGTGCGACACCCGTGAACTGTCATGTATGAATCCAAGGAACGTAGGCTATTGCAACCTAGCTGTTTGAGAGCGAGATCATGCGTTTTCAGGCCAGGGTAACCAGTTGTTTTAGACCCATTGTTTCATGATCCGTGCGCTGCCTGGTAGAAGTTATGACAAATCCTTGCACATGGACAGCGCAGAGGTGTAACAGAAGGTAGAGTGCATGATACAGTTATGTTTCTAAAGCCTAAATCAAGGTAACCAGTTGTTTCAAAATATTCAGATAAACAGTGAATCATGGCCTACTGAGTGAACACAGCGTTATGTCCATAAAGTTAAGTAGATGTTGATAGTGTAGTGGAGAGCGAGGCGGTCTTGCCTGGTGATACTTTTGCTGAGGAGGGTTCGAATCCAGCGCGACACAGATCATCGAAATTAGGTTACTTTAAAAAAGCATTTTCCCCGCTGGAAAATGTTATAGTAATGTAGTTCTCAGGTATTCAGTTCAGTTCAGTGCAGTTTTTATTGAGGTGCGACATGCAAAGGCCAGTAAAATGTTTATGAATATGTAGCGAATCTGTCGACGTGGGTAGCCGTCAGTTGCTGTTGATAGGTATACATGACATCTGGACAGGCTCGGAAACAGCTCGGAAACCAGTAGGTGGAAAAACCAGAAGGGGCACAACACCGGCAACAAGGTTTTTACGCGATATTTGCCACATCCCAGAGAGTTGTTGTTTGGTGGGTCAGGTGACGAGCCGTCGAATCACAGCACAGCACCCAGAATGCATTGCAACACACCGTCTAGAAGGGACTCAGCGTTAGGTCGGCTTTAAATAGCATACAGAACCTGTAGTAATATAACGTTGTCTGTAAGCTCCACAGATCGTGGCAAGACAATTGAATTGATTGAGGACTTCTTGCTGGACAACGATGAGTAACTTGATTAGTAATGCTGTGTGGATATGTATGTATGATATGTATGATATCTGTATGAAAGTGTTTCTCAATGTAATAATCTATACAACTGTACACATGACTATGTTCAAATGGAGCTAGCTGGGTATAGGACTGGGCTGAATGGATTGGTGAAATACTTTATTTATTTATTTTTTTAATGACCTATATGAACATGGTTTGGCTTTAGTGCTGGCAAGGCATTGAACTGGGCTGAATGGATTTGGAAAATATATATATATTTTTTTTTAATGACCTCTATCAACATGGTTTGGCTTTCGCGCTGTCTCATCTTTTTTTACATTACCTTTACACTTAGTGCTGGCAAGGCATTGAACTGGGCTTCATTCAAGGATTCCAACGGTACCTCATTCATGAAAATCGGACATACTGGTCAAAAGTTACATGCACACACCTTCATATACACAGACAGCCCAGCCCAGCCCATTAGACATTGCCAGATGGCTTAGAACTCTGCCAGGTGCAAGTAATCAACTCTAGCAGCAGAGCTCTACCAGGTGCAAGTAATGAGGTGCTGTGATGTCATAAAGCCCCAGCATTCCGCCATTGATTTCAATGGGGCCCAAAAACGCCGAAAAACGGGAATACCGCGAAAACGACAAGGGCCAGCGACACGAAAGCAACAAGCAAGTTACACCGGTTCGGGCCTGAATTTTTGGAGTTCGAACTGCGTCGATAGCTCAAACGGTCTAGGAGCAGTAGTTCGGCCAAAAAGTGGGTGAATAGGAAGATATAATAATAACTAGAATTGCGGTTCCGAGGAACTGCAAGAGTGGGTTTGATCAGGGGCATGGAACTCGGCCTCGTCCAAGGATTCCAACGGTACCTCATTTATGAAAATCGGACATACGGGTCAAAAGTTACATGCACACACCTTCATATACACAGACAGCCCAGCCCAGCCCATTAGAGCTCTGCCAGGTGGCTTAGAACTCTTCCAGGTGCAAGCTTAAGCAATTAGAGCTGTGATGTCACAATCGAAATTTGAATTCTGAACATTCCGCCATTCATTTCAATGGGCCCAAAAAACGCAGAAAAACGTGAATACCGCGAAAACGACAAGGGCCAGCGACACGAAATCAACAAGCAAGTTACAACGGTTCGGGCCTGAATTTTTGGAGTTCGAACCGCGTCGATAGCTCAAACGGTCTAGGAGCAGTAGTTCGGCCAAAAAGTGGGTGAATAGGAAGATATAATAATAACTAGAATTGCGGTTCCGAGGAACTGCAAGAGTGGGTTTGATCAGGGGCATGGAACTCGGCCTTATCCAAGGATTCCAACGGTACCTCATTTATGAAAATCGGACATACGGGTCAAAAGTTACATGCACACACCTTCATATACACAGACAGCCCAGCCCAGCCCATTATAGCTCTGCCAGGTGGCTTAGAACTCTTCCAGGTGCAAGCTTAAGCAATTAGAGCTGTGATGTCACAATCGAAATTTGAATTCTGAACATTCCGCCATTCATTTCAATGGGCCCAAAAAACGCAGAAAAACGGGAATACCGCGAAAACGACAAGGGCCAGCGACACGAAATCAACAAGCAAGTTACACCGGTTCGGGCCTGAATTTTTGGAGTTCGAACCGCGTCGATAGCTCAAACGGTCTAGGAGCAGTAGTTCGGCCAAAAAGTGGGTGAACAGGAATAATAAATAATAATAATAAGAAAACTTAAGAAGAACAATAGTGGGCTTGCTCCGCAAGCCCACAGCATGGCTTCGCCATGCTGTGGTCTTGCTGGATCAAACCCACTAATAATAAGAAAACTTAAGAAGAACAATAGTGGGCTTGCTCCGCAATGGCAAAGCCATGCTGTGGTCTTGCTGGAGCAAACCCACTAATAATAAGAAAACTTAAGAAGAACAATAGTGGGCTTGCTCCGCAAGCCCACAGCATGGCTTTCAGCCATGCTGTGGGCTTGCAGGATCAAACCCACTAATTAATCTGTCACCATATGCCTACGTTTGCAAAGAAAACATTTTAATTTGATTCACATGAAACGTTACATTTAATGTACATGTTGACAATGAGTAGGCTAGTTTTGGTTGTTGGTGGTGTTATTGCATCCCTTAGTTATGCCTACAATGCAAGTTCCCTCGCGATTGGAAGCTCCTGTAGACAATAGTAGACGCATTTCAAAACATCGCGTTAGGAGTCCTCGCCACTTCTTTTAAGCTGTCACAGACTTAGGTGTTTTATTATATTCTGTTAATACACTGCATATATCTATATTATTATTTCTACTATTATAATGTTACGGCTACATCTACATACATTATTCTACTTATTGTATGAGATAACTGCTAATACACTGTACATATTTATATTTAATTCATATTACTCTAAACCACCTTCTGTAAATCAACTGTATACTACTGTCTACACTGCACTATATTTCTTGACCTGTCTCTGTATGTTTCATCACCTTTCTATACTTTGCCTCACATTGCAACACAGCTCAGATCTTTGGTTGCTATGAAGGCCAGTCGTTCTAAATGGATGGTTGCTATGGCCAAAGGCCAGTTCTATCTCTGCCGTTGTCAAGCGGGCATATCGTAGAATTCTGATTAACCTTATCTTATTTAAAACATCTCTATTTTACTTAGCCCACTTCCATACAGTGGGTCCCATTAAGAAGTGGCCACTTCATTCACGCTTGCCGTGATTCACACAGCAGCATTATTAAATTAATCTGTCACCATACGCCTATGCCTACGTTTGCAAAGAAAACATTTTAATTTGATTCACATGAAACGTTACATTTCCTGTACATGTTGACAATGAGTAGGCTAGTTTTGGTTGCTGGTGGTGTTATTGCATCCCTTAGTTATGCCTACAATGCAAGTTCCCTCGCGATTGGAAGCTCCTGTAGACAATAGTAGACGCATTTCAAAACATGGCGTTAGGAGTCCTCGCCACTTCTTTTAAGCTGTCACAGACTTAGGTGCTACTTTTAGGGCTAAAGTGCTTCGTGAATTACTGTTAGTAAAAAAAATAGCAGTCCTAAAGTTACAAGTGACGAAGTTACGAGTGCAAGCATCTCATATTAAATGACCATGACATTACGCTAAACAACATAAATCCCAATTAGCAACATACATCTCCTCCCTATAGCTAGCCACACAAGAAATTAATGATACTTAATCTCTGCTTAGCATGCTTCTCCGCTTAGCATTCTAATAACAGAAGGGGCACATTTATGTTGACCACTACAACATGACTCATGTCTGTAACTCTATAAAACACTTACTTTCATAAAGGACGCACACCATCCGGCACAGTTCTACACATGGAAACCGATATTTTGGGCACTTGTTTGGCCACGGACTCGTCACTCTGAAACTGGACTACTGTAGGCTGCACCCTCACGTCTTTCAGTATTAAATGTGTAGGCCTACTTGTGATTACGAATGGATGTGTGTGGTTTGCAATTAGAAAAAACAAGAAATAACATTTCCAATAATTTCCCATGATAAATTACATAATATTTGCACCTTGCTTCCTTGTGAAGCTCACATAATTCTAATGATGTCACCGTATGTATGTGAAATGTAATACAACGTTGCCACCTAGCGTATGTATTTAACATTAACGTGACATGTCCGGCTTCCTACTGTCGTCAAATCCATGCTTTGAGGAAAACAATGTTTTTATCATAGTTTCCTCTTCAGTGAGCGATTACCTGGTCGTTTTTGTAACAGAGATGGCTGTTTATTGTCCCTAGGTTTACAGAAACACCTATTCATATTAATACGTATGGAAATCAAGTTAACGCTGCCGACCACTGTTTGTCTATTACATGGCCCAGAATGCCTTGCATGTCTTTACAACAAAACAACCTAGTAAAACCTAATTTCCCGTAAACATATGAATTTGCATACTTGTAACATTTTTAATAATACTCTCCCATCATGATATTTAACAATAATGAAAATTTAATTTGAATACCGTCAATGTGAAAACAACTCTATTATGTAAGCTATATATAGCTACTGTTCTCCTTGCTATTCCAGTTCGTAAGTCCATACTATCCCATGGCAGAGCAAGGATTTCATGATTGGGCAACGTTGCCCGGAGACATTGTGGCTGCCCAGAGACATTGAGCATACTTGGAAGGCATTGTGATAGAAGGTGAATGGTGCAAAGGTGAATGGTGAGAGTTACCAAGTACCTGTGGGTGGTTTGCAAAATGATGGAAACTTTTGGAATATTTCTTTTTTTTTTTAGCTTATGCACCCTCACATTGGAGTCCCCAGTTCATATACAAAATTTGGTATCGATATGTGACAGTGTTCCTGAGATATGGACGACTTCCTGTTTCGGAGCTTCGCCGCCGATTTCGTTTGGCTGTGACGGGCAAACGCTTTCAAAAATCAAAAATCCTTTCTGTAACTTTTGTGAGGCTTGGTCCAAGGATCATGTACGTCAAGTTTCGTGAAGTTCGGACCAAATTTGTGACCTGTGAAACTTTAGTTTCGCTTTCTATTCAATCCAGTATGGCGGAAGAATGACAAGGGTCAGTGACATCATTTTCAATTTCCGCACTACACCGGTTCCGGCCGGACGTTCCAGAGTTGGACCGGTGGCGATATCTCAAAAGGTCTAGGAGCAGGAGCTGGCCAAAAATCGGGCTTACAGGAATAATAAGAAAACTTAAGAAGAACAATAAGTGTGCTGCTTTGCAAGCACACTTAATAATAATAAATATAGCTGCAAGCAGCAATGTGGGGGCCAAGCAGTGCGCTATAGCAGGAATGGAGTTGCCATGGCATGAGCAACCACTCACAGCAAGTTTGATGGCAATTGGATAAAGAACGGCTGAGAAATAAGCTCATTTACTTTGTTACAGCGCCCCTAGAGTCCAAATTACACCAATGTCCTTGTGCGTTCTTACAATCAGCTCCCATGTCCGTCTACCAAGTTTGGACTTCATACACCAAAGTGTTGCTGAGATGTGAGCTCATTTTCTTCATTGCAACACCCCTAGAGGCCAATTGAGACCACTTTCCTTGCATGTCCTCACAATCAGATAATATGCCCATGTATCACGTTTGGACTTCATACAACGAAGCGTTGCTGAGATTTGAGCCCACTTCATGTATTACAGCGCCCCCTATAGAGACCAAATGATGCCAATTTCCTACTGTGTCCTCACAATCAGATACCAAGTCCCTGTACCAAGTTTGGACTTCATACATCAAAGCGTTGCTGAGATACAAGCTCACTTCCTGTATTTCAGCGCCCCCTGTAGAAGCCAAATGACGCCAGTTTCCTAGTGCATCCACACAATCAGGTACCAAGTCTCTATACCAAATTTGGACTTCGTACATCAAAGCGTTGCTGAGATACAAGCTCACTTCCTGTATTGCAGCGCCCCCTATAGAGGCCAAATGATGCCAATTTCCTAGGGCGTCCTCACAATCAGATACCAAGTCCCTGTACCAAGTTTGGACTTCATACATTAAAGAGTAGCCGAGATGTTAGCCCACTTCCTGTTAGGCGGCATCGTCGCCATGTGTCGTAAGTATCGTTTGTGCGGCTCGGTCTGAAGATCATCATCATGGCGGAGGTCCAATATGGCGGAAAGTGACGGGATAGGGGTCGATGAACTCGAGATTGTTCAAGGATTCAGATGCTACCTCAATTGTGAAAATCAGACAAAAGAGTCAAGGATCACGCGCATGAACGCATGTCCAGCTTTGAACTGGTGGTGGCGCTAGAGTGTTCAATCTATATGCATATAAATTGCTGTGAGTGATTGGGACAGTGTCCTGACTAATGGTATCGAGTTTTGTTATGTTAACTCAAAGCGTCACGGAGATGTTAGTCCACTTCCTGTTTGGCGGGTTCATCACCATATTTGATTGGCTGTCACGGGCAAACAAAATTGAAATTGAAAAATCTGGCAAGTATCGTTTGTGTGGCTCGGGCAGAAGATCATCTCCGCTAAGTTCCGTGAAAATCGGATGAAATTTCTGACCGCTGAAACTTTTCGTAGAGTTTGGACTAAATCCAATATGGCGGAGGTCCAATATGGCGGAAAGTGACGAAATAGGGGTCATTGAACTTAGGTCGGTCCAGGGATTCCAACGTTGCCTGATATGTGAAAATCCGACGCACCGTTCAATGGTCACATGCGTGAATGCAATCCAGGTTCGACCCATTGGTGGCGCTAGAGCAGGGGTGGGCAACTAATTTCCCCAAGGGGCCACATGACAAACTGGGACTGTTGAGGAGGGCCGGACCCAAAATACCGAACTCAAGTCTGAACTCAATTCTGTCCAATTCTATTCTGTTCTTGTATAACATTAAGTAAATCATATGGTTTTGTTTACTACTCGTAAGAACAGATGAAAATGTGAGGGAGACCAAGGAAAAACAGCAATAGGCTATTTAATCTATGTCCAGTATTTAATCCTCATTCTCGTAAAATTATTTTTTGACATTGACATTTTTTTTTCAGTTTTCAAAGGCTGATAAAAAAGTACTACAAGACCTGCTGATAAAAAAGTACTACAATATCTATATAATTAGGCTAGGCCATGAAAATGTGAATGAGTCAGTACAACCATAGGCCTGTGCCACCATTTCATCAATACTCAGCAATATTTCATCATTAAATCATTACCATCATTAAATTAACTCTATGCAGAATTAGACTATGTGAATTGTGAAATGTGAAGCAGACAATAGTAGGCTGTCATTAGTTAATCAACATGCACAAAGAAAAGTATTTTAAAAATGTAGGCTATGTTTTTGCTTTAACTTTATGCACAAAACTGTGATTGGTCAACTCGCCCTGTGTGTTGAGCCGGCTGCTTCAAGCAACCTGTGGGTAGTAGCATCATACTAGTTCGCTAACATAAGCTTTGCAAATAAACTCAGACATATTTTGGTTACAGTGACGGGGTTATCCGAATGTAAACTGTCTATCTGCCAGTAACGTTTTGAAATTAACACTTCGTATCTCCAACAAACAGCAGAAGTTCGTTCTGACAACCTTTGCGGTGGTGAGGGACGCAGACATAAGAGACACAAAACTTTGAAAGGTTTACGCGGACTTAAAGGCAACTGCATTGTGTCGACGCAGAAGCATAAATTCTATTCACCAGCACATCAGTGAGGGTGTTTACATCGTATGCATCCATGCACAAATGTATGGGCGTACAAATAGCAGTCGCTTTCAAAATAAAAGCAACGATATTGATTTGCGTGCATTATCTCTATGCTAGGCCCTTGACTATTGTTTTTTCACGGACCTTACGCGGGCCGGTCAGGGAAAGCCCACGGGCCGGATGTGGCCCGCGGGCCGTATGTGGCCCATGTATGCGCTAGAGTGTTGGGCATAGAGTTCTGGAAATTGGTGAGAGTGATGATGGGACAGTGCTGAATCAGTGTGCCAAATTTCATAACTTTAGACCCAGCGGTTCAATTTTCGGCCAGATTTTGACCTGTTGGTGGCGAAAATGGCTGGGTTTAGAGGTCCGTAAATGAGTGTGAGTGGTCAGTGGAGTGTCCCGAAACTTTCTGCCAAAAAATCTGCACTTTTTAGCCAGGCGTTCTATGGGCTGCCATAGACTCCAATGGCGGAAGTATAATAATAATAGGAAAAGCTAGTAACTCAATGGGTGCCTTCGCAGCTTCGCTGCTTGGCCCCCAATAATAATAAAACTTAAGAAGAACAATAAGTGTGCTGCTTTGCAGCAAGCACACTTAATAACAAGAAAAAGATGAAAACTTAAGAAGAACAATAGTGTGCTGCTTTCAACAAGCACATTAATTACAACCCCAAAACAGAAAAAGTTGGGACGTTGTGTAAAAGGCAAATAAAAACAGAATGTGATAATGTACAAGTCCCGTAAGCCCATATTTAGCAGCAGAAAGGACACAGACAACCAGGGTTGGGTCATATTACTTTGAAATGTAATCCATTACTGACTACAAATTACATGGCAATTTTTGTAATCAGTAACGTAATCAGGATTACCAAAAACATGTAACGTAATCTGATTACTTTAGGATTACTTTTAGATTACTTCAATAAATATGTCCCTTAAGTAAAAGACACTGAATTGAAAGAATTCTCATTCTATTTTTCTGTTTATTATTTTATTACATCTAAGAAATCTCTTTGCTCTGAGTAAAGCATTCCTGTGTGAATTAACTGATCTTTTCCTCCAAAAATCTTAATGTAGCCCCTTGTTTTAGTGTTACCATTTACTTTGAGGTCACCAGGTCCCATTGTCTGAAAAACACCTAAAACTAATACATTTCTATAGCTATTCTTCACTTTGGGGGTGGTATTTTGGTGGTTCAAATTTCCCCCAAAATTGATCACTTAGTCATCATGGATGTGATCATGGATCACTATTCTCCAAACATGCACAACTCATCTTAACCTTTATAAGGGCACACCTGGACAATGAATTTAGCTTTCGCTGGATTTTTTTGACCCAGGGACATGGCCTGAGATTGAATGACACCATGTCCATTTCAATTGTGGGGGAGAGAAAATTATTCCTTTGGGATGTTTTTCAACCAGGGGGACCTGGTGACTTTCTCAAAGTAAACAGTAACACTAAAACAAGAGGCTACATTAAGATTAGGAGGAAAAGATCAGGAGGTGTGCCAAGAGACCTGCCCCATTAGATCAGTCTTTCTAGAACAGGCAAGGGCTTTCTAGCCTCACGTCAGCAGAGCTGCATCACCCATATAGCCTACATTAAAACAACCAACGGATGGTGGGCGGGTGCAGTTTTGAAAATTGGTCAACAAACTTTGGTGCTGATGGATGGCTGATGGATGATAAGTTTTGCTATGCAGTTATGGTTGAAATAATAGCCCATTAGCGCATCTCTAGTGTGTGTGCCTCTCTCTCGCTCAGAGGGGAGGGAGAGGCTGAGGGTCGATCCAGCATGGATTCTAAACTCTGTGGTGGATAGGATCTACAATTAGGTGTTAATAATATTACCACGCTAGGTCGAAGTACTCCCAAGTGCTATTTCGCCACCAGGGTTGGGTAGTAACGGATTACATGTAATCTGGATTACGTAATCAGATTACAAAAATCAAGTAACTATAATCAGCCCAGATTACAATAAAAAAATTGTGTAATCAGATTACAGTTACATTGTTGGGGATTACCTGATTACATTTTATCATGCAAGCAATGCAACTTTTTAATGATAGCCTAGTTATCTTTTAATTCGACAAGCTTCGGACTTGCCGGTTCGATCCCCGACCAGTAGAAAAAATGTGGGCGGGGAAAGTGGTTGAGCACTGCTCTCCCATGCCCACATCCACGGCTGAAGTGCCCTTGAGTAAGGCACCTAACCCCTCATTGATCCCTGAGCGCCGTTGTAGCAGACAGCTCACTGCTCCGGGTTGGTGTGTGCTTCACCTCACTGTGTGCTCATTGTGTGCTTCACCTCACTGTGTGTTCACTGTGCTTCACTAATTTGTGGATTGGGAGACCAAATTTCCCTCACGGGATCAAAAGAGTATCTATACTTACTTACTAACTTATTTACTATTTGGGCAGGTCTCTCGGCACACTGCCTGATCTTTTCCTCCTAATCTTAATGTAGCCTCTTGTTTTAGTGTTACCGTTTACTTTGAGAAAGTCACCAGGTCCCCCTGGTTGAAAAACATCCCAAAGGAATAATTTTCTCACCCCCACAATTGAAATGGACATGGACAAAGCTAAATTCATTGTCCAGGTGTGCCCTTGGGGCAGCCGTGGCCCACTGGTTAGCACTCTGGACTTGTAACCGGAGGGTTGCTGGTTCGAGCCCCGACCAGTGGGCCGCGGCTGAAGTGCCCTTGAGCAAGGCCCCTAACCCCTCACTGCTCCCTGAGCGCCGCTGTTGTTGCAGGCAGCTCACTGCGCCGGGATTAGTGTGTGCTTCACCTCACTGTGTGTTAACTGTGTGCTGTTTGTGTTTCACTAATTCACCGATTGGGTTAAATGCAGAGACCAAATTTCCCTCACGGGATCAAAAATAGTGGAGAATAGTGATCCATGATCACATCCATGACTAAGTGATCAATTTTGGGATGGGGAAAATTTCAACCACCAAAATACCACCCCCAAAGTGGAGAATAGCTATAGAAATGTATTAGTTTTGGGTGTTTTGGGACCTGGTGACCTCAAAGTAAATGGTAACACTAAAACAAGGGGCTACATTAAGATTTTTGGAGGAAAAGATCAGTTAATTCACACAGGAAAGCTTTACTCAGAGCAAAGAGATTTCTTAGATGTAATGAAATAATAAACAGAAAAATAGAATGAGAATTCTTTCATCAATTCAGTGGTGGTGTCTTTTACTTAAGGGACATATTTATTGAAGTAATCTAAAAGTAATCCTAAAGTAATCAGATTACGTTACATGTTTTTGGTAATCCTGATTACGTTACTGATTACAAAAATTGCCATGTCATTTGTAGTCAGTAATGGATTACATTTCAAAGTAATCTGACCCAACCCTGTGCGCCACACATTGTAGTTCTCCTGTTTATTCACTTGGAAAATCGCCACGTTTCATGTTGTGTGACGACACATTTTTATCAACTACTCGTGCAACTGTATTTAAGTAGGGAAAAAATGGAGGTGTTTGATTACTGCTATGTTCCTCTCTCTACGGCCACGGCAGAGCCCGCTAGCATAGCAACATGCTAACACATTCGCGCCGCGCGACAGAGCGTTTGAGTGCACCTACCGGCGCGGGAGAGGTATGACTCAACTCGTGAAAGTTAAGGTAAGAACATATATTACTACTGATTTTGGGTGGCGTGTTCCTTTAAGTTGTTTCTAGGGTAATTATCATGGTTGCTAGGGTATTGCTAATATTATCAGGATGGTTGCTAGGGTGTTGCTCGGGTACATATGGTGGTTGCTATGCAAAATAAAGTGGTTGCTAGGTTGACATTCTAGAGGTGGTTGTTAGATTGTTGCTAGGGCAATTAGCATGCAGGATCTTTTTTGTATGCCCTGTATAAACATGGATTGGCATGGATTGGTTTTAAAAAAATAAAGATGGGACAGCGCTCTGCTATGTCCCATCTTTTTTTTGCACGACCTTAACAACTGGTGCTGGCTAGATCAAAAAGATTAGTTTGAGATGGACTGGTTTCAATTAGAAGCTACATTAAGCCAGGATAACCAAAATGTTTTATTTAAATCTGCTATCAAGGTTTTGTGAAATAGTCCTCTGGGTATAAATCTAGTTTACTTTACCAAAAGCTGTAAAACAAACAAAACAAAACTTACCAAGGGCAGTCAGCCAGCGAGCCAGGGCCCCATAGATCTCATCCATGATTATTATGATGATGAGGTTGATGACAGCAGCCGTTGACTTAACAGTCGCACGAACATTTGAGCGGATGGTAGATGTGGAACTCATGTGCAAGGCTGTTTTAATGGAGATCCGGTACAGGACAACCCCAAAAACGATGGCAAATGTCACAGTAATCTGTGCAATAAACGACAGTTAGGAATGTAAAAATCTGTTTCACTGTAACCATACATAAAATATTGATTCGAAATTATAGTGCTATATAGTTTAAGTGATGTTATTGTTTAAAATAACAAATTAAACTCAACAGGGGTTATAAAGGTTATAATTAGTTTTATTAGCTATTTACTAAATGTAAATGTAAAAAAAACAAGCCTCCAAAAGCTCTACCATAAAGCCCATCATGATGAGGATGGTCATGTATGCTGGCATTCTGTCTTTGCAGGTTAGTTTAACCTTCTGAAATAGAAAAAGCAATATTAACATTTATTAGAAAGCATATTTAAATCAACAGAAAATAGGCCTAGAGAAACATAGGAACAGAAAAACTGTGATTCTGAATAAACACCTGGTTTACTCTTAATAAACCTGCCAGCAATCATAATCTCTGCAGTGTGCATTTGCTGTAGCATCTTAAACCTTTCTGACTATATCCTCTATTTCCACTCCACAGTTAAAACAATTTCATAAATCAAACTTATATTCTCTATAATTTTCATAAATTATAGAGAATATTTCATCAACCAACCTAACATATTTCAGTAGTGGCAGAAGTAGGGCCTGAATCGTTAGCCTCTGGTGATGAGATGAACAATTTACCACAGAGTTTGGGTGTGAGTGGGAGGATAAATAATTTTCAATTGTTTTTTTTTTATTTTAGACTAAGGGTCTACATTGATTAAATTTGACTGTTTTGATCAGGGGTGGGCCAACATTTTGGATCAAGGGTCACATTGGGTCTTGAAAATTAGCTGGCAGCCACTATTGGACGTTCCCAATAAAACAGAGTAGCATAACCCAGATATAACATACACTAAATACTCAGATTACACTGTGATCATGGAGACCACTCACTCACAGGAACAGCTACAGGCTGAGATTTTTCTTCAAAGTGGCCATGACAGGAAGACAGTTTAAGGTAGCCTAAAAACACACCCTTCATAAAATAACATTTTTATAACCTTTCGAAACACTTACAACGTGACCTTCTCAAAGTAAATGGTAACACTAAAACAAGTGGCTACATTAAGATTTTTGGAGGAAAAGTTCAGGCAGGCTGCCAAGAGACCTTGGCGACATTGGTCCATTAAACCACAAAATGATCCAAAACAGCCAAACAAGGCAAGAAATGGTTAAGCATGTATTCTTTCACACTACTACAACAAAGTCCGATTTACACATTTAAGTGTTTATTTCATTACATTTTGTCTACTCACGGCTGTATATTTATAGCCTATAATGTTCGATCAACTTCTGAAGACGACAAGGACAAAAATAGTCTAATGCTTAATGCATAGCCTAATGTTTTTGTTTTTAAATAGGCCGCCAACTCCAAAACAAATTGAATCGGACCAATCGGGTGCAATCTCCGTGAGGAATCTGGTCAGCAACAACTGTTTAGGTGGCTGTTTCTTCTCCTAAATCTCTTGGTTGAAATAGAAAATGTCTGATATAGAATTATGGAGCCCGACAGCAGTAGAAAGGTGGTTTTGTGAACAGAAAAACTATATTCATCTTACACAAGTCCTTTGACCCAGAAATGTAAGTGTCAGAAGAGTGACAGGCTCCAACAGCGCATACAGTATTTCATAAAAGACGCTATATCTCAATTTCTTAAAACTAGCCACTGTTTAGCTTGGGATTTCTCACGAACAGAGGCATGTAGAAATGAACGGTTTGTACCCACTGAGAGCTTAAAGTCTCACCTTCAAACGAGCCATAGTATGTGTCCATAGCTATAACATAGAATACGCTTTGGCTCTACAAAAATCGTCAACAATGATCTAGATTGCTGGCGCTCTGGGCCAAAGCTTCTGAAAACAGTACGGCATTCAAAGTGTTAATGGAAAAATAAAGCTTTTTTTAATTGAAAAGGACTCAAAGAGTGTAAAACAGTGTTCACCTGGCCAGTGGTATCTAACTTTGGAGGGAAAAAATAATTTAACCATTTCTGGGTGTCTCTGTCTCTTCTATAAGATACACATTTCCAGGAGAAGAAACTTACCTTTGAACTGTGAGATTCTTTTCGAAGAGTTTTCTGCATAACTCGGAACTCGTAGTCAGGTCTTAGATGGTCCTAACAAGAAGTGAAAAAACACATTTAGAGGCAAAGTTCAGGTATTTAGCGGACACCTTTATCCAAAGTAACTTATTAAGATGTGCAGCATTTGAGAATCAAATCCAATTTCAATTTAATTTCAAAGTGGCAACTCAAAATACTGCAACACCACACCCCACAACATATTTATTCATTCACTTTTTCAAATTTCCCTCACGGGATCAAAAGAGTATACTTTAGTAAAAAAAATAGTGCAGTCTCCATCCTGTCCTTTCTTTGCAGTTGAACTGGTGATGAAGTATTTGTCATGATGAGGTGGCACGGTCATAAGAGAAAAATGTTGGACTTGATCCTTTCAACTTAAAACTGGTCAAGATGGGACAAAATGTGTGACCTGTAGTAACTTTATTTATGTTTTTTAACAAACTCAAATATGGCAGAACATCCAATTTGGAGGCAATTGACATGGTATTCAATATTTGGGCATACTATTCAAAAATTACCTTAATAAACACATGTCTAACTTTGACCCTTTGCTGGCACTTTAGAGCTCAAGGTGCAGACATGAAACTTGTGAAAATAATCAAGGGCCTATCCTAAAAATGTGTACCAAATTTCACTTTAGACAATATGGTACTGCCTTGGACTCCCATGGCAGAACAAGAAAATTAATGTGAGCACAAGCATACTTGGGATGTCTGCCTGTTTCAGGATGTTCTTGTTTAGGATATGGTCTTGCCATATGATGCCCAGAATCCTTCTGAGATTTTTGTTTTCTAGTGATTCTGTGCACTTGGTGGGTGTTAAGTGTCCATGCTGTACTGCCATAAAGCAGAGTGCTTAGCACTCTTAGCACTTGCATCTTGGTGGTCAACATGTGGTTTTCCCAAACCCTCTTTGATAGATAGATATATCTATAGATATAGTATAGTATTGCCACACAAGAATAGTGCTTGTAGTTTTGTAACAGAAAGAGGTAGCTCAATCCAGTAAAGAAAGGAAAGAAAAACAAAATAAAAAAATAAAGAAAAACAAGCCATAGTGGCAGCTGTCCAAGGAAAGATTGTTGGAGATGGTAAGAGGGTAAGTGAAGGCCTCCCCGATGCTTGGGGTGTTTCTTATGTCCTGGCCCAGTATCTCTATCTTTTTCAGGCTGATGGTCAAGCCAAATGCTCTGCATGCGTGCGCAAAGCAGTTGATCAATTGCTGTAGTGCATCCTAGGAGTGTGCTGAGCTACATCATCTGCAAAAAGCATCTCCCCTTATCAGAACCTTCCGCACTTTTGTCTTTGCTTGGAGGCGGTTAAGGATGAAAAGGCTGCCATTGCTTCTGATGTGACTGAATACTGTAGAATTCTGGGGTATTCTCACAGTATTCTGAGGTGTTCATATCGTACTCCTGTGTGTAGTATACAACACAGAGAGGTCCATGCCATTGTATATAACTTTGTTAAGTACCAAAAGCCTGACCAGATGTGGACACTAAGGGAGGCTTAGGCCTATGTCATAAGCACCTTTGCCATGTTGGTTGGCGACATCTTTGAGGCCTCAGTCATAACATGAGCCAAAAGAGATATTGTCTTGTTGTTCTGCTCCAGGGTCAGTATTTTTACATCTGGTCACAGCCGGTTTTTTGCAATGGTTGGTACCTGCCACATTGGCATGATTTAGGTTCATATGTTTTAGTATAACAGGCTTTGTCTCAGGTTTTGACTTTGAGACGGATTGAGGAAGCAAATCGAGGAGCATCTTCTGTCAGGACGCTCAGCAGCCTGCTTCTAACAACAACCATGACTGTTAGTGCAGTTTTACTGTTCAAGACTTACTGTAGCCTGTGTTCTGTTATTCATTGTCTTACCATCTACAATATATCATCTAATCACCGATCCTGATCCAACCGTCGAGTCTTCTTGAGACCATCTTCAATACAGACATTAGAACTAAAACACAACGCAACATTTTCCTGGAGAAACCAAAGAATCCAACATTTGGTGCTGTGAACCGGATGCAAGTGGAGAAAAAGGACGAGAACATCCAGACAACAACGGGGTCAGAGAGACGCTGTGGTCAGCTTTGAACATCACATCTATAAGAGTCCATTTTGGCAACCTGACTGACGTATATACATTATACATAACTCAGTGTTTTGTTTGTTTGTTTGTCATCGTTGTTTTGTTTTGTATAAACCTGCCGGTACTCTAAAAAATTGAATAAAAGAAAAGCATTTTGAATTCAGCGCAGCATTTGACCCATTCTTCAGACTGACCAACCATCTGCTCGAGCTCACTCCTCTACACTTACAATGATTCAAATTTAGTCAAAAGACGTGCACAGGTTAACTTTGGCTACTTGATGTGTGCATGCGTAAACACAGGTCAGTTCAAGTCACAACTGGAGAAGGGTGAACTTGAGCAAGAGAAAAGGTCATTCTTAATGATTCAGTGACAAGAATAAAAACTAAAATTAAAATAGTTGACAACATTTTTAATGACAACACAACGGTCATCTTTTTGTTGTTGAGTTTGAAAGAATTCCCATGTTTGAAATTTCCCATGAAGATTGCATTGCTGTTGATGTTGACTACTGGCACTTGGCACACTATTGAATGTGTTGTACTGTGAGGGCCTGTATGGGTCCTGATTACAAATGTGAAGCATGTTGCTGCTATGTGGTTGTATCTTGTGCCCTGTTGTGGTATATTGATTAATCTATGTTGTTGCTTGGCTGCAGACAGCCCGTGTTGTGCAGTGGACAACAAGTTCTATAATAAATTATCAGTTATTAATACGTTATAACTTATAATATCAATAAGTTGTCCATCAGTCACTGGTTATAGTCCTCAACCAATAGCACAAGGCATTTCACTGCATTTAAATGATAAACTGTTACATTTTTTACTTACTGTGTCATTAAGCCCTTCCTCTTCCAAGCCTGTGAGGTCCCAGATATAGTTGAGTCTCATCTGTCGTCTCTTCCAGTGCTCCATAAACATAGTGGCTGGGGAGTTAAATGGTGGGGAGCCTTTATACAGATCACTCTGTTTTTCTTTAAGTTGCATACCTATGGAACTCTTTTTGTCTTTTTAACATATCAACAGCAATAAACAATCCAACCATTCAAACATCTACAATTGCACTAATTTACAAACCTGCATGCTTACATTACCTGTAGTGACCATTCATAGCATTGGTCAATTGCCTAAGGCACCACTGTGTAAGAATATGACTCAGATGTGCCCTGTAACACCCTCTCCAAAATGAGTTTATCCTGCTTGGAGTGTTCAGATATGTATCCCATAGGGTCACCAAAACCACTGCACTTAGAGGTTCGCTCTCGCAAAATTGGTGTGTATGTGTATGCACACTCAAAGCACTTCATAGTTTTGCCCACTTAAGTCAACTCAAGTGAAGTTAATTTATAAAGCACGTTTCAAACACAGGGGGTCATTCAATGTGCTTTACGTAAGGAAAAGCGATTAAGTAATTTTCCACAAATAATAGCAATGCAATTGACATGCCTTATGAATTAAGTAATAATAAGAAAAAAACAGGGAAAGGAAAAAATGGTTTCCCACTAACCAATGTACGTCCTCTTCTAATAGAAAAAGAGTACCCAATAATTCCATTCAGACCTTTCCCTCCCTCCCACTCCGTGTTAGGGAGAACAGCTTAATAAACCTTTAAGTACAGTAACAGAAATAGGACAGAACAAGGGTAAAAAATGCAGACAGGCTTACCCCACAGTGCCATGAAGACAGCAAAAAAGACTGTGGCTGGATTGTCAAATAGGTGGCTTGCTCGGGCTGTGCCACAGGCTGTCACTAGCTTCCAGTAGCTACAGGCATGGTCACATAGGGGGCACATAGTGATATTGTTGCGTGGGTCACAGATCTCCATACTGCGCAAAAGGTTGATCAGAAAGAAGTTATTGAATTTGTGTCATGCTAATTCTAAATGCTGAGCATAAAGTAAACATATTCTTGCTCTATTTGAAATCTTTTTTTGACAGAAACCTTTTGAGTTGAACAATACTATTCCACAGTGAAAGTCACTACTAAGTCAAATGGATGATGCGAGCAGTATTTGCAGTGGAAGTCACTACTAAGTGAAATGGATTCAAAATTGATCTGGCAATTGCCCAACTTTATGGAAACGAGACCATGTGATGTTTGATGTGTGACATTCTCTTGAGTGGAGGAGTAACAAAAAAAGACTAGCAGAGCTACATGTACACGTGACATTGACACATTTAAAAGGATGATCAACAGTATCTACATCAACACAGAATATTGTTGCTGTTAAAAGAAACTTGGGGCAAACAGACCATTGCATATCGGTGACATCAGACATGATACACTGTGAAATGTGTCTATCCTGTTTTGATAGTGTTTGTTGTTTGGCAACTAATAGCCCTGATTGTGTAACTGGTAACACACCCAGATAATGCAATAGACGCTCAACTTACTCCTGCATGTATACACTCATTTGGACTCTCAAATCAGCCTATGCACTGCGTGCGTGCCACTACAGCCTATGTACTCTATGCACTGCATGCGTGCCACTACAGCCTATGTACTCTATGCACTGCGTGCGTGCCACTACAGCCTATGTACTCTATGCACTGCGTGCGTGCCACTACAGCCTATGTACTCTATGCACTGCGTGCGTGCCACTACAGCCTATGTACTCTATGCACTGCGTGCGTGCCACTACAGCTGGCATCCCCGATGCGCGTCAGGGCTGTTTTACAACTTCGAACGTGCATTAATTTATGTTAACCGAACGCCGTGTCGTCCATTATCCTTCACTTATCATCCGGAGAGAAGAAAAACTCTTTTCTGATTGGCTGGTGAGGTGGCTATTAATTCTGCTATTAGATCTGGTAAAAAAAGTTTAATCACTGTTCCATATCAATGCTTATGAATGGAAACTTTAACAACCATAGTAGGACATCGGTTGAGCCTGGAAGCAGGCTTCGCAACAATGGAATCAACTGTAAACAAGCTAACTGTCCATGCTATCACTGTTATAGGGCCAAAGGAGGTTGTACAACAAACTGTACAAGTTGCCTTCTTTTTAAACTATTGCCTCAATCGGCAACCGGGTGAAAGCGGGATAACTGCCTTCGAGGTATCCTGTTATACGGAATGAATGGACTTGGGCTGCGTGTCGGGGAGTTCTTTGCCTCTCGCCCTCGTCCATTAATTCCATATAACAGGACACCTCGGCGGCCGTTATCCCTTACTTATCACACTGCACAATGCCACTGATGTCAGAGGTGAGGGGGAGTGTGCAGGTGCCATGCTGACATTATGCTGCACTATATTGGACATGAGATACACAGAAAGTATTTTTTGTTGTGAATTCATTAATATCTAACACTTCATAATCTGAGATTACCTGTGAAATTTGACAATAGAAATTGATGATGCCCAAGGGGCTAACAGACCTGGGAATGTTATCGTCTACAGTTGCACAGCCGTAGAGGAACACAATAACACCCACAATGGCTGCTGGGATCAGCATTTGAGTATACACACCCAGCCAAGCAAAGTAAAGGGCCACCTTCTCCCCATAGTATTTTCTGTTGTGAATGAGACAGACAGCATATAATGGGCAACTTTCCACTCCACAAAATAACCAAGCAAACTGATAACCATGCAAAATATTACATTATATTCCCTAATGTAATCAGAACCATTCACTACTAGACTGATATTACATTACTTACACTATGTGTTCATACTGGCCTATTTCATGATTAAATACTTTCTATTGTGAAAATAATCTATATTACATTGTCAAAAAAATATGTCAAATAATGTTCAAAGGGTACAGAGGGTCTGATGAGCTGATGACTGATTCACCATAATACCTGATGAGTCCAATTGGCTGGTATTTGTAGAAAATGCTGTAGCTCGCCCACTCCTCATAGAGGATCTGTGGAAAACAATGACTTAAAATATAACAAATCCTCTTTTAATCTAACTGGAACACTCCTCCTGGAAGAGGACATTAGTGTTTTCACATCTTCCTAACCATCATCCAAATTGCAAAGACTCTTTGTTCTTCTACAAATTATTCTTAATGGGATTTGACCATGCCAGTTTACAGTGGTTTAGTTGTGCTGTGAAAGTGGTGCTATAGTGCTAGTGCTGGTCCCCGCCAAGCTTTACATATCAATGTCTCACATTCAGATTATACAGGTCTTTCAGTCCCATTATATTTTACCATGTCTGCTCGTGGACCACCAGTGGTCCCTGGACCACACTGTGAGAAACTCTGTCATGCGTTTGACTTTGAGTTTCCACATAGAACTTTCAAAACTTGTCCCGCACCTCACTCTTTTGCATGTCCAGACCTCTAATAATGGGCACCTTATTGACACATTTGGATTTACATAAATGTTTATATTCATAAATATTTCTATTATTGACATTGACTCTTAATGGCAGTTAATAGGACATTGAATCTTAATTTTTGTAGGGTTGATCTTTATGCAGATGAAGCAGTGCAGAGACAATAAACTCAGCCACTGCAAGAGTGCAGCTTTCTTTCAAAATATTTCAGAGGCCCTTGATAGCAGGTGGTGCTAAACTGTGATTCACAGAGGCAAAGAAGATCATGTTTAAAAATCATTTTGATACCTTGCTAAAGGGTTTATTGCAAATCTGGGCCTTCTTTTTTCACTTTTCATGTCGGAGTCTATTTCAGACATGTTCAACTGTATTTTTCACAACAAAGTCCTAAAGAATCTATCAGGAGAGAATACCATTGGTACTTTGTAACATCCATGATATCTCTCCTCTTTGATATAATTTTGAAATGTGTTTTAAACCCCCCCCCCCCCCCCCTTTGCAGAGTTGGCTTTAAGCTACACTAAGACCTATTTACACAGGGATGGATTACTGCACGGGCCTACCGGTATTGGCCATCCCCAAAATGCACCAGAATACAGGAAATCACATCAAACTAATTAAAACATTTCTGGGGGAGGACCCCCAAACCCCCCCTCCCACATATACAACAATAAGTGGGGGGCCCTTGATACATCTGGGCCCAGGGGCCCGAAGGTTCATAATCCGCCCATGTATTTACAAACTGCTTTTTGTGGCATTTCACGTCGCGATGTTTTGAAATGCGTATGCGGCTACAGGAGCTTCCAATCCGAGGGAACAATTTTGCATTGTAGGCATAAAAGGGATGCAATAACGCCACCAACAAAACCAAAACTACTCATTGTCAACATGTCAATTAAATGTAACGTTTCATTGTGAATCAAATTAAAATTTTCTCCTCCTTACAAACGTAGGCATATGGTGACAGATTAATTTAATAATGTTGCAAAGATACTGCATCAATTCGTATGTTTCATTAGGCTATTAGGCTATTTGTTTTGCCTTACTCTTTATTCAATTAGGCTAGGCCTTTTTATTAAAATTTATTGCACCTACAGTATGAGCCTATCAGTAACAAAGTTTGATCTGCGCAAAAAAACAGTAGCGATAACATAAAACATAGCAACCAACAACATTTTCTTTAAATGAAGTAGGTCTATCTAATGTTATGTGGGAATTGCAAAAAAACGATTCTTTAATTTGACCACGCAAGTGTGTGTGTCGTTTATTAAATCGATAGGACAACTCTGAATCAAAAATGCCTCTGTCCAGCAACAAAAACGGCATGGAGTTAAAATCTAATTTAAAGTCCCAGACATTTACTGGGGCGGTGATCACTCAAGACATAGGCCTACACCACAAACAAGAATGATTAATGTGAAATGCTTGGAATAGCCTACAAAACACTGCATTTTGAAGACAACTGTGTGTATAATCACAAAGAAATCTAGAATTCTAGAAATTATCCGGAGTAAAATGCACTTTAGATCAATTTACGGATGATTGGGAGTACATACAGTACGTTGAGTTGACATCAAAATCATGTCATTCGGATGTGTTTTGAGAAAGTACGATTTTACCGTTTTTAGTCAAAACTCGTTAGCGTGGAAGTGAGAAGGGCATATTATTTCGCCGCTACAAAACGCTATTTTTATACCTCTTCTACAGTTCCAAACATTACACTTACGTGGTAGTGAGTAGAGGGTCCCTAAAGCCAAACCGAAGTATCCCGAGGTCTTTATGGGGTCGGATAGAGAGTCCAGAATGAATTTCATCAAGCCAGTACCTTACCGGAATGTTGCCATCTTTGCTGCCATCTTTAGGGGAAAGTGCGTAGGAGTCCCGGTCTGCCGTAGGTTGGAAAATGAACTTGGTGAATGCATTCACATATTTTCTGATGACAAAGGGAAGCTTCTTTTGTACCCAGACAGCCTATCAAGGACTGAGCTGGCCAAAACTGTGTACTCCTTGAATATGGAACTACATTGTTCCAGATCTGTCTCTGGGGATGTTGTGACAAAAGCAGCTTTGCTAATGAGAGACGAAATACAAAAAAAAGACAGCAAAAATGTGTGGCCACCGAATGTAGAGGATGAATTCATTATTCCTGAATTAATCACTCAATTCCTACAAACACTGCTGACTGGAAACTGTCAGTGCACAAGCCCATCAGAAAGGGTCAAGCGACTTACCACATCCTTTGGCAGTGACTTGATCTTTGCAGTCACCTGTGGCAGAATCAAGCCAACAAAACACTTACTTCTCCCGTTTGCTTTAAAGTCCTTGACAGGAAACACAGAACTTGTACACACCTTGAATCGCCTTGGACACAGTGTGTCCTATTCTCAGGTTGAAGAGATTGACACAGCATTGTGTCTGCGGAAGATGGAACTCTCAAGGGATGGTGTACCACTACCTGAAAATATTTCTCAGAATATCTTCACTACCCTGGCCTTTGACAACATAGACCGGCTAGAAGAGACGGTTAGTGGAGCAGGAACCTCTCATCGAGTCAATGGCATTGCTGTTCAGGTCTTTGGACCTGTATCTCAAAGAATCATGCCTACAATCATCAAGTCAAAGGAGAGGAGTATCAGCCCTAACACAGTGATGCTGCCCATCTATAACACTGGACAAAGAGCGGGACCGCCATTCACCCAAACTCTAGAGGCTGACACTACAACACAGATCAAGACTGCAAAGGAAACAAATCTTTCCTGGGTGCTTGCTCGAATGTGTACCCCAGAAGCTCAGACAGTGAGCAGCTGGACTGGATTCAACATTCAGGTCCACAATGATGTCACAGTAGTAAAGGACACTGTGAGCTACCTACCGACAATAAATGCTCCTGCTACAGAGTTGTCTACTGTCTACGAAATACTTAACCAGTCAGTAAGCATCATGGAGTCCCTGCAGTTAAAGACAATTGTCTGTGTGTTCGACCAAGCACTCTATGCTAAAGCATTAGAAATTGCATGGAAACATGACAAGTTCAACAACATTGTCATCAGGATGGGTATGTTCCACACCATTTGCAATCTTCTTTCCATTCTGGGGAAACGTTTCCAAGATGCAGGGTTGTGAAACCTCTGTGTGGAATCTGGTGTCATTGCTGAGGGGTCGGTAGCTGGTGTTATGGAAGGCAGAAAGTACAACAGAGCTGTCAGGCTGCACAAGCTTGTTTATGAGGCACTGATGCAGCTTGCCTGGAAAGGCTTCCCTCTGTGGCTTAAAGGCCAACATCCAACAGAGTATTGCCATCTTGAACAAGCCTTAAGGAGCATTGACAGCTTCCATTGTGACATCCGTCAGGCAACACTCAAAGAGCTTATGGAAGATGTTTCAATCAGCTGCATCATGGAACTGTTCCAAGTCTACTTGGGCTCCCTCCGGATCCAAAATGGTCTTTCAGCTTTCTGGATGTCATACCTTGATATGACAGAGATCATGTTAGGCCTGATTCGAACCCCCAGAGAAGGTAATTGGATGTTGCATCTTGCATGCATCAGAGATGATCCCTTGGTGTTTTGCTTATGACAAGCTCAACTATGCTCGCTACTTATCCTACTATTATGCCAAGATGACACAACTGCCTGTGGAACATCCTGAAGTGCATGCCCACTTCCTGCAGGGAGGCTTCTCTGTACAAATTGGCAGCCAAAATCCTTTTGGGCGAATTCCTGTAGATCAAACTATCGAAGAGACCGTAAACAAGGACACACAAACACCTGGAGGAACCAAAGGCTTCAGCCTCAAGCCTGGAGCTGTGTCAAAGTACTACTTAACATCAGAGTACCGCAGTACCTACCTGAGGCAACTGAGGGAGATGGTGGGTCGAGGCAATTCTCTGCTCAGTCACCCAGACCTACAACTGCCCCGGATCAAGAGAGATTACGCTGATGTACAGTCCATTGTTGATATCCTGGAAAACTGCTGGGTGAATCCACTGAGTCCAGACCAAAATGAGTTTGTGAGCTTGTCAAGTGCCACACTTGCTCCACCAGATGTGGCCAAAGACCTGCTTGAGGCCCAAAAAATAGGAGAGGATGCATATCAAGTCTTCAAACATGAGCGTCTGGAGACAAAACCACCAATCACACAGTTCCATGACAAGATGACAAAAAAGAAGTTAAAAACATTCTCAGAGATTCGGCGAAAAACACTCAGCAAAGGTCAAGCTAATAAAGTAGTTCTTATGGCAGATAGGAATCTGTTTGGCCACATGGTTCTGGTGGCCCAGAGCCGAGAGCTACACATGAGCGATGTGTTGGCTCATCCCCTGGGACCACTGCCATGGTCCCTAGCTAATGGGGATGGATCGTTCCGCAAAACTAACAAGGCAGCTCTTGCCAGAGAGTTGGAGAAGAGTGTTACCCCAGCAGAAGTCATTCCAGAGCCATCAACAGCCATCATCGATGGGATGAGCTTGGTGCAAAAGATGAAAGGGAATGATAAAACATTTGCACAGCTGGCAGAATCAATGCTGGCTAAGGTCTTACATGAAGGTGCTAAGAGTGAGCGCATTGATGTGGTCTTTGATGTTTACAAGGAAATGTCAATCAAAGATGCAGAAAGGGTAAACAGGGGTGCAGACTTGGGCATCCAGTTTAGGAATATTGTTTCTGGGCACAAGGTCCAGCAGATCCACACACACTACAGATGTCAATATTCTTCTGTACCAACTTTTCTGCACCAGACGTGGTGAGGTAGAGTCTAGTCAGCTTCCGCCATGCAAGGATTGCCTATACATGCATTCACTTCGTGCCAACTACCAGGCTGCAATCTGGAAGCGGTCTCTTGAAGCCCAGCCATCTGTACCAAGCCCCAAGGACCATGGATGGACCATAGACGATGATGGACAGCTTCAGATCCAGTGGATGCGTGGTTCTCCAGCACCAGATGCCGTCTTGCATCTGCTGGCTTGCAAGTGTGTTAGGTCATGCCAACTACCAAAGTGTACGTGCCTCCTTAATGGCCTGAAGTGCACAAATCTGTGTAAACTACAAACCTGTGCCAACCAACGCAGTGAGGAAGAGCCTGTTTTACAGCTGACAGACTCAGATCTTGATGACAGTGATGTTGATGATGTTGAACTGTAGTCATTGGTGGTATGGTGTTTCAGGAATTAAATTCAATTAGTTCATTAAAATCCAATTACATCAAACTCTTTTTGACTACCTTTACTTGGCATACTCCCCTTTTACACCCATGGAATAGTCATACACTTACCTACCTTACTTACCTTATGTAACTTTGCTGTGGAAACAACATGGTTATACACATATTTAAAGCCTACCTGTGGAAACCACATTGTTATAAACTTCTGACCTTACTTACCAACTTATACACTTAAATACCTTACATAGGTTACCTGATATAGCTGTGGTCAAAATGTTACATTTACCCTTGGCATGACAATAGAAACACCATTACACATCTACCTAACAAACCAATGAAGTTCCATGTGCGGAATTTTGGCCAAAATCAGCCCTAAAATCACATCCAACAATGAAGTAGTATGGGTAAAGCATACATTTCCTGAATCCTTGGAGTCCTGAGAGTATTTCAGGTTCTGTCTTTTGTGTCTGTAATGTTCTCTGATGCCACAGGACATAAAGAAGGTGTAAAGTTTAGGCGGAAATTGTGAAAAATGTTGTGTTTTTGTTAGTTCAAAGAGCTCCAGTGTCCTCTGTGTTGGTCAGAGGACCTCAACAATGTGTTTGAATGAAAGCTCAGGATATAATCTTTAAAATGATACCAAATATTATACCAATATTATACAACACTGACAAGTGTCTTAACCATGGCTTCAACCAGGATATGCACCAGGTGTCTAAAATGCGATTTTTTTGGGGGGGTGGTTTACTTCATTAGGTGATAACCACTAAAAAGCTACCAATCTCAGAGGTCTATCATATCAAAACATAAACTAGGGATGTGTAGGTATAAAAAAATCACAACTAGAATTTGCCCACCCAGATGGTACCGGTATGCTATATTTTGGGTCCTTGGCCCAAGGACTAATAGTGGCTGGTGAAAGAGTTGAGTGTTTTTTGTTTGTTTTTCGGGGGGGTTAGTGGGTAGTGTCCTCACCAAAGCTCAGACCAAACCTACGCCCTTGATACTTATACTATAGGGGAGAACCGGGACGAATGAAACACTTCTTAATTAAATGTAATTTACAAAGACATCGTAAAACACTGAAAGTTAATATTTTGTCTCTAGCAACCTACATCTATCCTCTGTCGAATACAGTTGCATTTACAGCTCTGAACAAACCCGTTCAAGAGTTATTTAAGGAGAAGTCGAACGTGCGTTTTATTTCATTCGTCCCTCCTGGCTGGGACGAATGAAACAGCATGGGGGACGAATAAAACATACAGCTTAAATTATGTAAACTTCCCACAATTTCAATATTTGACAATATCATGAATGGTACTTCAAGTATGTGTTATTTTAGATAGATTGCTGCTGGGCTATATGTCTTGGTTCATGTCTGTTAACAACTCATTGACGTCATGGTAAAGCGCTTATCTCGCGGTTATTAAAATAGCATGCACTATGCCATTAATATAGCTAGAATAATGCATGTTTCGAATTATATAATGTTTCTATAGTACAAAATGTTATTTCACTCTGTTTTTACGTGGTTAAAGCCACCACACATCCAAATAAGTGCCCTTCATGACCCACAGGCCGTCAGTCTCCATAGGTTAAAGGGAAACTTGGCAGGATTTCCCCCTCTGCTGGAGAAATTGTGCATTATGCTATTTCAAACTGTGGGAAAAGGTAACGATAAAGCACATGGATTTGTTTCTACAAGCTAGCGAACGGTTAGCATACGTTTGGCAGAACTATGTGGATGTTACAAGGTAAGAAACACAGTTTCTTGTTTCCCACTTCTCTTTCCGGGACAGTAGTCTCAATGTTGCAAGGTTGGTTTTCCGCCTGAGGACGCTAGGCGCAGCGGGGAAAGTCACCATTTTCACCGGAACAGGTCATTTAACCATCCAAATGATTTCTAAACGGGTTTATTACGTTGAAATAGTTGCCAAGGTCCCCTTTAACATGGCAAAACTCGACCCCTACCTGATAGCCCCAAATATATTTGCATCTTTCTAAAACTGCTTTTCCATGTCTCACCTGCATAAAATATAGTATAAACACAGATATGTGTGCATTGACTTAGAATATATGGGGTTTACTGCCTGGTCGGGACAAATGAAACAGGTGTTTCAATCGTCCCGCCATAGACATCTAGCATTATAGGCTGTTTTGCATCCATTACAAACAATCATGCAATGTGAACGTCTGGGATTGGGGAGAGCACTAAATGCTCTACTGAATAAGCATGAAGTCAAACCTTTAAATGAAAAACACTCTTTAATAATCAAAAAAAATAAACCGCTAATGATGTAAACTGTGACCATCAAAAATCGTTTATCACCTGTAACTCCGTGATACCAGGACGTAACAGGAAGGCATTTGGCTGAGCAACGGAGGTTAATATGCTTTATGTTTTGTCCAAATGATGATGGTCTATCATCGTTGCACTCGGAGAAAACCGGAATGTTTCATTCGTCCCCCGTTTCAATCGTCCCGGTTGTATATCTCCTGTAGCCTCGTCTTTATTGCCTTCATTATTTTTGTTTTTAAAGTTTCTTATGTTACAAAAGGAGATATCAATAATGACAAGTAGAGCCCGACCGATTTATCGGCGGGCCGATATTAGACATTTTCCAAACTATCGGTATCGGCATTTATAATGGCCGATAAATGAATATTTTAAAAATAAAATAAAAACGGACGAAACACCCTTCAACCATGTCATGAGTGTTGGCGTTGTATAGTTTGTCCACCAGAGGGCACTCTACACCGTCCTCGCTCGTGTATAACGCGACACACATCCTGCAACCTGCTGATCCAGCCAGAGTCGGGCAGAGAGAACCAGTTATCCGCGAGTAAGATCATCAGTGAAGTGAGTTCATGGTGATTTGGTCACGAGACATACATTGCTTGAAATAACAATTAAAAGAACATCCCCATCAGTTCTCTTAACTCAAATAAGCATGACAAAATTTCGTGAAAACAATGTCCAGTTTTGCTGCTGTTAAATAAGCCAAGAGTGAAGCGGAATTAGCTAGTAATTACGTTACGTTGTTATAGTGTAGTTGACTGTCTGTTCTTTTAACTTTTGACAATGTGACTGAAGATTTATTTCTTTAATAGCGTGACAGTTATAGCAGTGAGACGTATCATCTCTCCCCGGCCTGTTATTTTGAAAGCGTATGTTTTACAATTTGCAGTATGACGTATCCATTGCTAAATTAGGGCTCATCATAGACTAGCTAACCACAAAGCTAGCTAATGCCATGAATATCAGTGGAAGACCGCTAACGTTAACATTAATACGCTTGGAAACCACAACGAACTTATTCTGCCTAAATAAAGTAATTATTTATAACTAGTATATCTGTAGTTACAGTCCCTGCATACGTAGCTTGTGCATAAAAGTTAGCTTTTCTTTTACACGTGTGTGAAATCCAATGATGCGATGTGTGCGTTTCAGACTGTTGTTCAGCCGCAGCATTAACAAGTTACATAATGGATTTAGATCACTAAATAGTAGGTTTTAGAAGGCACAGCAACTGATGATTGAAAATGGTTTGATGTAGCTTGATGGAAATAATTTTAAAAGTGCAGGTAAAGGTATAAGCAAGCTGACATTGTAATTATAAGGTAGCTTATAAGGCATAGGGACTAATTATTACACACGCACACTCAAACATTTAAGAGTGAACTTTTCTTGTTTAATGATAATACAAATGATGATGATAGTAATAATGTCATCATTATTTTTTGTAATTATTAAGTCTTAGTTCAAAGTTATATTTATGAAGCTTACTAAGTCTTTTAATACTGGTAACTTTGATTTGGTTGTTGTTGTTATTATGTTTTTGTTCAAAAGACTAAGTTTCTATTTTTATACATTTTATTTATCAGAACTTTAGTATATTTTGATGTTCCTCTGTTCCACTGTGACAATATTATTTAAAAATAAACAAGTTTGTTTTTTAAATGCATTATCATATTATTTCAGTCAATACTCATAAATAACTACAAATAACTAATGTTAGGGAAATCTGTTAATGTTTTGTTGTGCGTTTCTGAAAAAAAATATATATATCGGAATATCGGATTTTTAAATGAACAAATATTTGTATCGGTATCGGCCTTCAAAATCCTATATCGGTCGGGCTCTAATGACAAGCCAGCTGGTGCCTGCCACTCTTTCTGTATCTCACTCGTGCGTAAGCTGCATTCTCAATTACAAGTAAGTACAGTAAGTAATGTTCAAGTTAGATCTGCTGCATAGTGGAGATTGAGAGGACCCAAAAAGTATCATCCTGGCATTTACCATGGTGTTGGTACTAGGGCTGGGATAAACGATTATTTTTTAAACGATTAATCTAGCGATTATTTTTTCGATGCATCGATTAATTTAACGATTAATTTTTTCAGTGATTCGATTTCGATTCGATTATCGCCCCATTAATTCACTAATAGCAACTTATACATGTTTATTTAGATATCTGAATGAAAAAACATGAATTCTTTAACATTGCAATATATGTTTATTGCTCTTAAGATTCCAAAATAAAAGACTGAAGTAGCAGGGCTCGTTACGAGAGAGAGCGGGCGGGGCGAGGAAAGGCTGTGTGAGTAAAAAGTTCAGCTCAATGAAATGATGTTATCTTATCTTTAATTTAAATAGCAGGCCTACAACATAGAACATCAATGTGTGGTGGCCGGTTTTGAATTCGTGGTGCCCAGCCACAGATTAGTCAACGTATGGAAAACACTGAAGGTGTAAAATTAAAAATATTTAGCAGCACACGTTATGCTTGACGAATCGACGCTCATATTTTGCGTCGACGTATTTTTTGCGTCGACGTCATCGATTACGTCGACGCGTTGTCCCAGCCCTAGTTGGTACATTTTGACTTGTAAACTTTCTCAGGGAAGAGTGAAAAGCAGTTTGCAGTAAAGATAATCCTATTTATTGTCTAAATTGTGTCCCTCTGTCCCTTACTGCACTACGCATAGTGTGTGATGCACATGGTAGGAGTGGTGGCACCGATTTTAATGTAAGCTACCTCTCGCGACCCACCTACAATTCCTTGGTGGCCCACATTCTGGAAAACACAGAGTTACAGAAAACACTGAAGTTGTGCACATCTGCATCAGTAACCTTATCTATTAGAACTGAAATGAATTGCAGTCGTTGTAGTTATTAGTAAGTTTAAGTCAGACTCTCACCTTGCGGTCATTGGGTTCTGCATGGATGCCATCAATGTCTCCCTGTAAGATCACATAACAGAGTTTGTCCATTCTATAAACCATTTGTAAAGAATTATGCAGCACTCTAAAACTCAAAGGAGAACTCATAAGAACAACATGGTTACCACTACATTGTACACTGCAATTACTGTATACAATATCCTAATTATCAATGAGTAACAGCAAATTGATGTGGTGTTCATGTATCCACACAAAATGATTTTTAAGCATGGAAAAATAATGCCTGTTTCAATCTGCATACTTCTGTCAGTACTTCTGTGCACTGTGTGCTTATTTGCGCAGGGTAGTTATTTTCAACAGGGTAGTGTCTTCCCAAATCGAACACCAACCCAAAAATGAAACGTGGCGATTTTCTAGGCTATGACATGGAACTATACTCTCATTCTGGCGTAATAATCTGCTGCAGCTCAACTCTATTTTCATTGTGCTGCTGCGTCCATGGTACGTTCCCAACGTTCCTTGATTATTACGCCGGAATGAGAGTATAGTCTTGTTACACTTTCTAACTTGAGAAGAGACAAGTTTTAAATACGAAAATTACCGGAAATCTTAGTCACCTTTGAGCGTGATGCTAACAGTCTAATCCGATTCAATGATCTATGCTAGGCTGGAGCTAAAAGTGGTAGCAGCTATGGCCAGACTCACAGAACGGCTGGATGAACTGGAGAAAGGTAAAAATCAATTGTTTAACTCAAGGGGAGGTGGAAAATGAGCGTAATTCCCCAAATGGTGCAATATCAATTAAAACATTATGGTCATACTTGTAAAATAAAATGGGGGCTTAAAGCAACACCAAAGAGTTTTTGTACCTTAAAATAATGTTTCCAAAATCGTTTCAGTGGTTCATCAACTCGTAACAGGGTGAACGGCACTTTCTGCATTCGCTTCGCGGCCCTCTATCGGCTATTACCGCACTATGTAAGTTTGCTGCATCGGGTAGCGGATCTGTAGTTCGATGGAATGAGACATGAGAAACTACAAATTTGACTTGCATCTGATGTCGCAATACATCGTACTTTCATAAAATCATGCAACTTATTCTACCTTGTCTGTGGACATTGTTATTTGCAAAGCCGGTGCTGGATAAACAAATACTGCGTGCGACAGATGAAAAGTTCTTTGGTGTTGCTTTAAAACACCATCGAGAAGTGCAGAAGTAAGCAAATTGGAACACAGTTTAAGTGTGCTCTCATTATGTTCCATGTTACACGGAACAACATGGGAGAGCTGGGATGAATGAAACATTTTTTAATAGAACATAATTTACAAAGAGCTTGTATGAGACTGAGGGCCAGATGTAAGTACATTTGCGAACGTAGCGTTATCAGCGTCATGGACACACCGCAGATTGCGAACGCTGTCAGACCCAAGTTTCCGTCTAATTTATCAATCGTTCAATCCTTAGTGTAAACTGCGCCTTTCTCTGCCCATAAACGCAATTTACGAACGTCCACAACTGAATGGCAGCGCCTAAATACAAGCGCAGTTGAATGAAGTTAACTGATGACAACATTAAAAAGAATCAAACGTTTAGCGATCATGAAATAATTCCATACATGAGAAGATGTAAACAAGCAGGGAGATAATGAAGATCAGTAGTTCTACTCAAAATACTTGTGCACGTAGGCTATGGAAGATTGGTCAAATCTAGCAAGTAGGAAAGTTTAAAGGGAAACTTGGCAGGATTTCCCCCTCTGCTGGAGAAATTGTGCATTATGCTATTTTTAAACTGTGGGAAAAGGTAACAATAAAGCACATGGATTTGTTTACAAGCTAGCGAACGGTTAGCATAAGTTTGGCAGAACTATGTGGATGTTACAAGGTAAGAAACACGATTTAAAACGAGTTTCTTGTTTCTCACTTCTCTTTCCGGGACGGTAGTCTCAATGTTGCAAGGTTGGTTTTCCGCCTGGGGGACGCTAGGCGCAGCGGGGAAAGTCACCATTTTCACCGGAACAGGTCATTTAACCATCCAAATGATTTCTAAACGGGTTTATTACGTTGAAATAGTTGCCAAGGTCCCCTTTAAGTGAATGACGTGAAAGTGAAAGTAAGACATTCGAAAGGCCAACGAAAGTTAAGGTTGCTTTTGGTAGTACAAATACTTTCACCACAAAAACTGATGCTCTAAATAGCGATTCTGTTGGCTTTGAAAGGTTCTCTTATTGACGCATTGAACTGCAATTTGGATTAACACCTGCTTTTACAAGGCGGAAGTATTTAGGCGCAGAATAGACGTGTGCTTTCAGGAGCAGTCTTTGTACATACCGCGGATGTTTTATTGATCTGTTGTTTTATTTATTGGTTTGTTTGATTGTATGATGATGATGATGATGATGATGATGATGTTATGAAACAGGAATTGGTTGAATAATCTGTAGCATATTATCTAGATAAGGATGTCTATCATCACTGTAGTTCAAGAAAGCAGGAGTGTTTAATTCATCCTGAGTTTCATTCGTCCTGGCTCTCCCATACTTAGTGGTGTGGTAACAATGTAACAAGACTATTCTAACATGACTGCAGTCAAATAAAAGGACTGCAGCATTATGAAAGCATTATATTACTTGAAGCAACTTACATCATGTAAAGGGTAACCAGAGGTGTAAACTCCATTTCCAAGAAGACTTGTAATTCCTTCAAAATACACAGACAAATTTCATTTGAATAAGCAATATGAATTTCCAGCACTTTAGCACTAGTTTTTCTGCTGGCCACCATCTTGTCAGTCAAGGAGTGAGTTGTCCAAAACCTTTCTTTTTAGTAAACTATGTGTACACAAACAATGTTCTCAATGCTAAAGTTCATGTGTACAGACGATGATGATACTTCGATCAAAGTTTCATGTTGTGTTGAGCCTTCTTAGTGTTTTAAAAATAGTGATTTTGACGTGATCATGTATCAAAATAGTAGTGCCCCTACCATTCCGATTCAAAAGGCCATTTGACCCGAAAACGACAACACGGACAAGCTTAAAAGTGTTTTTTCTGACGTAATTGTGCTTTTAAACTAACATTTGACTCCGGTACATTCACAAAAAGACCCTAGGTTGCATTTTGCAGAGAGTTACACTTTAACTTGACTGAAAGAAAACTGGGTTTTCTAGATAAGCCATCAAAAACGGCCTAAGTAACTAAGTAAGACATTTGTTCATTACAAATGTTTATACAGTCTCAGTATACAGTATATGAGTCTCTCCAGTGACATTATGGCTTAACTTAGAGAAAAAAATCCTAAATCTTCAAAATGAAAATCTTCTTTTCTGATTGCCGGAAAGATGATGAGTATCAGTGTACCTAATACCATCTAGTGGTCAGGAATAACAATGGTCATGGTCCCCTGATCATTTAGCACCAATCCAAAAACACACCAGAAAGGGATATGTTTAAAAGGCTCATAATTTGACTAAGAATTTCTAAAAAGAAAGAGACCCAGCTTTCCAAAAATATGTAAGAGAATGGCTCCATCTTAATTGATTAATGCTGTATGATATAACAAAATAATAGTGACAATGTTTACCCATGGTGTATTTTGTTTGAGTGCACTTTGTTCTCTTCAATACTTCATATACCTGAGAAAGAAAATCCATTCAAAATTACAATGAATTAAGAAGATGCACAATACAACTCTTTATCAGCCAACTGATACAATGACAGTAAGGTCAGTCCATGCCAAATCACCCCAAGCACAGCTTCTTCTAAAAATGTAACAGATTATTTTCATGAATATCCATGAAGCTCTGTAATTTAGCATGGAATGAACCAGCAGTTTTCCAACATGAGTAAGGTGGCAATACAAAGTGACCAAAGCTGCAAGCAAGCAAAACGTGCATCCACAAACCCTTTCTATTATCAAAGTGTGACTGTACATCATGAAAAAAAAGTATTTTAGATGAAAAACATGTTTGTGATGGACAAATATCGGTAACACTTTACTTGACAGTATCGACATAAGAGTGACATGACACTGTGATGACACATGAACCCTAACCCTATTCCTAACCTCTAACCTTAACCCTAACCCTAATCCTAACCATAACCATAACCCTGACCCTAACCCTAATCCTAACTTGTTATGACAAAAACCGAATGACACTTAATAACAGAAGCATTATGTCATAAACGTTTATGACTTGTTTATGGCACGTTCATGACAGTGTCATGTCACTCTTATTGTCGATACTGGCAAGTACTGTCAAGTGTAACCCACATATCATTCTCATTTTAACATGTGGCAATTGAAAATGTTACCAAATTCATATTTTGATTGATATTCAAAATTATATTTGAGTCACATAATCATTACTCACAATAATGATTTATTGTACTATTTGTTAATGAGCCAAGTACTTACTATGGTACTCCTGGTTTTGCTGTTAAAGAATGAATCTCTGTCCGAGAGGTCAAACCTGAAGAGGTGAAGCAACACAGTGGTAAACATTCCCTGTCCCAACTTTTTTTAAAACATATTCCTGCATGGCATGAAATTCAAAATGATATTTTCCATGAAATAAGCAAAATATTCATTTTCAACATTTGATATGTTGTATACAGTATGTCCTTTTTGCTGCTAAATATGGATATTCTGTTTTTATTTGCATTTTACACAGCATCCCAACTTTTTCTGATTTGGGGTTGTAGTTATTCCAGGTGTAGGAGAGGTCTGAATGAATGAGGGACAATAGGGTGGTTTAAATAGGCTCCTGAGTCAAATCTAAGTCGATGGCCCTTGCCAAACTGTTCTCACTCAAATGGTAGCCTTTTAGTCTTCAGTTCTCACGATCCTCTTTCCCTATGGCGATAGAAAAGTGCCATAAAGCACTCGAGCGATAAAACATGCATACGGGCATATTATATTATTTCACACTCGTAAATATTCACTGCGAGCGCGCAAATACTCTCTGCGCGCATGCACTCAGAGGAAACTGCTCCCCGAGCGAGGAAAAATATGCTGCGAGCGAGGAGGAATCTGACCAGCGCTCACTCGAAAATCACTCCGCTCGCGCGAAGTGAATTTCTGCTCTACTTGGGGGCGGTAACCAGGTTTGGTACTAGCTCTGCTGTGATTGGCCGTGTTTGAAGAGTGAAATTTGATTGACAGCCCTTCCTCAGTCGAAGAAGACAACCAGAGACGAATCTTCGAGACAGACAACGGCATCTGGCAGTGGGCAGAGGTTTCTTCAGGTAAGAATCCCTTGGCTGAATTCGGGCATTTGTGATGACCGAAAAACTGTGGCTTGTGTAAAATTTCATCTGAGTATGTTTCTGAGAAATATGTTAGTGTAGCTTAACTTCAACATTCGTCTTCTTTGTATAGTCTAGAACGTTATTACTTAGTCTGTAATGTTAACCGCTAGCGACTAGCTAACGTTAACTTTAGTTAAAGGGGTGGTTCAGGATTTTGGACATAAGACCTCATTTCCAAGTAAGCAAGTGTGATATTTATCAGTGGAGACCGTTTTCAACACGTTTCATCCAGTCCTTCTAATTGCAGAGTTCGCAGGTGCTAGGCTAGCGCAAGTCAACGGTATGTGCTAGCCTGCCACTAAAAACAGTCTTACCCACTCCACAGTACACCCGACGCAAATAAATTATAACGCCAGACTATCGATGTAAATGTCTGTATTGATACTGTTATTTCTAACGTTATTCTATCCTTGCATTTCAACGACCGCATTACATTTTGAGGGACTAGTTTCTTACCACGACGGAATTATACTTGCTCCGGTTAGTAGTACTGCGCCGAAAAGTAAACAGTAAAGCGCACTCCAATGGGGATACTTAGTAGTAGCCTTGGTAATATCAGTCCGCTGCTGAGATGCAAAATGACTACTACCAACTTCAGGGACCAAAGTATAACTATTGCAACGCGATGCGAGGGTAGTTGTATTTCTTACACTATTCTATCAACACAGAGATTTACATCGATTGTCTGGAATTTGCCTCGGGTGTACTTTGGAGTGGGTAAGACTGTCTTTAGTGGCAGGCTAGCACATACCGTTGACTTGCGCTAGCCTAGCACCTGCGAACTCTGCAATTACAAGGACTGGATGAAACGTGTTGAAAACGGTCTCCACTGATAAATATCACACTTGCTTACTTGGAAATGAGGTCTTATGTCCAAAATCCTGAACCACCCCTTTAAGCTTAGAAGCTAGCTCCATGTCTGGCTGGCTGCTCGCAACAATTAGAAGGTCATTAGGCTAACTGAACTATTGTAAGGTGAACGTGCATATTCTGTTTGTTAAATTAGAGAAAGAAACATTTCTGAGAAATATGTTAGTGTAGCTTAACATCAACATTAGCCGTAGTCTAGAACGTTATTACTTAGTCTGTAATGTTAACCGTAGCTAACGCTAGCGACTTTAATGTTAACTTTGAGATTTGATTGACAGATCTCCTTTCAGAAAGCCCGGAAGTTCCTGAAAGGCGTTTCAACTCTGCGGCTGAGCAGGCATTTTTCAGGTAGGATAACCTGGATTGAATCAAGTATTTGCAATAGATGAAAATATGTTTCTGAGAAATATTTTGTGTAGTGAAGTAAACTTAATAATCACCATTAATCTTCGTGCATTCTATCTAGCTAACGTTAACGTTAACTTTTCGGCTAACTGAACTATTGTAAGGTGTACCTGATTCCATGGTACTTTGACATTTTTCATACATTTAAATGGAGCAACTACTTGTCATTACATCTTTTCATAAGTCACACATGGAAACTAGTTGTATTATGCCTTTAAATCAGCAGGTTTTGGTTGGATACAGATTGGATAATTAAAGATGGCATCAGTGACTGGCTATTGATTGACTGGACCTTGGCCTAACTGTTAATAACTACCTCAATAGATATGAGCTTACACTGTTCCACTGAAAACACAAAAATACAAGAAATGGTTATTCTACAGAACTTTGAATACACCAAATTTGGTTTTGCTTATTGCCTGCATAAACAGGACATGTGCAATAGTTGAATATATGCCTGTCCTGTCCCCATTCAGCTAAGTGTTGTGTGAGTTTGTTCATTATAAATATTGGGAGCATTTCTTTAGCTTAATTTGTGAGCACTTGTTCATAGTTTGCAGTAAGTTCAAGGATGTGACATATACCAATATTTCTGTTTTCAGATCTGGAACATTTTGAAATCCTACCAGATGAGGCACAAGTCATTGAGCAGTGGCAGCTTCTGACTTCAAGGACTTTGTTCACCAGCAGACCCCTTGATGTTTACCTTTATTTACAGCATTTGCATCTGTCAGTCTTTAAAGTGATCTAATATGTATTGACTATGTACTAGCTTAGTACATATTAGTTGTTGTTATTTTAGTTTCACAAATTCAGTGGTTACCTGTAATGCTCTTAAGATACACAAGTAAAAAAAGCACTTTTACTTCTGCATCTGGGTCTTAAATTCAACCTACTGACTGAAGCTGACGGATTTGTATACATGTTTTTGAGAGCACAGGCAAATTGGTTTGGCATGAGTTTTAATGTAATTCACAGTTCAGAAAAGTTCCATAAACATTTCCAAGTGCAAGTTCAGTGCCATCAACAGTAAGTTTGCTTTCTGATATTTAAAGAACAGAAATGGGTTTGGCATAATAGACATCCACCAATAGACATTTGAACAAACAAACAGTAAATATCAGTTCAAGTTCTATAATTTAAATGAACAATAACTGATTGGAAGAACTGATTCTTTGAACTGATTGAAAAAACGGCTGATTTAACTAATTGAGAGCAGTGGGAGTTAAGAGGGGCTCAAACATTCACGGCATAGGAGGTACAATTCCCTAGCGGTCATGTCCGGGTCACTCTGGTCAAGGAGGGCCTGAACATCTTCCCTTTGTTCTTCGCTCACTGGACAGTCAATGTGAGGAACCACCATCACTCCTTCTGCCTCACCATTGTGGTCCATGGCAACATCCCAGTCGATGTCTGGCTCCTCAATGTCCTAGAAGAGAAGCAGAATTTTACAGGCTGATAGTCTATCCTTCCAGAATAGGCATCTGTAGTACTTGTTTGCATAGAACAAAGCAAACCTACGATCAATTAATGTGTTTTTTCTAATTTAACAAACAGAATATGCACGTTAACCCTACAATAGTTCAGTTAGCCTAATAACCTAATATTAGGCTAATCCAGCCAGACAAGGAGTTAACTAAAGTTAACGTTAGCTATTCGCTAGCATTAGTTATGGTTTACATTACAGACTAAGTAATAACGTTCTAGACTACGGCTAATGTTGATGTTAAGCTACACTAACATATTTCTCAGAAATGTTTCTTTCTCTAATTTAACAAACAGAATATGCACGTTCACCTTACAATAGTTCGGTTAGCCTAATGACTAGGGCTGGGCGATAAAACGATAGCGATATGTATCGCAATAGACATGTAATCGATATCAATAAATATGTGTTCGATAGAACATTCGATAATTAAAAGCAACACACACCTCCCGCCTTACGTTGTCCATAAATAAATAGGCTAAATATATCTTGCATTGTAGCTAGTATGTGCAACTCTACCAGAGTAGACGATAGAAGTAGGCCTACCTCAACACAGACTCTCAATGAGTCCTTGCCCCGTGCGCGCGCACTCTCTCTCTCTTTCTCTAGGTGCATCCCTCCTAAGCATGCGCATGTAATCCAAACATTCACAATCGTGCAAGACGACTGAATTGCTATTAAATCCGGTTAGCATCATTAGCACGCTGCACGAATTTTTTCAAAACTGTTCTAATCAACTCAATCCCGATGTAAATGGAAAAGTATTTTCCAAGACTCAAACGGGCCTGTATTCATTTTGAAACTTAAACACACGTGGGGAAACTTAACAGTCTAACCAGTAGACTTACTATGATAAACTAGCAAATTACTTTGTTTACAATATTTCCAGGCTTCAACCAGTGCTGCTCATTCAGACTTATGTGCACAATTATTTATTTGAGTGTTAAGTTTAAAGGAAGGTTTAAAATAATAAAAGTAAATAAATAAATAAAATAAAAGTGTTTAAATTAAACTTTTTTTCCCCTTCTGGTCCTTATCTGAAATAGATTTAAAAAAAATCAATAATTATCGATATCGACCGATATGAAATACTATAATAGTTTTCAGCCATATCGCCCAGCCCTACTAATGACCTTCTAATTGTTGCCAGCAGCCAGCCAGACATGGAGCTAGCTTCTAAGCTTAACTAAAGTTAACGTTAGCTAGTCGCTAGCGGTTAACATTATAGACTAAGTAATAACGTTCTAGACTATACAAAGAAGACGAATGTTGAAGTTAAGCTACACTAACATATTTCTCAGAAACATACTCAGATGAAATTTTACACAAGCCACAGTTTTTCGGTCATCACAAATGCCCGAATTCAGCCACGGGATTCTTACCTGAAGAAACCTCTGCCCACTGCCAGATGCCGTTGTTGTCGGTCTCGAAGATTCGTCTCTGGTTGTCTTCTTCGACTGAGGAAGGGCTGTCAATCAAATTTCACTCTTCAAACACGGCCAATCACAGCAGAGCTAGTACCAAACCTGGTTACCGCCCCCAAGTAGAGCAGAAATTCACTTCGCGCTAGCAGAAATCAACTTCGAGAGAGCGGAGTGATTTTAGAGTGAGCGCTGGTCAGATTCCTCCTCGCTCGCAGCATATTTTTCCTCGCTCGGGGAGCAGTTTCCTCTGAGTGCGTGCGCGCAGAGAGTATTTGCGCGCTCGCAGTGAATATTTACGAGTGTGAAATAATATAATACGCCCGTATGCATGTTTTATCGCTCGAGTGCTTTATGGCACTTTTCTATCGCCATATTTCCCTTATTGTGCCAAATCTGAGCGACCTAGTGTATGCCACTTCCAGGGCTTGATTGTGCCATGTAGCGTTTCCTTGGGGCTAATGATCCGGGATTTGGGCTAACTAATGCCTTTAGGTGGTGTCTAGGTGAAAGGTGGCATTAACAGAGTCAGGTAAGAGTGTTTCAGAGTTAAAACTAAAACTAAATTAACTAGTCACTATATCAAAACCTGAATACTACTAAATAACCGATAAAAAGAAATGGTCATCACGCAAAATCAAGGCTCTGCTTAGCTACAGATTTGGGACTGCCCTCTTGACAATTCACAATGCTTATGGGTATATGCTTCCTCTAGGCTCAGAAATTAGGAAACATGGCATTAAATTTCATTCTTATGCAGACGACACATAACTATACCTTTCCATAAAACCTGACGAATTAACTCTGTTAGCCAAACTTGACATAAGAGACATAAAGACATGGATGACAAATAAGTTCCTGCTTTTGAACTCCGATAAAACAGAAGTCATGGTTTTAGGTCCTAAAAAGATGAGGGATATCCTATCCTCATCACAGGCTACATTTACTTATCTTCGACTATCCTCATCCACAAGTGTTAAAAATCTAGGAGTTACAATTGACCAAGACCTATCACTAAGTAATCACATAAAACAGATTACCAAAACTTCATTTTATCATTTAAGGAACATTTCAAAGATAAGGAAGTCTTTATCCTTACCAGACGCTGAGAAATTAATCCATGATTTTGTCACCTCAAGGATTGATTATTGCAATGCTCTATACGCTGGCTGCAATAACACCTGTCTAAAGAGCAACAGCTTATACAAAATGCAGCTGCTCGCACACTCACTAGAACTAAAAAATATGAACATATTTCCCCTATCCTGGCATCTCTACACTGGCTGCCTGTTAAAAGTCGCATTGACTTCAAAATATTACTTCTAACATACAAAGCCATTAATGGCCAGGCACCAGAATATATTAAAGATCTCCTAGTCCCATATAACCCACCCAGACCGCTACGATCACAGAATACTGGCCTTCTTGTAATTCCAAGAATCTCAAAAACTACAGTAGGAGGCAGAGCTTTCAGCTATCGTGCACCCCTCCTCTGGAATAATCTCCCTTCCTCAATTCGACTAGCAGACACCCTCCCTATTTTTAAGTCTAGACTTAAAACATACTTCTTTACTGCCTCCCATAGTTAGGTATGGTGCGGTGTGGAACTTCACCCACCTCAGGGATTTTTGGAATGGACCACCCTGCTGAGTCCTCGTGTGACTGGCACCCCAGTCGCGCGTGCGATGGTGGTCACTGACCATACCTGTGCTGGTGTCGACTACCCCTCACCATGCCTTAGTTATGCTGCTATAGCATAGTGCTGTCAGGGACTTTTCATGTGTCACGCCGTGCACCCCCCCCCCCCTCTCCTCTCTCCCCTTCTCTCTTGCCTATTCTCACTATGGTATACTGTAACTGCCCTACTACTGTCCCCCTATCTGGATTCCTGGCCCGTACAGCCTAGCGACCCATCACCTGCCTATGACAACTCTGCCCGGATTCCTGGACCCACCAAATGCCCCTTGACAACTCCCTTCCCCTGGACAAATCCAACGCTGGACTATTTGAACTAGGGGTGGGCGATATGGCCTAAAATTAATATTGCGGTATAATTTGGGACACATACGGTAAACGGTATATATTGCGGTATAATTTGGTGTGTGAATTTCAATATAGGTCTAGCAGGTTCTTGCATAAAATAGTCAAGATTGTTACTTATTTAAAAATTTGATCAATAAAAATGATCAAAGTTTTATTTAGCCTATTCACTGCAGTAGACATCACTGTATGAAATTACAAAAACATGAAACATGACATATTACATAGAACTGTAAATCATCTGATCATCTAATATTTACAGATATCTAGGCTATAACATTTATTTTATATTTGGCCTGTTATAAAATCATGTATTGAACAATTTAACCACAGCTCAGCTTTAAGAAACTCAAATAGCCTAGATGCATGCTTAGCATTTTGTGATCATTAGGCTAAGGCTACTTTCACAAACTCAGTCAGCTGTCCTCTGATTTACCAATATCTAGGCGATATTTGTAACATTTATTTTGTATTTGGCCGGTTATGAAATCATGTGGAACAATTTAAACACATTGTAAAACTTAAAGCCCAAATTTGGAGACATCCATGCATGTCGAAATTTACTGCAAATTCAAAACTGGATTACTCTGGAACGGCTAACTGTACAGGGGACTGCGTATGTGTGTTAAAAGAAGGGTTCGTGAAGTATCCGAGATGAATGGGTTGGGAGATCATGGGACGCAAAACCTTCAGTAGAATGTATGATTAAATTGAATTATATTATTTACTTTTCTCGCGAACCGTTCAACTAAGCAATTATCGGGTAACATCGTTTAAAAGCTGAGAACGATGTGATACTTGTGATGTCTGTGTGATGAATAGGCTACTTCGCGAGTAGTTCAACTGAGATGAATGGAATTTGGACGCACTTTCTTTCTTGCGCTGTCACTTTCTCCACTGCGTAAAATACTCAATTAATTTGCGCTGTGAATGCTTAGATTATTTTGACAGGCCACACAGGCTAAATAAAAATCGCTATTAGTAGGACGCAAAGCAGAATATTGAAAGAAGGGGGCACCAAGGCCACCGTGGCCTGTAAACCTGATTTTCAAAGGGGCCTCACGGCCAACGCAAGGCAACGACGTGGCCGCCGTGAAATTCCTACCCTGTTTGGGGGTTTATGTCTGTTTTTCTCCTAAGTTATAAGTCTAAAGTTAGCGTCTTTATCGTGACATGTTTCCCTTTTAGTTCTCCTTCGTGTGTGATCCTTTTTGTGTGGGGGGCTGCGTCCACCCCTGTATGTGTAGCGTTTGTGTGTACTTGACCTGCTCCGTGTGTATTGTGTTCTGGGTCTGTGTCCCTGCTCTCGTTCTCAGCTAATAAACCTTTTGATTGGACAACTGTCTGTGTCGCTACCGCTCGCTGCCATTTTTCCACACCTGTGGCCTCCTCGTGGTTGCTGCCGGTCCCGGCAGGCCAAGCGTGTTGCAATTTGATGACATAATGACCTATCGCAATATGCCGGTATAACAAAAATCTCTATCGTTGGCCAAATTTTTATCGCATACCGCTTATACCGTTTATATCGCCCAGCCCTAATTTGAACTTTCTGTCACTAAATCAGGATTAATGAATTATCAAACCGGATACGTAATCACCCCACCTCTTGTAACTTTCAGCTCAAGTGCTTTTAACACCATGTCTTATTCTCTACACCTGACTATCATATGCATTTGTCATGTATACAGACCTTACTGTCCTGTATTGACCCTAGGCAGATGGGTCAGGCCCTTGAGTCGTGGATCTGCTCGAGGTTTCTTCCTATATGTATCTCCAATTCTAGGGAGTTTTTCCTCGCCCCTGTTGGTCCTCTCTCTTTCTTTTCTTTTCTTTCTTTCTTTCCTTTTTCTCCGATTGCCTACATTCTGTAAAGCACCATGATACATGTGTAATGTTTTGGCGCTCTATAAGCACACTAAATTAAAATTAAACGTGGCACCTTTTGTCATTAACCACTTATTGTAGCTTCCAAATGGCCAACTGAACTGAGATGAGACATTTTGTGTGGTGCAAAACAATAACATGCTATATGCGTGTAATGGTAAAGCTAAATTCATAAAATCTAGGATAGTAATAGTAACAGTATAGTAATAGTAAATCAGAGCATAATCTACACTGGTCCATCATCACTGGTTTGAAGATACAATATTCTCTAAGATACTTTCATCAACACTCAATAAAACTCAATAAAAAAAGCACCTATCAAAGCTAGCCAATTCAGGATAGCCAAGTAGCCATAGCTAATGCAGGTTTGATTTCAGTTGTAGGATTTATTCTCCAAAGCACCAGGGGGGTATTCCAGAAAGTGGGTTTACTTACTATATTATTATTATATTATGTTTATACTTATATTTACCATTTCTGCTGTAAGTGCATGTTGTGTGTGATGTCTGTATGCTACTGAGACCTTGAATTTCCCCTTGGGGATCAATAAAGTATCTATCTATCTATCTATCTATTAACCCAGAGTAAGTGGTAACCCTGGGATTTCACTTGCCACCATATGTCCCAACCACTGCCGCATTTAGTTTAATCTTAACTTAATAAAAAGGAGATAGCAATGATCATCAACATCAACAATGACAAGCCAGCTGGAACCTGCCACTTGTTTTCTCTCCCTCTTTTGCGCACTCAGACACGTTCTCAATTAAATGGAGTAGCATAGGGTCTACGTTCAAGTTGGATCTTTATAGAGGACCCGAAAAAAATCATCTTTGTGTAACAAGCTGTTGGTGCATGTTGACATTGTATACTTTCTCGGTAACACTTTACTTGACGGGTGAGTTCATAACACATTTATAGCAGCTGTCATAAACTGCACATAAAGCATTCATGACTGTTTCATGAGACATGACTCAACATTCATACCAAACCTTTCATGAATGTGGAAGACAGAACGACGAGAACTTGTCAAAATGTGTTATGTACTTTTTACTTTACTTTACTGGCTAACTTCCTCATCTTTCAGTCTATGCTCCATGCTCGTTCTTCTAATTCCTTGTGTGTTCTGGTAGACGCTCTCTTCGTTTCCATTGTCTCTCGCGCTGGTTTCACTGCAAACTGCATGCAGCCAATGGGTGTATGAAACGTCATCAAGTAGCATTATGGCAAAGTGGTCAGGGGAAATGTAGGAAGTACTGCCAGTTGGATATATGACCGAAAATAGAGCCTTATGTATCATGCATGTAATGCCTCATGCATCACCGGCCAAACTGACTAGTACGTTTTTATTTTTATTTTATTTGTTAATTTAGAACCCTGAATACAATACATCTTTAATGTCCATCATGGTTGACGTAGATGGGCAGGTCAGCATCACTTGTTTTAAGTTTTGCACCGAAATTATCTTTGCTGGTGAGCTTTCAATTAATGGGCCTTGGCTATTTCAAGCTTTCCAAACGTCATTGGCTGCATTGATGGGACTCAAGTGCCCATCAAAGCGCCATCCATAGACAAGGCAGATTATGTCAATAGGAAAGGTTTCCACCACATACATTTACAAGTAGGTCTAATGGATAGGCTATAGGCCACCTCTATTTTTGGATGTTCTCTTAATGGTGTTGATGTTTAAAACACCAGATAATTGCCAGATGATATGTGATGCTTCACATCTTCACAAACGTGGAGGCAAAATGTCCAAGGTCAGTACACGATGCCAGGATGTACGGGGGATCTAATTTGAGCAACAAATTTCAACAGGGTGCGTTACACCTCATGGGAATATTATCAGATCCATGTAGGCTCTAACTTAATGTTATAGGCCTATGTGCAATTACAGGAGAATGTGATGGGTATCTTCTGAGGGATAGAGGATGCCCATGCCTTCTGACACTCACTCTGTATCCTGATCTGGATGCTGGAGCGCAAACAAAGTTTAACATGGCCCACAGCAGAACCCACATTACAATAATGACATCTGGGATTCTCAAAGAGAGATTTCAGTGCGTGCGTGGGCTGATGCACTCAAAATGTGACACGGTAGTCTACAGTCTAAGAAAGTATCATACAAAGCAGTCAATATGTAATGTCCACTGATTTATTTACAATTTGCCAAGTAGTTTGGAGGTTTGTTTGTGTTATTTTGAGAATGTAATTTCTGTTTCAAGAAATGAGCCAAACCAATGGAGAAAAACTGTAATATTATGCTTTTGACATTAATTGGCTATCCTAAACTTACGCATTTACGCGTTCAGTTAGGCTATTCTCTGCCTAGCAAGGTTTCGTTCCATAACAGACGCTCTTTTTTGTTACAGCTCTCTCCTCCTCATTAGCCTCGAGGAGAACTTGCTGCTCAGCTCAGATTTAGTCGTCCCAGGGCTTCATGTAAAGTAAACACCAGTTTAACCAGCTTTTGTCACTGGGTCTCCAATGGGCTAAAAAGGGATTACCATTTCCGCCTACTAGCTGTTGGATGTGGATTGACACAACTACATTTACATTTATGTGCTATAGCCATAAGGTGGTATAGCCAATCGGATCAAAATCCATCTAGACTGCCTCTTGAAAGCATTTACACCAGTGCTTTCATTTGCTAATTACTATCCAATTGCCATCTGCCGAATATATATCTCTTTATGACATTCAATACTCACAAATGCTCTCTTTCTCTGGAGAATGGGTAGCACAAATGCTTAGCAGTTTGAATCTTGCTCTCTTCAACTTTTGGATGTAATGGTTCAGTCACTTTACAAACAAACAGATTGATCTTCTCTACTATGTTATTGTCTTGCTTGACTTCATACATCTGTAAATGAAATCAATTAATTAATATATGGATACAATAGTTATGGTAAGAGCAAACAGGTATAAAATGTGCTTGATTATTTTATTCACTACATACCTTTTTGGTTGGCATTTTCAACTTCATAAACTCTGCCTCTCGACAGAGAACACTCCATGGTGCATGGATCTTCAGGAAACCCATGCCAGATATTGTAGTCTAACATGATTTCAAATTAAAAGGATTCATGAACAAGGTTATATTACACATTAGACAAATAGAGGCACAGTAAACATATCCTCGATGGCCTAAAAAATGACAAAAATGAAATAAATATATATATACAGTACCCTCCAGAATTATTGGCACCTTTGGTAAAGTTGACTAAAAACAGGTATAAAAAAATAATCTTTTGGCGCTTTACTCTCACAATGTAAACAATGAGGAAAATCCACCCTTGAAGGGAAGCAATTCATTCTGAGAAAAAGGAAAATCTCATTAAGAAATAAATATGTTTAATAAAAACACATTGCTCACAATTATTGGCACCCCAAGAAAAATCATTCTCTAATTTTCTCTAATGTCAACTTATTTACGTTAAACAGAGCGTCTGTGAACTTTCAGAAGCAGTTCATGACTCTTTTTCACTAAGGTATGAAAATAAAGTGACACAGAGGTTAAATCCTCTAGTCATTTTTCAACATTGGAAAGGCAAGAGAATCCACTAATTTTAAATAAAAAAGAGTGTTGACATTTGTAAGTCAGGGAATGTCTATACAAACTAGATACTTTGTTGAAAATGCCTATATTTATAGTTAAAAGAATGATTAAAAGGTTCTAATCAACTGGAAATGTGACATACTGTGGATACTACATCAAATTGCTTCACGCGTGATTCTCACATGGTGGGTAGTCTCATCTGGCGAAAATGTGTGTATTTCTTAACAGGCTAGCATCTTGACACTTTCTATCAACTTATCAAACTAGATTCAAAGGCAGTCCATAATACAAATGAAATTGAGGGGACCAGCATCAGGACCAAGTGCATTTCTTACAAGGACTAATGGAGGCGCTAATGTGGCTATTAAACTGCTTTCGCTAATTGAAGCGCAAATAGGTCTTCAGCTTATTACTTTCAATAGGCCTACTGTATAATAAAGTACATGTAGCCAATATGTAGGCCTACCATTTGCCTATTAACCATTAACCATTAGCCTATAGGCAGCAAAAACAAGGTTGCCATTTTGTTATTTTCTGGTAATATTAGATAGGCCTACTGTTATAATGTCAGATATGCAGATATAACTTCTGATTGATTTGTGTCCCCTTTTTAATATGGAAAGGAATATTCACAACACTTTGAGGGCTCTATTTCAACAATCTGAAATGCAAGTATCAAACGCAAAGCGTAAGTAGCTTTGAGGGCGGATCTTGGGCGCTGTTGCTATTTTACCTGCGGGATAAATGACTGTTGCGCCCGACGCAAATCTAAAATCGGGTGCTCTGAAGTAGCTACATTACTCATGGGTGTGGTTTGGGCGTAACGTGCAATAAACCAATCAGAGCGTCATCTCACATTCCCTTTAACAACAGGTGCGCTTGTTCCATAGCGGATTGCTATTATGATGGCGGATTTGCCAGGCGCAGCCTGGAGCGGTTCACAGCGCTATAAGGACTGTTCAGTTGGGAACAGTTTGCTATTGATTTTTCTTCTTGACAAAATGTAATACAGAAATGTCACAAAGACATACTTTCCAATGTTTTGGGATCACTCTCACTGAATCACGAGGTTATGAATGCATGGTGATATTTTTGCAATGTAATCTAACATACCTCACTATAGACGATGCAGCTCTTCTGTCAGATAAGCTCTCCTCTCCCTTGCTGCTTCTGGTGCATTTGGGTTAAATAGCATAGGCATGCAGTTCAACATCACATCTCCTTAAGTCCTCTAATATTTCCTAATTTATGTCATCAACACATCAATGATTCGTGGAAATGTGAACGCTAAATTTATGCCTATTTTTTCACATCTTTATGGACACCACAATGATTTCCCTCGTGTGGTAATATTTTTCCTTGTAATTATGTATGGTTTGCAGAAATGGGAACTACTGCGTCGGTATAGATGAGAGGAGCAAAGTGTGTGTTGTGAAGCACGCGCTACATTATGGCCAAGCAAGCGCGCCTGCAGGTGTAGCATACTACGGCCGTACCTTACCATCAGGCAACTCAACAAAGAGAAATAATTTCCTCTGTGTGTATTCACACCAAGTTGACCTAACTTTCCAACTCCGCACAGTATCCCATTAACTGCATGACAGTAGGCTATTTACAATATTATCTGCATTATTATAAGTACAGTTTGTAAACACGTTATCATCAACTTAATGCACGCACAACTTTTGTTTGAGCAGGAGAGAGAATGACAACACATGGACGCAGCAACTACAGAAATTGTAGCCAAGGCTACTTGCTGCTTTATTTTACTATCTATGGTTGCTGGTTATCAGTAGCCTGACGAGCCAGAAGTGGGAACTTACCATTGGCACTGCTCACTGCTCAAACGGTTGTCTTTCAAATTTCCTCTGTACGCAATAGAATAGCGCTACAACTCGTGAGTCCCATGCATTTTCCCACCAGTGGAGCTAGTTGGCTAGTTGATCAAAATTTTGCCAATTTAAAAAAAGCTGAACTCGAATCGCGATTCAAAGGCCGCTGTTCACCAGCAGCAGCATCCATCTTCATTGTTTTCAAGTAGCAGGGAATTCGCGCGGAACCGTCACCGACTCTATACACGATGTGATTGGCCTGATTGAAGTTTAATTTTTCCAGCTCGCAAGCCAACAGAGAGTTGCTAGACCACCCTGGCTGCAAATTACCACCAGAAAGGATGGAGGGAACAAAGCAAAGCTAGGAGTTATTTCAGATGGGCGAACAACAAGCTAGGCAAAATTGTGGCGCTTGTCAAAACCTTAGCACAGCTGGTATAATGCTTAGGCTGATGTTAAAGCGCACACAATGTTTAAAGCCATACACAATGGTAAATTGGAACAAAACTAAAGGTAACTTTAGCCTTTAGAGGGCTGTATAAAGTTGTCCAAATGAATGTGTCATAATCAGACGTTGTTTTGCATATTGCATGTAGTACTATGTAGCATATTGCAATATTGTACTATATAGGCTACTTTTTAGGTGACCAATGCACGAACAAAACCGGGAAACTGGCAAATATTATCAATGCTTTGAATGTTTCTGTGTGCGCACAAGGGGGGCTGTAGATCGGTGTGCATAGCATTAATTTCTGCAGGCGCCCCTGTGGCCATGCATGCTACCTTAAAATAGCATCTGAATTTGTGCCACTGACTTTAGACCAGGATTATCCTGGTCTGTGGCGGAATTGTTTTCTGAAACTGCAAAATATCAACAGGGAACATTTGCGCCGGAACACGCCTCCTCTTTTTGCTGAACCGCCCCCGTGGGCACAATGGAATTTCCTAATTTACCAATGTGAGCCTGTGGAGGGAAAATTCCAATATGCGCTGAATGCAAAATAGGAAAGACACAAGCGCCAGTATACAAAGTCAATTGCGCCTGAGTACATGATAGGGACCTAAGTGTTTTTTGACTCAATTTACCCCTAAACCGTTCAATGCAGAGACCATGCCTAGGTTGGTTAAGAGTATTTGGATATTTTAATGTGGTAATATGGTGGCAACATGGGGCGCAAGCTAGGTTAAGATAACTGGCTCATTTTTTTTTTTTTTGTGACGGACCGTGCCTGGGTCGATGGTGATTGATTATAATAATAATAATCAAATTTATTTATATAGCACTTTTCAAGCACGAAGCACAAAGTGCTCTACAGACAAACAAACAAACAAAACAAAGCAAAAAACAAAACAATAGTAATGATAACAACAATAATAATAATAATAGTAATAATAATAATATACCCAGGGTTTAGCAGACATGGGCTGCTGTAAAAGGTTGTCATATAAAAATGAAATCTATGATGTCTGAGGATCACAACCTGGGTGGACAACCCGGTCAACAAGCTGCTGGAAACTTGCAATTAGGGTCAAAACAATGCTACCTCAAATTCTGCTTTAACTCCCCGGAATCACCCAATCATGCTAAAAAGGTTTAATTATATCCATGAATCCTGGGCCATATCTCCCTGATTGTACGTGTAATTAGAATGTAAGAGTTAACAATGCCTCTTAATTCATAGGTATGCAAATATATATAATATATTTAGAACATTCCATTGTATTCGGTAGCATTCTTTTCCCTTTGTTGTTGTTAAAATAATCAAAATACCATGTGAAGTTAACTTTTACAGATGAAATAATATTTTGATCATTTCACTAACCAGACTTCAGACCCATTAACACATTTAGAGGGAATTCAATTTCAAGCCTATAATTGCCTATCAAATCAAATAAGATCCAAGAAAGGTTTACTGTTAATCTGTTAACTGATGTTAATTGTAGTACTGCTCTGTTTCTATATGTACAGTAGGCCTACATAGTTTGCATATTTATGCAAAATGTGTTATTTGTATTGCAATGTCTAGTATTTCTAATATTCTTTCACAAGTGGGATAGCTTTATTTATTCTATCGAAATTAAAAAAAGGATTTCAGGAATTGGGGTTAGGCGGGTTACTCTGGAGTTCAATCCAGGTGTTTGGAGTGTGAGATGGACAACTAAATGTTGAAAGACTAAAACACACAGGAGTCATGTGTGGAGTAGTTTTAAAAGTATTTACTGATTAAAACGGTTACATTAAGCAGCAATTTGTAAAAAACAATTAATGAAACAGGCGAACAGGTTAAAATTCAGGGTGATAACTAATTTCTGTAATAATGTTTATACAATTTATTTAGCTGTTTTCAGAGTCACTGCTGCTGTCGCTGCTCTCTAGTGTTTCAGCATGTTGTATCCTACAGCATTTGCTTGCCAACCCCTGGCAACGGCATCCTATGTAGCATGGAATTGCCCTCTTTGCACAGGAGCAGTTCTTCTGACAACCTTTAACACAACCACATGATATTGCCATGGCCATTGACACAGGCCAGGCAGGCTGTGTAGATGGAATTGGAACTGCAACTGCTTGGCCCTCATCCAGAGACCATCCAAAATTTCTGAAAGAGGGAATTTCTGGCTTGGCAATGTGCGCATTCTTGTCAATGATGGTTGCCAGAGCTGCCCGTTTAAGGTGGAAGAGAAATGCGTTTTCAGTCGGAGGAAGTAGCTTTAAGAGGGTTGATTTGTTGTTCAAGAACTGCTCTCAGTGTCCCCAGATCAGAATCTTCAAAGTGATCAGCTGAGGATGTATACACATCTATGATGAGGCCTTGTGCCTGGTGAAGCAGGTCATCTGTTATGTCATCAGTTGTGTTTTGACCAAACTCTTCAAGTGCAGGTATGTCCATTCTCATGCTGCTTTTGAACCAAGACTTCTTACCAGTGAAATAAGGATAACTAGTTGTATCTCTTCCACTAAGACTGTGGACAAACGGCATAGCACAACATAGTGAAGGTCCCAGTGCTGCTACCATTTCATGTATGGGCAGATAGGCATTCTGTGTTGTTCTTACCCACAGCTCTGGCAGATCACTGAGGTATGTTGAACCATAGTACAGGCACATGACAATAATAATAATAATAATAATAATAATAATAAGCTTTATTTGTATAGCACCTTTCATACACAGAATGCAGCTCAAAGTGCTTTACATTTGAAGCATGTAACAAAATAATAGTCAGTCAGTCATTATCAATCACATTTCTTCATTGCTGGGGCCGTTTATGATCCACTCAGCAACATATCAAAAATATAGAAAATGACATGTCATAAGACTGGCAGCCTTAACCCTCTTACCCCCCACAAGTCAACTGTGGCAAGGAAAAACTCCCATATTCCAGGAAGAAACCTTGAGCAGAACCTGACTTAATAGGGGGAGCCCATCTGCTTCTGGCTGGCTGCGCCCTCCAATAGCAGCAGATGTAGAATAATCTGAAAAAGTAGTCTACAGGATAAGACGAGTTAACTAAAAGCTTTCCTGTACAGGTATGTTTTCAGATCTTTTTTTAAAAATATTTACTGAACTCGCCTGCTTGATGTACAGAGGCAGGGTGTTCCATAGTTTGGGGGCATAATGGATAAAAGCAGCTTCTCCACTTTGTTTGTGGAGCACTTTGGGTACGATTAAAAGATTAGAATTGGATGATCTAAGTTTCCTTTGTGGTTGATAAGATATTAAAAGCTCAGAGATATATGAAGGTGCTATGCCATTCAGAGCTTTGTAAGTAATTAACATAACCTTAAAATCAATTCTATAGGAAATAGGGAGCCAGTGCAGTTCAGCCAACACAGGGGTGATGTGTTCTCTCTTCTTAGTCTTAGTTAAAAGTCTAGCCGCAGAGTTCTGTATGAGTGCCAATTTCTTTAGATGTTTTTTGGGAAGACCAGTGAAAAGTGCATTGCAGTAGTCTAACCTGCTAGTGATAAAGGCGTGAATTAGTTTTTCTGCATCTTGTTGAGTTAAAAAGGGCCGCACTTTGGCAATGTTTCTCAAGTGGAAATAGGCTGTTTGAGTAACTTTACTGATATGGGGCTTAAAACTTAACTCTGCATCTAAGAGGACACCGAGGCTTGTTACTTTTGGTTTGACCTGGTGTGCCAAGTTCCCCAGATTACCAAGAACAATATCTCGCTTTAGTTTTGGTCCCACCAAAAGTACCTCTGTTTTGTCATCATTTAGTTTCAGAAAATGTTTGCTCATCCACTGATTAATAGAGGTTAGGCATGCAGTGAGGGAGCAAAGGCCATCTGGGTTAGTTGGCTCCACAGAAATATACAATTGGGTATCATCTGCGTAGCTATGGAAGTTTACATTATGCTGACTTATGACGTTTCCCAATGGAAGCATATATAGGGAAAATAGCAGGGGACCAAGGCAGCTCCCCTGGGCCACACCAAAAGGCAAGTCATGTTTTTCAGATACATGATCTCCTAGACTGATATAAAAATCTCTGCCAGTAATGTAGGTTTGAAACCAGTTTAGAGCATTATCAGAGAGACCCACCCACTTCGCAAGGCGGTGAATTAGGATGCTATGATCAATGGTGTCAAATGCCGCACTCAAATCCAGAAGAATAAGGATTGAGACTTTGTTTGAGTCAGTAGCCAGTCTGAGATCATTGACTATTTTTACTAGAGACGTTTCTGTGCTGTGATTTGATCTAAAACCTGATTGGAATTTTTCAAGGATACTGTTTTCGTTGAGGAAGGTATTTAACTGATTACAAACAACTTTTTCAAGTACTTTGCTCAGGAACGGTAGATTTGATATAGGCCTGTAGTTGCTCAGATTGGTATGGTCAAGATTTGACTTTTTAAGTAAAGGTTTCACAACAGCGGTTTTAAAAGCAGTTGGAAATATACCTGTTTCTAATGAGGTATTTATTACCTTGAGAATAAAGGGAGCTAAGCTATCATATACTTTTTTGAGGAATCTAGTAGGGATTGGATCTAAAACCCATGTTGAGGAGCCGGTTTGAGTTATAATTTTACCAAGCTCAGATTGAGTAATAGTGCTAAAGGACCTTAATTTTGGGGGGCTGTTTTTGGGTGTACTATCAAAGATATTACTTGTGTTACCAATAGCCTCCCTTATAGAAATTACTTTGTTTTTGAAGAAGTCTGCAAATTATTCGCATCTTAGAGAGGATGCCTGACTGAGTGTATCAAAAGGTGTTTGATGCAATAGCCTATCAATGGTAGAGAACAACACCCTAGAGTTTCCACTGTTTTCAGCAATTACCTTAGAGAAGTGGTTTCTTCTCTCATTCCGAATAGCTCTATTATAATTTGCTATTTTTTCTTTTAGAATGGCACGGTGAACCTGTAACTTAGTTTTTCTCCATGTTCTCTCAGCTTTTCTACAAGATCTTTTTAGATCATGGATATTTTCGTTCATCCAAGGTGTCAGTTTGCTACAGGGCCTTTTTTTAGTCTTTAAGGGTGCCACTCTATCAAGCATAGCGCCTAATTCATGATTGAGAGCCTCTACCATTTCATCAATGGGATGATGTAAAATATCTAAATTTATGGAGTCTATAAGAGCTATGAACTGCTGTTCTGCTCTAATGTCCAAGAGTCGCGATTTGATTGCAATTTCGGGATGAATTTTTGGAGTATGTAGTACTATATTAAAAGATACACAATAATGATGAGACATATTTATATCATTTACTGATAAGTCTGTGACTTCTATCCCTCTAGAAATGACTAGATGGAGGGTGTTGCCAATCACAGACAATGATGTCTGTATCATTGGCATGGATGACAACTCTGCCAACTCCTTCATTCTGGACACTGTAGAGAGTGTGGAGTATTATCCTTGTGTCTGCCTCTTTCTGTGTGGACTCAAGAGCAGGAACATCCCTGACAGAACCATCTGCGAGCACAACGCTCTTTGTCTCTTCTTTAAATCCACCACCCAGATAGATATGAGTCAGGCCTATAGGAGGCTCAAGTTGTTCATGCTCACACCACCTCTCACAGAGGAAATGAAGGAGATTTGCTTTATTGGCTGATACTGAAAAAAAATCCTGTGGATCTGGAGCTGTGAATTGCTCACTAACTTCATATACCTTTGCAGATTTTGGTGTGTACCTCCGGCTTTGTTCAGCAGACTTAAGGCTGGGTCCACTGTATCTGTCACAACAGAAGTGTATAATCTCAGTGCCAGCAGGTACATCATTCATCAGCATTTTTTTGTATCTATCAGCAATGTGTCCAAATGTTTCACCTTTGTGAAAAGACCAGTGGCGTATGGCACACATAGCGTCGATGACAACTGATGTTTTTCTGTCACCTTGAGGCAGATCAGGAATGATGGTCACTCTGGTCTCCTCTTTCAGGATCTTCACTAAGCTCGCCTTGGTACCAGTCCTCATACTGCCATCTTCCTGGAAGAGGGATGGGGGGAAGTCACTGCACTCATGCTTGCCAATGAAGTCAATAATGTTGAGCTCTCCACCACTGGCAATGATCTGTGTCATACGCAGAAGGGCAGTAACTTCTTGGCTCTTGCCAGGTGCAGAAGATTTTCCACCAGATGTCTTTGTTTTTTTGTTTTGTGTGTGGAAAGTGTTGAGCTTCACGATGCTTGTTCTCTTCTGAGCATTGGACAATGACTCAGACAGTGCTCGTAGACCCAATTCCTTCACATGTGTTAGGTTGTCCTTTACTGTGGGTTCCGCACACTGTCCTGTTGATATGTTTATCAAGCATGGTGTGGCTTCTGTGAATGGGTTGGTCTCCACTGCTGCAATAACCTTGATAACCATTTCTGCATCCCTGGTGACACGACTATGGCCATATTCATGGTGTGGGCTGGATGAATGGAGATGTAACATGGACTTTAGCTCTGCAGAGACAGCTGCAGTGAGAGGTTTGGTGTAGACCCACTTTGTTCGGGCTGCAGGGTTGAGTGTAATTCCATCTAGTCCACTCGCTTCCTTGGCATCTGCATTGTAAGTCTGCTCCAGAAGCATGTCTGGAGACACATCGTTATGGCTGCCGTCAGCTCTCCTTCCAACGAATGCCCCTGTCATCATAGCAGCATGTACCTTTGGGGCCGTTTCTGGCAGTTTCTTCATCTCGGCCAAATACAGAGGCAAAGACTGTTGCCCATATTTGTAGTGACCTGCTGCAGTGAGGTAAGGTAGCATTCGCGCTGAATTACAGAGATGTCCTACCCAGTCACCATCTCTCTCATAATAGATAAATCTATGCAGAATGTCTGACATCTCCAGAAAGATTGACCAGAAAGTTGCAGTTGGATGTCTATGCAGTGATTTCTGAAAAAGCAGCATCTGTGTGGGTGTGACTCTTGGATGACCTTTAGCTTCTGAGTACCCCTGGTGTCTTTTCCAAACAACATCTTCAAGACCGTTTCTACCTCTGACTGCCAATGCTCTGTGCCTGTCTCTGTGACCCTGACTCTGTGATGCCTCAAATGCTTCCCAGTACAGGCGCCACATGGCTTCACTGAGAATCCTGATGGCATGAATAGTTTGGTAATAGTCAGCTTTCTCACCAAACATTTTCTTGACGGTCCCTTCCTTTTTTTTTTGCAAACAGCCTTCATGTAATTGTGCGCTTGGTGAAATCCCCCCAGCAGTAAGACTACATTGCAAAACTCTTCTCTGTGTTTGTCTCTGATTGTAACTGCTAGTTCATAAGTGGCCTGATCTCCAGTAATGATGGTATACTTATCCCCAAGTGCATGTGATGTCTTGACCAGCCGCTTCATCTCTTCTTTGAGGACAGATGGATCAGTTGGAGATGCTGGGATAAGAGGAAGATAACCAATGGTGCTGGCCACTCTGTGTGGGTGGAGATCCGCACAGAAGGCAGAGAAGCCAGGCAGTACTGTTTCGGCCTCTGGAGGAGAATCCAGCAATTGTGAAGTTGTAGTTATCCTTGCTAGGCGCCACACAAGCAAAAGGTCTTCAGCTGTGCCATCTGAGGAAGTCATCACACTGTCAAGGCTCTTAATGTGTTCAAGTGACCTGGATCTCTGTCTGTCTTTAGTTGAGATGTGGCATATAGGAGCTGGTTGATCAGGGACATCAGATAGGGTCTTTCTCCTGTCGGTTGTTGAAGTAGGGAGTCTGTCACCCTCCTGCACTCTGCTACTCTCTCTATTTTCGACAATGAGTGCTGTTGTGGCATGGAAACTTCCCCCATCCAGCGTCTTCTTCTTCCAATCCAAATTGTCCATGGCAAAGACATGGGGAATCCTGCGGTTCTTGGTCATGGCCTCAGGAATATATATACCATCTGTCTCTACTTGCAGCATCGCCTTTTCACCTTCTGCTGTCAGCTGACGTTGCAGAGGCTCGTAGCTGATCCCCACCCCAAGTCTATTGCTCAGTGTAATTAACGACTTGCTGCGTGTCTGATTGAATATATGGTACGAAGTGGCTATGTCCAAAGGTGTTGGTACTCCAAAGAAATTCTGCAGGATGTGCTGTGAGGTGATGAGGGACTTCTCTGTTGTTGCCTGATCAACAATGACTCTTCCTGCTTCAGAAAGTTCGAGCACCCAGTCATGGAGTAGCATAGCTGTAAAGTTGAATAGTGAGTCTGGCACCATATGACTTGCAGATGTTAAAGATATGTCGGTTGAGTGCCTCTCACGACTTTGCTTTTTGCACTTATGACAATCTGCTCGAATGATCTTAGCTGCTTTCTGTAGGATGTGGTGTTTCTCATCCATATTACCCTCTAGTCGTCTTAACTTCTCAAGAGCATCACCAAGGGGTACACTGGATGCACATATGAAGCCTTAACCCCATGTCTGGTCAAGGACTGATATGCGTGATCCAAAGTGTTGCTGTAACTTTGATTTCAGTGTGTGGGTTCGGTAAACATCTGCAGTTTTGACATCAAGCTCCCTCAGTATGTCGCGGTAGTGGTCACATAGAGACTTCAGAAGGAATCCCGACAGGTCTTGGAAAAGAGGGGCCTCCAATTCTTCAACAAGACGACTAAATGCAGCATCATGAGGGTTTGGCTTGGACTCTCCATTGTTCATGCATGATTTGTGATAGGCTATATCATTTGCTATCATGTCATGGCCTTGCCCAATCAGTCTTAATAATATGTCATTTCTCCCCAGTTTTTTTGCCTTTTCTTCTATGGCATTGTGGCTGGTTTTAGTAGAGACTTTAGACATTGGCTGCTTTCCCTGAAACCACTGTTTATTGCAGATTATTAGGGTTGGGCACCGAAACACGGTTCTAATATGGCACCGGTGCCGACACAAACGGTAGTAACTGCATCGAATAACAACGTGGATTTCGGTGCCTCATTTCGGTGCTTAAATAGCGTTTCTTTTTTTTTTTTTGTATACGAGGCATATCACTGCATGTCATGCGCCATCTCTAACGTCTGGATGTGTTGATAGCAACACATCCAGATACAGGTAGCTAACATATGATAAACACTGGATGTATAAACCAGAGGGGTGCACCACATAGGCGACTAGACAGTGTTTGACAGCTTGCGTGAGCCCAAGTAGCTTACTTTAAAGCGATATCGCGAGCTCCTGTCAAAATCTAGCAGTGGGCCTAACTACACACAAGCAAAAGGCTATGAAACAACATCAGCAGTAGGCTAGCCTACACGTTACACAATATCCTTGCTAATGCGCTGACATTTATTTGAAATGTTATCAGCAAAGTTGTAAGGTGAAAACTCTATTTTTACGGTGTGTTAAACAACATAATGGCATGATAGTAATCTTTCATGTGCATGAGGCCCATATAGCATCACAATGAATATGAAGATCATGTTAAAAGTTAGCTGGCAAAAACATAAATATGTAGGTTACATACCTGATGTCACTGAGCTGTCAAAGAGGCTACGAAACCATCTCCATACGTTATCGCTAATTAAACTCAGCTGACTGGTGTTAGCGCATAGCCATAACTTAGTTGCTGTTAAAATGCCTACTAGGCTAGCGCTGGGAATCTAAACACTTCAACACCGACATGTAGCCTAACATGTTCAAAACTACTGCGTGTTATGGGTTAAGACATGACATTTCTTGAAGCATTTGGGAACACACTGAATTAACTGGAAAGTAGAGTCCCTGTTAGATTAGCTTGCTTGCAAATGCCGTTGTCCATGACCTGGCAGTTTTATGGCATGCGGTTTTAACATACCTTATGGCAAACCGCCTACACTGGGTAAACTTGAAAGCAGAGCTTACCATTGTGTGTGCATGCATGGCAAGCTGTTTTAACATATAAATGTATTATTCTTAGGAGCAATGAGATATTGATAGTAAATTGAATATAACAGTTCAATTTCATGTTCAAATGTGTCTTATCAATAAAAAAAGCAATTCATGCTTTAGACCATTTTAATTTAAAACATTTTAAAAACAAAGTACCGGTTCAGGCACCGTTTCGGCACCGGCACCGTTTTAAAAGTATCGATTTAGCACCGGTATCGGATAAAACCCAAACGATACCCAACCCTACAGATTATACACATCGTCTTTGGATCAAATACCCCACTGTTCTGCCTGGTGACCTTGACAGCATCATGCTGTGATGAACTGCATCCTCCAGTTGCTTCACCCAGTCGTTTCCTCTCAGCATATTTAACGCTCTTCTCATTTAAATACAAGTTTCGACATTTCCTGTGCCATCTTGGTGCATTGTCTTCCAACCAGTCTTCTAATATTGTGTCATGACGCAATCTCAGAAATACCTCATCTTGCCGAGATGAAATTGGTTGTTGTTGAGGCCTGAATCAACTGCAGCTCTATGGAGCTCTGACTTTGACATATAATGCACTTGGTGTAGTCTGTGCGTGAAGGTCTTTTGACCTCATGCTTCAGTGACACGGCAACTTCTGCCACACGTTTCCTCTGGCTTGTCATAGTGCAGGAACCAAATCTGAAAATTGAGTTGAAATTAGCATAGTTATTTGCCTAGTTCAAACAAGTTGACTAAATCAATAGCAAAAACATGAGGGCTGGGCCCCCTGAGTGTGTGTGGTGGGGATGCATAATTAAATGGGATTTTTTTTGCCAACAAATAACATTTCATTAAAGTTGTACTTGTCAATTACACATTTCATATTTCACTGAATTATATTGACACATGTAATGTACCAGCATGGAAGGGGGGGGGGGGTATGCTACTCTCTTATCTAAAGAGCCACAGGATTGTAGTAGACCTATGCCTATTTGTCTAGGTATATAAGTAGGCTACGCACACATTTCTTAAGTGGTCTGAAGATTTGACCATTTAAATATTTAAATACAGTTGATTAACAATGTCAATCAACTACAGTCCACAATTAGGCCATAACAATCATGTAAAAAATACTGATAGGAGGCTACCCTAAGACCTAGGTTTTTACATAAGATACGATTGGCTGTTGACTAGCTAGCCTGCAGCTAACTGGGTAACATTAGCGATCCGATACTATCCTGAGGTATTTTTTCAAAATTCATATCAGAGTTCATATATTATGTCTAAGTCACTTAGCCAATCTGTGTAGCAAAACACAATGGATATGGATATCAGGACACATAACATGACTATTTTAATTAGGATGGAAAGAAACGATGCCCCCATGGGGTGAGTTACCGGCTATTACTGTTTTAAAAAATAAGTCCATGAAACACTGTGTCTGTGAGGATCTGATTTTTTTACTGCCCAAGCTATTCATCATTATTATAGTGTTCATATTATAGCGACTTGAAATGAGATTGTTTTATAATGAAAACTGAAAAGCACTTACCATGAAATTTCTCGACTTCGATTTCACCAGCTTCTCGATATTTTATCGCTGCCAATGTCTTTGCAGTCCACAGCAGCAATAAGTGGTTATCTATTGCCATCTAGTGGTGAAATGAAAATCCAAGTAGCCTAATAGCCTTTTTACATGGGATTTCCAACAATACAGGAAGTAGCGTTAACATAATCGTGCACCACTGCAGAAGAAGACGTTGTGTTTTTGATGTGTTTGTGGACTAAATTCGCAGTAAACGTGCAAGGATACAAAGACAGAACCGACTGATGTCTTATTTGTTTTAACTTTACATGGTCTGTTTTACAAGATCACCTTTTTGGTAAGTAGTATACGTAAAACTATTTGATCAATCAAAGCTATTTTCTTTGCAGCAGGCTAAGCTAGAACTAGTGCTAGTGGAGAAAAATGGATAATTAGCAACAACAGAAGTTCAAAGTCTTTCAATGTAACGTTACACGATCACAACTTTATTTCATACTGCTTGTACAATCAAGATATCGTTTGAAAGCCTTGTGTTCAAAACTAAAATGATATATAGCATAGATATGAAAGCAGTTATGGATGATGGCATTTGATCGCGGCTGCTAGCTGCCTGATAGGGAACTGCAAAGAGCTTCAAACGCGCATTTTTTTGCGGGGGGACACGCATACTTTAAACACATCCTACAAGTTTCCAGCAGCTTGTTGACCGGGTTGTCCACCCAGGTTGTGATCCTCAGACATCATAGATTTCATTTTTATATGACAACCTTTTACAGCAGCCCATGTCTGATTTCCTAAAAAACGGGTGTTTTGCCCCCTGGGTAATAATAAAAATGATAAAATAGTAAACTACCAAACTACAAACAAAACTTAACTAAATATATATAAAAAAGAAAATAGAAAAGGTATACAGTATAGTACCCAAGACAAAATAAACAAACAGAAATGATAATAATGATAATAAATTAGCAGAGACATGAGTGGAATCATTCACTATTTAAGGAAAGCAATTTTATATAAGTGGGTCTTTAGACTAGATTTGAAAACAGCCACAGATGGTGCAGATTTGATGTTATAAGGGAGGCTGTTCCAAAGCTTGGGTGCTCTAACTGCAAATGATCGGTCACCCCTAGTTGACAGTTTACTTTCTGGAACAACTAAAAGTCCCAGGCTGGAGGATCTGAGGGGCTGGGCTGGACAGTAGGGGGTTAATAAATCTGTTAAATAGTCAGGTGCCAAACCATGTAATGCTTTATAGCAGTGTTTCTCAAACTTTTTCAGACCAAGGACCACTTAGCTAAAAAAAAAAAGTAGACCTAACAGTAAATTACACAATAGGCCTACTCACTGATTGTCTTTGCACCTTGCTTATTGTGTCAGAGAATTTATATGATTTAAACTGGCATGCCTTACATAGGCAGTGTTGCCGAAATGTTTGGATTTACATACAACTTGGTTCAATATTGCAAACAACTCATCTATATTATTTTTTACCACGTCTGCTCACGGACCACTTGGGCTAGCTTGCGGACCACACTTTGAGAAACACTGCTTTATAAGTAATAAGGAGGATTTTAAAATCAATCCTAAAACTCACTGGCAACCAGTGAAGATTGGCCAGAACTGGGGTGATGTGTTCCCTAAATTTAGAATTTGTCAAAAGTCTGGCTGCTGAATTCTGAACAGTTTGTAAACGAGAGATGGAATGACGATTTAAACAGGTGAATAAGGCGTTGCAGTAATCAAGTCTAGATGAGACAAATGCATGTATAATTCTCTCTGTGTCCTTTAAAGAAAGCATTGATCTGATTTTGGAAATGTTTCTCAGTTGATAATAACAGGACTGCACAAGGAGTTTTACATGTTGGTCAAATTTTAAATCTGTATCAAATAAAACCCCTAAGTTTCTAGAAGTAGTCTTGTTATTTGAGGCTAAATTTCCGAGAAAAGTCTTGATTATAGACTTTGTCAGGGCCAATGAAAAGGACTTCTGTTTTGACAGAGTTAAGCTGTAGTAAATTCTGAGACATCCAGTCTTTCACATCAGCTATGCAATCCTGCAGTACAGTTAGCTTGTTAAGCATGTTTGGTTTGACTGAGAGGTACAGCTGTGTGTCATCAGCATAGCAGTGAAATGATATGTTATGGTGGCGAATTATGTGGCCTAGAGATTGGTCCTAAAATTGAACCTTGGGGAACACCGCAAGTAATAGCTGAGGTAGAGGAAGTAAAATTACCTATTGAAACAAAAAATGTCCTGTTGGATAAATAGGATATGAACCAGTCCAAAGCAGGACCCGTTATGCCAACCCATTCTCTTAGTCTTCTAATTAAAATAGCATGATCAATGGTATCAAAAGCAGCGGTGAGATCCAGCAACACCAAAACAGAGTGCTCACCAGAATCAGCTGCCATTAGTAGATCATTGGTTACCCTGATAAGAGCAGTTTCAGTGCTATGCATAGGACGAAAACCTGACCTGAATTTCTCCAGGATGCTATTGCCCTTTAACACTTCAGAAAGTTGCATCAAGACCACCTTTTCCAGAATTTTGGAGATAAAGGGCAATTTAGAGATTGGACAAAAGTTTTTTAAAATGGAAGGATCAAGGCCAGGTTTTTTTAGGAGGGGCTGGACACTGGCTGTCTTGAAAAGGTCAGGGACACACCCTGAGGAAAGAGAATTATTTAAGATTGATAGCAGACTAGGGCCTATAGCACTAAAGACTTTTTTGAGAAGAGTAAAATGTCTAAAGGACTAGATGAAGGATTCATTGCTGCAACAATGTCAGTGAGAGTCTGTATAGAGATAGGTCTAAAATAGCTCAGGTTATTAGGGCAAGAAGGGGGGCATGGAACATTAGCAAGAGACATCGGAGATGGGATATTTGACCTAATATTAGCAATCTTATCAATAAAAAATGATAAAAACTTTTCACACTCATCAGCAGAGGATGCCAATACAGTGGCGGGAGTAGTATTCACGAGGCGATCAATAGTATTGAACAGGAATCTAGAATTGTTTCGATTGTTAGCAATAAGGTTTGAAAAATACTGTGATCTGGCATCTTTGACTGCTTTGTTAAAGGAGGAAGTTAGTTCTTTCAAATGTTGGTAATGAACCAGAAGCTTAGTGGCTTTCCATTTGCGTTCAGTTCTCCTACACAGTCTTTTGAGGCTACGTATTTCATTAGTGATCCAGGGAGATTTGTTAACAATAGGTTTCCTTTTAGTTTTAAGAGGAGCTACAGTTTCTGGTATGGTGGTGCATAACTCATTAAATGTGTTAAGCATGTCATCTCTATCTGGTTAGGGTTTTTAGGGTTATGGTTCAGTCCGCACCAACGGAACGGACCAACCTAACCAACCTAGACCATGCCTAGGTTGGTTAAGAGTATTTTGGATATATATTGGATATTTCAATGTGGTAATATGGTGGCAACATGGAGGGGAGTGTCTCCAGGATGCTGCTTCACTGTTAAGCCTTCATGAGGTGTCGTGGGCCTAACTTAACAAAACATCGGTGAATGACGGTGCCCACTTGATAACCCCAATGACATGCTGCATACTGCATACTGTTAACTTATATTTTCCCTCCTTATGTTTAACCTTGGACCCGGGGAGCGGATGCGCTGTGTGTTTGTGGGATATGAGTTAGTTGAACCAGTCGCAGGTGAAATGGTAGCTACGGAGTTGCTCTGTACTGAACTGGAATAAAGTCGTTAAAGTTATATAAACGTAGTGTTTATTGAGTCTAACATTGGTAGCAGAGGATGGCTGCTAGTTACAAAGTTCCGCCGAAGTTTGACGAGACCCGGCCATACGAAAGTTGGAAAAATGAAATCAACGTCTGGACGCGAGTTACAGAACTCGACGAAAAGAAACATGCACTCGCTGTCGCCTTGGGGCTCCAAGGAAGAGCCCGGGAAACAGCCATGGAAATACCCGCAGCTGACTTGGACAGTGATACCGGTATGAATACGTTGTTAGCAAAACTAGATAGTGTGTTCCTAAAGGAGGAAAAAGACCGCGCATATGAAGCGTATTCCCATTTTGATAGCATTACAAAAGACAGTTCGCTGTCCATGTCGGACTATATAATTGACTTTGAGCAACGATATAACCGGATGAAAAAGTACCACATGACTTTACCCGATGCTGTGTTAGCATTTAAGCTCTTGGACACGGCTTGTCTGGATGTGAAAAACAGGCAACTTGCACTGACAGCGTGCACGGACTTAAAGTTCGCCGACATGAAGTCAGCACTTCAGAGGATTTTCGGAGGAAAAACGCCAGGCACGTCAAACGGAATACAAGTAAACCAGCAGGACGTGGCGTTCTTTACAGAGCAAAGAAAGCAAGGACGAGGACAACGGTACACGTTACAGACTGGACAACAGAGGCAGCCTTTACCAGGTACCAATCCACTGGATAAATTCGGTAAGAGATCAAGATGTGCCATCTGTCAGAGCACGTTTCATTGGGCTAAGGATTGTCCTCATAAGAAGAGTGAACATGTAAAGCTAACTGAAGAAGAAAATGTTGAGGAATGTAACATCACACTGTTTACAAACATTGTAAACATCATGTCTGACTCAGAAATCTTCTTGGTTGAATCCCTGGGGTCAGCTATTATTGACACTGCTTGTACTCGTACTGTATGTGGGGAGAAATGGCTGGAAAACTATGTGAAAGACCTCAGCCCAGATCAAGTGAACAAGGTGCTGCAAACTGAAATCCCCAGTTGCAGGCCATTTCGATTTGGAGATGGAAACTTAGTATATTCCACCAGAAAAGTGAAACTGCCTGCCAAAATAGGGCAGACAAAATGTCATGTTGAAGCCGAAGTGGTCAAAGCTGATATCCCACTGCTGCTGAGCAAAACATCTTTGAAGAAAGCAGGAACCATTTTGGACATGGAAAACGACCGAGCTGTGATGTTCAGACAACCTGTGCCTCTTGAATTCACTAGCTCTGGCCACTACTGTGTAGACATCAGAGACAAAGATCCTAAAAAAGGTGAGATTGAAAATGAAGTCCTTATTGTGACAGAAAACATGTCCACTGATGAGAAACATAAAGTTCTCCTGAAGCTTCACAAACAGTTTGGCCATGCTTCTGCAGATCGTCGACAAAGGCTCATTCGTAGCGCAGGAAATGAGGATAAAGAATGTATTACTATTTTGCAACAAATAGTACATGACTGTGACATATGCAAGAGGTACAGCAAGACAAAACCAAAGCCTGCTGCAGGTTTGCCCTTGGCCTCAGAGTATAATGAAACGGTAGCAGTGGACCTGCACGAGTTGGAACCAGGTGTATGGTACCTCCATATCATTGACCATTTCACGCGTTTCAGTGCTGGAAACATTGTGAAAACAAAGAAATCCTGTGAAATCGTCAACTCCTTCATTCACACATGGATAAGTGTACATGGCCCCCCCCCGGAGACTATACAGTGACAATGGTGGAGAATTCAATAATGAGGAAATCAGAGACATGGCAGAAAACTTCAACATTGAGACAAGAACAACAGCAGGATACAGTCCCTGGAGCAACGGCCTTCTGGAGAGGCACAATCAGACACTCACGAAATCATCCAAAAAGTGAAACGGGAAAATGGATGTGACTGGCACACTGCTCTTGACTGGGCCCTTATGGCCAAGAACAGTATGCTCAGTGTTCATGGTTATAGCCCACATCAACTAGTATTTGGACAGAATCCTAACCTCCCCTCTGTATTAGTTGATAAGCTACCTGCCTTAGAGGGTACCACTGTAAGTGCTAGGGTAGGAGAACACATATCAGCTTTGCATGCTTCCAGGAAAGCATTCACTGAAGCCGAATGCTCAGAGAGAATTAGGAGGGCACTTCGCAAGCAGCTCAGACCTACAGATGACAAATATGTGACAGGGGACAGAGTATATTACAAACGAGCAGACTGCACTGAGTGGAAGGGACCAGGGGTGGTTATTGGTCAGGATGGAGCTGTTGTATTTGTAAGACATGGTGGTATTCTTGTTAGAGTGCATCACTCTAGGCTTTGTAAGGTGAACACACAGGAGCAGGACAAGCAGATTGCACAAGATGATGCTAACAGAAAAGCAGAAAGTGAGGAAGGCATGACAAACACTGCAGTAGACAGCTCAGATAGTGATCAGGATACTGACAATGAACAGGAGAACATCAGTGACATGGATGTGAATACAGGAGAAGTGTTGCACCCACCCATGACACAAACTAATGTGACACAAACTGACACAGAACACAGGGCCTGTGGTAACCCTGACCCTTTTGCAGGTGTAAAGTTAAGAACAGGTCAGACTGTAACATTTGTGAGCAGAGATGATGGCATTCAACATACAGCCAGAGTTTTAGGCAGAGCAGGAAAAGTCACAGGAAAGAACAAAAACTGGTATAACCTACAGCATCTTGAACCTAATGGCTGTGAGGGACAAAAAGAGTTAGTTGATATGTCACATGTTGATAGTCTTAACATTGAGTCAGAAGACAGGGAGGCTGATGTACTCATAACAAAAGACATTTCATTTGATGTAGCAAAACAAGAAGAAATTAAGAATTCGCAAAATAATGATGTGTTTGAGGAGGTTGAAAATGCAGGCCAAAAATGTCTCTCCACCAGATGGGTCTGTAGTCTCAAAGAAACTCCCAAGGGTATTGTGCCTAAAGCACGACTAGTAGCCAGGGGTTTTGAAGAGCTTAATATGCAAGAGTTACAGAAAGATTCTCCAACTTGTGCCTCAGAATCTCTTAGGCTATTGTTATCAGTAATCTGTCAAAACCAGTGGCAAGTCCATTCTATGGACATCAAATCTGCATTCTTGCAGGGCATGGAGCTGTCCAGGGATATTTATATCCGGCCCCCTCCTGAGGCAGGCAGTGAAAATGTGATATGGAAACTAAAGAAATGTGTATATGGTCTTGCTGATGCATCTCTATACTGGTATAACGAAGTCAAAGAAATCATGCTGGGCACAGGTGGTAAAATGTTGCAGGTGGATCCAGCCGTCTTTTTTTGGTTAGACAAGCAGTTTAAGGTTACTGGAGTACTTGCATGCCATGTAGATGATTTTTCTTTGGGCAGGCTCGCAAGATTTTTCAACAAATGTGATTCCCCTACTGAAGTCTGCGTTCCATGTAGGGCGCGAGGAGCATGAGCAGTTCTGCTATGTAGGGATGGATTTTGCTACTGTTAATGGTGTAGTTCAGGTACATCAGCACAGTTACATTGAGAATCTACAACCTCTTCACATGCAACCAACACGTGCTATACTGAGGGATGCCCCCCTTAATGACACTGAGAAAGAGCAGCTTAGGTCAAAAATAGGACAGATCCTATGGGTTGCCAAGCAGACCAGACCAGATGTTATGTTTGACTCATGTAGTTTAGCATCTAATATCAAAAATGCTACGGTGCAGTCTATGCATGAGGTAAATAAAATCATCCGTAAGCTGAAGTCAGAAAGGGTGACCCTCAAGTTTCAGCATTTAGGAGACAATGATGCTCTCAACCTGGTTGTTTTCAGTGATGCTTCTCTTGGTAATCTTCCAGATGGTGGTACACAGGGAGGGACATTGATAGTTCTTATGGGAGAAAGAGGGAAGTTTTCTCCTCTCTGTTGGCAATCCAAGAGAATTAGACGTGTTGTACGAAGCACTCTTGCAGGAGAAACACTTGCTATGTCAGATGGTATCTATAGACAATGCTATTTTTCTTGCAACTCTTATGTCTGAGCTCACCACTGGTAATGCTGAACTGAATGCTCCTTCACTGGTCTGTGTGACTGACAATCGATCTCTGTTCGATGCCCTTAAGTCAACTAAACAGGTCACAGAGAAGAGACTCAGGTTGGACATAAGCAGCATTAAGGAGCTTATACAAAGCAAGAAAATCAAAGAGATGCTCTGGTCTGACACAAAAGGCCAACTCGCTGACTGTCTCACCAAAAAGGGAGCATCGGCTCTGGTGCTTTTGAAAGCTCTAAGTGAAGGACTGTGGAATCTGTGGTGAAAACTTTGTTTGTGTTAATATCTTCATATTTTGTCAAACTTACTCTGAATGTATCAGGATGTCATTTTTTTGTTTTATAGTCATTGGATGACTTTGTATGTTTATTTGAAATCTTGACAGGTATTACTTTTACATTGTTTTATTATTTCACATAAAAAGGATAGGGAGATTGTTAACTTATATTTTCCCTCCTTATGTTTAACCTTGGACCCGGGGAGCGGATGCGCTGTGTTATTGTAGGATATGAGTTAGTTGGACCAGTCGCAGGTGAAATGGTAGCTACGGAGTTGCTCTGTACTGAACTGGAATAAAGTCGTTAAAGTTATATAAACGTAGTGTTTATTGAGTCTTAGATGAGCCATTTGTCTTGTGTTTGTGACCATTGGTTGGCAGATGGTGGTTAGCATGCTTTTTTAAAGTTAATTTGGGCAGGGGCTTCTGAATGTGTTTTTACCTTGGATTTTGGCACAAGGGATTATAACACCTAATCCTGTGTATTAATGTAATGCAGTCCCCTGATCTAAACTCCATAGTAAAACAGTGGGGTGTGTCAAAGAGGAGAATGCACAAGTGTGGACCTAGGAATCTGGACAATTTGGGGAGATTTTGTAAAGACTAATGGTCTTCAATCCCTTGCTTTGTATTATCCAACTTTATGGGGTGTCATAGAAGAATATTACAAGCTGTTTCATTGGCAAAGGGAGGCTTAATTTTTGTTAAAAATATTTATTTCTTTATGTGATTTTCCTTTTTCTCAAAATACATTTTCTTCCCTTCAAGGTTGGATTTTTACTCAGTGTTTTCATTGTGAGATTACAATAAATCACCAACAAATATTTTTTTATACCATTTTTTAGTCAACTAGCAGAGGTGCCAATAATTCTGGAGGGTACTGTATATATATATATACAGTATATATATATTCTTACAACTAACTTTCACACTAACCCCTTCATCTTTCTCCAACTCTAACCCAATCTCCCTGAGGTTCTCTTCAAACTCCTCCCGCCGAAAATGCTTGTCATCCTCATGGTAGTCTGGCTGATGTTCCTGTGCAGCAATCTCTGGATCCTCTTGTGGATCTGGTGCTTGACGGGTACGCCTAAAGCTACGCCTCATGCTTTCCCGCATGCTCCTCATGAATGAGTGTGAAGCCTGGCGGTTTGTGCTGTTGGGCTTCTGCACATGGTACGTGAGCACATAGTCTACAATGAGAGTTATGCACAAGGGAAAATCAGGCATGTATTTTCTTCCAGATTATCAGCTTACGATAGGCTAGATTCAGCATAGAGTAGAATCATCCAGCATTTTGTCATAATGATGAACTACAGGTGCATCTCAAAAACATTTATATTGTGGAAAATTGTTTCCCACAATTTATTTCAAAAAGTGAAACTTTAATATATTCTATATTCATTACACAAAAAGTGATATATTTCAAGCCTTTTTTGTTTAAATCGTGATTATAGCCCACAGCTCATAAAAAAAAAAAATCCAGTACATCAAAATAGAAAAAAAACAATTTATAATAGAAATGTTGCTTTCCTGAGCCTTTAAAGGAGAATTCCGGTGTGATATTGACCTAAAGTGTGTTGAAACATGATACCGAGTGTGAACGTATGTCTCATAGCCCATCTCGGCTTGTCCCCTGCACTCCAAAATCTGGCGCTAGTTAGCCGATGCTAACAATGGTGGTGCTCCGGCATCGGCCTAGCCATGCAAATAAATCACTGTTTTACACCATTTACGAGGCTCAATGCATCTCCACACTTCATTGGTAGACTTCCGAGGGCCCTGACATTTAAAACGAGACATTGAGAACTTTGAAAAAGCACTGGTAGTTTACTTACAAGACGATTTATACAGACAGGTCCTTCACGAAGTATAGCGTTTGCAGACATCTTGAATTTAGTCACGATAAGTCGAGCGACGAGTAAGAATGAACAGGTATGATAAGGGATCAGATTCCAAAAATAATTCTGTGGAAATGCATGGATTCCAGTTTCTTCCAGTAGCAGCAACTGGAATCCATGCATTTCCACGGAATTATTTTTGGAATCTGATCCCTTATCATACCTGTTCATTCTTACTCGTCGCTCGACTTATCGTGACTAAATTCAAGATGGCTGCAAACGCTAAACTTCGTGAAGGACCTTTCTGTATAAATCGTCTTGTAAGTAAACTACCAGTGCTTTTTCAAAGTTCTCAATGTCTCGTTTTAAATGTCAGGGACCTCGGAAGTCTACCAATGAAGTGTGGAGATACATTGAGCCTCGTAAATGGTGTAAAACAGTGATTTATTTGCATGGCTAGGCCGATGCCGGAGCACCACCATTGTTAGCATCGGCTAACTAGCGCCAGATTTTGGAGTGCAGGGGACAAGCCGAGATGGGCTATGAGACATACGTTCACACTCGGTATCATGTTTCAACACACTTTAGGTCAATATCACACCGGAATTCTCCTTTAATCTCTCAGTCTGGTTCAGTACTGTACACACAAGTCATGGGAAAGACTGCTGACTTGACAGTTGTCCAGAAGACACTCACTGACACCCAAGGGTAAGCCATAGCAGAGCATTGCTGAAAGGGCTGTTGACAGTGTGTTGTATCAAAGCATATTCATGGAAAGTTCACTGGAAGGGAAAAGTGTTAGCCTGACATTGTCATACTTACCTCTAGTCAGAATTTAAAGGAACACGCCACCCAAAATCAGTAGTAATTATGTTCTTACCTTAACTTTCACGAGTTGAGTCATACCTCTCCCGCGCCGGTAGGTGCACTCAAACGCTCTGTCGCGCGGTGCGAATGTGTTAGCATGTTGCTATGCTAGCGGGCTCTGCCGTGGCCGTAGAGAGAGGAACATAGCAGTTATCAAACACCTCCATTTTTTCCCTACTTAAATACAGTTGCACGAGTAGTTGATCAAAATGTGTACGTCACACAACATGAAACGTGGCGATTTTCCAAGCGAATAAACAGGAGAACTACAATGTGTGGCGCAATAGCACTTGGGAGTACTTCGACCTAGCGTGGTAATATTATTAACACCTAATTGTAGATCCTATCCACCACAGAGTTTAGAATCCATGCTGGATCGACCCTCAGCCTCTCCCTCTCCTCTGAGCGAGAGAGAGGCACACACACTAGAGATGCGCTGATGGGCTATTATTTCAACCATAACTGCATAGCAAAACTTATCATCCATCAGCCATCCATCAGCACCAAAGTTTGTTGACCAATTTTCAAAACTGCACCCGCCCACCATCCGTTGGTTGTTTTAATGTAGGCTATATGGGTGATGCAGCGCTGCTGACGTGAGGCTAGAAAGCCCTTGCCTGTTCTAGAAAGACTGATCTAATGCAGCAAATATATTAAAAGGCTGAAGTCGTACATTGGCTAGGCCTATCCCCAGAATATCAGCAGCAAACTCAGTCTCTGTCGCGCAAAACAGTCTCCAAATAAAACGCACATCGGCATGTTGCCTATTCAGCCAGCTTGTGACAATATATCGTCCAAAATGCTTGATTGCATTGCATTCTCCACATTTTTAGCTAAATTTTCATGTACCACATCAGCATTTTTGTTCAGTGAATCTTTTGTAAATTACTTTACAATTACCGTCGGGCCCTTGTCAGCAGACTTCGGCTTGCCTCTTGCCACTATACTCCTTGTCTTCCGATGTCATTTCTGAGTCATCTACAGATGTTTACACACATTCACCTCCCTAAATAGAACCAACTTGACGTTGACTTCAACCTGTGTTATATCCTAGATGAGACTGCCTGGGTTATTTTGTTTAGATATTAGCCTATATATAAAACACATAATTGTAGCCTACCATTCAGGGAATAGGCATTTAAAAGAGAGAGAGTGATATGACTCAGAAATGACATCGGGCGATGGCAGTGCGAGATGTTCAGAACGTAAGAGCTAAAACTTCTACAAACTCCATAACATCCACAGCGGAAAAAGAAGGCAAGAAAAATAGTCGGAAAACTTAGATGTGTAAGGCAAGCAAGCAAGTTTGGCGGTTGTTACTAAAAATGTGAACATGCACGTTGCACTGTTGTGCGGTGGACTTTCAGAATGAATGAAGTCGGAGTTTCTTTAATATCGAGGCGTCATATTTGTCCGATGGCCTGCTATAAAATGAATTGCGATGTCTGTCTGAAAAAAACACGCTCGTGCAGTCAAAATGAATGGGAGTCTTCAGAACAGGCTTGTCAGTCAACCTGACATATGTGTAAAGTAGCCTATAATGTGAATGACTTGTTATTTTATCAAGGATTTCTTTCTTTTTGCAAAAAATTAAGTACAATAGGCATTAATTAGTAGGCCAGGAGAATGCTGAAATTATGTGGCAAATTGATAAAATTGTAAAAGGACGTGACCGAAGCTGAGGCAAGCCAGGCAATAGGCCTATAGGCCCGACGGTAATTGTATAAAGCAATTTACAAAAGATTCACTGAACAAAAATGCTGATGTGGTAGGCTACATGAAAATTTAGCTAAAAATGTGGAGAATGCAATGCAATCAAGCATTGTGGACGATATATTGTCACAAGCTGCATGGCAGAATAGGCAACAGGCCGATGTGCGTTTTATTTGGAGACTGTTTTGCGCGACAGAGACTGAGTTTGCTGCTGATATTCTGGGGATAGGCCTAGCCAATGTACAACTTCAGCCTTTTAATATATTTGCTGCATTAGATCAGTCTTTCTAGAACAGGCAAGGGCTTTCTAGCCTCACGTCAGCAGCGCTGCATCCCCCATATAGCCTACATTAAAACAACCAACGGATGGTGGGTGGGTGCAGTTTTGAAAATTGGTCAACAAACTTTGGTGCTGATGGATGGCTGATGGATGATACGTTTTGCTATGCAGTTATGGTTGAAATAATAGCCCATCAGCGCATCTCTAGTGTGTGTGCCTCTCTCTCGCTCAGAGGGGAGGGAGAGGCTGAGGGTCGATCCAGCATGGATTCTAAACTCTGTGGTGGATAGGATCTACAATTAGGTGTTAATAATATTACCACGCTAGGTCGAAGTACTCCCAAGTGCTATTGCGCCACACATTGTAGTTCTCCTGTTTATTCGCTTCATGATGGAGGGCAATTCCATGGAAAATTACATTTTTGGTAACATCCATAACGCCAATAAAACGTGATGGTTTGATATGATGTGAATGATTACATGAAATTTGAACTTTTGCTATTTTTGGCTGAAGAATGTAAATGAGAAAAAATGCACAAATGAATGCTATCATTCACATCATACAAATGCCAAGGCATTTCACTGGCGTTATGGATGTGACAAAAAGTCTATTTTCCGTGGAATTGCCCTGGACGTTTCATGTTGTTTATACGTTTCATGTTGTGTGACGTACACATTTTGATCAACTACTCGTGCAACTGTATTTAAGTAGGGAAAAAATGGAGGTGTTTGATTACTGCTATGTTCCTCTCTCTACGGCCACGGCAGAGCCCGCTAACATAGCAACATGCTAACACATTCGCGCCGCGCGACAGAGCGTTTGAGTGCACCTACCGGTGCGGGAGAGGTATGACTCAACTCGTGAAAGTTAAGGTAAGAACATATATTACTACTGATTTTGGGTGGCATGTTCCTTTAAGTCTGATACTGCTCCATTGGGACGTGATTATGGGGCGTGTTTGAAATAATACAGGGGTATACAATACATGCCTCAACACTCAATTGGATAGACCTAACCAATCAGAACGAAACAGCTTGCCGTGAAATTTAATCCTGTAGTTAAAACACCCAAACCATCTTGTACGACAGACATAATAGCGAAATCTACGTTTTTGTTGCACAACAGAAGCGTGCTCAGATGACGTGATAGACGAGACACTGTTGCTCATCTGTCCATCATTGTACAAAGCCCATCCAGACAATTTGATTGGTCCAAAACAGCTTTGGTTCGGGCATAGTTGCTTCTCATCGGAACAGGTCCAAACCGAACTTTGTGGGTGGAGTCAGTGCATCAAGAGCCACTATGCACACACATGTCTAGGAAATGGGCTACAAGTGTCACATTCCTAGTGTCAATTCCTAGTAGTAACACTCCTGAAGAGACAACGTTAGAAGCGTCTTACCTGGGCTAAGGGGAAAAAGAACTGGGCCGTTCCTCAGTGGTCTAAAGTCCTCTTTTTATCAAGTCCAGAGTCAATGCAGCCATCTATCAGGAGATTTTAGAGCACTTCATGCTTCAGTCTGCTGACAAGCTTAATGGAGATGCTAATTTTCCTTTTCCAGCAGTGCCAAAACTACTGGTAACTGGTTTGCTGACCATGGTATTACAGTGCTTGATTAGCCAGCCAACTCGCCTGACCTGAACCCCATGGAGAATCTCTGGGGTTTAACATTCTGAAGTATGTCTACAAAAAAGAACCAAAGCTGCCATATTTGCCCATATAAGGAGATCCAGGTGTTAGTTGAAGCTAACTACATATGGCAAGTTGCATTGCAAGTTAGCTCTGGGGTAGCAAAAATCAAAGTGCGCCGTCTTAACATTCCGAAGATCACAGTATCCACTAGAAGGCAGAGGACAAAAGTGTGTAGAGCAAAACGTCTGCATTTCCAATTTCTTCATCCCTGTTTAACAGGTGCGATAATTAAAAATCCCCATGTTATTTTCCCATAGGAAAATCTCAAGATACTGGATCTTCTTATATGAGGAAAGATGGTAGCTTTTTTGTAGGTGAACTTAAGAGGTCTATAGTCTAGAGGAAAATAAGACACACCAGACCCATACAGATGAACTTAAAGCCGCTTTCAAAGCAACGTAGGCTTCCATAACACCTCAGCAGTGCCTCCATGCCTCATCGTATTACAGTTTTTCTCCATTGGTTTGGCTTATTTCTTGAAACAAATTACATTCTCAAAATAACATGGACAAACCTCTAAACTACTTGGCAAATGTTCACAACAAAATTTAATTTGTCATTAATTTCATCAAATTGCAAATGTCTTAGTACATGTCTCAATGTCTCAATACATATTTGCAAATGATTAAGTACAGGTAGCCTACATTTAGCACAATTTCCAAGTGGATAGATCTTGTTGATCTAAACTGATTGTTGATTCTCAGTCTAATGGTTGTTCTCTCCAAAACATGTCGGCATCATTTCATTGTATAAGTCATCACATGCACAATAGTCTGTTCAATTGTCAAAATTAGTCAAGAACATAATACCGTGGATGGCCAGGAGGGCGAGGACGGTGGCCAGGAGAGGGAGGGTGAGGATAGCAACCAGTGAAAAAGTGTTAGTTGTGAAACTTCAGCTTTATTTACAGCACTGTAGGCTACATACAATTGTCCTTGTTTTTTGTTGATGTGTTTATATTACAGTATATCATGTTTTATACATTTCTTTTTACTCTGATGTAAGTTACTTTATGTGTGTGAATAATAATGGTTACAATTACTTGGCAGTATGAGTGCAATGTGTGATGTCACTTACCATAACCGTTTTTTTAGTTTTATACATAATTGTATTGCCGTAAAACTCCAAATAATAGCCCGGGCTTTTATTTTTCTAAATCGCCAAAATGCACCGGCTTGTATTTAAGACAGGTGTCTATAAGAGACAGGCCTTTAATTTAGTGTTGAGATGTTCGTTGAGCTAGGCCTAGAAATAACGACCCAATAGCATAAGCTGATAGACCGAAAGCATAACAACAGGAGGTTACACATTATATTACGTTTTATTTATAATTCGAATGTGTTTCACAAATCAGATCATGTAAGAATTAGCCTACTATAATATATCTTAGATTATTGGCAGCTTAAAAAAACCAAACGATGTGAATGCCATGGGCTGAACAATACAAGTTACCATCGAGCATATGAACTTGTTGCCCGAAACACATCAACAAGAAAGAATGAATGCTACCATGTAAAACAACTGCAATTAACAACTGTGATTAAAAATCCCTATTCCTATTCATTGCTATCATCATCACGATCCTTGGCGAATTCCTCCTCCTCTCCTCCACTTCTCACTCTCCGGCCTCCACTAACTCTGCCCGCCTTGCTTGCACTAACAGCTCCCGCCCAGATGCGCAGGGCTCATAAGGTGATCCTCGCTTCCATCAGAAGCTACTGTCAGGCCACATACCCAGGGGCGCCTTAATACCACCCGAGGCCCCTGGGCTATATGTTTTTTAAGCCCCCCCCCCCCCCCCCCAACCGCAAATATTAATTATGATTAAATGATACCCGGCCCGCGATCTGACCCGACACATAGCGTGCGCTTTTGGTTAATAATATGCAGTGTAGCCTATTATTCAGCCTATGTAAAACCTTTACATAAACAGGAACAGAATGCCCTCGAATCACGTCAGCCTACCCATGACATCGCTTATCAAAAAGGCTAGCCTACTGCACGAAAACAAGCGTTGAACTTTTACAACACATGTTGTAGGCTAAGTTAAGATGGGTAGGCTACACATATGGACGTTTAAAAGCTTTTCAAGCTTTTCAAGAGTTTTTTTTTAAATGCTGTCTACTTAACACACCAGTTTAACGCAGTTTGGGAGGGACAGAAATACTTTTAGCCTATAAAAAGCTGGCTCATGTGACTTGAACATGGCTACCTTATGCATGCATTATCACTACACTACATGGAGATCTCACGTTAACAAGGGAGACAACATAACATAGACTATTATATGTGCGAATGGGTTAGCACAAACTTAGCTGTTGGTGAACGGAGATGCAGATCACTAATTCATGTCTTTGCGCCACAGCCCATGTTCTGCGTTCACTCCAATGAGACAAGTGAAATACATGTTTTTAAAGCCGTTTCATTTCCAGGCTATTTGCTACGATATTTACCTGCTATGCCTTCTGTTTTCATGGACAGTTACAGGAATCCACGTCATTCGTTTATCGTTGCTTCAATCCTACACACGTTATCTCCAGAGTTTGTATGATAAGTTTGTCAGTCAGTTTCAGCCTCTCCTCTAGCTCCTCTACACCCGTTGGAATTTATTACGTTTTGTTACATTTTGTTACACTTTAGAATTGGAGAAGACAAAGGGGGCCTCTGGATGGATGTAAGAGCAGTACGATGTGCTCAATTATTTAGGCTAGCTCCAGAGTATAATGACGCCGCGAATATGGACACGCCGTTTATTATTATTGATTATCATTATTATTATTAGGAGGCCCCTCATTGATCGAGGCCCCGGTAAGCCCCTGCATTAATGCGCCAGTGCACATACCTAAGGACAACATCCCGAAGTTAATGACATAATTATCTCTCCTCTCTCTCTCACACACACACACACGCTGTGCACAAGCAGACCTTAAAGGAATTTTTCAGCCGCTCCGTGTCCAGCTTGTCCCACGCTTGAAGTACCCAGTCAACCAACAAGCTGCGAGATGGGGCCCTCATATTTCCTCCAGCGGTGTACTCCTTGTCCTTATCCCCTGACATCCAGTTGTCATAAGACTCGTGCAGGCTGGCTACAGGGGCCTGTATGTACTTTGTACAGCCACCGGGTATCACAACCGTGGTTATGTTGTAGCCCCTTTTGAGCTCAGCTTTTCAGGCTGGGAGACGAGGGGCGAAGTTGAGCTTTCCCACCACTCTCTGAAGCCAGTCTGCAGTCAGCTCCTCGTTCATCCATCCATTTTTGGATGTGGCCACCACCACCCCACTGATATTTTGCATCGATTTCACCTCCTTGATCCCCCCTTTGAAGACAACGTAAGGTTTCAATTTGGTCCCATATGCTTTTGCAGCCAACACCACAGTCAAGTGTCTCTTCTCACGGCCTGTGGTTTTTAGTGGAACACTGCGCGCACCTCTCGCATCCACCGTAGTAGAGCCCACCATATCAAACCACACGGCTGTTTCGTCCTTGGCTATAATGCTAATCATTTTACGGGAGACTCTGTGATGCTTTGCCCGCATACTGTGGATTAGGGCGGGGCGATATAAACGGTATAAGCGGTATGCGATAACAATTTGGCCAACGATAGAGATTTTTGTTATACCGGCATATTGCAATAGGTCATTATGTCATCAAATTGCAACACGCTTGGCCTGCCGGGACCGGCAGCAACCACGAGGAGGCCACAGGTGTGGAAAAATGGCAGCGAGCGGTGAAGGTATTGTAACGATTTGATAGCGACACAGACAGTAGCTGAGAACGAGAGCAGAGACACAGACCCAGAACACAATACACACGGAGCAGGTCAAGTACACACACACGCTACACATACAGGGGTGGACGCAGCCCCCCACACAAAAAGGATCACACACGAGGGAGAACTAAAAGGGAAACATGTCACGATAAAGACGCTAACTTTAGACTAATAACTTAGGAGAAAAACAGACATAAACCCCCAAACAGGGTAGGAATTTCACGGCGGCCACGTCGTTGCCTCTTGCGTTGGCCTGAGGCCCCTTTGAAAATCAGAGGTTTACAGGCCACGGTGGCCTTGGTGCCCCCTTCTTTCAATATTCTGCTTTGCGTCCTTATAATAGCGATTTTTATTTAGCCTGTGTGGCCTGTCAAAATAATCTAAGCATTCACAGCGCAAATTAATTGAGTATTTTACGCAGTGGAGAAAGTGACAGCGCAAGAAAGAAAGTGCGTCCAAATTCCATTCATCTCAGTTGAACTACTCGCGAAGTAGCCTATTCATCACACAGACATCACAAGTATCACATGAAAGAGCTTTTTCTCAGCTTTTAAACGATGTTACCCGATAATTGCTTAGTTGAACGGTTCGCGAGAAAAGTAAATAATATAATTCAATTTAATCATACATTCTACTGAAGGTTTTGCGTCCCATGATCTCCCAACCCATTCATCTCGGATACTTCACGAACCCTTCTTTTAACACACGACAAACCTTATATCAAAATAAACAGCAGACCTTACCGAACACAAAGGTGTAAAGCAGTCCCCTGTACAGTTAGCCGTTCTAGAGTAATCCAGTTTTGAATTTGCAGTAAATTTCGACATGCATGGATGTCTCCAAATTTGGGCTTTAAGTTTTACAATGTGTTTAAATTGTTCCACATGATTTCATAACCGGCCAAATACAAAATAAATTTTACAAATATCGCCTAGATATTGGTAAATCAGAGGACAGCTGACTGAGTTTGTGAAAGTAGCCTTAGCCTAATGATCACAAAATGCTAAGCATGCATCTAGGCTATTTGAGTTTCTTAAAGCTGAGCTGTGGTTAAATTGTTCAATACATGATTTTATAACAGGCCAAATATAAAATAAATGTTATAGCCTAGATATCTGTAAATATTAGATGATCAGATGATTTACAGTTCTATGTAATATGTCATGTTTCATGTTTTTGTAATGTTTCATACAGTGATGTCTACTGCAGTGAATAGGCTAAATAAAACTTTGATCATTTTTATTGATCAAATTTTTAAATAAGTAACAATCTTGACTATTTTATGCAAGAACCTGCTAGACCTATATTGAAATTCACACACCAAATTATACCGCAATATATACCGTTTACCGTATGTGTCCCAAATTATACCGCAATATGAATTTTAGGCCATTTCGCCCACCCCTACTGTGGATCCACTCACACACGCTCACCTCCAGCTCTTCACTGACCTTCTTCCTCCCTCCACCTCGCATTCTGGCCCTTTAGCAGTCTTCCTCTGACAGACGTTGCAGTTCACTTTTATTTTTTCGCCATTCTCGCACCCTCTTCGGATCAACTGAGAAATATCAACTGTCAGATTGAATGTCAAATCATATTTCTTCCTCTTTGTCACCATGGTGGTATTGAGAGAAATGTGAAGAAAAACGGAAGACTAAACAAAGAAAGTTTGTGAACAGGGTCGGACTGGGAACAAAATTCGGCCCTGGCAATTTTCTCCTGGACCGGCCCACCACTGGACCGACGACCGCCCCCCCCCCCCAAAAAAAAAAAAATCCCCCCCTGATTCCCCCCATAAATGACAAACACACTATGCTGTAGCAACACTTCATAAACGGAACCCAAACATTTAGATTTGGACCTAGCCTAATCTTAACATTTCTGTCTCTTTTAAAAATTCTGGTTGCTAATCACACCTTTTTAAAGTGATTTGAGAGGGATTTGGGAAAGACAGGCTCATCTTCTGTCTGTCTCACGTCATGTTACCCCATGCATTAAACCACATGTCACTGCTTGACTAAATGAAAAATATAGGCTACTGAACATGGATATCGTCATACAATAGTTGACAGAAATTACGTTTTGTGCAAACATGTTGTTGAAACACAACCACAGCCTTTATTTGGTGCAAATCTCCTTTAGCCTATTTTGGTTATAGTCCGCGATTCACATTAACTGTAGGCTATCACCACAAGTGTAGGCCTATACTAAACGTTTTTGCCCAAGTTTGTGTGCCGTCATCACATTTTGCAAAATTAGGCTACTTTCGTTACTAACCTACCAGTTGATACTTTTTATCTGCATCGACTCGCAATTGATTGTGCATCTAATGTAACACTCGGTGGAGAGACTTCCACTTTCCAAGTTTCACTTTCACTGTCGTTGTGAGCTATGGTTATACTATATGGGAAATACTTTGAAGTTCCTTTTGATTAGGATCAGCTCCAAAAATGAATGGGTTTTCTTTAACCTGTGCTACACTTTACCACCAAGTTGTGCGAAAATTGTAGGCTAGCCTACCGTAGTTTTTTTTATGTTGACAGAACCGCAGTAGCACATGGTGCAGTAAATGGAAGCTCTTGGTAGCGCGTGCAACTAACGTCTATAAAAACAATATATTTATGGAATAAAACTAGACCTCTCATTGCTGTTTACGGTTAAAATGCGATGACGTGAACACCAGCCAGCAGAGAGCACTTATACAGCCTAGGCTACCATGCAGTCGTAGGCTATATTTCCCCACAAACGTAGCGGCTGCTTGGACAAATCCACTTCAGGGGTGGGGCAGGGGGGCGCGATCGTAACACACACTGAACCTGTTATGAAGAGGCCAAAATGATTGACCTGTCACCCCCCAAGCCAAATGGATGCAACTGCATTTGCCTAGGCCTACATGACGGGCCGCAAATAGGCTAAATGACTTCCCAAAAATGACTAAAAATCCCGGAGGTCACCGGCCCACATGTGGACCGGCCCACCGGGCATTTGCCCGGTTGTACAGATTACCAGTCCGAGCCTGTTTGTGAACCTCTTTGTTGTGTTGCCAGCATTCAAGTAGCCTAATCTATCCTATGACGTGATAAAATATTTTGTCTAATGCGCAAATTTGAAACAAAATGGGATTAATTAAACAATGCAGGATAGCGAGAAAAGTTTAAACCATTTGGAACTCTGGCTTTCACTTACACAGTCATTTAATCAGAACGTTAGTATGGCAGTCTGCACCATACTGGCTTAAACAGACGATCTGACGGGTTTTAGAAGATTAAATACAACCCGAAACTAAAAAACAGACCAGGCCTCTATTTGAGACCGGCCTTTAACCAAAATCTGTAGCAACACCAGGCGTTTAAAAGAGACCTGTGTCTATTTGTGACTCGGCTATTATTTGAAGTTTTACGGTATGTCAGCTAGGCAAAAAAAAGTAGTACAGTAACCATTGTCAATGAAGGACTTGGCTAAGACTGAGAGGTGGACATGAGAGATATTTCAATGGTCCTCTGCTATAGTGACAAAACATCTAAACATTTTGACTTGCACTGCTTATACAATGCCAAAGAGACGATGCATTTTGGGGGCACTGACTATTTATATGAGAAAGAAATTTAGTTTTGAAAACATGAGTGAACTGTTTTGGGAGAGATATGAGCTTTTGCAGGTGAACCATGGTGTTGTGCTGAACCATCCAGGTTATTTAGGTTAAGTATAGTTGAGTATCCGGTCTGTTTCAAAAAATGAGCCAAAGCAATTGAGAAGGATCTTTGCAATTTCGTGGCACTGACTCTTTATATGATAAAGGAATTTAGTTTTGAAGCATGAGTGAACAGTTTTGGGAGAGATATGAGCTTTTGCAAGAGCTAACGACATCGAATCAAATTTGAAAGTGCTGGCTAAAGCTAATCGTAAATACTCGAAAATAGTCATCCACACCGGCACTAATGATGTCCGATTGCGTCAATCGGAGATCACCATACAAAACTTTATCTCCGTGTGCAGGTTCGCGCAAAAGATGTCTGACTCTGTAACTTTCTCTGGACCCATACCCATTAAAAGAGGTGATCAAAAGCTCAGCAGAATTTCGGACCTCAACCGATGGCTGTCAAAGTGGTGTGCCAATAACAATGTGGGCTAGATAACTTTAGCTCCTTCTGGGGGAAACCTGGACTATTGAAAAGAGACGGTATCCATCCCACATGGGAGGGCACTGCCCTCCTTTCAAGGAACATAGACCGTCACTTAACCGAGGCTAGTTCCTGACGAACCAGAGATCCAGGAAGCAGAGATAATGTCTTACACATATCTCTGCCGTCCTAACAGTCACCCAGGTATACAGGGCATACAAGGCCAAATAGAGAGGGTGTCTGTACCAAGACTGTCAACTCTTACTCGACCCAATAGGGGAATTATTCGTAGCAATCTTATTACGATAAAAACTTCTTCGGTTAAGCAAATTCCTCCAAAAACGCAACTTACATTTGCTTTACTTAATATTCGATCACTGTCAAATAAAACTGCCTTGGTTAATGAAATTATTACTGACAATCATATAGATGTTATGTGCCTTACTGAAACCTGGCTTAAACCAGATGAATACCTTCCATTAAATGAGTCTACACCTCCCTCCCATTTGAATTATCATGTACCACGCCACACTACAATCTATCAATCTAGTCTTCTCACATCTCCCAAGCTCACACACAAGTTTAAATCTTCTGAAGTTCTAGTACTCAATTTTTTACCGCCAGACTGGAAAACTAATCAGCCTGTAACTGTGGTCACATTGTACAGACCCCCTGGCCCCTACACTGAATTCTTAGAGGAATTTTCTGATTTCCTTTACACTTTAAAGGGACACCAGGCAAGCCTGATGCTTTTTCTCTACGAAACTCCCCCTCGCTCGGTCTGAAGCTCTTTTCCTTTTCTTTGCATCTTCCGTCAAGGGTTTTCGCTGCTTCTTCGCCGGCTCTGCCATTATACACACGTTTGCAACAATAGCTAGCGGTTTGTTAGCCTCCCTCTGTGCTGTGGATGCAGGATGGAAACTGAAACTGCTTCGGTCGCCGGGTACGATACACTGAACTTGCAAGCGGGATATTCTTCCTACAGGCAGTAGGGGTGGGCGAGAGAGTCTTCATTCGCCCTGTAATGAGTCATTTAACCATATACCGACTTACGAAGATGAGTAATTAACACAAAAACGTTGCCTGGTGTCCCTTTAACTATCCAAACAGAAAAAAATACTTATATTGGGTGATTTTAATATTCATATGGATAATGTGAACGATTGTCTCACAATTGCATTTCAATCCCTAATTGACCATGTCGGGTTCTGCCAAAATGTTAATTCACCCACGCACTGAGATAACCATACTATTGATCTAGTCTTGTCATACGGCATAAGTATAGAGCAGTTAACAATCTTGCCACAACACCCGACCTTAACTGACCACCATCTAATTACTTTTACAATGACATTACAACATGCAGTACCTAATTTAGCTGAATACTACAGCCGCGGCTTATCTGAAAAAACGAATGCAGACTTTCTAGAAAAATTTTCGCTTACGCTTGCCCCATTCCGGACTCATGTGGTAGGCCTATCAGAAGGCCCTTTCCTTAATCCAGCCGAGGTCGACTTGTTAACTGATAATGTGATGAACTCATTACGCTCAACCCTTGACTCAGTAGCACCACTCAAAAAGAGAATAAGAAAACAAGTAAGGCGTGCTCCATGGTATACCACACAGACAAAAACACTCAAACAAACAGCACGTAAACTTGAACAAAAATGGCGTACCACTAAATTGGAAGTTTTTCGCCAAGCATGGAAAGATAGCCTTATCACCTACAAAAAAGCACTCAACGAAGCTAAGTCAACCTACTATTCCTCGCTGATCGAAGAAAACAAAAACAATACAAAATTTCTCTTTACCACAATCTCCCGCCTGACGAAGAGCCACACCGAAGTAACTTAATCTATCCCTATTTGCCTAAACAGTAATGACTTTATTGACAAAATTTAAACAATTAGAGATAAGATTAATAACCAATCAGTCTCACCAAATATTCATACTCCATTTCTGAACGGTAGCGAAAATATAATTGAATCACAGATGAGACGAACAACGTTGAATTCATTTACACCTATCGACATATTAGACCTCACTTCCACAATCTCTTCATCAAAATCTACAACTAGTCTACTAGATCCTATTCCTACCCATTTTCTGGAGACTGCTCTCCCTTTCTTGGATAATGCTTTGCTCCAGATTATAAATAACTCACTGCTATCAGGCCATGTACCACAGTCGTATAAGTTATCTGTTATTAAGCCATCCCTCAAAAAGCCTACCCTTGACCCCAACAACCTGGCCAACTATAGGCCTATATCTAATCTCCCTTTTTTGTCAAAACTACTAGAATAAATAGTGTCGAAACAAATTGGTACCTTCTTGCATATGAATAAAATCCAAGAATTATATCAGTCTGGTTTCAGAGCTCACCACAGTACTGAATCAGCCTTAGTTAAAGTTTTTAATGACCTCCTCATCGCTGCCGATAATGGACATATTGGTCCTCCTGGACCTCAGTGCTGCCTTTGACACCATAGACCACAACATCCTACTCCACAGGCTTGAACATTCGATAGGCATTAAAGACTCAGCACTCGCTTGGTTTAGATCAGGGGTGGGCAAACTTTTTGGCTCAAGGGCCACATTGGGTTTTGAAAATTGTCCGGCGGGCCGCACAGCCCCCCCCCCCCCCGCGACACACGCATAAAAAAATACATTTTTTATAGCCTATAATTTAGTATGAAAAGTATTTGCTTTAAAATATGAATTGCTTAAAAATACTGCTAATTTTATGCTGTTTAACAAATGTATAAATTGTGCACTGTCGCTTTAAGACAGTCGCTTTAATTCACGTTTATTTCTCAATTATCTTCTGCCTGCTCCGCTATGGCTAGTGCTGTACCTACGGCTGGGCCCTCACAGTTTTTAAATGGTCAGTAGTGGGAACTACTGTTGCCTTCATGATTTCCTTTTAAAACTTTCTTATAAGGAGATATCAATTATCAACAATCACAAGCCAGCTGGAACCTGCGGCTCTCTCTCCCTCTCGTGAGTGCAGACGCGTTCCCAATTAAATGGATTGCATAATGTTCACGTTAGATCTGCTGCAAAGGAGATAACTAAGAGTTAACTTAGTTCAACATGATGTTATCTCTATTTAACATGATGTTTTGACATTGACATTGTACACGTTATCTAAGGAGAGTGAAAAGCAGTTTGCAGTAAAGCTAACCAACGTCGTCTCTATCGCAGGAAAAAAATAGCGAGCAGCCTGATAACTAAATGAAATGCTCGGCGGGCCGGATGAAAGTGCTTGGCGGGCCGGATCCGGCCCGCGGGCCGCAGTTTGCCCACCCCTGGTTTAGATCATACCTTTCTAACCGCAGACAATTTGTACGGGTTCACAATAAACCGTCTACCCAGACTATGGTAAAATATGGGGTGCCTCAAGGCTCAGTACTAGGGCCCCTGTTATTTTCTCTCTATATGCTTCCTCTAGGCTCAGAAATTAGGAAACATGGCATTAAATTTAATTCTTATGCAGACGATACACAACTATACCTTTCCATAAAACCTGACGAATTAACTCCGTTAGCCAAACTTGACACATGTACAGTGAGCAGTGCTTCGACTTGGCCAGCTTCACTCGCGGTCCGCGCGTGGAATCACGCGGTATCACGCGACTTTAATTTGTATTTTCCCAGTGAGACGCTGCAACAACCCAAACAACCGGTAGATGGCTCAAGTGAGCAGGGTGTCTCGTAAAAAGAAATGGAGCCTGGAAAACCCTACACAGACTTCACTACAGACTTTAGCAGACTGGTTTAGAAATAATTTAATAGCCAGAAATATGCCTGCCCTGCCCTAATAAAGAAATATTTGGTTAACTGTGAGTGAATCCCGTTTGCAGCCGTAGAAGAAACGCAGGACAAATTAAACATTCTGGTTTTCTCCGAGTGCAACGATGATAGACAGACATCATTTGGACAAAATATAGAGCATATTAACCTCCGTTGCTCAGCCAAATGCCTTCCTGGTGTTACGTCCTGTTACCACGGAGTTACAGGCGATAAACAATTTTTTAAGGTCACAAGTTTACTTCATTAGCGGTTTATTTTTTTGATTATTAAAGAGTGTTTTTCATTTAAAGGTTTGACTTCGTGCTTATTCAGTAGAGCATTTAGTGCTCTTCCCATTCCCAGACGTTCACATTGCATGTTTGTTTGTAATGGATGCAACCGCGAGATAGGCTACGCGTTTGACGGCAATGAGTTGTGAACGGACATGAACCAAGACATATAGCCCAGCAGCAATCTAGGGACTGTTCGTTATTTATTGAAGGGGCCACCGGAGGAATTTTGAGTGCTTCAGTCAAAAGTTGCATGACCCTCCCTTGCCTGCTAGAAATTGTTCAATGACCCTCCGACAGAATTGTTAAAAAATACATGACCCTCCCCTTGCCAATTGTCGCATGTCTTCCGCCCGCGCTGCTTTGCGCCACAGCCACACACTGTGATAACGTTCTTAAATCAATCTTTCGTGAGCTTGCATGCTACCAGTCCTTCCTTTTCAAATGTGTTGCGCCTGTTTGCACAATTTCACAAATAATCATATGTGATTAATAATATGACAAATAATCCCTGTGCATGGGGACCGAAACAATGCATGCCAACCTTTTCCGTGTTTATCACGTATTTTAACTTTCCCCCGCTGTCTTGCCGTAGAATAGGCTATACCAGATTTTAATACTCTCATAACAACCCTGCCATCGGGCCTGTCTCTGTGTTGCCCTGTTGCTACCCCTTGCCCTTCCAACGAAACAGATGTCTTCAAATCATCGTTTTCCTTGCTTGAATGTCATAAACATACAACTTTATGCAGCAGAATTACGCATAGGCTACTTGGAACATAACACATTTGACAAAGGACATATGTATCGTAACACCCCCAATTATCACCACTTTTGTTCAGAAATTCTAAAACAACGATGTTTTTTAACACTTCAAAATAACATTTGCTAAATTAACCTTACATTTTTCAGTAGCCATAGGTGTGTAGATTTGAACAAAATCTGGTTTGGTTCTTAACGGCACATGGACGGTTAGACCGAGGTAATGGATATAAGTGACACGTACACGCAAGACGGTGGAAATACGGGACCGACGGTAATAGGGGGAGTTCCGATATGTTGATAGTGACAAAATATTAACTTTCAGTGTTTTACGATGTCTTTGTCATGGGGAAGTGTTTTTCCCCATGCATTTATTCTAGGCTACTGTCAGTGACTGACGCGAGAGAAGCAGTGTCTGTGTTGTGTTGCATTGCGTTGCGTTAATTTATTTTCATTGGGCATACCGTGCCGTGCCGTCCACAGCTCTTCAGTTCTGACAAAGCCAAAATTACTCCTTTTGAAACAATGAGTGCAGGAAGCGCGTTTGTATGGTTATATTGCTTGACAGGGGGGATCCCAAGCAGCTTTCAGCCATAAGGCTACTTTGAGAACATTTCAATTCACCCGACACTAATATTCAAAATGTTGAAAACTATTTCGGCATAGCCTATAAAGCAGTTTAATTAAATGGAATGTTAGTTGTAAACAAACAAGCTACTTGGTGAGGCTTGGCCTCACAGATGCGCTCGTGCCTTAGATCAGGGGTCCCCAACCTTTTACGTACCATGGACCGGTTTGATTCCCATTTTTTTTTCACGGACCGTGGGGGGGGGTTCGGGGGTTCCATGTTCCATATGCAGTGTGCATGCATTACTTGAAAAGAACTAGCTCCAGTTATGTATGAACAGTGAAGGTAACGAACTCTTAAAAACGTGAAAAACGTGAACTTGAAGAAGTGAAAATGGAACAATATGAACTATGAAAATTGAACAACTTAGCTACATCTATCAAGTGTGAACATGCTTAACAAAATATGGGAACAAAACATGGGAACTAAATGTGCATTACGAATATAATCAGTGGGAGCCCTGTGCTTGTTTCCCTGCAAGACAGTGACACCCTCAGTGTGTTTGAAATGTCCAGTCGATTGCGCAATTTGGTTTTAGTTGCAGTCATTGCAGAAAACCCGGCCTCGCATAGATACGTGGTGGGAAATGGTAGCAACGTTTTCAGCGCTTTTACGGCTATCTCGGGATATTCTGCTTTGGTTTTGATCCAAAAACCCGGCAGAGAGGTTTCCTCATACACACTCTTAAGACCACCGTCATTTGCAATTTCGATCAACTGCTCTTCCTCCTGCGCTGACATGTTAGGACTATTCGGGATATTGACAAATGGGTTGCGGACCCACTCATTGGTTTGCCGTGGATCTATGGAGGATGGGAAGTAGCCTAACGCTCAAACTCATTTGAAAGCGCAACAAGGTGATCGCGCACCAGCTGCAAGAGAAAGGGCCCTGCCTCAGTCTCTCCCAAAACCCCCACTACTGTTTGGAACATATCAAATACACCCCGTCCCCATTCGCCCCCACAAATCAAGCTTGGCTTTAAATGCAGCGACTTTATTTGCCAGTTTAAAGACAGTCGTCATTCTCCCCTGGAGTGACAGGTTGAGGTCATTAAGCAACCCGAATATGCCACATAGGTAAGCGAGTTTTGACACCCAGTCCTCATCACTAAAATGTGCAGCTAACGGTGACTTTTTTTCTGTAAGAAATCTCTGCAGCGGCTCTCGCAACTTAAACACCCTGGCCAGTTTCTGCTAAAGATGCTTGTTTTTTTGTTGCTCATTCTAGCAGTTTAGCTAACTTCGTGTGACACTACCGTTCGCCAAGAACTGATCAAGTGAAGTGAGCTGACCTGAGGCTGCGCAGCGCTGAAGGCAATATGTAAAGTGTTGAAGGCGGGACAGACGTAAGAAAATAGACCTTGCAAAATGCAAACATGCGTGCAATCAAACAACTGCATATAGGCCTATGCCATGTAAAAACGTGACATTATTGCGAATTAAAGTTTAGTTTGCATGCATTTTTTTAAAACTCATGTCGTAGGCTACAGCCCGGTTAGGAATGTACAGGCCGCGGCCCGGTGGTTGGGGACCGCTGCCTTAGATGGCGGGAAAAATCTTCAGCCTATTAACTTAACTGACCACCCGATTCACGTTGGCTGGGGGGGAAGGGGGGCCCATCAGACATTTGTGACCAGTTAATCCGGCCCTGCCCCCCAACAAATCACACCTTTCCACCTCTGACAGCTTAAAAGAACTCACAGACCTATTCACAAACCTGCGGCATTTTGCCGTGTTTTGAAATCCTATGCAGCTTTCAATAGTGAGGAAGCAATTTTGCATTGTAGGCATAACTAACATGCAATAACGCCACCAACAACAACCAAAACTAGGCTAATCATTGTCAAAATGTAAATTAAATGTAACATTATTGTGCATCAAATTAAAATGTTCTCTTTTGCAAACGTATAGGCATAGTAACAGAATAATTTAATAATGTTACAAAGATACTACATCAATCCGTATGTTTCATTAGGCTAGGCTATTTGTTTTGCCTTATTCTTGATTCATTTAGGCTAGGCCTTTTTATTCAGGGGCCGTATTCACAAAGGCTAAAAGTAGCTCCTAACTGGCGAATTTAGGAGCCACTCCTAAAAATAATGGGCGTGTCACTCCTAACTTTAGGACTCCTAATTTTTTTCACAAAAAGTAATTCACGAAGCATTTTAGACCTAAAAGTAGCACTTAAAAGTCTGGGACAGCTTAAAAGAATTCGAGAGGACTCCTAACTCACTAAGACCTATTCATAAACAGCTTTTTGTGGCATTTTACGCTGCGATGTTTTGAAATGCGCTATGCGGCAACAGGAGCTTCCAATCGCGAGGGAACAATTTTGCATTCATAAAAGGAATGCAATAACGCCACCAACAACAACCAAAACTACTCATTGTTAACATGTAAATTAAATGTAACATTTCATTGTGAATCAAAATAAAATGTTCTCTTTGCAAACGTAGCCTAGGCATATGGTGACAGATTAATTTAATAATGTTGCAAAGGTACTGCATCAATCCATTAGCCTATGTTTCATTAGGCTACTAGGCTATTTGTTTTGCCTTACTCTTTATTCATTTAGGCTAGGCCTTTTTATTCAGTTATTAATCATCTTCCGTCCTTCTCACTACTTGTGTAGCGCACGCATTCTCCGACCTGTCACCTGTCACTCATCATCGGAAGGGAGGTGTTTGGAATCATTCCCGCGTTACAATCGTCAGCCAATCAAGGTGGTCACTTCAGTCAAGCTCGTGCAGTAATGACGTCATCTATAGCAACGAAGACTCACTCCTAGTTTAGGAGTTGTCTGAAAGGCTTTGTGAATAACTTTTAAGAGAAAACTCCAAGCTAAAATCTTTTAGTGCGATTTAGGAGTAGCCTACTCCTAGATAAAAGCCTTTGTGAATAGCCTACGGCCCCAGTTATTCATCATCTTCCGTCCTTGTGTAGCGCACGCATTCTGAGACCAGTCCTGTCACCTGTCACTCATTATCGTAAGGGAGGTGTTTGGAATCATGCCGGCGTTACAATCATCAGCCAATCAAGGTGGTCACGCTTGCCCATTTACACAAATTAATGGTCGAATATTACTGATGATCATTGTTATTTAAGAACATGCAGTGTGCGTAGGGCACCAAAAACATCTTGCTCGTAAAAAAGCATCATACCGCACATTGTGGCGGTCTGTTATTTAGGCTACTGTAGGCTGCGCAAACCACAGGGCAAGCCTGCATTCGAGGCCTTCTGTTGAAGAATTTTATATAAAGCCTGCGCTAACAGTAATCCTCCTGCCCCTGATAGGAATACCACAGCTGTGGATATGTGTGGAATGTTCAAGTAATAACACAATCCAATGTGTGTCTCAATTGTCCCCCGCTGACCACCTCACACATTTCTCTAGATTTTGCAACGAATTTACATGACACAATGCCATAAAATATGCCAGTTTTAGGACACAGAATAATGTTTGTAATGATACCAGTTAGGCCTACGTTTAACAGTAACAAGTGTAATGAGCTATTCATTGTCGAAGGTGCATGGTCAAGTGAAATTCTTACTTTGGAAAACAAACATTTTCCGATATCATCGCCGATCATCAGAATATTGCTCTGGACTGCAGGTAACTTGTTAAGCCAGTGGTTCTCAAACTTTTATTTAATTCCCCACTTTGATCAAGGGGCATGACTGATGATAGTGGAGATAACGTGTTATCCCGAGGCCTTTGCCAGTCAGCATCTCCGACGGTAGTCTACCCTATTAAAAATATAAGTTTTCGATGTCCCAAACGGAGAGACATAGGCTACTTTATTGTTTTTTAACGATCTCTATGCTACTCACAAAAATGTAGGCATGGGGACATGATGAAGTAGGCTATCCAACTGTCGTGTGTTAAATTATTGTGATTACGAGCCAGTGGTTTTCAAACATGCGTGACTCGGACATCTAACTAAATGCAACAGGCTCATATCGTCCTCGCATTCGCAAAATGAGGACCAGTGTTTTGTCAAATTGCAAATAGCTATTCGTTTTAACGAATTTTTATGATAGTATGCTTTTTGTATAGGCTACTATCTTAATCTTGGAATATCGGGAGGGAAGTGGCGCGTCTGCAGTCAGCCAAATATGAATGTAATTCTGCGGCATAAAGCAGATGTATGTGTTTATTGTACAGAAAGAAAAAAAAGACATGTCAAGCAGTCAATTGACTACATTGCAGTCAAGAAGTAGGGCAAATTAAGACACTGTTTTGATTTGTGTAGTTGCATTGCCCCCAACACTGACAATAACATAGCAGATTTCGATTTTCGCTACCACCGTGTAGTCAAGCCTTAAGCCATACCCAAGTAGCCTTAATCGAGGTAATGTTTAATTATGCATGATTTATTTTGTTATTGAATTCGTGGGCTGGGATTCCTCTCCGTAACAATTATGTTTGGTAGCCTCCTGCTTTTTCAGAGGGGGCGGCAGTCAGGCTACTGACAGAGCGATGTACAGTGGCAGAGCGACGCACAGTGGCTGAAAGTGGTACTAAAGCTTCACGCAGCTTCACGCCTCGTAATGCGCGACTGAAGTGGCCATTTGAAAGCGATGCCCACTGTATAAGAGACATAAAGACATGTATGACAAATAATTTCCTGCTTTTGAACTCCGATAAAACAGAAGTCATGGTTTTAGGTCCTAAAAAGATGAGGGATATCCTATCCTCATCACAGTCTACATTTACTGATCTTCGACTATCCTCATCCACAAGTGTTAAAAATCTAGGAGTTACAATTGACCAAGACCTATCACTAAGTAATCACATAAAACAGATTACCAAAACTTAATTTTATCATTTAAGGAACATTTCAAAGATAAGGAAGTCTTTATCCTTACCAGACGCTGAGAAATTAATCCATGCTTTTGTCACCTCAAGGATTGATTATTGCAATGCTCTATACCAGGGGTATTCAATTAATCTTCAGCGAGGTCCAGTTACGGAAAATTTCCTCAACAAAGGTCCGAAACATCATAATGTTTAACGTGCGTGTTTAGGCTATGTATATGTATGTATGTATAATATTAGGATGGATGGAGCCTAGTTGTAGATAGATAGATACTTTATTGATCCCCAAGGGGAAATTCAAGAAATAGAAGATTGTAGGCCTAGGCCTAATGTTTAATGTGAAATAAAATAAGTAGCCTAAAAGGCAACATTCGAAATGAGGAGAAATAAGGCAAGATAAGAATAGCCTAATTGGGGAGAAAAACTGAGTAGCCTTGGCTATTTTTAAGATCTTAATGTGAACTTAAAATAAAATTTGAGCTGAGACAAGGATGGATATTCCACAGCTGGTTCCTTGAACCCATTAATCAGCAAGTTTAATTTATTTATTTTTTTGTTTTTTTAGGTTGACCCGAAATCCTGGAAACCCAGGAATATCACGTTGTTGGGCAGTGAATGCATGTAGGCTTAACTAGATTGTGGTGGATCAATCATATTGCCTTCTTAAATCGTAAAATATTCTGTGGTCTCAGTTCACTGTTGAATGGGCCTAGCCTACCCCATGCTTGCTCAAAATATATGCTTTGTCTAGTAGAGGTGCTTCAAATTGGCGCTTAAAATCGCCTGTCTCAGAATATATATAGAAGAGGTCCAGGCCAATTCCGCGCAAAACTGTCACACCATATTTAGTTGGCGTTAACGTGACAGTTTTGCGTGGTATTGCCCCTGTATCGTTATATAAAGCTGTTCTCGCTGTCTAGCTTTCTCCTCTTTGAATCGATGATTTGAAAATAACTTACTTATCGTTAACTTAGATATCCATCTGATTGTTTCTCGTCCCGTCTCCTCTCGCTCGTTTCAGGCTATCAGTCTCTTCTCCATAGTAGGCTACTTTACTCACTGACTTGACTTTATCAGAATTCACAGATTTCACTGGCTGAGTAGCAGCAAGCGAAATGATGGTTCCTGAAGCTCCTGAAGTAAATGCTGTTATCCTAAACAACGAAACATTTAGCGCAGCTTTGAAATCTTACGTGAAAATCTAAATTAGGCTATTATGGTCTGGGTCCAGATAGGATCAGGACCAGATGGTGCGGTGTGGAACTTCACCCACCTCAGGGATTTTTGGAATGGACCACCCTGCTGAGTCCTCGTGTGACTGGCACCCCAGTCGCGCGTGCGATGGTGGTCACTGACCATACCTGCGCTGGTGTTGACTACCCCTCACCATGCCTTAGTTATGCTGCTATAGCATAGTGCTGTCATGGACTTTTCATGTGTCACGCCGTACAACCCCCCCCCTCTCCTCTCTCCCCTTCTCTCTCTCTCAACTCTCCCTCCCTTGCCTATTCTCACTATGGTATACTGTAACAATATATAGTACCACTGATTACTTATTGACATTAACCATTTTGATTTTCAGTAATACTAACCCACTCTACATCTCTCTTTCTTTCCCCTTACTGTACCTCACTTGTGAGGTATATCATCACCAGTCATCAACCATCCATGTGTTGGCCCTCCTCTCACCCATCTCACCTGAAGTCCCATCCTCGACTGCCCTATTACTGTCCCCCTATCTGGATTCCTGGCCCGTACAGCCTAGCGACCCATCACCTGCCTATGACAACTCTGCCCGGATTCCTGGCCCGTCTGCCGACCCACCACATGCCCCTTGACAACTCCCCCTGGACAAATCCAACGCTGGACTATTTGAACTTTCTGTCACTAAATCAGGATTAATGAATTATCAAACCGGATACGTAATCACCCCACCTCTTGTAACTTTCAGCTCAAGTGCTTTTAACACCATGTCTTATTTTATACACCTGACTATCATATGCATTTGTCATGTATACAGACCTTACTGTCCTGTATTGACCCTAGGCAGATGGGTCAGGCCCTTGAAAGTGGACCACATAAACAATACAATATTATAAAACATTTTTAGGCTGATGATTGATCTCTTTAACAAGAAATTTTGCCTAAAATGCTCAAAATTGTCCGCTTAAAAAAAGAATACTTCAATATCAATATTATCAATTCATACTAGCAGTGACAGTTGACTGTTGATAGCTGGCAGTTATAGAATTTAGAATATCGAATAACCTGAAGCACATAGTGCTCTGTTTTTCATGGTTGGTGATATTAGTGACCTTCTAGCCTTCTACATTTGAGCAAGCACATTTTCCTAGTTCATGGTGGCACAGTCTAGTTAGGTTATATTCTGAGGTGTGTCTTTCTGTTAGTCAGGTGATGGCACACATATTCTAAAAGAAACATATTTTGGGCTATGTGTCCAGTGGCAGATATGTGTGGACTGGTGAATGACTAGTGAATCACTAGAGACATATGCCAAATTTCTTGTTTTTGTCCATGAGCGAGTATGGAGATGGTGATCACAGATCAGCCAACGATTACAACGTTACAGTGCAGTTATTTCACTACGGAACAAAGCAGTTTGGCACAGGAACTACTACAAATCCACCTGTAACAGTGAGCATCTGCAGCATGCTAAGATTTGCTACTAGAAGTCATGTGAAGCAGGCAGGACGTGGTAGACCATCTTCTTAACCTGCAGCAACACCTGCAACTGCATCAAGTCCATCTAGAGGGACTTTGTACACTTGTTCAGCAGTAGCTGCTGCCAACATAGATACGTGCTTCTTCTGTCAGAAGCAGACAAAAGAGCGTCTTCATGAGGTGTCCTCTTTCAATGCAGGCAACCAACCAAGAGATATAAGTAATATTTTGAAGTCAATGACTTTTAACAGGTAGCCAGTGTAAATATGCTAGGATGGGGGAAATATAGCTGCATTTTGTATAAGCTGTAAGCTCAGGTATTATTACAGCCAGCATAATAGCATAGCAATAGCATTGCAATAGTCTATCCTTGAGGTGACAAAAGCATGGATTAATTTCTCAGCATCTGGTAAGGATAAGGACTTCCTTATGTTTGAAATGTTCCTTAAATGGTAAAATGACGTTTTGGTGATCTGTTTTATGTGATTATTTAGTGCTAGATCCTGGTCAATTATAACTCCTAGGATTTTAACACTTGTGGATGAGGTCAGTGGAAGATCACTATATGTAGCCTGTGATGTGGATAGGATATCCCTCATCTTTTTAGAACCTAAAACCATGACTTCTGTTTTATCTGAGTTCAAAAGCAGGAAATTATTCATCATCCATGTCTTTATATCTCTTATACATGTGTCAAGTTTGGCTAACAGGGTTAATTCATCAGGTTTTATGGAGAGGTATAGTTGTGTATCATCTGCTAAACAACAGGGGCCCCAGTACTGAGCCTTGAGGCACTCCATATTTTACCATAATTTGGGTAGATGGTTTATTATGGACCTGTACAAATTGTTGACGGTTAGGAAGGTATGATCTAAACCAAGCCATGTGCTGAGTCTTTGATGCCTATCAAATTTTCAAGCCTAAGTAGTATGTCATGGTCTATGGTGTCAAAGGCAGCGCTGAGGTCCAGGAGGACCAGTATTGATACAAGGCTAGGTTTTTTGAGGGAGGGCTTAATAACAGATGTCTTAAACGACTGCGGTACATGCCCTGATAGCATTGAATTATTTATAATCTCGAGCAAAACATTATCCAGGAAGGGGAGAGCAGTCTTAAGAAGGTGAGTAGGAATAGGGTCTAGTAGGCTAGTTGTAGATTTTGATGAGGAAATTGTGGAGGTGAGATCTAATATGTTGTGTATAAATGAATTAAACATTGTTCGAGGTCTCATCTGTGATTCTGTTATGTTTTCGCTATCTTTCAGCAATGGAGTATGTGTATTTGGTGAAACTGATTGGTTATTGATCTTATCTCTAATTGTTTGACATACAATCATAATACTGACATACATCATACAATCATGTTGAAAATAACTGTTTTGTGAACTCTATTCAACATAGCCAGTGATTTAGGCAAAATTTATGGTGTTAATTACAGTGAAATATACAATTAAAAAAAAATAGGGTTGAAACAGGTAAAAAAAAAATGGACATAATTTTTCTCCATGTTCAATGACCTCTAAAGACAGTCCAACCACTCTCCAAAAATTAACATTTCAAACCCACAGAAACCACATACAGTAGGCTGGGCCCCATCCCAACTTTTTTTGAAACATGTTGCTAGCATCAAATTCAAAATTAACATATATTTTCCATGAAATAGTACAAATTTTCATTTTCAACATTTTATATGTTGTCTATGTCCTTTATGCTGCTAAATATGGGTTTACGAAACTTGTATATTATTACATTCTGCTTTTATTTGCATTTTACACAACGTCCCAACGTTTTCTGTTTTGGGGTTGTAAAAACAAACCCCAAGGAAAGGAGAAAGAGGGAGAGAGGATGAGACAGGGCAGAGAGCAGCGCCTAGCCAGTCCAAGACAAGAGGCAAAATAGAAAAGAGCGAAGAATCTGTGTTCCTCCCTTATATCTAAAATAGAAATTAACATATAGACGGCATTCATCTGGAAACCCCTCTAATCACCAGGGACAATCCTATCTGAGAGCAAGGGGTGTGGGTGTATCTCATCAGAAAGGGCATCAAATATCCTAGGTTATAGAAACATCATATGCATTAAGTTTACTGTTTACTACAACAGACAATGTTGTATTTCTCGCATTGAGACCTTTAATAACTAGGTGATACTATAGGCCTATTTTGCTTCCTCTGGCACTGATATCAGCTGCTTATAAAGGGGTAGGTAGACTCATTAAAATATATGGAAATGCTTGGAGAAAACATCATACTGTCCATAGACACTAATATAAATGTAAAGTGAGTAAACTTGAGTCTATTGTCCATTAGAAATGGAATGACATTTCTCAGGAATGCTACCACAGTTGAGGTCTGACTATCCATAACCTTAGCACTGGATTTTAACAAAGAAAGTTGTGCTTTTATCAGTGCAAGAGACACTTTTTGTGAAGGGTCCCAAGACTTTTGACCGTGTTAGTTTGACTGTATTCACTTCCTGCAGCATTTTGGTGATATGATGTGTTGAATTTGGGGAAACCAATTGTTGTTTCAGTTGTGCTGAGCTATTGAAATGGTCCTTGTTTTCTCAAAAAAAAAAAAAAGTGTATATTTTGCTTATAAACCAACATTTCTAAAGGGGACCTTTGTCAGTGGCTGTAGACCTCTCCATTCCTTCTATGGGTTACTTCACCAAAGACTTGGTCACCACCAGCCACCATTGATTCTTGTTAATAATTAAAATTCTTCAGAAAAACTCTTGATAAAAATGTATTTGAATGATCATTGAATAGCGTTCAACAAGTCTACCTATTTGTTTTGGTTGCCTGCAGAAAAAAATGTAAATGAGTTTACCCTATTCTCCTGAACTTTAAAAGTAGCCAGCCACTACTGGTGTCCTTGACAGCTTTGCAGTTCACATCCCAAAAAAACTGTACATTTGTAACAACAATATTAATAAAGCCACTACCTATCCGTCGGATCCCATCTCGAAAGTAAGGTCCTCGCTTTCTCACGTGTGATTCTTCATCCACTTTAAGTGATTTGAGGGGCTGTCCAAAGAAAGACACACAAATGTATTATACTCAACACAAAACTCTGATTTTAATTGATGTGCCAGACCTGTCAGGTGGATTGATTTGTCTTGCAAAGGTCAAGTTCTCATTAATACAGAAATAATTAATTTGTTAACAAAATTGGAGAGAAATAAACCTTTTCTGTACATAAAATAATCTCTTATTAAGGCCCGTCTTTTGTAAATGTTTTGATTTTTTTTATTGAACTGCTTCAATTGGTATTAGATCATTACATGGCTTTTCATAATGCTGTAGAATGCTCCTTTCACTTGAATGGGCCTTCCCAACGTTCGTTGTTCTGATAATTTTGTATAACAGACCGTTGCTATGTATCTTTCATATTATTCTGCAAGTAAGCTAGTTGGCTCAGTAGATGGTCCAAGACAGCCTTATTTGCAGATAAATGTAATTTGTTTGCATCTGCTATTTTTGGATTTTGTGAAAGTTAGCGAGAAAAGAGACACTGCATTCTAAAAAAGCTGTTGTAATCCCAAAACACGTCTTAAATGTTGTTGTGTGAGCTAACTACCTGACGTTAGCAATTTAACAAGCTAACTTAACCTCCACTGCCAGTTAACAGTGATGTCAGTCAAGTTCTATTTGTGTGAGAAACTATTTGTTTTCTCAGCGGAAGCCACGAAATCGGGCCCTGTTCGCCCTGTCGCCCTGTTATTTTCCGATAATGACCGGGGGACAACACATTATTCCTTACTTAATTACAACCTCAATATCCCAAAATTGGGAAACAACATAAAATGTAAATAAAAACAGAATGTGATGATTTATAATGTCACATAAACCACTGGAGGAACATTTCACTAATTAGATTAGTGTTTCTCAAAGTGTGGTCCGGGGAGCTATCCCAAGTGGTCCGCCAGCAGACGTGGTAAAATATAATATGAGTTGTTTGCAATATTGAACCAACTTGTGTGTAAATCCAAACAGTTCTGCAACACTGCCTATGTAAACTACACCAGTTTAAATCATATGAATCCTTAACACAAAAACTAAGGTGCAAAGATGGTAAGTGAGTAGGCCTATTGTGTAATGTTTTTTTAGCTAGGTAGTCAGTAAGGTTTTTTTATTGGGTAAGTGGTCCATGGTCTGAAAAAGTTTAAGAAACACTGAATTAGATTAATGGCCAGCATAGTTGTGTATATATATATAAAACTATCATTCCAGAAAGGGAGAGTCTCTCAGGAGTAAAGATGGGGAGGTATTCACCACTCTGTGAAACACTGTGTGGGAAAATAGTGTAATAATACAGTGTAACAATAAGGGCTGTCAAAATTAACATGTTAATCGCTGCGATTAATTTTGAAATACATAACGCGTTACAAAATGTTAACGAAATTAACACATTGTGTTTACGTGGGCGGCTGATGTCATGTAACGGAAGCCACAAAGACCTGAAGCCGCAAGCCTGAGAGTTTATTTTATTGTCTATGGAGTTAGATGAAGATGGAGAGGAACTTCAGGAACTTGTAAGCAAAAAGTTTCAGCTTTAAAATTTGCCTTATCAGTGATCAGTGCTGCCGATACCACCACACGCATTACACACTTGTCCGTAGGGCACCAAGACAGCAGGGACCAACATTTAGCCAGTATCTTTACTGCAAACTGCTTTTCACTCTTGTTAGAGAATGTTTACAATGTCAAAATGCACCAACAGCATGTTATACAAAGATGATACTTTCCGGGTCCTCTCCATTAAGATCCAATTTGAATGTATGCTACTCCTTTTAATTGAGAACGTGTCTGAGCACGCACAAGAGGGAGAGAAAACAAGTGGCAGGTTCCAGCTGGCTTGCCATTGTTGATGGTAATTGGTATCTCCTTTTTAACACTTTGAATGCCGCGCTGTTTTCGGAAGCTGCGAGTGCCAGCAATCTAGATCATTGTTGACAATTTTCTGTAGAGCCACAGCGTATTCTATGTTATAGCTATGGACACATACTATGGCTCGTTTGAAAGTTGAGACTTTAAGCTCTGAGTGGGTACAAACCCTTTTTTTCTACATGCCTCTGTTCCTGAGAAATCCCAAGGTAAACAGTGGCTTGTTTTCATCAAAATCCCTGTTTTTGCTTTTCTAGAAATGGAGATATAGCGTCTTTCATGAAAAATGAACTGTTGCCTGTAAAGTTTCCAGGAAGTGACCTAGCAAGACCTGGCGAGACTGCCACCTAGTGATAAACCCATGAAAATGGCCTGGTGTTGACCTGACGTGCATGCGTCACTGATTCAACCCAAAGCGGGAACCATCAAAAGCTGAGTTATGATAAAATGTCCAGATAAAATGTTCAGATCGTATGTTTTCATGAGTTTTCGATCTTCATCTATTTCAGTTCTATTCATTATAGAGTTCCCTAAATCGCACATAAGGTGTGTTAGAGTGTCTATTTTCGTAATTGAAAAAAAAAAGCTAAAAACACAATATTGCATTTTTGGCACTCAATGCATGGGAAAGAAAACGCAATATTGCGTTTTTGGCACTCAAAGTGTTAATATAAGACACTTATAAAAGGAAATCATGAAGGCAACAATGACGAGGTTAGAGGAGATTGCAGATTTATCCGTTTCCCACTACTGACCAGTTAAACTTCACATATATATAGGCTGCACTCACTGTGATTTGGAAAAATAAGTATAAGTATATATACTCTTGTGGCGGTAGTGGGGTAGCGTAACGGTTGGGCGCCAGGTGGATTTATCCACCACCACTCAGACAGAGTGAAGATAAACTAAAGTTCAGAAATAATAACTAAATGGCTTTATAAAGCACCACAAAACATTAAATGGTTTTAACTCTAACTAAAAGACTTCAAGAAATGCAAACAGGTGTGTTCAAAATGGAATATATTGTTCAGAACACACATATGAACACCACACAAGCAAACAAACAACCACAACAGCAGTAGCAGTCCGTTCAGCCTATTTTTAGGTCAGGCCACTAGGAGGCGGTAGGCGGTAGCCTCGACAAAAAACGCAAAAAGGCAAGACGCAAAAAGGTCCAAAAACGAGAGAAAAAAGTATCTTCGGTCAAAAAAGACCTCTTCAGCCTAAGGCCACAATAAATTCAAAACAGTATACAGTAGCAGGTTAAACAAATTATACTGCTATTATAAGCTACTCAAGTATACTCAAGCTAAACAAGACCTTTTATTTAGGCTATAACTAATTGGCTACTATAACATAGCCGACTGCTTCAAAGCTCCCAGTGTGGATAAACCAATAAACAAAATAACATTAAATAGCAAAATCACGTAACAAAAAGAAAAGCTCTCCAAAACTAGAGCACAAACGTGATTGCTTTCAGTTTACAGTTTAGATTAGATTACAATAAAGGCAGGCCGGCGCCGGAGGAAAGGAAAATGTAGAAACAAAATAATAATCCCCAGGAAAACCCCTAAGGAAACCCTCCCCGGTAGCCTATGTAATCTATATTCAACAAAGTCGCGCCGCTCACGACTAAACAACAAGAGCGCTTTTAAAGAGCACGGGACAACACAGAGAAGTGGGCCAGCTGCTACAACCTCGCTACTGTCGCGTCTCCTGCGAACAATGGTAAAACAGTTCTAATGCAAGGAGATCACGGAGCGAACACCAAAGGACCAAACAACTTGCACAAAACTACTAGCTTACCCACGTTGCGTGACTCCTGCAAACAATGATAAAACAGTTACAGCGCAAGGAGATCACGGAACGAATGGGGCAAGACAGGCCGACAGGCGAGGAACAACAACTTTGCTGCCGTGATCGCTTGCTGAACAATGATAAAACAGTTCGTTAGTGCAAAGCGATCACGGAGCTCGGTTTAGACCAAACACGCACAAAACTCTGAACAACTCGGTGTTGTCAACCTGCCGAACAATGGTAAAACAGTTCTTAAAGGCTAGGCAATACTCACGGAGCGTCCGAGACAAGGACCAAACCAGGCCGCTCTCACAAGGCAAACACTCTACCTGTCGTCACGTTCAGACTACGCGGGGGAAACACCAGCGAACAAACACACAGCAGACGAAACACCGGTAGAGGGAAACGAGAGAGGCGGGGACAGCGCTACCTGGGCTGTTATTTATAGACACTGACCATCTCCCGTATGTAGCCGCCATGTTTTCATTATATTATTTTATTATAGGGGGTCAGGTTTGATCGCCACACTCTTTTGATCCCGTGAGAGAAATTTGGTCTCTGCATTTATCCGAATCCGTGAATTAGTGAAACACACTCAGCACACAGTGAACACACAGTGAGGTGAAGCACACACTAATCCCGGCGCAGTGAGCTGCCTGCAATAGGGAGCAGTGATGGGTTAGGTGCCTTGCTCAAGGGCAGTTCAGCCGTGCCTACTGGTCGGGGTTCGAACCGACAACCCTCCGGTTACAAGTCTGAAGCGCTAACCAGTAGGCCACGGCTGCCCCTAAATGGACAAGACTGAACAGACAGAATGGACTAAAATGGACAAGAATATAGGGAATGGGGGGAAAGATGACTGTTTGGATATAATGGAAACCTATGGAGCTGCATCGAAGTGGGGAGCGAAAAGGGCTTATATTATACTTACTAAATCTTTAAACAAATGTGAATAAAAGACACAAAATAAGGTTGGTGTAAGAGTTATCTGTGTGTTCATGGGATTTAGGTGACATTATATTCCTATGTTTTGCTCTTTCCAGTTTACTAACAAGAGTGTCAGGATTGTAGTCACAGTCAAGCTGCCTGTGGCTGACTATAACTAAGTTCGGCAAGCTTAACTTTACATGTATTTCCTACAGCTAGGTGAGATAATTATGTTATACTGAAGTTCCACAGTTAGCAAGCTAACTGTTTTACATTGCAGTTTATTGGAGTTAGCTATGTCCTCGCAATTGGGGTTGTAGGGGCTAAATCTTTAGTTAAAGCCCCGCGGTGGTCGCTACTGTAGACTGGGCACTTAATTGATGCGCATGAAGTCTGGTTACATATGAAGAGAAGTTCAGATTTGTTCACAGTTGATAATTTATTCTCACCATGTTGTTGCAATAATCCACAAAGGTACACATACACCCACAAGTAATGTCCAAGCACACAATAGGTGCCAAGGTTACCCAATGTAACACACCTTTAGCAATATCTTAAAAGTGATCAAAAAGCTATGTGTGCTCCACCTCCGTCAAGCAACACCTGACACCCACATGAATGTTCCCACCTATATTGTGTGAACCCAATTAGGGTAATGAGTCACCTAGTGTCCTAATTAAAAACAAATATATATATATATATATTATTATATATATTGTATATAGTGTATGTAGGTGTTTCTGGAAAATGTAGATATGTGTATGGATGTATGTATGCACTGCATTACTGAACATGTATTGGCTATTGCTGTGATTGGATAATTACTTGCCTGTGTAACACCACTGTGTGATCATGTGATCACTTAATTGTACATATATGGGTGTCTTTGGATTGTTGACTCACGTCTGATGAAGGGCTTGAGTTGGCCCGAAACGTCACGGTAAATAAACTTTAACTTGGGAGCATATACTGGTGTTGCGGACTTTTTCCCCCTCTCTCATCGTAAGTGTTTTGTCCAGCACCCAGGATTAGATCGGGATGTGCGTGCGTTTTTTTCCTTTTTATACTCTAATTAAAAACAAAACAATCAAAACATGAATCCAAATGTCTCCCACAGGGGTATTGGAAACAAATTAGGTTGGTAATATACACAGTTTTGACATCAGTCAGTTACATTTACATATTTCTTCATAACTGCTGTGTTAGTAAAAGGATTGAATGTCCTGTGAATTAATAACTAGATGTAACGTGTGACTACTGGCTGTCTTTCCTATTGGAATCAATGATATATTGATGTGCTGTTAGTACATGGGGGGAGGGGCGAGATTGCTCTGTTTTGTTTGGTATTTACTTTGAACGTCAACAGAAGTGACGTCATGCAGGAACTCATTGTGCACCTTTAATATTGTGCTATATGTGGCACAAACAATGTTAGAGTTTGTGGACTAGCCATAGGCTATATTTGAATGGAGCTGGTTAAAAAAGATCATTATGAGATTGGTGTGGACACATTGGGCTTAAAGTGACAGTGCACCATTTACAAATGAGTTAAACCAAAGTCCTTTTAGGCAAGTCCCTCCACTCGGCGGCTATTATCGCTTTTTGGGCACTTATCGGGCATCTATTTCGGCAGAAATGTGCGCGTGCAAGGCTTCACAACACCAATCTTGCTCCAGCGGCGAAATCACAACACATGATTGGCACAATGTCTTCACAATACACCACATTATTGGCTCAATGTATTCACAACACAGCACATGACTGGCTCAATGTATTCACATGTCGACGTTGGGGTGTGATATGTGTAGACAACTGCCATATTGGCGATACAAACTAACCCCATGCATTTTCTATGGAGGTCTCTGGTTAAACTGCATCAAATGAGTAGTATTTATTAAGAAATTAATACTTTAACAAAATTACAGTGTCATTTTTAACATTTAAATAATATAAAACTGTTTTACTTTTACCGTTGTGGTTACTCTTTAATATATAATATAATCTATAATATGTACTACAATATTGTGATATACTGTCTGTACTTTTGTAGTATTGGTGCACCGTGCAACACTACCTGCTAAATACCTTGGTTTCAAATTATTTCAAAGACAAATTGAGGGTTCTTCTTTTTTCTTGAAAGGGCACCAACTAATCACATATGACTACATCAGTGAAAAAAATTAAGATGAAACAACATAAAAATCCAAAGACATAACAGGACTGTCAAAACTGTCAAAAAGAAACTTACTATGGATTGTGCATCCTCATCATCTGCTCCCTTCTCACTGGCTGGCACAGGTGTGTAGTCAGCATTAACCCACATACTTTCTTCTTTGTCCAAGTTTGACAGGTGGTCTCTTGAGCAATTTTGAAGAAAGGGTTTTCCTGTGGGAAATAAGTGGAATTCTTTGTGTTCATCAGAAGAAAATGTTCTTCTCTATCTCCCATAGTACATTATTAGGGCACTACTGCATTTTACAGGGAAAATCCATAAAGAGACATTCATTTAAAAAACATAGGTCTTCCTTTACTTTATCTGTTTAGCCTAAGGGCAAAGAATTTCAGACAGTAAACCAGGCCATATTATATCAACACAGTTTGATATAGTATTAGTATTATTATTTGATATTAATTTAAATTAGTTTTTTTCATTAAGAACTTTATATTGGTTATTAAAGGTAAACTATGCAGTATTGGCAATTTCCTTACTGTTTTCTCAGTTTTTGCTTCTTTTTCGTTGGCTCTGTCGTGACAAATGTCTGAGAAACTCCATCGCTACCTTTTTCTAGCTGGTGCCTGGCGTGTATGTGTATTTGAATCAGGCTTGTGCACAATTCAGAATTGAATTGAGAATGACTCCTAAATTCCAATTCAATTCTTGAATTGAATTTGAATTAAGGTCAAAAACAGGATGTAGAATTACAATTCGAATTTGAATTAAAGGAAGTAGAATTGAAATTCAATGAAATTCGAAGAAATTCATATACATAATTTAAGGGTAGTGTTAAACAATGAAGCCTCACAGTATATGCCAGATATGATAGCATTAAGCACACAACTTGTAACTTAAAACAGTAACACATTTTATTTCCACACTGTAAAACATAATAGTTGTACTTACTTAAAATGTTCTAGTAAGTAGAATTCAGGTTTTGTCTTTTGTTGAGATTACTTGTGTAAAATGAGTGTTACTTCATTTTGAGGTAGAAAAGTGAACAATAAAGTAAACTTAATGTTTATTAAACACAACAGGTGTATTGAAGTTGTGCTAACTAATGTCACAGTTCAGCTAACTGATATGACAAAAATGCATTTCCAGAATACAACAGACCCGGCCTACATATTGTTAAAGGGATCACATATTAATCTTTACTGAAATTCAATCTTAAATTACAATAACAAAGTGACAGCAACACTAAAGGCTATATATAGTGTTGTTGTGTAATTGATATGTGATTTATATTGATACATCACCCCATCAATGACTATCCAAAACAGACCAAACCTGTGATTAGAACTAGTGCTGACAGTTATAGACAGACACAGATCTGTATCTGGAAACCATACAAACAGGTACCCTGTCTCTGCTAAGTTACTGAAGCTATCTCTGCTAAGTTACTAAGGCTAAATGAGCTTGACTAGGATTTTTATGGGTGCTCTCCTTGCAACTTTTGTTGCTAGTAGAAGGGTGTTAGTGGCTGTCCATTAAATGGCACTCTCCTCTCTGGTCAGTATATTAATATCAACCCCAATGCCTTCACAACATCATGGATACACTGAAATGCAGAAATCAGGCCAAGTCCTGACTCACTGTGGACATCAAAGATTGAGGTTTCCCTGACCCGCTGGACAAACCCAGGTGTGTGCCACATATTAGTGGTAGTGAGGTCTCAACTTCATTGTGCAGTACTTTCAGAGGGTAGTACCCAAAATACAAATGTAACATGTTGCTGATGTTCTACCCACAGCATTAGAGTTTTTTGGATAGTCATGTACTTGATGGTGCGATGCATCCACATAAATTACACACCAACAGTATATATATAACCGTTAGTGTCACTGTCACTTTATTGTAATTTAAGATTGAATTTCAGTAAGGATTAATATGAGATATCTTTACAAATATGTGGGCCAGGGAGGTGGCATTCTGGAAATGCACTGTGGGAAATGTAACATCAGTTAGCACACTTTGTGTTTAATACACAATATACTTTACTTGTGATGACCAAGTTAGGTTAAATAGGAATTCTCCTTAGTGTAAGTGTACTACACAAAGTAAGCATTTGTTTGCACAACTTGGAATTCCTATTCCAGATTAGTCTGTAATTTCAAGGCAATTGGTTTGCATGTTTTTTTAAACTAAGGTTAACTAACAGGTTAAGTAAGGTTAACTAACTAACTAACTTCACAATGTAGCAAAACTTAAACAATTCAAGTATAGTTTACTTGATTTAAATGATCATGTTCACTTTTCCACCTTAACATTAAATTACTCCTTGCAAGTAATCTCCAAAATCAACATAATCAACAAAAGACAAAAACTGTGTTATACTAACTAAACATTTTAAGTAAGAATACAGTGTGTTATATTATTTCGGAACTGTAGCTATTCAATTTTAAAGTGCAAAGTAACTTTCCCAAAACTGAATGCATGTGAGATTCAACACATTCTTCCTGTTGTGTGACTGTGGAGTTGCTTTGAATTGCCATGAATTTAATTCCACTTCCTGTCATTCCAATTCCAATTCCAATTCAACTTCCTGTGGGGCGGAGCCAATTCAATTCAAATTCCAATTCATGAATTGAATGGAGATCCATTCTAAAATTCGGAATTTTGCACAAGCCTGATTTGAATGCAGTAAGGCAATTCATTACACTCGTTATACTTCCTGACACTGAGGCCGTTGGCCCGCCGGCCCACATTTGCAAGGGTGGTTTTTCAGCTCACAGGCACTAGGGGGAAGCGAGACGGCCACCATTCAACCCGAAAAAAGTGATATAACCATTCCAATGACTCTGAAGCTGTTAAATGAAGGTAAATTAAGCTAAAAAACTTGCATATTAAGCTAAAAAACCGGCATAGTGTGTCTTTAAAAGAACCCCACAGTTTTGCTACCAGTCTGTTACCTATATACATTTTCATTGAGATCAGTTTTGTTGACAGTTACAAAGAATAGTCCATTGAGATTAGTTATGTGCCGTCATGAGTTTTGTGTTCTGACACTTGAGGTGACGTGCCTAATTTAACTTCATTAAAAAGATTCATGAAAACCGCCAATAAACGGCCTATTGTTGAAATATTGAGTTGTGGAAATATTGATTTGACTGTCATTGACTAAAATAGACATTGATACAACTAGGATTGATGTGCTCCGGACCTTTGCCTGAGGAAATTTTGCGTAACTGGACCTTGCAGAACCCCTGCTCTATATGCTCCCACTTGAACAAACCATTAAAACAATTTGATTTTCTATCATAGCTATGCTGATGACAGCCAACTTTACTTAGCTTTATCGCCTAATGACTATGGTCCCCTTGAATCTCTTTGTCAGTGTATTGACAATATCAACAACTGGATGTCTCAAAATGTTCCACAATTGAACAAAGAACTACTACTTCAAGAATCTCCATAGAGTGCTGCTGTTCACTGGGTGCTTGACTAGTATAATCATTCTATGTTTTTTATGTGTTTTAATTATTATTTTTTAAACACTTTTAAACTATTGCCATTTTTATGTGTTTCAATTATTACTCCTTAAACACTTTTAAACTATTGCCCTTTTGCTTTTATGTACTATTACCTTGCATGTTTTATATTCTCTTTTTTATTCTTTAATTTTTAAACTAAAAAAAAATATTTTTTCATATGGATGAAAGCCAATAACTCCCAGAATTCCCTGCCTTTCACTGCTCTTCGCTGTCCTACCAAGGCACTCCCCCAGGAAGTAGCCAAGGCCTAAGCTACAAGCACACAGAGGGACTCATTAATGTAACATTTTGGCATGAATAAGAATCTAAAATTAAAACGATCATTGTTTTATGTTGCACTCAAGTCCTGTTCTTCATATGGAATTTTTCAAAAATCGCTATTTTGCGAACATTACCAGGACATCATAGGCTACTTGTTTGCATGACATTTAACTAATGTGCTACTATTTGCATTTGTGTGATATTCCCCACTCCAGGGAGACAGTGATCCACTGGCCGCCCTTCCTCCTTCCCCTTCTCGTGTGTGTGTGAGACCTCAGCACAGACGCCTGCAAAGTAGGCCTATATAGGGTAGCCTACCCACTCCCCATACAGTGATACACTATATTGCCAAAAGTATTGGATCACCTGCCTTGATTCTTAAGTACATCCCATTGTTAATCCATAGGGTTTAATATAACATCGGTGCACCCCTTGCAGCTATAGCAGCTTCAACTCTTCTACAGGAAGGCTTTCCACAAGGCTTAGGAGTGTATTTATGGGAATTTTTGACCATTCTTCCTGAAGCGCATTTGTGAGGTCACACACCAAAGGTGTTGAAGTCAGGCCAGTCAAGTATTTTCCAGAAAATACAGATATCTCTCGTCTCAGGGGGATATGAGGGAGGGAAGCACGGTCATTAAAAATTCTAAACCAAACTTGGTGCATGGAGTCGGGTCTCCATCATGAGGGCACACATACAAAGTGGTGCCCTTTGACCTCTAGGGGGCTCTGCAACTAGCAAAAATGCATTTTGGCATTTCAGACGTGTTAATGCACGTAACTTTTGACCCATAGGCCCATTGTCGAAAAATTAGGTATTGTTGGATCCTTGGATCAAGCCTAGTTCAACACACCCTATTTTTTTTTTTAAATCATTGGTGTTCCCCTGCCCTACCTCCAGGACTTGTACACTGGTATGACCAGGAAGCGGGCAGAGAACATCAAAGCACCCTGCATACACCAGTGGCGGCTGGTGGTTAAAAAAATAACGGAGGAAGGAATGTCTGCTTGATTGGCGTTAGTGGCAAATGTGAGGTTGTGACGATGTTGGTGGCATATGTGAACAATAGAGTATGTAGGCCACCTACCCAGACACATTTATAGCAGTATGTACTATGTAGCATTTTAACTGGCAATGTTGTGCAATAAATGCTGTTCTGACATTCTCGGGGGGGTCTCGGGGAGGGGGGGGTCTGACCTAAGGAACTAGGCAAGCATGCAGCAGCCAAGAAAAGTTGTGGGTTCAATTCTTGGCTTCCACCATTGTGCATTTGAGCAAGGCACTTAACCCCAAATTCGTCCAGAGACAATGGACTTTGTAATATAATTTAAATATATAAGTCACTTTGGATAATAGTGCTAAATTAATAAATGTAAATGTAAATAAATGTAAATTTAGGTCTGGGAAGTCAGGGAAGATATGTAGGTCTAGTTATGAAATACTGTTTTCCAGATGTGCAAAATTACGGAAAGTCTGGAGGTTTTGCTCAGTGTAATATATTGGCAGAAAAGTCTATAATAATAAAAAGACACTTGTTTTATAAAACCATGTAACTATTTACCATTAAAAATAGACCTTAAATGTGGTTATTTGTAACATGCTATTGTTTTTAAAGCCAAATCGCTATAATTTAAAGACAGGTTGTAATAGCTAAGTGGGAATTTATGAAAGCATACTCGAAAGGCAAATGTTATTGAAGACGTCATTAAAGGAATGCATCATGGTCTGAAACATTCATTAACAATGTTACCATCCAAAGATACATTTAGAACGGTGAAAACAAGAACATAACAACAAGAACCTTATTTAACAATTGTTTAGTTAAGGCATAACTTGGATGATTATAACAACGCATAACTATCCAAAAATGTTTTATCACCAAGTGAACTGTCCACGTATGTGACAGGCCAGCAGTAGGCTATGGCTGATTGTTTTCTGTGCTAACGTTACCATTTAGCCATGAGTAGCCTATTTGTCTGACTATGTAGCATTCAGTAGCCTACACTAGCCTTACCGTCTTGTTTTGGAATATGAATTTTTGGAGCTGGTCTTCCTGCTTTGATAAACATTCATCATACATCAGTGTATTCGCAGTGTATTTGAATGTATAAAAGATTTGAGATTGTCCTCTGATTCCATTGTACTGTTTATTTCAGGAGCAAAAAACAAACTTTCCGTTCAACATAAGATTCGTAGACTGCAGATAACGTTCTTGAACCGTTGCCGCTAAAAACAGCACCCCCTATCGCAATTGAAAATTACTGTACGGAGGAGCTTCCTCCCTTGGCCATTGAAAACGACGTGATTCACGAGCCGCTGGGGTCCGAGGCGTTTATAATGGACTTCAATGAGGGGCTTGAGGAGGAAGCTCCTCCATACAGTAATTTTCAATATCAATAGGGGGTGCTGTTGGCATTTTGACCTAGGAGAACGATTTTGTTCATTCAAAGTATTAAAAATAGTAATATTAACAGTAATTTATCAGATTAGTAATTCACTTTATATATTTTTTTTTTTTCTCTGAAATTTTAGGGAGGGTGTTCCTCCCTTTCCTCAATGAAGGAGCCTCCTCTGGCATACACCCTCCTTTAACCTCCCCCCCCTGGCAGGTGCTACAGATCCCTGCGCACAAAAAAAACCAGACACAAGAACAGCTTCTTTCCCTCTGCCATCACTATAGTGAACTGCAGTTAAGTGGGGTCATCCCCTCTTTGGCCATTCACCCACTTATCCCTTACATTACATACCTATCATCCCAATATGCATTTTGCACACATTACATGCATACATTTGCACTATTACTTCTGCACTTTATATCCACTCCACTCCATGAGAACTTGTCTTGATACTATGCTTATTTGTACATAGTATATTATGTTGTCTATTGTCTATTGAATGTTTTACTACTACATGTCTATTTGAACTACTACATGTCTATTTGTTAAATGTACAGAGTTTAACACCTACCGAAGTCAAATTCCTTGTATGCCATAAAACTTCAAATAATAGCCGAGTCGCAAATAGACGCCTGTCTCTTTGTCTGGTGTGGCTACAGGTTTGGGTTAAAGGCCGGTCTCAAATAGAGTCCTGGTCTGTTTTTTAGTTTTGGGTTGTATTTAATCTTCTAAAACCCGTCAGATCGTCTGTTTAAGCCAGTATGGTGCAGACTGCACACGCTAACATTATGATTAGATGGCATTAAAAGACTGGGGTGGGGAAAAGCTAGAGTTCCAAATTGTATAACTTTTTCAATATGAACTATGCCTATATGTCCGACTTCGTCATCGTTCAATTCATCCCTTTTGTTTCAAATTTGCGGATAGGCCGATGGTAAGCTTGTTTTTATGCCGGCAACAAAACAAAAGGGTTCACAAACGTTATTTTTTATTCTAAATGCGTACCGCCATGGCACTAAAGAGAAAGAAGTAGGCTATGATTTGAAATATAAGCTGACTTGACAAATTTGCCAAATAAAATACGGGAGAAACTTTATGGTTCATGCTCTCTCATGCTGTTTCGAAAAGGAGGGAGAATGAAACATTACGCACGTTCCACTTTTGCATAAATAAATCCTGAACAGTTTTGGTCAGGGCTGAAAATGCAACTGTATTTGACAGAGGACAGATATAGGCTAGGTTGCTAGTGACAAAATATGAACTTTTTTAAAATGTTTCTCTGTACAAGCCAATAAGGTAAATTTGTGTACCTGACAAGTTTCGGCTACCTTGCCTCTGTAGCCTTCATCAGAGGTGTCACGTGATGTTGATGTGACGTTGTCTGAGATGTGTTATATGGAGTTTTCCATCCCACCTGATGTGGTGGGATGGCCGTGTCCCCTGGGGTGTAAACCGGGATGAAGGAGCCTACCAACTATCCCACACCTGGGACACAGTCCTGCAGGGCCGCCCCCGGCTGTATGAAAAACCACCAACATCACGTGACACCTCTGATGAAGGTTACAGAGGCAAGGTAGCCAAAACTTGTCAGGTACACAAATTTACCTTATTGGCTTGTACAGAGAAACAGTGTAAAATAGTATAACAGTAGGCCTAATGAACCTCTTCAATATAAAATATGAACTTTCAGTGTTATACAATCTCTTTGTAAATTACGTTTGATTAAAACTTGTTTCATTTGTTCTGGCTATCCCCGCTATTTGGATCTTATCAATGAACAATGTCTCAACACTAAATGAATGATGATCCCTAATTGTCATCGGATAGCCTAGTCATATGGGTAGACATTCAGTGTGTTTGAAATAATTAATTTGATCATATTTTCCATCTTTGCAGAAGAAAAGTTTTGTGTAGAGGGAATTAAAGGCATGTGTCATAATACTAGCAGGTGCAGTTTGGCGATTTGAGAGAATAAAAGTCCGGGGCTATTATTTGGAGTTTTACGATATGTAAGTATACTTGGCCAATAAAAACTGATTCTGATTCACTAACTGCAACATTGGTGAACCACACCTGAGCAAGCACACTTTGCAGTTCCTCGGAAGTGTTATCTAGTTTTCTTTTGACAGAACTCTCCTTGAATGGGCTGTCTGAGCACTTTTTGTCAACTGTTACTTGAAACAACAAGTAGCCTAATTATACTTTTGCTATTACCACAACCAAAACTATATATTTAGGCTACATGGCATAGCCTATCTCTGCCTATTAGCTGAGAATGAGCCAACCACGAAACAAACTCGAGGTTAATTTCAGCTATAACATTGTTTTGTAGATGACATGCAGTCTCCAAAACTGTTTCACATTGGCTCATACTTCAAAGCGTTGGGAATTTTGCCGCGTTTGCACCGTTGCCTAACTTGAGAATATTCAAATAGCCTATAAAAGAACATACAGATGACAAAACGAAAAATATGGACATCTTTCACCAATTTGGTCAGATGATGCGTTTGTCATTTGTGATTGATAGGCTATTTCTGGTGACGTGGATGATGATCCATGGACTTAGGCTACCCTCACAAATAGCTTTCTTAAGCAACAACAAAAAAAAAAACCTAAAAAAATTACTTAATGGTGCAAGCGGTTAGCGAACGTGGACAGAGTCAATGGCAACGGCACCGTTTTGTTAAAACACATTATAGGCGACTAAAATATAGCGTTACGCGCTATCAGTCTAATAGCAGTGCCATTTTGTTTCATTGCATAAAACTATATCTTACCAGATTCATTGGCATGCTTAGTTCCCTCCTGATAACCTCCATACCCATCCATTAGAGCGAATAATTCAGGATTAGGCCTACGATAATTATGTGTAAAACGTTATCAGTTATCTTTTACTTGATTTCCCCCCCAGTGCGTCTGTATAACCGGCATACAAGTAGCCTACTGTTCGTGTCCCCTTCCATCATACGGTCTTCAGATGCGCGCGCGAGGATGCGTTGGTCAAAATTAAAGCAAGGAGTGAGTGGGTGTGAGAATTGCTTTGGCTTCTTGTATGAGCATATGCTTCCTCTCAGTTTAACACGTTTCCATTACATCGGCAGATTATTGGCGATCAAAGCATTCAAGGTTTACAGTCAAGCCATTCCGTAGTAGCCTTCCCTACATAGGCTATATAGCCCACCCGGTATACAGAGACAGAGAGAGAGAGAGAGAGAGACAGAGAGAGATAGATAGATGATAGATAGATGGATGGATGGATAGAGCCGGTTGCACCAACTCTGGAAAACCTTTTTATATGGTTGCACCAACAGAATTTATGGGATGTAATGATGTAATTACTTTGCACTGCATCACATGGACTGTAAAAACTACTATGCGAAGAAGTGCTTAAATTTTTACCTCACTGAATAGGCGAACATTTAGGCCCTACAGTTTTAGCGAGAGGAAGGCTTACGCCTAGGTTCGACTACATGTTTATTCAGTAGACCATTTCTCCACAATCCCAGACTTTCATACTGCATACTTGTTTACATGGAAAGCAAAATAGGCTATAATGACATAATGTTAAGAGCGTTGCGAACATTTTCAGCATTTAACAATGCTGCTGGGCTGTGGAGTGTTGCATTCACAGTATGTTATTCTAATGTATGTAGGATTTTCCGAAGGCTCTCAAAATATTTTTTTCTCTACGTGTCTGGCGGGACTACGGGCTGGGTCACTCGGAGGTTGCTACTGGGCCGCCAACTGAATAGCCCTGGTAGAACAGGGGACTCAAGACACAGCCCTGTGGGATTCCTGTATTCATTGTGACGGAGTCAAAGGTGAACTGGCCCATTCTCACTACCTTGGGTGTTCCAGTAAGAATGTTCACAACCCAGCAGAGCCGGACAGTAACGGAGTACATTTACTTGAGTACAGTACTTGAGTACAATTTTGAGGGATCTCTACTTTACTCGAGTATAATTTTTGGGGAGTACTCATGACTTTACTCAAGTACATTTGAGAGGCAAATATTGTACTCTTTACTCCTCTACATTTCTATCCATAACCGTGAGTACCCGTTACTTCTTCTAAAAAAAAAGGAAAAAAGAAAAATCTCGGAAACCCTCAATTTGTTGTTTCCCTCTCAAACGTGATTGGATTGTGCAGGCACCACTGATTGGGACAGCCTATCAGCAATCACCTTCAGCTTTCCGCCAAAGTCAACTCCATGGTCAGATTTAGATAAGACACGAAACCATGGATGAAACAATGGATGAAGATGCAGCAGGTCCATCCCGGGAATGTGCCAACCCGTGGCCCCACCTCGCCAGACTATTTCAATTTTCTGAACAAGTTAATGATAGTGTTCGCTTCAAGTGTTTCAATTACAAAATAGTATTTTGTATTTGAAATACGTATTTTAAATACATGTATTAGAAATACTGCCCATCCCTAGCAACATGGTAAAAAGATGAAAATGACTTGATTTTACTTTCCTGATTTTAATTCCTTTTGCATTCTCCAAGGTAATATTAACATTAACATTTTTCATAACTCCATGTAGGACGTTTCTGTACATAAATGTAATCACTGTGGCAGTAGTAATGCAATAAAAATGTACTCTTGTACTCTTGATACTCAAGTACTTTTAAAAACAAGTACTTCAGTACTTTTACTTAAGTAGACATCTGACTGTTGTACTTTCACTTGTACTTGAGTAAAATTTAGCAAAGGGTATCTGTACTTGTACTCAAGTAATGAAGCGGTGTACTCTGTCCGCCTCTGCAACCTAGTCACTAAGCGTGGTATTCAGTCCAAGGTTTTTCAGCTTAGAGGGAACAATGGTGTTCAAAGCTGAACTATAATCAATAAACAGCAGCTTTACCTCAGATACAGTGGTGTGAAAAAGTGTTTGCCCCCTTACTGATGTCTTTTTTTTATTAGAAGAAAAAATATCAACACAAAAGACAAACAAGTAAACAAAGGCAAGGATTACAAACAACAACAAAAAAAACGTGGTTAAGTGGCAGTTAAGGGACCAGGCCCGCAACAACTAATGCAAGTCCAACTACACCCACCCAGTTCGAAAAGGGTCTAGGCTGCTGCTTGTTCAGCCCCAATACCCAAACCCCTCTAAGGAAGAAATTAAGACATAAAAAACAAGCAAATTTATCTGCCAATGGATTAAGAAAATATATCTTAAAATGTAAGATTTAAGACAATTTGTGGAGACAAACACAAGCCGTGGAAACATTGTTTTTCGTTGATCAAGCACTACAGAGCTTGGCCCGGTATAGGGCAGTGAGGCCAACGCTTCCCAAATAGCATTTTTTAACCAGTAATATTGTTCAAAACAGCACCAAACCTCATCAGTAGCTTGCTCAGGGTCTGTAATAAACCCGGAGTTTATTACAGAAGACTGTTAATCTCACAGAAGAATGAGATCTCACACGGAGCATGACCTCAATTGCCGGAAGGTAAGGACTTATATGAACTTTCCTTTGAGAGGAGCTGGTAGGGGAACAGTTGGTAAGTGTTCAAGTCTTCTGTAATAAACTCCAGGTTCGCTAACTACGTTGAGGTGCTTTCACATTACAACTTTGCTGATTATGTTGCACCACAAAGAAGAGTATTATCTGATAATGGGACATGCCTGCAAATTGTATCATTTTTCTTTTTGCATGTTTGCATGTTTGCATGTATCAGCATTGAGAATGATATATGTTTGTTTTGGCTCTGTAACATCAACTTTGCTGATAACATTTCAGATAGATGCCAGTTAGCGCATTAGCAAGGTTTTTGTGCAGTGGTGTAATGAGCCAACACCGGGCCCTTATGCAGGATTATCAAGGCAGGCCCCCCACTACAACACGTGATAATGCAATGTCCATGAGTAAGCCTATAAATAGGACAGGATAGGATGCTGCCTATATTACAGCACACACGCACCATAGCAAAAAAAACTGGTGACGGTGCACTATAACATGAAAAAACACTGAATACAAGGCACCATAACACACTGTAACTCCTTGTTATCACTGCACATATAGGCCCAAATACATGAAAATATGCTCACTTACATCATAGACTAGGTGCATTTTCCGACATTTTCTGACCAATCGACAGTATGGCAAGTCCAGAGATGACTCTGTCCCATTGAGCTCCGCAGGCAGCTTTATCAGTTTCAATTTAGAAAAAGTAATGCTCTGCAGAGGCCACTGTCTCTGGGATGGTAATAAAAAGCATGAAAACAGCGCAAACCTCTCCGAAACTCGCTGTGATGCAGCTGTTCTCGATTATCAGCATCTTCGTCAGCTCCTGCAGTTTTCATTTGTGAAATACGGTCTTTTAATCATGCACGGAATGGAATGACAACAGTTGTATTGGAAAATCAGTAGCCTAGGCCTAGTCATCATCTTGGTAAATCTCCACCAGCCGGTTTGCTTCCAAAAACAGCAGTGCAAAGTGTCTCAGGCTGTAGAACTTTTGAAATTGTCCAAGTTCAACGTGTTTCCTCTTTCGCATCTTTCGCAATATGCATGTTCACTTAGCCTAAAATATCCCACAATCCCCATTCCCAATTCAAAACAAATTACACCAAAATCCATTATAGTTCATTTCATAAATGTATTTACAGTAATGATCACTAAAAATGTTACAGTGAAAGGCACGGTCGCGGGTAAACTTTTCGGAAGGGGGCCCAGTCGCGAATCCATTTCTGTCAACGCCTTGCGGGCCCCTGACTGGCTCGGGCCCGTAAGCAATGCATACCCTGCTAACCAATAGTTACGCCGCAGTTTTTGTGTAAACTATGCTGTTGATGTTGTTTCATAGTCTTTTGCTTGTGTGTAGTGTCTACTGTAATGCTTTCTACACTGGCATCGATCAATCCCAGCTCCACCGCCTGCAGATGGTTCAGAACTCAGCCGCCTGACTCCTCACCTGCACTAAAACACGGGAACATATCACCCCAGTTCTGGCTTTACTCCACTGGCTCCCCGACCGCTACCGCATCAATTTCAAACTCCTCTTGTCTGTGTACAAATCTCTCCATGGTCTGGCCCCCACCTACCTGTCCTCCACCACCATTCCCCTTCCAGAGCACTTCGGTCAGCAGACCAACTGCGGCTGGAAGAACCCAGGGCCTGAAAACTAGGGGGGACAGAGCCTTTTCAGTGGCAGCCCCTAGACCCTGGAACTGCCTCCCCCTCCACATACGTTCAGCTCAGTCTCTGAATGTTTTTAAGTCCCTTTTAAATACCCACCTCTTTTCACTTGCTTTTGGCTAGTGTCTCCCTTTATGCCCCAGTGTTTAGTTTTAATGTTCCTTTTTCTGCATTTCTTAATTTATTTTAACTGTAGCCCTTTTTGTTTTTGTTCCTTCCTGTATTTATTTATTGCACTTTACTGTGAAGCACTTTAATGCGGCTAAGCCGTCTGTAAATGCGCTATATAAATAAAATTGACATTGACATTGTAGTTACTGCTATACGTCCACAAAAGCTTGTGATTGCTTTAAGTAGTGCTACTTGGCATGAGCTCACGCAAGCTGTTTAACACATCCACTAGCATATGTGGTACACACCTCTTCTTTAAGCATACACAGTGTTTCCCACGGAATTGGATTCAATTTGTGGCGGTAGCTGACTTTGACAACGGCGGGGGGGGGGGGGGGGGGGGGGGGGAGTAGATTGTCTTGGTAGTGTATAGGTCTAATTGAGTGCCTGTCACTTTAAGACGTTTGAGAGAACCCTTGCAATTGTAACACAGTTGAAAGGCTTTAATAGCAATTTAATAGCGGATTTAATAGCAATTTAGCCAGACATCTTCTATGCAATGCTTCTATGTGGCAACAACAATCCTTCAACAATCGTGAATATTTTGTTAAATGCACATGCAGAGGGCTACGAGAGAGAGCGGGGCGGGGCAAGGAAAAGCTGAGTGCGTAAAAAGCGCAGCTCAATGGCAATGCAAGGATTTGACCTTATATTTAATTTAAATAAAATTAAATAAAATTAAATTAAACATAGAATATTTATTTCGTGGCGCCATGCCACAGATTAGTCAATGTATGGGAAACACTGATACATCTAGCGTTTATGTTGGCTAACTGTATGCTGTGGTGATATCAGAGCAAGACGTTAGAGATGGCGCATGATGTGCAGTGCCTCGTATTAAAAAAAAAGCACTGAATATTTAAGTGGCATCGAAATGAGGCACCGAAATCCACGTTGTTATTCAATATCGTTACTAATCTTTGCGTCGATGCCATATTAGAAGCGAGTTTAGGTGCCCAACCCTAGTTATTAATAAGTTGTTATTGTTAATGTTATTATACAACTTAAATGAACTTGTTAGATTATAGCATGTAGGCTTTTGTGTGTGATACAAAGAAAGCAGCTGCCCAATGAATAGTTTTTTTGTTTCAAAATAGCATCTCCCCTCTTAGCTGAACAGGACTAATTAAATTATTTTCTTTAGTGTTACACCAAAAGTGAACATTTCTTTCCAGACCCCTTTTTTGAATCACCTTAAATGAAATATCATGACCACAAGAACTTACAACACCACTACCATGGTGTGAAATGAGAAAATGGTAAATCAGCAATAACAACAGTATTGTAACAAACTGCAAGGTTGTCTCAAAATGGTCTTTATTGGTTACGCACCAAAACACACGAACACATAATTCCGGGCCAGACCTGACCCTTATGCTCCAGCACTAAACATCTATATGAGGCTGTATCTAAAACACACACCACTTAACCCTAATTATGAACACTGTAACTAGCTGCAAACATAAACACAACAGACAGGACATACAACGTTGTCAACCCACATGGTTTAGACAGTTTAGAACATGAACATTACACATACTGCACAGCATCATGGGAGCACAGTCATAACAGCTAGGCTCAGATCATTACACAGCCCCCCCGAGACTTAGTCCATGTCCCCTTGACTCAAGTCTTACCCTACATCAGTCCATGAGCCTGACGCAACGCTGGCGTTGTGGGCGCCCCGCTGTAGCGGCGGTGACTTCCGGTGAAGGCTGCCCGGTGACCGGTGTTAGAGCCACAGCTCCATTGTCACCAAGTTCCACAGAGCCAGTGTCCAGGTCTCCATGACCCTCAGCTGAGGCCAGGGGTCGATACGGGGCCAGTCGATCACGGTGGAGAGCCACAACTCTCCGACGCTTAATCAGTCTCACACGATAGACCACATCAGACAGCTTCTCTAAGACATCGCACGGCCCGACCCACTGGCTAGTGAGTTTCAGGGAAATGCCTTTCTTTCTCTCCGGGCAGTACACCCAAACTTTATCGCCGGGCTGGAACTCCTGGCCGCGACAGCGCGTATCGTAAGCTCGCTTTTGACGTATTCCAGCTTCACTCATAGCCTGCCTGGCCAACTCGTGTACTCCTTTCAGTCTCTCGCGTAGCAGCTTGTAGTATTCCAGCCCTGGCTTACCTCCAATCTCCGCTTCCGGAGGCGAACCGAACACCAAGTCCACCGGCGTGCGTAGCTCTCGCCCGAACATCAGAGCTGCCGGTGTGCATTTCGTTGACTCTTGCACCGCTGTGCGATATGCCCAGAGCACCAGGGGCAAGTGTAAGTCCCAGTCCTTTTGTCGGCGGTCGGCCAATATGGCCAGCTGCACTGCTAGCGTCAGGTTAAACCGTTCCACCAGCCCGTCGCTTTGTGGATGCAGAGGTGTTGTTCTCGTTTTCCGGATGCCCATGCGCTGGCAAACCTCAGCAAACACCTCTGCCTCGAAATTCCGCCCTTGGTCGCTGTGGAGCTCTTCTGGTGCCCCGAACCGGCAGAACATCTCAGTGACCAGTCTGTCCTGATGGTAATTTTGATACCATAGATTTAATAGAGACCCAGTCAGACCAATAGTATGAAAAATCAGGAACAGAGTTTATTTACAATGATGCGCATCAAGGGAGAGACAGCATGACTTCACCTAAAGATCCATCAGCTGCTCTAACTAGACAAGGAAATAGTTAGAGTTTAAGTATCCTTCCAGGCTGACGGGAGATGGCGTTGGTCATCCCATCTCACGTGGACTACATTGAATCAGACCCTGATTAGTGGCAGCCTGGCAATCTGGAGCAGATAGCTACTGACGCAGCCATGCAGAACAGTGAAACACTGCAAAGTCATAATATTCATGCTTATCTCTAAACACAGTCACACACAGATATACACAGGGACAGTACAGATATCATACAGTCATTACATAGAATCATACTTTTAGTATCAAAGTGACCCACTAATGAGAAATGCAGAACATTAAACCACATATTGGAATATTGGACATAATGCAGAACATTAAACCATATATTGGAATATTGGACATAATGTTCTATTCCACTTTCTCTCAGTCCGCTGTCGTGTGGGCGCTCTGATCTGGCACCGCATACGCCTCCGGCCACTTAGTGAAATAGTCCATGGCCACGAGCACGTAGCGATTTCCCCGCTCTGTGACTGGCAGTGGGCCCATTACATCGACGGCTACCCGCTCCATGTGAGCCCCGACTGCGTATTGCTGCAGCGGAGCGTGCGAGCGTCGAGTGGGGCCCTTCTTCGCTGTGCAGGCGTCACAGCAGTGAACATGCAGTTCAACGTCCAGCCTGCATCCCGGCCAATAGAAGTGGCCTCTCAGCCGACGAAGAGTCTTTGCAATGCCGAAATGAGCCGCCCCCACTGCCCCATGCACATGTTCCAGTACACAGGCTCGTAATCCAGCAGGAACCAGCAACTGGAAAATGTCAGATTGTCTATCGGGAGCTCGCCAGTGTCTATACAACAGTCCTTGACGTGCTACTATTCCCGGCCACTGTGAATAAATCGCTTTGGTCTCTGGATCGAGTGCTGATACGTCAGTCCATGGCGGTCGCTGATCGGCTTTGATCCATGACCACACTCGGCCGAGCGTGGCGTCTTCCGATTGCGCCTTCCGGATCTCCTCCCTCGACATCACGTCCACCGGCGACTGCGTGTCCGTGGCCCCAGCTGTGGTGCGTTGTCTCCGGTCTCTCGATCACTGTAGCTGGTAGCGGAAGGCGGCGAGACGACCTCGGGGTTTGCTTTCTGCGGGCTTGTGTGGAGCGAGTTGGAGGGTTCTTCGTCGCGCCAGCTCTCCGCACTTCGTGCTCTGTCTTCCCCGCCGTGTGCAACACTACGCTGCTCGTCCCTAAGTGTAGTGTGAACAGGGAAATGTCCACCACAGCCCCCCATTTCTCTAGCACGTCCAGGCCGAGAGTGCAATCATCCTGAATGCTAGCCAACCAAAGCTGGCGGCTCGCCGTCTCACCGTTGATGCACACACACACCACTTTTTGTCCATACAGTTCCGCTCGCTCTCCGGTAACTGTGGTGATGCGTGTTTTTGTCTCTTCCCAGCCTCTGGGTCTGGCTACCAGCGTGCCGGGTAAGAGACCGGGGCGCACCAGCGAGATGGTGGAGCCAGTATCGATCAAGGCGTGACACCGAGTACCGTCTAGCGTACAGTCCACATAGAGTCCTCTTGTTTGGCCGAGCCGGCCCAGCCGTATGCAGTCCATAGCCAGGGAGGTAGTGAAACTTGAAGGTGGCATCCCTCCCGCCGTGCCACCTCCCTCTAGTTTGACTGGGGCGCGCGCGTGAGGGGTGCTGGGGCGGGACAGTACCTCGCGATGTGCCCCGGCTCGCCACACCGGTAGCATCCGTCTCCGCTGGCCGGTCTCTTCCATTCGCGTGGGCGGCGTTGTGGTGGCTGTGCTGTGGTCTGTCGCGTCGTCTCCAACTCCCCCCGCCCGTCTTCCTCCATCGATGTCTGGCGTACGCAATGCCTCGACTCCGTTGTGTGGAAGATGTTTTCCACCCGTTCGGCCTCCGCCAGCGCCACGGCCAGCGAGCTGGGGGCGCTCAGGCGAAGGTGTTCTCTCAGCCGCTCCGGGTGGATGCCTCGCACAAACGCTTCCAGTGCCATCTCTTCATGTAGACTCTGGCTGTACGTTGGGCAGCCCCGCCGACCATGCAGGTCAGCCGCGAACTTGCCCAGTCTCTCGCCCTTGTGTTGCCGTCTGGAATCGAGTTGTTCTCGAGCATCGCTGGCTTCGACTGCGGTCCAGCTTGCTTGCTCTGCCGGTGGCAGGTCTTCTAATACTTGTAGCGCTTCCCCCTCCAGGGCCAACGCCACCTGTACGCCCGTTCTCCCCGCCGACCAGCCATTCAGCTCGGCTGCCAGACGGACCTGCACCAGGTATGTCGCCAGCGGCCTCTCACCATTGTAGCGGGGCAACTTGCCGTTGGAGCGCCCTTCCGCCGCTGTCGCGCCGGGGACCGGCCGATTTCCCTCGCTCCCGTGTGGAGCGGGTTCCAGTGGCGGGATGCTGCCATCAGCCCGGTTCGTCTCCTCCTGTGGCCTGGGGCGGGCTTCTTCGTTACGGTCACGCTGCAGGCTGGCTCCATCTGCTGGGCCCAGCAGGTGGCCATGGGTGAGCGCGCTGTCGAAGAGTCGCCTTGGCAGGAAACTCATCATCGCCCGGACATCGGTTGCAGCTTTCTCCTCCCGTCCAGTAGGGGTCGACATCCCACTTCTGACACCAATGTAACAAACTGCAAGGTTGTCTCAAAATGGTCTTTATTGGTTACGCACCAAAACACACGAACACATAATTCCGGGCCAGACCTGACCCTTATGCTCCAGCACTAAACATCTATATGAGGCTGTATCTAAAACACACACCACTCAACCCTAATTATGAACACTGTAACTAGCTGCAAACATAAACACAACAGACAGGACATACAATGTTGTCAACCCACATGGTTTAGACAGTTTAGAACATGAACATTACACATACTCAGGGCCTGAAGTTAACTTTTTTGGCCACCAGCCACTGTGGCAGGTGAATTTTGAAATCCACCTGCCACAGTGGTTTTTTACCAGCCAAAATTATTTTGTGCCCAAAATAAAGGTGAACGACTCAGAAAATGCATAAGAATGGTTCTTGAACTTGTACAAAATACACATTACAGTACTCAAGTAAAAGTAAAAAAGTACTTTGTTAATATACTCAAGTAGGCCTAACAAGTTACTTTTTTGTAGGCCTACATTTTTATATTTTTGATGGACCTTTAAAGGGATACAAAAGTATCCTTTATGCCTATTTGCTTTTCTCCTCCTCTGTAGGCTAATCATATAGTCAAACATATTTTAAAAGCCCAATTCGAATATATTTTATATTTATATTTATATATACTTTGTCATAGCCAGAATAAGCATTACGTGGCTATGGATTGAAAAGCAGTCTTCCAATACATTGCAGCTGATTCTTCTGCTTTGCATTGCTAGAAGTCTGGTAATAACTCCACCATACAGACAATGTAACCTAATAAACAATGGCTATATTATGGGTAGACCTATATTTAGGCTATAATAGCCTAGGCATATCCACTCGGGCAGAGCGACTGTCTGGGCAGGCTATCTGTTTTCTCAGCCGACCGTCTCATGTCATGTCCTGCAACATTGAGGCTACATAAATGAATGCTAGGCTTTTTCTAACTTGTATGCTCGATTTCCAGTGCATTTGATTTGCTTGTAAATTAAGTTGTAGGCCTACTTTCCTTGTCCAATGTGATTGTTGAACGATGCTGGCCAGAAATGAATATACGTGAAAGTTTCCGTGTCATGTCATAGCCTACCTCTAGTCTCGTTGCTACTCTGGCAGCCTCACCAGAAGATGCAGCAACTGTACGTCATTGTGTTAACTGAGCTGTTAGCTAGGCCAGGCATTACTTTTATAATCGTGGGCTAACGCATTCTGAAGCCCTGTTTCTTTTCTCCAAGGGAGAGGTGCGCTTTTCCCTCTTCGAGATACTTTCTCCAATAATAAACTTGTACTCGTAATGTAAGGCAATTGAAATGTAGCGGAGTAAAAGAGTAGATTATTGGCTCGAAAATTTACTTGAGTAAGAGTAAAAGTAGGCTACCGTTTTGAAAAAGGAAAGTCGTTTGCCGTTCCTCGAAAAAAAAAAAGTAACGCGTTAGGCTACTACCCACCCCTGCAAATGGGTTTGATCTCGCTTTCTCTCAGCCATAGCCTACAAACGGCAATCTGGACAGTGCATCTCCTTGCTCAGTGTTGTGTTGTCTTATTGGCTACCCGCCAACGTGGCAGGTACATTGACAGTTTCACCCGCCAATCACAAAAGTTACCCGCATTTGGCGTGTGGGCGGGTGCCAATTTCATGCCCTGCACATACTGCACAGCATCATGGGAGCACAGTCATAACAGCTAGGCTCAGATCATTACAGTATCCATCACTTCCTCAAACTTTAACTCCTCACTCCTACACCAGAAAGAAGACTGTATGATAATCGGACACGCCTATAAATTGTATTATTTTTCTTTTTGCATGTTGTAAGAACAGTCAGACATTGAAAATTCAACAGAAGTATCAGCATTGAGAATGATATATGATTTTTTTGGCTCTGTAACCACCCTCCTCTGTGAATGTTTTTGTAGAGAGTAGGCAAGAATGAATTTGGGCACACACCCCCCCTCTCTCATTCATTCATGCGAGGCTACCTGTTTCAACCTGTCAGGCAGGTATTTCAACCAAAGCCCTAGCAAATGCTTTGCTTTCTCAGCCTGAACCATGTAGGCTAGGGTGTGTCCAGTCGGTACATTACATGACCATTACCAAGTAGGCTAACACTAGTCTGTGAATTTACCGTGTAGGCTAATTTTAAGATAAGGTTAGGCTAATCTATTTTCCATCAATGTGATTTCATTAATTTAACCGTTCATCAGTTCACATTGTGATTAGATTGCTCTCTTTAACAAGTGTTTCTTTTTCGAACACAAGGGGATGGGGAATAGCCATATTTTGAATATTGACGGCAGCGTGAACCGGCTTGGATATTTGGAACTGCAAATCATAGTTAGGCTACTTTGTCCAGAACTCATGCCGACAGTAGGCTAGGCTAGCTAGCAGCAAACAGACCTCATCTGAAAAGCGGACATGTCAAAAGCTTGCCTGTCAGACAGAGACTCACAACACAAGACGCTTCAAAATCCTAAATTATCTCATTGTAGCCTATTTTTTAAAATACCTTTAAAGTTGATGTCTAAGCTATATTTTCATTTCTTCTTCATCATATTGCCTGTGTCACAATTATCCTTAAAATATTTGCCACTATAACAAAATATCCTATTCTGTTTAATAGCACGTGATGACTAGGCTACACATTACGCCTTTAAAATTGCCTACTTTACGTAGGCCTAGGCTAGGTTAACCGATACCAATAAAACAAAATGTAGTCTGAGACCAAACTTACCAGAGGATTGTCAGTTTGGTTGCATGAAACGCTCTCTGAATCATCCACTTTGAAGAGCCGTGTCTGACCTGCGCACACCTGTGTGACGTGCGGATGTAGCCTTGGTGCACTGAGGTTGCAATGATGTGTCTCGGTCTCTTCAGAGCGGAAGTAACCTATCCTGATCGACTGAGGAGATTATGCATGGGTTTCATCAGGTCCCTTGCCAGAGGTGTAGGCCTATAAAATAAAGCACCTGTGAATGCATGCATGGCGTTCAATGCTATATGGCAAGGGACTGAAACCGCATCAATAGACTGGCTGATGAGTTTATGTTCGTATACCAAAACCCAATATTTTGTAGCCTGTTTATAAGCCAACGAGAAAAGGCCTACAACCTTCAAGTAGCATAAAAACAAAAGTTAGCCTTGGTGGATCATCCTAGCCTATTGCACACTGCACATAGCCTGCTGATGCAAAATCAGCACGTATAGCATATTGAAAATGATAAAGGCAGCACGTTTTGAAAATGCTAAAAGTTTATGGCCATTGTAATGCAAGACTGGCTACACTTGGCTTATTTCGGTAGTATTGCTAATTTTAGCGAGAGTTCTGTGTGGTTTAGGCCTACGTGATCCCAGTTTGCTGGAATTTATGTCACAGAACTAGCCTAACCTGGTCCTAGCAGGTTCCTTATGGGTTCAATTACCCAAATACATTTTCTAAACACAAACGGACATTTGGAACTAGAAATGTAATGCCAGAGGAATTACAATAGTGGATGGAAAGCTGCTGGCTTAATGTTGGTGGGGAGGAAAAAAACATTGAATCACTTAATCTTTGAGTTCATACAAACCCTCGTACCAAAAAACCTTGTGTGTCAAGGCGTTCTTGAGATATAACCATGGAGGTATTATATATAACTGGAGAGAGTGACTAAGTCCCGCCCTCCATACAAATGAATGGTGGAGGCTAGGCTAGTAAATCCGGCCAATTCATAGTCAACGCCATCTTGAACACTGGGGTTCGGATCCAGCGCCAGTCGACTCTGACCATGCGCCAAGTTACAAAGCTGGAAATGACGCATGGACCAACGTCAATTTTTATTGGATATTCTGTAAAAAGAGAGTTGTCCTCCAGTAAGAGGGTGGCGATAATGCACATAAAGTCCTTGCCTCATAACAAGAAGAAAAAGTTGCTCGGGAACGCGCATGGAGTCCGAGTGGAGTCGCCCTGAAGCGCAACTTAATTTCATTGGATAACACAGCGGCTCTAACTAAGAGCGGTCTGCCTGCTGTCCTGCTGCAAATATGCATTCGAACATGACGTGAAATATACGTAGTCGAACTATAAATAAACTATTCGATTTTTAGTGCCAAGTGTAGCGCATTTTTACAGTCTATGATTAGTTTGTTTTTTATTTTATTGTTTGCCATCTCATAGCGGGTGCTCTAAACGTATTCTAGCGTTGGCCCATGACCAAATCAAGCCAATAATAGCCAGTAGCCACAATAATGACTGGAGCCAGAGCCCTCAATAGCCACCCTGTTTTGAAAATAATATTGACAATATTCAATATTATTGAAGATAGTATTGAAGATAACGCACAGAACGGTCAGCCTGAGCGGACAATTACGTCCCCAACTCATCTAAAATGTGGTGTCTTTACTTTGAGTTGTACACCGCAGATGGTAAAGTAATGGTTAAAGAGAATGTTGTCTGCGGACTCAGCAACAGTTTACTTACGCATCCACGACATCCAATCTTCGCGCTCACCTGTGGAGTTACCATTCAAATGAGGCAGCGGTGTCAGAGGCACAGTAGACGGCCAGAGCATCGCCAGGCATCCAACATCGTATGATTGCATTTCCGTAAATCCTAAATTATGTCCAGGGTCTGCTATTTACTTAGGCTGCAAAGCACAGGTATTTATTTGAGGTAGGCTTATTCGAGGCAGACCTTTATTTCTTACATTGTACGTTATTGTGAGACATGCGTTTTGTTTGGAGCGGCATACCAGGCTATCAAACGCAGACGATTTTCGGTTTTGGTATGGGATTTAATTTACTTTTTGACTTTTATTATAGTTAAATGTTGAGGCTGATGGGCATTTAAATCTAGAGGGTATTTGATGATCACTGTAAAGTTTCGTGTAGTTGAAAAAGTGTTGGAATTTCCAGTTGTTTATTGCGAGACAAGGCATTTTTCATTCATTGAACGTGCGCTGTGCTCTAATGGAAACCTTATTGCATAGCGAAGTAGCCTAAATTGAGTTTTTTTTTAATTATGCATGGTTTACTTTTTATTAAATTTGTAGGCTGGAATGCCTCGCGGCAATAATTGTGTTTAAATGTAGTAGCCTAGTGTTTCAGCCTCTGGCAAGCTCCGAAGGGGGCGGCTATAGGTTGAGAGCAACGTGTTGGAGACCCATGGTGTAACGACACAAGGTCTTTATGCCGCTGTTGTGTAATTTATTGTCTTTAATCATGTTTAGGCTACGTTTGTTCGGGACAAACAACAACGAAACAAGATCAATACAATTTTCTTTATTTGTTTATTTGTCATATGATGGATAAACAACCATAATATGCACGTCTTCTCATAGGATCCTCAAGAAATACGCACTGAATAACGTTTGGCTGTAGCCGCCGGATAGGTACCCGCCCACCAACATGTACGCGCATGAGAGCTCGTGCCCAACACGGATTTTCGTGCATGGAGCTGGTTCCAAATGCTCCATGCAGCGCCATATTTGAAAATGGCGTATGCTAACATGCCGAAGCTAATCTGCACGCTCTTGACCCCTTGGATATAACACTCAAGGTGTTTTTGACCTTGACATTTGACCTTTGACCTCCAACATCAATTCACTTCATCTTTGAGTCCATACAAACACTCATACCAAATTTCAGGCATGTATGTCAAGGCATTCTTGAGATATTGGGCTCAGAGTATTCATGGACTTGACCTTTGACCTTTGACCTCCAACATCAACTCACATCATCTTTGAGTCCATACAAACACTTGCATGAGATATGGCTGTGACTTTCACATCACAGCCATTCAAGTCTATGGGGGGAAAATGAGCTTTTTAACATTTTTAATCCCCTATTTCTCAAAAAGTATAAACTTTAAAAAAAATCTGTAATAATAACTCTCTTGCCCCACTCCAGACCTTTAGAACGGTTATTTCAACATGTATGTACGTTAAGCGGTTCGCATTCACTCTTGAAAATGTAAAAAGAAAAGGTTATAAGAAGAAGAAAAAGCCAGGAGATTTCAAGATAGTGGATTCCATCCATTATAAAAACAGAAAAATGGATTAAAATATCCAATTTTTCATTTTTTTCCGCCTTGACAAATAAAAAATTGGATCTTGGAACTGTTTTTCCAATTTTCTGTTTTTATTCAGAGAATCAGGAATTTATAAATTTACAAAATTGCGTCTGGGCTCCAATTATTCAATACTGAAATGATATTCTCTCCCTCATTCCACCTAGTTACCAACGATTAGTTGGCTAGTTAACGTGGACGTGTCTGGACGCGACAAGTTGATTTGTCCGTTCCCTTCCTATGGGCTGTACTATGAATCTCGATTAGTGCAAGGCATGTTGCGCTCTAAGCCAGGGTATGCTGTGACTCGAAAGTGGCTCTGTTTTTGCGTCGCTTGTATCACCATGGTGTCTTATGCTGCCAACCAAACCTGGAGATTCTGTCATATCCAATATCAGGTCGTCAAATGGCGCACCGCGGTCCGAGTCCGGACCCTGACATGATCCTATCCGGACCCGGACCATAATAGCCTAATTTAGATTTTCACGTAAGATTTCAAAGCTGCGCCAAATGTTTGGTATGTTAGGATAACAGCATTTACTTCAGTAGCTTCAGAAACCATAATTTCGCTTGCTGCTTCACAGCCAGTGAAATCTGTGCATTCTGATAAAGTCGAGTCAGTGAGTAAAGTTACTATGGTGAAGAGACTCACTGATAGCCTGAAATGAGCAAGGAGGAGACGGGACGAGAAACAATCAGATGGATATCTAAGTTAGCGATAAGTAAGTTATTTTCAAATCATGGATTGCTCAAAGAGGAGAAAGCTAGACAGCGAGAACAGAGCTTTATACGATACGGGGGCAATACCACGCAAAACGGTCATGTCCATAACGTCAACTAAATAGGCTACCATGGCATTGTGTTTGCCTTATGAATGGATGTGACAGTTTTGCGCGGTATTGCCCTGGACCGACTCTTCTATATATTCTGAGACAGGCGATTTTTAAAAGTGCCAATTTGATGCACCTCTACTAGACAAAGCACATATTTTGAGCAAGAATAGGGTAGAACTGAGACCACAGAATATTTTATGATTTAAGAGGGCAATATGATTATTCCACCACAATCTAGTTACATTCACTGCCCAACAACGTGATGTTCCTGGGTTTCCAGGATTTTGGGTCAACATAAAAAAAAACTAAAAAAATTAAATTAAACTTGCTGATTGATGGGTTCAAGGAACCAGCTGTGGAATATCCATCCTTGTTTCAGCTCAAAGCATAGTGTTGGTTTCAGTGAATATGATCAAAAAAATCTTGCCAACTGCAGCTTTAAATGACTTGACCTGATTCTTCCTGTGGATCTTAATGGGCACTGAGGAAGCAATAATATAATTGCACATTTTTCATAATTACTATTTCAATTGTTTCATATCAAAATTCTCTACTTAAGTATGTGTTTTATGTAGTTTGTGGAGCACTGATTCAGACACGTCACATCCATAACATGAAACTGTCACATCCATAACAGCAGTTTTTTCCAACATAATGAATTACGAAAATGACGCATAGTTTCAAAAACACACTTTTTATGTTCATTCAAGTCTCCTTCATGCTACATATCACGGTTTCGGCAGTTTCCTTAAAAATTCACAGTGTTTGTAGACAACCTGTAATCTCTCATAAAAGTTTGTGTATTTCATGTCATATCCATAACGATGATAAAATGCCTTGTATTCTTAGGATGGAAATGATTATATAAAATTTGAGGATTTGTCAGTATTCAGAGGACAGAGGTTACATTAAAAGTTATGCAAATGAATTCACTGATACTAATTTTGCCCCTGTTTACCAATATGAGTCCAACTGTCACATCCATAACGCTGGAACTGCCCAGTATCACTTAACTTATATCCCGAGTTAAGGCTTTGTGTAGATTCAATATATCTAGATGGCCTAGATATGTCTAACATGCTTCGTAGTAAGCCTATAGCCTACCCTAGTCTAGCATAATCAAGCCTGTGTATGTTGCGCTCCGTGCAAAACCTATAATGATGAAATATTTGCCCCCCTGTTCAGTCCAAAGTTCGTCTGTAAGAAGTTTTGCACTTGCCCGCAAGTATATGGTTATGGTTATGGTTATGGTTATGGATTTAGCAGACGCCTTTGTCCAAAGCGACATATAAATACAAAACAACATAATAATATTTAAAAATGAAAAAGTATATGGAGTCAAAACAACGCCATAAAGATTGTGTGCCTGTGAAAAGATATTCACATGTGTAATAGTTTTAGAGTTAGTTGTAAGAGAGAATAGTTGTAAGAGTTTTGTCTTTGAGGATATGATTTGGACAAGTGTAGAACTGTTTTGTAGCTGTGGAATTAATTTGTCTGTGTGCAAAAAAAATGCATACCTGCAGAAATATTTTGTGCACTTGTGAAAACATTTGTCCACAGGGATTTAGTTTGAATATGTGTGGAACAGCTTTGTAGCTACAGGCAATAAAGGAAGTTATGTCTTTGTGCATACAATTAGGCAGCAATTGGGAGAAGTGCGACATCTACTGTATCTTTCGTGTGCAAACTGGATCTACGAAGCTACAAAACTTTTTTACAGACACGAAATTTGGCAGTGTTTTGTCGTCATTTCTGAAGAGCCAATCAGCACATTGCATCGACCTACTGACTAGCCAATCAGGGGACGTCCTGCGTTACATCTCTCGGCCAGGGTCGGCGGGCACCATAGCACGCACAGGCAGGCACAGAGCTAGTGAACTTAGGTCTTAAATCGAACAAGTTATAACAGTCTTTTTGATGGAAAAGTGGTGTTTAATTTCCATAATCTTTGTTTAGTGAATGTATAAAATCGTCAGTTTGTAAGCAAAAAGAATCAAGAATAAGAAATCAAGAATTATGATCTTTGAGTTTGTTTATCGTTACTTAGCAACCGAGGCTTTAAGTGTTAAAAATTATAGTATTTCCACCGTCTTGCGTGTATGTGTCACTTAATATCCATTTCTATACAAACCAAGACAGCGGACTCCTATAGAAACGCAACTACCCACACCCTAGGTGTATCTAAATTAGCTATGTACCAAAAATGACATTTTACCGTGACTCGAAGAGCTGTAAACAGTGTTGTAAGGCTGCGTGTACACAACCGCTTGGAGCTCCAGTGGAATTTTAATTTCATGACTAGAATTCTCGATCTAACCGTTCATGTGCCGTTGAAACGGCGTAAATAGGCGACCCATCAGGCCAGCACTATAACAAGCGTGGTAAACAAAATCGGATATTTCAGGCAGTAAATGCTCCCGTTAAGAACCAAACCAGATTTTGTTCAAATCTACACACCTATGGCTACTGAAAAATGTAAGGTTCATTTAGCAAATGTTATTTTGAAGTGTTAAACATCGTTGTTTTAGAACTTCTGAACAAAAGTGGTGATAATTGGGGGTGTTACGATAGCAGTTTCACTACAAGATATGCTGTAGCACAGTGGTTAGAGCAGTGGTCCCCAAACTACGGCCCGCGGGCCGGATACGGCCCGCCACCTCATTTTGGGTGGCCCCCCAAAACATGTCTATAGCATCTGGCCCGCACGGGAGTACGACATCGTCAAACTATAACCTCCGTAATTTCCCCCATTCATTCTCTATGGCGAGTCTAACAATACACGTGTAATATTATTTTTGTCCACTGGTGGTTGTTTTGCCGCTGTTTCACGTTTGCCATCGAAAACGGAATGAACCTGCAAGCAATGTAAGAGGCCTATGCTGACTGCATCAGTGCTCAAAGTATTCTAAAAGTTTATCAATATTATTGTTAAAAACTAACTAACTTCTATTCAAGTCATATTTCTGGGACTTTCTGGGATAATTATTTCTATTTTTTATTCACTCCTCTATTCAAGTTCTCATCAGGTGAGTGAAAGTTAGAATGGTGGTCATTTCAGATGTTTTTGCCAGCAACTCTCATAGTTTGAGAACTTTAAATTATTTGTAGGATATTGCTTGTTCACAACTTGAGCTGTGTATGCAAAGACACAGAGTTCACACATTTTAAATAAAATATACTTTTGGGACTCCCTGCTTATACTTTTGGGAATGCTATTATTTCATTTTAGCTACATTTTACATGGTATGATGGCAATATAAACACAGCTAACAATGGTATTAAATTGCAGTAGCCTATGATTAAATGTAATGGAATATTCAACTAAGGTAGACTGTTGTTGTTCACAGCACTAAGCTATTTATGGTTACTGATATACTCCGAGTCTCTGACCCTCTCTTAGAGCCAGGCATAGTGAGCTGGCCCTCGGAAGAAAAAGTTTGGGGACCACTGCTGTAGATTATGTCTTTTGTTGCTGTCCCACCCAAACTCATGAGATGTTTTACCTATAAAATGAAATGGTTGTGCATACATGATTAAGCTTGTCAAAATGTGGAAAATAACTACAAGCACTACACAGTGCTATGGGCTACCATACACTCCCATAACAGAAGAAAAGTGGCATTGCAAGAATGCTCACAGAGAGTGTAAGAAGTACTTATATTCAATTATCAACTAATTAAAAAGTGACAGGTGGGCGGGACTTCCGGTTAATGAAGGTCAAAGGTCTTTGATTTCCGGTGAGGGCGGGACATCCGGTCTTTGAACTAGTCATCAATTAAGTCTGACAGGTTGTTTGAATGTGGCGGGGGTGCTTTTGGTAGGAGTCATGTGTCTGGGGGAGGGGGTTGTCTGTGTGTGTGTGTGGGTGTGTGCGCATGGGTGTGGGGGTGTCTCATATGCAGGGGGTGCATGGTGTGTGTCATGAGGTGATCATGGGGTGTCATGCCTAGACAATTATCAAAAATGATCCAAAAAATGTGTCTGTATAAAAAAAGGTTGGTATCAACAGAGTTTTAAATTCAAATTCATCAAGATTTTTATCAAGTCATTGAAAAGAATAAAATGTATCAGACAGCAGAGCGGTGGAGAGAGGGTAGGGGCTGTGCCAAAGGTCTGTGTATGTGCGTGTCCGTGTGTATGTGTGTCTGAGAGAGGGGGAGAGAGAGAGGAGGGGGTTTGTATGACTGTGTGTATGCTTCAAGTTTTAGTGATATGAACCTGAATAAAAGAATCAAGGAGGTGATGATGCCGAGAGTCTAAAAAGGTTTCAGCCATGTGTCTGTGAACTAAAATAAAAAATAAATCCTACATTTAAGCTGAACTTTAAGGGTCAGGGTCATGCATGTCTAATGCCATGGCTCCAGGGCCCTGAGGGCGTAGGTTGTGTGTGTGTGTGTGTGTGTGTGTGTGTGTGTGTGTGTGCTTGCATGCTTGAGAGTGAGAAAGAGAAAGGTTGGAATGTTTAGTTATGTGTTTAGGATGATTAAACTGAATGTGAATGAACCGAATGATCTGATCCTGTCCAGAACCTTCTTTCATATATGTTTCTGTGAACTAGAATAAAAAATAAAAATCATAAATGTAATGTTCAGGGGTAAGCGTGTCTAATACCTAAGCTGGTGTGCCTAATGACCTAGAACAATGCATCTTTTTTGCCAAAATTTGGGACGGGGGTGAAATGAGGTATAAAACTTTGGGGGTCTGGACATAGTCATAACTGACATCATCTATCACCGTGAATCGTCATACAGCAGAGGTTTTTTGTGAAGAGATTCATCATGGCAGAGCAACCTGACCAGGCAAGTATGTAAATTGTATTTTTTTCATTTTCTACTATTTCGTTGTATTATCTCTGATTTAATACATGTTGTTTTTGTTTGTGTTGTTAGTATGAGCTGGAATATCTACGGGTAAGTAGAAGATCAAGCTTGCCCATTTTGATTTCACACATTTCATTTCTGCCATAAACATGTCATGGCATCTGAAAAATGGTTTTGTTTTAGTTCCTGCAAATCCGAAGTACCTCACCTGACAGTGGCCTTAGCGGTGACAACTACAGCCCGGCATCCCCGAGTCCAAGCTTTTACCCCGGTACGTAGTTGCTTATCTACTTTGCTAGGGACAGTGTAGAATGTCTACGGGCATTATTCATGTGTTTTGTTTTTTTGTTATGTATGCGTATAATTTGGAGGTGTAATGTTTTGTTTTATGCTGTGCTAAATTTGTTTTTTCTTCTGTTTAAAAGACTCTGATGCAGAGCTGTACCGGCCAACTACCCCTCACGAAAGTGGGGGCGAAGGTATGTACCTACACAATATTATGGGAGAGAGCGTTTGTGAGTGTGTGTGTGTGGGGGTGCGGTGAGGCAGAGGCGCGGACGTTTATAAAGATTACAAGTTAAAAATTGTTTTCTAAACATTGTAAAAATGTTTAAAAAATTTCTCAAGTAAAAAAAAAAAAAAAGATAAAAGGTTACCGCAACCGGGTCTCGATCCCGGGACCTCCCGCTAACGGGTGCGATCAACACCAACCTTCGCCATTGCGGTAGTGTAAATATGTGCTTTTTTCCCCTTAGAATATGATGTTGTATGACGTAGGGTCGGGACATGCGAGGGTGCTTGAAAGAGTGTAGTAGGCGGGTGTCTCTGTTTGCCTGCTGGAGAGAGGGAGAAGGGGGAGGTTGTATGTCTGCAGGCCTGCAGGAGAGGGGGAGGTAGGGTCTATGTGTGTGTGTGGAGAAAGAGAGAGAGAGAGAGAGAGAGAGAGAGCGAGAGAGAGAGAGAGAGAGAGAGAAATTTTGTAGGCTATGTGTTTACGAGAAGAATACATGATGTTGAGTCATTTTGTATCTTTTTCTACGGTTGCTCTTTAGAACCTGGAGACCGTGAAGTCCCCCGAGCCGAACGTGGTGTGCCCAGACCCGAACGTGGAGCCCCCAGAGGAGTCCCACCAAACAGCCCCGCCTCCCCCCGAGCCGCGTGGGGTGCCATACAAGAGACGCTGGCATTAATGAACGAGACGGTATTGTACGCGTTATCATTCAGAACTCATGCTGAGCTCCGACGACTGACCTATGGTGTTTGGAACACTATCCGTTTAAGTGTGAGAGACCCCCACGTGTATTTCGAATTGTGTTCGGCTTTAAACCATTTACATCTGTACTTTGATTACTTTGTTGAAAATCAAATACGTGCTATTATGCAAGTGTCCCGAGATTGTATTGGTGACTATATGGAGGGGGCGCGGGGTTCTGCCGCTGTGCGGAGATTTGATCTGATTTGAAAAAATGTATGGTCAGCGGATTGTTTGTTTGTTTGTTTGTTTAGTTTGATTTGTTTTGGGTTTTATTGTACTTAGTGCACGCATGTATATTGGTCTACAACCAGCGTTGAAAATGGAGCAGGACATTGACTTAGCTAATATCCCTGAAAATTATAGATGCGTCATAGATGAAATACAAACTTTAAACCCTTCGGGACCGCCTCCGCCAAGTGTAATTTTACCCCGTGACCAGCGAGAGGTAGAGGTGAATAGTCAAGAGGCATGGTCACCATCCGATAGCTTATTACATAGTCAAGAGGCATGGTCACCATCCGATAGCTTATTACTCCAGGCATCAGATGATTTTTATCGAGAGTGTTGGTCGCCCTCAGACAGCGTTATCTTAGAGCACCTACAAGAATCGCCCAACCTACATCATGCCCAAACAGACCCTTTGGAAGGAACCAGTTCTATGCATAGGGGCTGTTCAGACCAGACAGGGGCCGGGGGAAATGATCCCAGTAACGTAGAGAGTGCTGAATTGGTTTTATCATCTGATCGACACCTGGCTAAATTTAACGCTAGGGAACAACGTTATGTCGTACCGTTACCTCAACAGGACGTACCCGACTTTGCCCAATTTTACATACGGTGATCTCTGGTTTAGATGGTTTAGTCGAGAGATTAATACCTTTAGCCAATCACGGCGACGTAATTCAAGTTAGACTTGAGATTGATGATTCGACAGCCGCACCATCAGTACTTTTGAGAGGTGATATGCAAGATTTTTCTGACCTGTATGACATGTTAGATAGACTGGTCCAGTCTAATGCAGATCTACTAGTGAGGTCAAACTCATTTACCCTGGTGGCCACTATCGTTTCCCCTCCAAATGGAGGTGTGAAGCGGAAACTGTGCGATGTGTTTTTAGAAGACATCATAGATAAAAAGGCCCGTCATCTCTTTATAGTGCGCAACGAAACAAATAACATGTGTTTCAGCGTGTGTCTAGCGCATTTGATGTATCCTGACATATGTGACAGAGAAGCTTTTGTGAAGGAGAGTGAGCTTCACGCTGCAGTAGGGCTGACCAGTGACCAGGGCGTTACTTTCGCCGACATTGTCTTGTTTGAGCGTCACTTGCAATGTAACATTTTTTTTTTTTTAGAACGGAGGGCACTAACGACCTAGAGCATTTTCGTACCCATCAGACCCCGCATGTCCCTAGGACTACGCACTATTTTTTTCTATTTAAGGACCACTACTACGGGGTTAAGTCCGTCACAGGCTTTTTAGGTTGTGTCCACTTCTGCGCGTACTGTCTCAAAGGCTACCAAAGACCCGGGGCTCACGCTTGCGCTATGACATGTTCTACCTGCTGCGATACCTCTTGTCAGTGGGTGGCGCCTCGGTACTGCCGGCTATGTAACAGGTGTTGTCGTTCTGACGCCTGTTTCGCACGCCACCAGGAACCTCAAACTAGTCGAGCGCCCTTCCTATCCAATTGTGCCCTCCACAAGAAATGTAGCGATTGTGGTTTTGTGTACTGCACAACCGGAGCGGCGCATAAGTGCATGACTAGGGTTTGTCAAACTTGCGCTGAAAAGTTGACCGTAAGCAATGATGATGATGGTTCTGAGCGACCTATGACTGAGGCTGAACTCCGCGCGCACCAATGCTTCATACAGCCTATAATGCCCTCTGGCAAAGCCCCGTGTAAACTGATTTTCTACGATTTTGAAACATGCCAAGACCAGGGGGGTCTACACATACCCATTTATGTCAGTGCTCTGACCTGTGGTAACGTATGGTTTAGGGCTTCAGGCAGAGAGTGTGTGGCCAAGTTTTTGAAGCATTTTCGTCGCCCCAAATTCAGAAACTACACCTTTCTGGCACATAACGCCCGAGGTTTCGATCATTATCTGATATTGAATCATATGGTGGCCCAAGGCGTGACCCCTGACCTCATAATGAACGGAGCAAAAGTGATTAGAATGCATGACGCGGCCAATAGACAGACCTACATCGACAGCCTCTCTTTCCTCACTATGAAATTAAGTGACATACCGAAAGCAATGGGGGTGAGTGATTCTGCGAAAGGTTATTTTCCGCATTATTTTTCATCTTTGAGTAAGATGACATATGTAGGGCCTTACCCCGAACCCAGTGCTTACGGTGTAGTGCTTTGAATGGTACGAAGGCGTGAAACATCAGACGTTTGATTTCCGGAAGGAATTCAGATTTTACTGTGATAATGACGTTTCTATACTGAAAGCTGGAATGATGCGCTTTAGGGAGGAAACTCTAGCTGAAACGGGGGTAGACCCCTTCTCATGCACCACCCTGTCTTCCCTCTGTCTAAAAATCTTGCGCACAAATTTCCTACCTGCTAATACTCTCGCCATACCCCCGGCAGACAATTACAGCAGGCAAAGCAAGAGCTTCTCGCACAGTTCCATACAATGGCTTCTTTATCTGTGTGAATCCCAGAGGGTGGTTATCCGACACGCCTTAAATGGTGGAGAGGTTAAAATAGGTCAATATTTTGTGGACGGGTTTTCAGTGCAGAATGGGGAGAGGGTCTGTTACGAATTCCTGGGTTGCTTTTATCATGCCTGCCCCGAGTGTTTCAGAGCTCAAGACATATGCCCCCTCACCAAAATCCCATTCGGTACTATGTACCAACTTACGTTGGTAAAACTTGAAGCTTTGAGATCTATCCACGGTTGCCGCGTTGAATTTATTTGGGAACACTCCTGGCGAGAAATGTGTAAGCAGGCTGACGTGGCAGATTTTCTAAAGCGGCTAGAATTACCGCCACCATTCTCCCCTCGCAGTTCTCTTTATGGCGGTCGAACCTCGGCTATAGGTCTACGCTACACTGCCCGGCCGGGCGAGCGCTTGGAATATGTCGATGTCACATCATTGTATCCCTACGTTAACGCCTACTTTGATTATCCTATAGGCCACCCCGTGATTATTCGGGAAAACTTTGAGGACCCTCGCCAATACTTTGGCTTAATTCAAGCTACAGTGTATCCACCCCGAGGGCTTTTCTTTCCTGTTCTACCCTATAAAACAAGTACCGGTAAACTCATGTTCACGCTATGCCGCACTTGCGCTGAGTTGAATGTACAAGACCGTTCTTGCCGACACTCGGAGGCAGATAGGTCCCTCACGGGTATCTGGGTGACTGCTGAATTGACTAAAGCCCTAGATATGGGCTACCGAGTGGTCAAAATATTTGAGGTGTGGCATTTTCCAGAGAGAAGCTCTGAGCTGTTCAAAGACTACATTCTTTCTTTTGTGAAAAGCAAGCAGGAAGCCTCGGGCTACCCAGACTGGGCTACTTCGCCCGCGCTGCAACAGCAGTATGTGGCAGACTATAAACGACACCAGGGGGTGTCTTTAAACCCCGAGAAAATTCAATACAATGCAGCCAAGCGTTCGCTGGCCAAGCAGCTCTGCAATTCTGCATGGGGCAGATTGAGTTTAAGACCTGATTTAGTGCAGACCAGTTTTGCTAGCAAAGCCGAAGATTTTTTCCAGTATCTTTTTTCAGATCAGTTTGAGGTGACCGAGTTCAGTTTCTTAAATGAGGATGTGGCTCTGGTACAGTGGCGCCGTGCCTCTAAATATGTCAACCCTCCCGCTAAAGCTAATGTCATCATAGGCAGTTTTACCACCGCCTACGGCCGCTTAGAACTCTACAAATATTTGCATAAGCTTCAGGATCGTGTATTTTATCATGATACTGACTCTGTAGTATATCGAAGCAGCCAATCCGAGGAGGGCCTAGAGTTGTCGTCTTACCTGGGGGGATTGACTAATGAATTACAGGCGGGCGAATTCATCAGTGAATGGGTGAGTTCGGGGCCAAAATCTTATGCCTTCCGAACTAATTCGGGCAGGGTGGTGCTTAAAGTTAAGGGCATCACTAAAAATTTCAAAAATTGTCAGAGAATTAATTTGGACTCTGTCTGTGAGATGGTGGAGGCATATGTGCGCGATCCTCAGAGACTCCGCTCCATACACACGCTACAACGGCGCATCACTTGCAATAAAAGGAGTTTCACGTTGCATACCCAAACACTCGAAAAAAGATTTTCAGTAGTGTACGATAAAAGACGTCTGATGCCTGATTACTCCACTCTACCCTTTGGATATTAACTATTTTCTGAGGATATTCAGGAGACCTGCAGGAATTATCTAGGATGTCTTGGGGAGCAGATATTGAAGTGAATTATGATTTACGCCTCAAGTTACCGTTTTCAGCGCTGTCTGTAGGACCGAGTCAGAGTGGGAAAACTTTTCTCATGAAAACTGTTTTGGAAAACTGTGAACGGGTATTGTCTCAGAAACCTGACAACATTGTATGGATATATTCTTCTTTTCAACCCCTGTATCACGTGTTGAAGCAAAAAATAAACATTACATTTGTGAAAAACATCCCGGACTCTCTGAATGATGACAAATTATTTCCACCAGGCCGACATCACTTGTTGATTTTAGACGATGTTCTAATGACTGCGGGGGACCACCCCGAGGTTTTCAAATTGTTCACGGAGTATGCTCATCATCGGTTAATATCTGTGTTTTATCTGGTTCAAAATGTCTTTCATCAGGGTAAACATTCCAGGACTCTCAGTCTGAACACCCAGTACATGTTCCTGTTCAAAAACCCACGTGACAAACTGCAGATAAGCGTTCTAGCCTGCCAGATGTTTCCTCGCAAAAAGTCTTTCTTTTTACAGGCCTATGAAGACGCAACGGGAAAACCCTACGGGTATTTATTGGTTGATTTGACTCAAACTTGTCCAGATAAACTACGTCTGCGTTCAGGTATTACCCCGGGGGAGACACCAGTGGTTTACGTGCCCTCCGAGTAAGCGGCCATGTCTTCACGGATTAAAAGAAACTTGTCTTTTTTACACGCCTTAATCACCGCTAAGCCTCGGGAGCGTAAAGAGCTGTTGGCACCAGGGGCGTAGCCAGGATTATTTTATAGGGGGGGCCAGCTGGGTCCAGACTTTTTATTGGGGTGGCACTTGGGAATCAAAACTACTATTTGAAAACTACTCAAAAAGTTTTGAAGATTAGGATAGCCTATTTTAATAATGTCAATAAATTGTGCAAAGCCAACACTGATACACAGGTCAGTTTGTTGGCCACTCCAACATATTTTCCATAAATAGGTCAATGCCAATAAAAAATATTATGATAATGCACCTTACTTAATCAGTTTTATTCAAATGATGTTAACTCAAAGAACAATAATAAATACTACAAATATTGTGTATATATTTGATCTCATACTGATGGCCAAACTATATTTCTTTCTGATATCCACTCCAAGTACTTGGCTGTAAGTAACATGGCTCTGAATTAAGAAATTAACCCTTAGAACCCTAGACTGACCTTAGAAACATTTATCCTGGTCAATGTAAGTGCCATACACACATGCTATTGTTTTTAACAGAGTCTAGGCTACCCAGATATGCCACTATTTCATGTATTAATACTTACATTAATTTCATTTTGATATAATAATAAAAATACAAAAAGTGTATTATAAAAATTCTTATATTTTGACATGTATCTCACCACTGCAAGCTGGCACATGTGTGCATAGGGCAGACTGTTCTGAATCTGGCAATATCATTGCCATGGTGGAGGGATTCTCTGGGGCTGAGCAAATGTGAAAAATATGTGGTGTGTGCCTTATGGAAATAAATGCCTTTTTTATTTTATTTAGCCCTATGGCTACTCTATTTTTGACCATTCTCACTACCTTTAGTTATAAGCAGTTATCCTGGTCATTGTAAGTGCCATTGACACAGTAATGAAAAATGCCCTTTCTGCGCTCCATATCTGTGACACGAACTGATCTGACCTGACTGAACCCGAGTTTGAATGTTCTGTGTGTACACTTGATTTGACATGATGATTGTAAAACAACTTTTTACTGCATTGCCATGAACAAAGTGAAGGCGAAATAGTGTTTCTTTGTCGAATTAATTGGGATGCAATGTGAGTCTCGAATTGGATGCCATGCAGGAATTTGCTAGGATCTCAAAACCGGATTATGAACATGCTTTGCCATAGAAACACATGATAGCGTTGGATTATGAACATGCTTTGCCACCACAACACACAAAAACGTGGGGTAAGTCGAGCTATATGAAGGTATTATTTTGATGTCTGTTTTATAACCCAGACGGATGCACTTGGTATCAAATGATAGCTCTGTGTCTCCTCTTTCACCTGACATGCGTGCCATATCTATCCGATCACTGGTTCGTGAGTAGGGCCTAATTCAAATGAGAGTAGGCTAATGGGTGCAGCGTTGGTTTTTGTACATGATTTTATTTTGCAGTCACGTTGTCTGTTTATAGCCCAGAAGGAACGATACTATATACTATATACTTGGTACCAATAGATAGCCATGTGTCTCCTCTTTCTTCTGATATGCTTGCCATATCTATGCGATCACGGGTTCGCGAGTAATTCAAACTAGAGTAATGGGTGCGCATGTGAACTGTAAATATGAATCAATTTTATTTAATTACATGATATTTATTTTTATTTTCATACTTGATCGCACAGACACGTGTTTAGTCTCGTTGGAAAGCCCCACTTCTGCTCTGTCACGCAATTAAGGTTTCATCTCGCTGCGATGAACAGTTCCGGAGCAATGTAACAAAGAATTCAGGCAAAGCAGCCTGCCTCTGCCTGCTATGGCAAGAACCACACACAGTCAGCAAATTATGTATTTATAAAGTAGCCTAGGCTAGGCCCTATTAGCCTACCTGGAATCATCTGGAGATATGTGCCTAATATGCTTGCATTTCACCCGAATTTTATCGAAATATTCTTGTAAGAGCGTTCCCACGGGCATCCGATTATTTTTGATCAGCCCCACACATCAATGTCAGAGCCTAGGCTACCTAACAAGGACAGCCCAACGCAGCTCACTTGGCTATGATTCGTGACACATTCTAACATCTTATTAGCATTAATGTTCCAACTCATCAACTCACCTGTTACTGAGGTTAAGTAGTAGGCTAGCCTAGTCTACTGTCAAGTGTTTTTAACAGATGACTTGAATTGTCCCGCTGCTGCTGCTGCTGCACTAGGCCTACTCACGATGTGATCAGGCTACACTTCCTGACTGGGCCAATGGTCGTAGATAGAGTGCAGTAATTGGTTCAGTCCCTGCTTTGCAAAGTGTTGTCGAAAACGGCAGCAATTCTTTTTTTTTTTACTTTTCACTGAACGGAGCTGGGGGGGCCAGCAGGGTGGCCAAGCTTTGACCAGTGGTGGCCGTGGCCCCCCCTGGCCACCACGTAGCTCCGCCCCTGGTTGGCACACTGTTCATCGGATGCCTTGCGTGCCTTATGTGAAATAGCACTTAATACGCTGAAAGGCAACATACCCCTCAACAACTCTCTGTTTAAGAAACTAAAACAAAATAAAAAGTTCATTAAGGTGTTATCGGACAAACACGTTGGGCTGAAAAAAAAAAAAAAATTGGTCTTGCAAAGAGGCGGTTTTCTAGTGCCTTTACTAAGCGTTGCTCTACCTTTCCTGACAAGCTTGCTATTCCCCTCCAGGAAATAGAGAGAGAGAATCGGAGATGAGAGATGGTCAGAAAATGTTTCTAGTTTCAGACGCTGACATGAAAAGGTTACAACCGCCGACTCACAGACCTGAGAGCGAAATACTCCGACAGTCTGTTATGGGGACTCTGGACGAGCGCATGCGCGAGATTTTAAATCGCACGGACCTGGACCTCCACGATAAACTTAAACTGTACAACCAATTGCTTCATAGGTATATGAATATTCAAAAGCAAGGCTTTCAGGGCCAGCAGGAAATTAAGCTTACCCTGTCTGACGGGGTACCTAGCGATTCGGCTGAAGAGGTAACAACGGTTGAGCCTCAAGACAAAATTATAGCCGACGTGTTGGCTCACCTGCCCCAGCGTTTAAATACAAAAGCCAGGTCCATTTTGGCTAAACTACAGGACACTGGGGGGGTCGGAGGACCGGCATGGACCCCTACAGGGGAATTTATAGACCATGGCCACGCAGTGGCGGGCTCACACATGGTAGATCTCATTAGACACTTGACAGTCTCCAACAAAAGCATGGCGGGGCAAAGACCCCCAGGTTGGCAACTATTTCTAAAAAACGTAGCTCAACGTCACATCCCCCTGAGTGATCTTGTGAACAGAGAGGCTAGGCAGACGGTCATGGCACTACGACAGAAAAAAACACATCTTCCCACACCCTCGCCCTCTTTGCTCGATCATCACCCCCCGCCACAGACATCCACGCCTAGTACGGCACCCCGAAGGCGTTCAAAGACAGGATCTCAGACATTCAACCTATTCGAGGTGACACCTCCCTGGGAGAGAGGTTTTGACACAGGTGGTTCATTTTCAAACACAAGCCTAGCCCCGTCCCCGACAACAGCCTCTTCTAGGCGGAGTTGGCTAGGAATGTAATACATTGCTGGTGATGTACTATCTGTATTTATGTATTGGCCTGTTTCTGGTAAATGGAATAATAAAAAACACAACAGAGTTCAATAAAAAACTTTTATTGTTCTATTTCATTCTAGTCTGTTTTTATAACATCATGCATTAACAATTATGACATTCTTTAAACCTAAGGAGAGAGCAGGCATTTTGTCCTGCAGGTTTAGCCCCCGCTGTCCTTAGACACCGTTGATAGCGGTTGACAAATTTGTGAACCATAATGTCATTTTTAAGCGGGTCTGCAGAATACATGTCCAGCACATCGGCCATAGGCACGCCTCTCATTCTTTGAGATAAGTAAAATACACAATGTTGACCGCAAGCTTGGGACCCTATGTCTTGAACTTGACGCGTGTTGTAGTGGATTTCTCGAGCATGTTTCAATAAAAAGGGGGTAATGGTTTCGGGATAGTGAACATAGTGGGGGGGATATCCGAAGCTATCATAAAATTCGGCCTTCTCCCGGGACTCGATGATCAGAGCCAGCCAGTGTTCACCCCCTTGAGAGCTCGGGTGGGTATTTACCACCAAACAGCGGGGTCCTGAGCGTCGATGCTGGTCAGGTAACATGTCACAGGCGAAGACACCGAGAAAATGAGATCCTAAGAGAGGTCTCAATAAAGCTTCTATTTCAAGGGTGTTCATGTTCATATACTTTTTAAGCTAATAAAAGTCCACCAGCACTTGCCTTCTGGCGTTAATTTCCAACACTGAATCAAAACAGGCGTAAGCGATCAGGGTCAGAGTATCTGCAAGGGATTGTCGGAATCTCATTTCTAGTCTTAGGCTCCCCTTTGCGGGTGGTGAAAGAACTGCACCATTATTGTCATCGTCCGAATCCAAATTAAACGCAAATAACGCATATCCGCACGAGAATTCTCCAAGATCAATGCTGAGGCTGTGGTCTTTCAGATGGCGACCCGTAGACAGAATGAGGTTGTAGAATTCACGAGTGCAAATGTTCTGGTCAAAATTGGGTTGGAAGGGCTTTGCAGGTATCTGACGCCCATCCAAGCTTAAAGCCAGGTATTCACAATTTGCATGTATAAAATTAAATGCATTATGCGTGTAACTCCCCGTGAATCCTCGATTATCGGTTAGGCATAAGACTAAACGTCGGGGCAATGTACCTAAAAATAGGTTCTCTTGATTGCAAACACGGCTCCCCTGAGGTAGTGAGTAACTTTTCACCACAGTACGTGTAAAGGGGTACAGAGCATTCGCCTTTAACAACGCCGCTTCGTGACCCAGACGTACGGCCGGGGAAACGGTGACTTTCTTGACAAAAATGCTGGCGGCCAGGATGTGCAGTTTGTAGGTAGACTGGGCTGGGGCCATAAGGCAAAACTCATCTTTGGCCCTAGTCAATTTGATTCTCAAATCCACTGCATTCAACAAAAGTCTGTCGCTAAAGAACATGTCACAATGCAAGGTTCCCATCAGCTCAAACTCCCGACTGTCGCGGCTGATTTGCGCACGCGCATTGAGCCCCAAATTAGGACCGGCAGGGGAGCGAGTGGCATCCATTTCGCCGGCTGTATCTTTGTAAAACATACCGGCTGTAAACTGTCCTTGCAAAGAGGACGGCGCATAATTAAGCAAGCAATCGAGAATACAGCGATAGGAGTAAGTTGCGCTTGTGTGGCTAATTAATCGATCTCCCAAAGTCACGTCGCATTGCGAAAATATGGTGTTGAGGGGGTAGTTGATTAAACCCACAAGGTCCGTATTATCTAGCGGCGTATCATCCTGTTCTGTAATTTTCATACGTAGGTAAATAAGCGTGTTATTAAGATCTAAGTACTTTGAACCGTCACCCGGGCAAAAAAACTCCAGGGGTCCATTATGAGTGAGGGCGGCGAGAGGGGCTATTTCTACATAACTCGTGGCTTCCACAGACAACTGTGTCAGCGGGGGAGCTGGGTGCATTCATGACCCACGCTGAAAGCCATCTTTTAGAAGATATCTCGTCTGGATTTTTTCCTCCCTCGAGTTTTACGAGCAGCGGGCTGACGTGTACCTCGGCGTCTGGTTATGCGGCTTTTTGACGTCTGCCGTTTTTTTTTAAGGAGGGTACGGATACGTTGACCAGGGGGGCGTCTAGAGCGTGTGAGGGTCAGCAGTCCACGCCCCTCTTGAGTCTCAGGTTGCGGCCCGGCTGTCATACGTTTTATGACCGCAGATGTCAGATCTGAGGCAATGCTTGTAGCAGCCTGTTTTAAATGAGGGCGCGCCATCGCGAACCCCTTTTTAGCCAGAGGTACAAAGAAACGAAACATTCTAGCTAAGGTGGACCCCAATCCGTAGCCATACTGTACACTAGACCCTGAGAATCCAGGCAGATCACCTCCTGCTTGTGACACGTAATAAGGAATCAGTCGTTTCGGATCATACTCCATGTTGTAATGGGGAGGTTGAGGCCGGCGACCGGAGCTGGATGATGTTCTGCTTCAAAGCGTCGGCAGGCGTAGAGATGTCTTGGACGGTCTGAAGTGTAATTTAACTATGACCTTACCATAAGTAAAGTTGATGAATTTATTCTGATCGTTTTTCAACTCAATTCTGATGTTCTCTATATGTGACTGGCTGACGGGCATGTAGTGCGGGCGATCGTATTGAATGTTGACGATATCATGCGGCTGGCCTTTAATTTCTACTGTTCTGAGGAGAGGGGCAAAAGTGTCACCGACTCTATGACTATGTACAACGTCGCTGTACACATACAAGTTGTACATTCCGCCTCTTATATCCACGGGATAGGGCGCGTGCTGATAAGTCCCAAGTCTTGCAACCCGAGAATATGCCTCAAGGTGGTGGAGAGTTCCAGGAATAGGTCGTCATTGCCTCTGAAATGAATTTTATTTTTTATTGGGCAGTAGACGAGTCTAATAGTCAACGTCTGCTTCTCAAAGGTAGAGTTAATTTCACGCACTAAGCTAGGGATGTCTCTGTAATGACCGGAGGTGATGTGGATCCTCTTTGTTACATGCTCCACATTAGGTATTTTAGGATTAGGAATAAACGTGACATTTATCCATCGCGCGTCATTTTCAATTAATCTCCAAGTTCGTGGATAACTCAACTCGCACAAAGCCGCATCCCAACGTCCAGAGGCCAGGTCAATAGGCTGAGCGAGGTGCACCACATAGTTGGAGCTCGTATTGTTTGGGTAAGTGCCCTGGCTACTGTTGGAGGGTAATGTTAAATAAAAACCGTCATATTCTTCACCCATAACTCGCCCTTCACAATGTATTTTTACCCTACGTCCTTGAGCTCTTTGGCTAGAATCCACGAATTGAATTTGTCAGGCCAGTTTTGCCATTTTACAAAGCAATAACGTTTTCCGACCCTGGTGGTGGTCTGTAGAACTTTATCCACGTAAAACACTTTGTTGGTCCCCACCGTGACTTTCTGCAGCTCTGGCTCGTAAAAAGTACCTTTGATCTCTTCACCGTCAAAATCCTGGATTTTATACACCGGAGGCTGGCACTCGTGTCTCTCCTTGACAGTAAATAGCTCGGAGGTGAACGTCTGTTCGTAGCGTTTATCAAACACGCCCCTTAATTTAGACAGACGCACGGTGTCACCTCGGAGGAATTTAAACTTTGTTTTTTTAACAGGCTCCCTGTCCACACTATACAGTGTTTGAAATACCTCGAGAGTGTTTTCAGGCTTCACGTCAACGGGTCTCATACCTATACTGGAGTGAAAACTGTGATTATAGCTATGGAAAAGGTCGGGTGTTTTTCGCTGTGAAATATCGCCACATGCGACTTTTGAGAGTCAGGTTAAACCTTTCCACTACTGAAGCTTTTAGATCGCTGGCGGTGCTGAAATGTTTGCTATTGTAACGGGCAGTCAGTTTTTGGAAATCCTTATTAAAAAACTCTTTACCATCATCAGTTTGTAATTTAGCAGGTATCCCAGACTGCTGTAAAACATCATCAAAGGTGGCTGTCACTTCAGCCCCTGTTTTAGTTTTTAAACTGCGCGCGTAGGCACGTTTGGAAAACACGTCAATCACGGTCAGCATATAGCGTACGCCGTCGTTTTCAGTTTTTAAGCTTTGCATATCGCAGAGATCAGCCTGGAACTGGTAGAGCGGTCGAGGCGCAAACACTCGGTTGCGAGGGAACTTGAGGCGCGCAGGCCTGTGTAATGTATAAGCATCTTGTTCAGCTAGCCAGTGGGCCACTCGCTTCCCATCCACTTTATGCCCAAGTTTTGCTTCCAAAGCATTTTGCAGGCGCTCTTTACCACCGTAGGCACTGCTGACGCCCGGCGTGTAATATGTTTGACTCATTAATCTGGGGGTTAGCCGCTGGGGCTTTTTTCCCTTACCACCTCCCCCGTCCATGGCCCGCTGTGTAATGATTTTATTGCAACGCTGATACACATGAATGTAAGGAGGCGTGTCATTAGTTTAACATATATTTTATTTTTTATTTTTTTGTGTGTTAGTGAAAAAAGATACAGGGTTATATACACGTTACATATATAATATTTACAATAGGCTATACACCAGAATAATAAAACATTTAAGTATAGATACAAAACATAGTCATTTGATATTAGTTAAAGAGTAAAAATGAAAACGTCATCATTTTAAAAAGCAGCAGCTATAACCCAAACATTACAGAACCAGCTAATTGTATAAATACACCTTGGGACCTATGGTTCTCAATCAGATAGGCATGAATATGATGAATCAGTTTATCCACATCATCAGAGGTAGCAGCCCCTGATTTTAATTGGGCCTGGGTCACATCTACAATTAAGACATATAAACACAACAGATGCCCTTGGTTGAAATTGGTTAAATGGTCCAGTAATACATCAAAGGCACTCTCCAAAACAACACCCCGCCTCTCCACCATTTTTGACACATGCCCCCTCCACTCCTCTGACTCCAAGCGATGTCTCGCGTCGGCCAGCAAAAGCCTGAGACGTTGCGCATTAGCCGAGTCTGACTCAGAACAGTCACTGACAGAGTACACTGCGATGTCATTCGTTTCCTGGGCTAAACACATTTTCAATAGGCGAATTAAACGTCCCACCACGAACCGGCTAAAAGCCAAGTGGAAAATGGCAGACAGTAGGCAGCCCATGTTTAATACTCCAGGGTACCAACAATGTCCTGGCTGGAGATCTCCCCCTCCTCCGTCTCCACCTCCTCCTCATGCACAATTTCCAGAACAGGCGGTGAATTTTCTTTGTCCGAGACCTCTGCACTGTTCTTCGCGATGTCCTTGCTCTGTATAAGGGAGCGGGCACTGTGGAGTTTGCAATACTGAGCGACGTTTTCTTCGTGCTTCAGAACCCTCTCTCTGGCCACAGTCCACATACGCACGGCGGTGCAACCTAGCTCTTCGATGTCAGGAACGGTTTTACCCAGAGTCTCCAGATCCTCAAAGATCCTTTCGGCAATAAGCGGGGCCTCCTTTAGATCATTGAGAATACATTCGGCCATACCCCGTACTCTGGACTCGTGAGGTTTCATGCCCCGCTTCCCTAGTTGACGCATCAGATTAGACAGGAAGGAGGGGGTCCACAGCTTCATGACCAGGTCTTCGAAATTGTTGTAAAAGTAATAAAGAGGGGGGTCCTGCAGACATTCATGACGCCTCTGGCTAGGATGTTGTATGGCACATCCCTGACAGTGATCTTTCAGACGGCGCCGCGTCACCACATCCGCAATTGGTAGGACGTAAGCTTTGACGGTATCGATCATCCGCTGGTTCACCGGCCACACCATATGCAGATAGTCAGGCCTGTTCTTATACACTTGAGGGTCGGCCATGGCGGGAGTTCTCTGTAGAGGTTGGCGTTGATGGATAATGAGTTGGTTTTTCTTAAGGCCCTGAGTTCTTATATACGGTAGCTGGCGTGTAGTGGGAGGGGTTAAGGAGGGGGGCTCATAGTATCACAAGTCTTCTTCACCATCCTGCAGAATACACCGACTGATTTTCACCACACTGCGTAGAATGCGACTTTTCGCAAATAATTCTTGAATATGGTCACTATGTTGATCCACCATTTCTTGCCAAACACTCAGAAGTACCCGGATGCTGTCGGAGAACGGGGCCCTATCCAGCTCGTCGCCCGCCTGCCTGGAGACCACCACATAAGAACCCTCTCCGTCTCTCACGGTACAGAAACAGCGCACATATACTTTCACACGGTCCTGGGGGCTAGTTTGCCACACAGATCCCACCGCCTCAGAGCGGCCTACTCGACCCGCCAATGCACACCGTACAATCTCTTGACACGTTTTCCAATCCGATGATTTCAGCAGCAGCTTGCTCTCCAAAGGCTCAGTACCCAGTTCCACGTCCTCTGTGTAGAGACACAGCTGGCCCAGCTGAAACAGAAATTTGTAACACAAAGCTTTACCCTCCCAACTCACACGGCCGCATAACCGCGCCGGGGGTGGCTCCTGCATGCGAGAAAGAATATTTTCAGAGCTTTTTCTCTTTCACCACTTAGCCGCTCGCTACTAGGACCCGCATTTTCAGGAGTTGATAAACTAGCCATTTTTACTTTGCTATTTTTACCCATACTTTTACACCGCTTTTATTCTCCCTAACAGCGCCGCTCATAATTGCTCGCGCATGACACTCCCATGACATCCCCCTACAGGACACACCACAGTCATGACCAACACATCCGTGTACCGCCCCCACCCCTGGACACACACACACACACACACACACACACACACACCCCTGTACACCCCCACCCTGGACACACGCTCACTCATTACCAACACATCCGTGTACCGCCCCCACCCCTGGACACACACACACCCATGCACACACACACACACACACACACACACACCCCGGTACACCCCCACCCTGGACACACGCTCACCCATTACCAACACATCCGTGTACCGCCCCCACCCCTGGACACTCACACACACACACACACACACACACACACACACACAGACACACACCCCTGTACACCCCCGCCCCTGTACACACGCTCCCCCATTAACAGCACATCCGTGTACCGTCCCCACCCCTGGGCACACACACACCCATGCACACACACACCCATGCACACACACACACACACACACACATACACACACACACACACACACACACAGACACACACACACACACACACACGCACAACCCCCTCCCCCAGACACATGACTCCTACCAAAAGCAACCCGCCACATTCAAACAACCTGTCAGACTCAATTGATGACTAGTTCAAAGACCGGATGTCCCGCCCTCACCGGAAATCAAAGACCTTTGACCTTCATTAACCGGAAGTCCCGCCCACCTGTCACTTTTTAATTAGTTGATAATTGAATATAAGTACTTCTTACACTCTCTGCTCACAATTGGTGCCTCCAAAGCTTCACTACTAGGCCCCTATAAGGCATTAGTGATTCTGTAGTAGAGTTGAGTTCAAGAGGTGATTAGGACAATTCAGAAAGTTGAGTTTATTGAAAGAATTGAAATGAGAGTGAAGGAGAAAGATCAAACTATCGGTATCGAAGAAACTAATGAATCACTCACATACAATCCTTTTAACAACACTAGTTAAAACTATTTATTCTATTTATGTATGTATTCCTATTTATTCATGTATTTATTCAATGGCTTATTTATGGCATTTATTGATTATGACAACTACTCATAACTAGAGTAGGGTTATACACGACATAAACAGAACTTACCAGAGAGTGTCGTGTTTCCTTGTCAAAGCCAGTCCTCCATATTTCTGATATCATTTATATTTTGAAGAGGAAACTCAAAATCTGGAAAACTGCTGACTTCAGTGACACCCTCTCTTCTCAAAATTGACTAAAGCCGAAGGGAATTTTGTCTGACTTGGCTTTTAGCATCTGAAACAGTCGGAGTTCTCTTTCTGAAACAGACAAAGTATATAACTTTATATAACATGTGTCTACTGTTTTGCATACTCGGCCTGTGATGTATCATATTGTCTCGTTCCTTTTGCAACTGACAACAATTCCAGTCTTGAACAAACAGGGCTGTGTGTAAATCTCTGTCAAGTGTTGTGAGTAGCTTTGACACAACATACTGTAGATTGAGTTGTGGACAGGGAATAATAACTGTCTAATATTCCGCTTACCGTTATGCAGCATTAAAGGTCTTGAGTTGACTGGTGATAATGCTGTTGGGACAGGACCTGAATGGTAATCTACCGGTTGTTGGCAGTGGCTGTTGATTGCTGGCACTGGTGTTGGTGGTCTCGTTGGTGCTGGCTTAAAAGGTGGTATAGTTGGTAAGGGCTTAGTGTTGACTGTTACTTTGCTGCTTTTCTTCCTGGTAAGGTAGAACACAAATGTCAAGTAAGGACCATTTTTTGCCCACAGCATCTGAACCTTGAGCCTTGAGCTCTAATAAATGGGGTTCTCCATTTATCAAGTTAGGCTATGTCTATTACACTTTGTATGTGCATGGCAATGTGCTTACTTACTTTGTCGGTATGTTTTTAACACATTGTGTACTTGTGTGGAGCTGACGTGATGAGGCCATGTCAGGTAGGGTGGCAGATGTATCAAAACCACTCGCTGGGCCATATGTTGAGGATGGTCTGTTGGACAAATATTCATATTTCAAAACCTTGTGGACAGCTTATTAGATTTATGTGAAGAAAGAGAACAGAAAAACATACTGTCTTATACGCCCACTTTCTTAATCTGTGCTGAGGAGACCTTTGAAAACTGGGTAACACTTCTTGACGGGTGAGTTCATAACACATTCATAGCAGCTGTCATAAACTGCACATACACAGACTGTTTCATGAGACATGACTCCAAACCTTTCATAAATGTGGAAGACAGAACGACGACAACTTGTCAAAATAAAAGTCCAACAATCGCAAAGCAGCATTGCCGTTTTTGTTCCAAACCTCTTACCTGATCACGTCACATCTGAGTCAATGGGCTACTCCAGTGCCAAAATCACAGAACATGGTCAAGAAAATAATTTTTGTTTCATAAAAATGTATTTGTTTTATGATGTAACCTTTGCAGATGATCTCATCTACTGGGAATGTCCAACCATTCCAGGTTACACAAATACGGGTCAGCTCAATGTGGGCTAGTTTACCTCCCAGTGTTAAACTCAGTGATTACGAATACTTCACAACTTGTATGTGACATTCGATGTAGACTCCATAAGATATTCATGAAATATTTACAAAGGCTGGAGAGATTCAATTAATGGTATCCAGGTTACACAAATATGGGTCAGCTGAATGTAGGCTAGTTTGCAAAAACAGCAATGCTGCTTTGCAATTGTTGGACTTTTATTTTTACAAGTTGTCGTCGTTCTGTCTTCCACATTCATGAAAGTTTGGTATGAATGTTGAGTCATGTCTCATGAAACAGTCATGAATGCTTTATGTGCAGTTTATGACAGCTGAATGTGTTATGAACTCACCTGTCAAGTAAAGTGTTACCGAAAAAGTTTTTGCCTTTCTTTCTCATAGGTCTTACACACACACACACACACACACACAAATAACAAATGTTACACAAGGGGGGGGGGGGAAGAGAAAGAAAAAGTGTGTTGCCTTAAAAAGCTTCTAGACTTTACTATATTGGGCCACCCATTTAATTTCAAGTTTGTGCCATTCTTAGTCTGGTTGTTCTTTAACCTTAGCAGCAGCACTGACCTCATATGGGGGCCTACCCATATGCACTACCTCCGTCTCATCACTCTCAACAAAAATTACTAGGGAATACATCTACAAAAATGAACAAACACAACATATTAGAATTATTTACATGATCATGACTATGATTGAACATTTTTTGTCCTAAATATTTACAACTAAAAGACTGTTGATATTATTTTTTTCTTTGTTATCAAAATCATTCTGCATGTAGCAGTGGGTATGCCACAAATCCATCTTTGTAAGGCAAAAGAACAGCCTTTGAAACAAATTTGGCAGGAATTATGGAAAATGATGATGAAAGTTCTTTCACAAAGGATATCTGAAGACTTAAAGAATCAATAGGGTATGTGAAAAAAGATGAGTTGTGTAAGAATTTAAGACAGGCAAGGTAAGATTTGACCTTGTCTTTTAAAATATTTTTAACAACATAAACAGTGCCATTGAGATGGACGTAATTGTCTCCTTTAGTAAGGCTAATCACAGTTCTATTGTTAACGTAACGCTTACTGTTTGAATTCATAGGGTAGGGTATCTAGTGGATAAGGTCCATTCCTGTGTTCTTGATAGCAACCATCCTTACACACTTTCAAACTGTGTTTTTGACGTTCTTTCTCTGTCAACCTTCTGAGAGGCTGGGAGGGGCTCCTGATCTTTTTATCTTATGGAGGAAGTTTTCAAAGGGGAAGCATGAAAAATTATCCAGCGCACCAAACTTGTGCGCGTCATATATGCGTAACAATGAGAAGGCAGCAGATTTTTTTAGTTTTGACTGCAATGTCGAGAAGTAAGGGAGTTATACATGGTTAACAATGAACACAGTCGAATAGGAATATTGTTTAGTTTATTGGAAGTATAATACAATTAATGAATCAATTTTATATAATAAAATATATTAAATCAGTTAATCAGTGATAACTCCCAAGACTGGAGATGTCCAAAAATGTAATACCCATGTCATGTTACCCAAAGTCAAGTCATTAATGGTAAAACAGACAAAATGTTTGAACCTGAGTGCATGGTTATTGCTGTCAGAGTGGCAGTGGTAAAACAGATGATAATGAATAATCGATCCTAGCCTGTGTTACTTTGTGTCAGTAATTTACACAATTATTCTGAGACTTTTAGATGGCAGCTGAGGTTCTTGCCAGAACTAAGCAGTCCTGGCCACTAAAATGTAGCATAATCTATCTGGTTACCAACTTCAGAAAAGCTAACATAATCAGATAATGTCTTTATAGTGATTTTCTGTAGAGATGATATGCAATTTAATCAGTGTTACTTAAAGTAGTCTGTGTTACTTAAAAATTGACCACACAGGTCTGGGTTGACTCCCCTGGGCTTGTCTCCCCGGTGAAGAACGCTATTAAAATTTGTCTCCTTACAGTAATTCCAAATGGAGACACCTTTGACTGAGTAGATTCCAGTGTAGTTAAGAGCAGGTAAAAACTTGAGGATGGCTTGCGAAAGAATAGTTCTTTATTCTGGATGTAACAACAGAGTTCTGGTATCCCTGTTGTACGCACAGCACAGCACAGTGTTGCAAAGTTAAGCCAAGGTAATCAACAAAACAAAGATCTAGAAACTCCTGGCTAATTATAATGCCAGAATATACATTCACGTCTGGGGTCAAACTAGAGGGCGGGGGGGGGGGGGGGGGGAGTAGTGATATGGCCTTATTCAATTAAGATGTCTCTTGTGGGGGAATGATTAGTTAGGTACATAAGGTGACAACATTCTGTCTGCTTGCAAATAACGTCCTGTTCCCGCCATTTCTGTGGTCTTAAACAAAGAACCAAAAGAATGGCATACAGAAAACCACTAAAATCTAACACCGGCACCCACGATTTTGAAAGGCAATGACTTTTGGCATGGAGTTTATTGTTTGTTTTTCTGTCTGTATCATTAACTGCCAAAAATCGTCTCTTTAGAGTCTCTCCCTCCTGTGTCCCTAGTAATTTGAGTGTTCTGAAGTCCTCCACTGCTTCTCTGCTTGGTTACCCGAGTTTAGCAAACAAGCGAACCTCAGCTTCACCAAACAATATGAGGTCCTCACGTCGTTGTGGCCGGCTGGACTTGTCAAGGGGCAGGAGCATATGAATAAGGTCATCATTTGGCATGCGGGCAGTCAAATTGTCCACAGTCGCTTAACACAACTGATGGGCATTTATTTTCCCAAAAATGCTCACACCTTTGAACAAGCCAATTGAGATGCACTGGACTTTCCACCCTGCATTTTCATCGCCTTCAGAATTTCATCTGTTGGATGTAACGATAAGTTTGGACAACTGATGTCTCTCTTCTCTGCAGCTTCAATGCTGAAGTTCTCTTAACACATCCTTCATGCAAGCCAAATCACTTAAAAAAAAACTTGCATTTGTGAGGTACTTCGACAGCCCAAGGAACTTCTTCTTCACACTGTCAGAGAGCTGCATTCTCACTTTCAGTTTGGAAATATTTGCCAAAGCAGGGTAACTTCTCCACACAGCTCCCACTGTATTAAAGCTACTTGCAACCCATCTAATGGTGAAGACCTGGCCTATCTTTAAGTCATTTGCTGCTTCTTGAAGCAATCGTGCAGTTTTATTAAATAAACTGTATAATTTGGAGATAAAAATGTCAAGACTGCAGTCTGTCTGCCTGTCTGTCCGCCTGTCTGTCTGTATACCTCCCTGTCTCTATGCTACGGCTTGTCACTCTTTATTGCATGTAATCATATGCTTCATTTTGTTTCGTTTTGATTTCATCTTGTGCACCAGGATAAGGGCACTCGGAGCCCCTTACAACCTTTCTTTTTTTGTAAAACCATTATATGAATAAAAATAAAGTTGTCCTCCGAAGACGGGGGGTGTCAAGATTGCAGCCACACCCATATTTCAAAGTGTCACATACAGCTAATTTCAATCTGTGAGCTAAACAGTGAATTCATTTAATTTTAATTTTGGTGAATTCACATTTGAGTTTAGCAATGACGCCAGATTTGGACCCTGTTAAAACTGAGGCCCCATCAGAATGAGATTTATGATGAGATTTATTTGTAGAAACTAATCCAAGCCAGCTTCATTCAGACTTTTTCTCAATGCATTGTAAATGCAACTGGCATTAGTACCCTCTTTCAATTCAACCAAATCAAGAAAAATGTTGTCAATACCACCATCTCCTGTAACATTGCACCTAATGAAAAGGATCAAGGCCTAAACACTGTACTCTCATCTTATAGAAATGCGGGAGTTCTTCTCTTTGATATTTGTCACCACTTTTTTCTTCATTTCTTTGGCAATGTGGTCCACAATTTTGGCACAAGAATGGTCTGACCGGTGTGCATTCCCCACCATGGCACCATTCAGTTCTTGAAGCCTCATGAGTGAGGGCATCTTTCTAAATCCCAACCTCTCTTTGGCAACTGAATATGCTAAATGAGCTGGCCTTTTCTTTAACTAAACTTGCATTAATTTGAATGACATTTTTGGGCAGTTTCCTTTTGCCTCTGGTGCGCAATCTCAGTAGCCCTTTGGTGGGATGCACTCTGTGTTTGTAGATTGTTTTGGCCAGTGTCTTTCTACACTATTCCATTAATTCATTCATCAGAGAAATGCATTCCTTGACCATTGTCCAACAATAACAAACCCTTTGAATCTCTGCATGTGATGCATCCTATTTTTCCATCTGTTTTGTATAGCATTCCAGCCCTGCCACTGCTCGCTTGTCCAGCAATCATGTGTCATCCCTGTCCTCTCTTCTGAACCATTTTATCCAGTTTCAGTCTCCCCTGGCCAGTACGAATGAAACATAATGGGGGACAAAGGGAACAGTTGAAGCTACAGTATGTACTTCCCACAACTTCAATATTTGACATATGATTGGTACTTCAATAGGCGTTATTTATGATATATTGCTGACAGGCTATACGTGAACGTTGTTGTCTGCAGCTGCCTCTCGATAGGCTACATCTCTGTATTTAAGCAATGTCAACATATCAGGCATCAATAAAGGTGATGATGAAACATTATCCCATTGCTCATTATTTTATAAATATTTCAATATTTTGCTAAAATTGCCCTGATCTAGGGTGTCGATCTGTAGGCCTATGGGACAACAGGCAAAGATGTAGCCTAACGTACAGTAGGCCTACGAGGCTGAAATGTTAACTTTTTTTTCTGTTCAAAATTCGGTTTACATGAAGACGATACACTTTCTTAGAAGCTGTGAAATTTGGCCAGAAAGGAGTCATATGTCTTCGGTGGTGTCTCGTAAGGAACCAACTTGTGTTCATGTCTTGGAATGGTTTGGAATGGAGTATGTTTAGAGGCCCCAAAAGCGGTTAAATAGCATGCCCCCAAGGTTAGCGTTATAGGTAATTTCGAAGCTCTGGCAGCCAGGGCAGATCTCCGGTTTGGTTGAATCGATTTTTGTCGGGTTTTTTGCTTCCCCCAACACGGGGTGACCCTATGGAGAACGAATTTGAGGTTAAAAATGGCAGGATTTCTCCTCAAGATGATCTCTTCAAGATGGCTTATGGACTGACTGACTGACTGACTTTTCATTTTGATTTTTATGAAATTACTATAAGTGACCTTGGGTGTCATGAAATGTGTTGTTATTATTACAGTGCATGAAAATGCACTGTACTGTTCTACCTAGGCAACTTCTTCTTATTACAGTGCATGAAAATGCACTGTACTGTTCTTCCTAGGCAACAACTTCTTATTATTATTCCGCTTACCACTTTTTCCGTACGCTATTTCTCTTGAACAGTTTAACTTAGAAACTTCATTCAAACTTTGTAACGTAGGTATTCAAACGGACAAAGCTGCTATGTCTTTTCAACTTTGAAACTTTTATACTTTTTAAACTATTAAAGAAAAACGTTTTAAAAATCCCCATAGACTTAACATTGCCGATTGTGACATCATAATACGGCCGTTAAGCAATTAGAATCCTATGGCAGGTGTTCAGGCCACCTGCAGCCTCAGGCTTTAAGCATACAATCTGGGTCAATTAAGACTACACATCCTATTCAACTGTTTCCTCTGCCCAAAACTGTTTAAAAATAAAAGTCCTCACTACAATAATCCACTGTTAAACAATGTAACCCATTAATCTACTGAACTTTTTACACTATCATTAAACTATCTATCTATTAAACTAGCTGTCTATCAACAACTTTTAAACTATCTACATTCAACTTTTAAACTTTATACATTCACTAGCTGTCTATCAACAACTTTTAACTTGTCATCAACTATGTCAACACTTGTCATCAACTATGACTCCTACCCACTGTAGCTAGTTAGCATGGTTAACAAAGTTAGCATGTTAACATTGTTAGCATTTTTAACAAAACTGTTAAAAATGATTAGCTAGGTTAGCTAAGTCACATGGTTAGCATAGTTAGCATGTTAACATGCTAGTTAGCATTTTTAGCAAAACTGCTAAAAATGATTAGCTAGGTTAGCTAAGTAACATGGTTAGCATAGTTAGCATGCTAGCATGTTAGCATGCTAGTTAGCATAGTTAGCATAACTCTTAAAAATGATTAGCTAAGTAACATGGTTAGCTTAGTTAGCATGCTAGCTAGCATTTTTAGCAAAACTGCTAAAAATGATTAGCTAGGTTAGCCAATTAACATGGTTAACATAGTTAGCATTCTAGCATTGCTAGCATAGTTAGCATGTTTAGCAAAACTGCTAGAAAATGTTAGTTAAGTTAGCTAAGTAGCATGGTTAGCATTGCTAGCACTGCTATAAAACATTAGCTAAGTAACATGGTTAGCAGATTTAAAAATCTTAGCATAACTGCTAGCAAACATTAGAGCCGTTCCAACTTTCAGTTATCGTCAAATATCTACCTATACACAGCCATTAAACTATTTGAATATCAACATTCATTAAACTGCTAGAAAACGTTATCTAAGTAGCATGGTTAGCATGTTAGCATTGCTAGCACTGCTATAAAACATTAGCTAAGTAGCATGGTTAGCATAGTTAAAAATCTTAGCATAACTGCTAGCAAACATTAGAGCCATTCCAACTTTCAGTTATCGTCAAATATCTACCTATACACAGCCATTAAACTATTTGAATATCAACATTCATTCAACTTCCAGTCTGTCAACAACTTTTAAACTATTTGCCTTCAACTTTTAAACAGTCTACTTTTAAACTATCATTAAACTATCTATTAAACTAGCTGTCTATCAACAACTTTTAAACTATCTACTGTCTATCAACAACTTTTAAACTATCTACATTCAGCTTTTAAACAGTCTACTTTTAAACTATCAACTTTTATTGCATTGCATGTAAATGCAATGGACTATTATCACTGTTCTTATAATTATTCTTCTTCCCACCAAATTCAACGTTTAATGCGACTGAAACCGCTGAACCGTCTGACCTCATTCAAAGACTCCTACAAAGCTCTTGTAACGGACAATTGTTCTATGTATTTTTCATATTTGAGAACTTTATACTTTTTGAGATATTTAAGATAAAAGAGCAAGAAATTCCCATAGAGTTAACATTGACCGCTGTGGCGGCAACTTTTAGCATTATGACGTGACCGGCAGCTGAAAGCAATCACCACAATCTTTCTCCCACTGGAGCTGTGAATATTCTGAACGTTTTGGACGTTTCGCCTGCCGTGATACTTTACTTGCTCGTAAAACTCTCCTTCAGAGGCACATTTCTCTAATAACAGACAAGGTAAGTGTTTTGGTTTTTGGTATTTGAGTCATTCATGTTGTCAAACGTTGTTTCCTTTTAGACATTCTCTGGCTATAACGTTAGCATGTATGACAGTGGGTCACAAAAACGTAGAAAACGTTAACGTTAATGTTAGTGAAATAGTTAACGTTAGCACCTTATTACGTTGATATTTATTATGTAAGGAAACCCACTGTTAATCAACGTTAATGTCGTCGACTTTACAGTGACCGGTTAGCTGTAGGTTTTGATAGCTGACAGTCAAACGTAACGTAACGTTGGCTCCCAGCTAAGCACTAACATTACATTTCATTAGGCAGCAGCGTTTTAACTAGAAACGTAATCTCTGGTTCTATTTAACATTAGGTCACTTTCCACAGGTGTATAGAATCAAGCACCTAGAATAGATTATGAATGCAGACTGGTGCTTGATTATTGTTCTGCTACTGCTCGTGTGTGAGGTGGTTAGCCGGTTACATTTGCTGGACAGACAGACAACAGTTTCCCCAAGAATGACGCTGATGTTCCTTTTAAATGTTTTACTTGGAAACACTGTAAAACTAAGCATACATACAAAATATATCTTAGTTATATGTTCAGATTACAGCAGATATGTACACAATCACGTAACATTACATGCTTTTAATACAAATGGATGGGTTAGCTTAAGGCTAATATGTATGGTGAATTCCATTGGGTTGTTACCAATTAGCATATTGGACAAAGGTAATCATTCAAAACGAACTAAATTCCATAGACAAAGTTCCACACGAGGAACTTTTTCATTGCAACTAGAAATCATAAAACTGAGAAAATACTTACAGGCAAATGTTTTCTGGCCATGTAAAACTGAGTGGTAAAAAACGTGTCTGAGTAACTCATCAATGTCGCTCTGAACTAACTACGGAAACCCCGCAGGTACAAAATAACGTTACTGCAAGTGCATTTGACCACTAGAGGTCTCCCTACTCCTAAATTAACAACAGAACAGCACACTCCCCGCCTGTTATACTACATTATAACACTATTCCCCTTTCACAAGTAGAACAACTTCTGAGACTGGCCTAGAATACACCTTCTGGATACCCTGTTTGACCACCTTCACTTCCACTTTGCGAACTTTAGAGTCTTTGCTGGGAATGGTGTTAACCACTACTCCAACAGGCCATTTATTTCGCTTGACTTGTGCATCTTTGAGAAGCACGACATCTCCTTCTCTCAGGTTTGGCTTTTCCTCGTGCCATTTTCGCCTTGGTTGGAGTGACACCAGATATTCTTGACGCCAACGTTTCCAGAATGTGTCAGCTAGAGACTGGACTTGTTTCCACTGCTTGTTGTACAGGTCTTTGAGGTCGTACTCTCCTGGAGGTGGTGACACTGGCTCAACTTTCTGTGTTAGAAGCATAGCAGGCGTCAGGACAGTGGGCATGTCTGGATCGGATGACACAGGAACCAGGGGTCTGGTGTTCATTATGGCCATGACTTCGGACATCAGTGTGACCAGAACCTCATGAGACAGATGGGGGGTGTTTGTCTGTATCAGCAGTGCATCCAATATCCTGTGTGCGACGCCTATCATCCGCTCCCACACTCCACCCATGTGTGAGGAGTGGGGAGGGTTGAACATCCAAGTGCTGCTTTGGTCTTGCAGGTAAGCGGTCAGTTCATGGTCTTCAGATTTTATTTGAAGTTCCTTGCATGCCCCGACAAAGTTTGTCCCTTGGTCAGAACGAAAGAGGCGCACAGGCCCACGAACAGCTGTGAATCTTCTCAATGCATTTATAAAGCTTGAGGATGACAGAGACTCGATCACTTCGATATGCACAGCTCTTGTAACCAGGCAAGTGAAGATGACTGCCCAGCGTTTATTCTCTGCAATGCCACCTCGGGTTCGTCTTGAGCTTATGGTCCATGGACCAAACACATCAACACCTACATTTGTGAATGGAGGACCTGGGTTGAGTCGTTCAGCAGGTAAGTTTGAAATTTTTTGTTCTTCCATTCTTCCTCTCAGCTTGATACAGGTTACACATTTACGTAAGATGCTTGACACTAACCTCTTGCCTCCAATCAGCCACAGTCCAGCAGAGCGCACAGCGCCTTCTGTAAGATGCCTGCCCTGATGTGCGACCTGTTCATGATAGTGCCTCACCAATAAGGTAGCTATGTGATGCTTCTTGGGGACTATGATTGGGTGTTTCTCCTCCCAGGGTACGCCCGCCAAGGTGATGCGCCCTCCAACTCTTAGTAGGCCATCTGTATCCACAATGGGACTCAGTTTCCTCAGAGGACTGGACTTAGAGACGGTACCTCCTTTGGAAAGGCTTTTCATCTCCTTAGCAAACACATTGTGTTGAGCATTTCTGATGAGCACTAGTTTTGCTTGTGTCAACTCATCTATCTTGCTGGGCTGGCTTTTCGTGCAAGACCTGACCTTATGTATGAGCTTGGCCATGGCTCGACTCAGTGCCTTCCAACTGGAGAATCGTTCGAATCGATGAGACCCCAGCTCACCGTCGGAGGCTTTGGTTATGAAAGCTTTGACCTGTGGGCGTATGTCAATGTCTGCGTCAGGGTCTATGAGTTCAAATGTCTCTGGCTGTGAGCAGGTGTCTCTGGACAAGAAAGCTGGGCCCTTAAGCCAGATGGTATCTTTCAACATGGCTGCTGGCACTGAGCGGGTCCCATGATCTGCAGGGTAGTGTTCTGTACTGACAAAGCGCCACTGTTCAGGGTTTGTGGACTTCCTGATGCGAGCAACTCTGTTTGCCACATATACATAAAACCTTCTGCTTGTGTTGTTGATATAGCCCAGTATGATCCGGCTGTCTGTGTAGAATGTAACTTTGTGGATGTCTGTGTCCAGTTCATCTGTAATTAAGTCTGCCAATTCAACAGCCAAGACAGCAGCACAAAGCTCTAGCCGTGGAACAGTGTGGGGGATGTGGAGCCAGCTTTGACTTGCCCATGAGGAATCCAATGTGAGTGTGACCTTCTTGGTCTGTTGCATTGAGGTAGGCCACTGCTGATATTGCCATGGTGGAGGCATCAGAGAAGACACAGACTTCTCTAAATTTTGTGGAGCGCAGAGAGACAGGCACATAGGGTCTTTCTATCTGAAGCTGCTCAAGTTCAGAGAGTGAGTCTGTCCATAGTCTCCACTGTTCCTCTTTCAGTGCTGGTAAAGGTGCATCCCATTCAGTTTGTTCAGCGGACAGCTCTCTGACTAAGGCCTTTCCTTGGATTGTTACAGGTGCCACATATCCTAGGGGATCATAAAGGCCATTAACTGTGGACAAGATTCCCCTCCTAGTGAATGGCTTCTTCTCTTTGGACACACTGAAGGTGAATGTGTCAGACTGTAAGTTCCAGGTAAGTCCTAGACTGCGCTGCTGTGGTAAGGGGTCTACAGTTAGCTCCAAATCCACCAGGTTTTTGGCTCTCTCTTCCGGAGGAAAGACATCCATCACTGCACGGCTATTAGAGGCTATTTTGTGTAATTTGATGCTTGACTCAGCTAACATTTCTTTTGTTCTTTTCAGGATGGAGATGGCTTCGTCGTCAGTAGGGAATTAAGTGAGCCCATCATCAACATAGAAGTTTCTCATGACGAATTGCTTAGGTTCGGCACCGTGTTCTTTTTCTCCATGCAGGACCGCTCTTCTCAGGCCGTAAATGGCTACCGCAGGGGAAGGAGAGTTCCCAAAAACATGCACTTTCATGCGGTATTCAGTGATCTGCTTGCTTGGGTTGTTATCTTCAAACCACAGAAACCTCAGGAAATCGCGATGGTCTTCACGGACGATGAAGCAGTAGAACATCTGTTGGACATCAGCCGAAACCGCTACAGGCTCTTTGCGGAAATGCATGAGGACTCCCAGCAGTGTGTTGTTCATGTCAGGCCCTTTAAGAAGGACATCATTGAGAGAGAGGCCCTCGTGCTTGGCGCTGGAATCGAATACCACACGTATTTGGTCTTTTTTCTGTGGGTGATAGACACCGAATATTGGTAGGTACCAACGTTCCTGTTCTGCAGTCAGCGCTGGGGCGGGTTCTGCTTGATCGGAATTGAACATTGCTTGCATGAAACTGAAGAAGTGTTCTTTCATGCCTTGTTTCTTTTCTAGCATGCGGAGTAGGGACGTGAGACGGTTGACAGCATGTCGTCTGTTGTTGGGTAGACGCGGCCTATTTGACCTGAAAGGGAGAGGTGCTACCCAGCAATTTGCTTCGTCCATGTAGACCTCTTTGTCCATGAGGTCAAGGAACAGCTCATCTTCAATGGACATGCCAAGCTTGTCGTCATGCTGCGTTCTTTGAAACACATTTCTGCCCAAGCGGTCTACCTCATAGCTGACACTGGCTACATAAGAAACACCTGGGGACATGTGGGGTGGCACAGGTTTATCAATCTTCTCTTTTACTACTAAACTGCTGGTGCATGGGCTCAGGATGGCGGCTTTGTGTGTTCTTCCCAGACACACATCTCCTATTATCACCCATCCAAGATCGAGTCGCTGGGCAAACGGTGCATTGGGAAGCCCATTACATTGTTCTCGTACTTTGTGCACCTGGATTAAATCCCGTCCAAGAAGAAGTAAGATTGACGCATCTGGGTCCAGGGCTGGGATTTTGTCTGCAAGGTGCTTGAGATGGGGATGATGTCTGGCTACCTCTGGTGATGGTATTTCAGACCTGTCGTCTGGCAGCATGTCACACTCAATCAGAGTAGGCAAGGGAATGTGGGCATTGCCGTCTAATGATTCCACAATGAAGTTACTGGCGCGTCGCCCGGCAGTCTTAACCACCCCTGAGCATGTCTTCAGTGTGTATCTCGCTCCTGCTCCTTTGACCCCAAAATGTTCAAAGAATTCTGTTCTGCCAAGTGACTTGTTGCTTTGCTCGTCAAGAACAGCATAGGTCTTCATAGCTTGGTCTCTTTGCCCTGCAGGATACACCAGGACGAGACAGATCTTGGAACATGATTTTGAAGTGTTCACACTCCCACAGATTTCAGTGCATTTGGATGTCACCGATGGAACAACCTCCAGCTGCTGCTGCTGCTCCCCGCCATGATCTGTAGTACTCACACGGGCATCAGTTTTCCATGGGGCGGGCCCAGGATGTAGCGCTGACGGGTGTCTGTTGCTGTTGCACTCTTTGCACTCCACAGGCTTGTCACAGTCTTTAGCAAGATGGTTAGATGTTGCACAGCACCTGAAACAGATGTGCTTTTCTTTCAGATAAGCTTTCCTTTCATCCAATGTTTTATTTCTGAAGCTGCGGCACTTTCTCAGTGGATGAGGCTTGTTATGTAGCGGGCACTGTTTGTCAGGATCGATCATCATCTTTGCTAATTGCTGTTGTGCTGTCACCACTACTTGTTGAGACTTCAGTCTTTCTTACAGCAACTGATGTTCTCGCGTGATGACTGGATGACTGGAAAACACTTTTTTCTGTCTTGATGGCACACCATGCTCCCGTTATGCTGGCAAAGCTGGGGTCATTGCGCGTTTTTGCTTGTTCAATGACGAAGTTCACAAAGACTACAAATGGAGGGTAGGGCACCTTGTGTTGTTCTTTGTAACGTGATCCTACAGTAATCCACTTTTCTTGTAGGTTGTGCGGTAGTTTCTGGACAATCGGGCTGACTCCACGGGAGGTGTTGAGATACGACAGGCCAGGTAAGTACCCGTCTGCCCTAGCTGCTTCTAGTTCCATGAGAGTGTCTCCAAGCTCTCTTAGTTTGTGGTTGTCTTTGGCTGAGATTTTGGGGAAATCTTCAACTTTTTTGAGGCGGGCGTTTTCGATCACCTCAGGTGAGCCATAAACATCTTCCAATCTTTGCCACAACATCTTGAGGCCTGTTGGTGCATTATGAATATGTACTGCTCTAATTCTTTTAGCTTGCTCAGACGATGATGGACCTAGCCATTTACATAGCAGATCAAGCTCCTCTCTAGCAGAGAGTTTTAAGTCATCAGTAGAACTGAGGAAAGATGCTTTCCAGGCCCAGTAATTCTCTGGCTTATCATCAAACTTTAGCAGGCCTGAACTCACCAGCTCACGTCGCATCAGGTACTTGCCTAAGTCTGTTTTAGCTGCAGTACTGTATTGGCTCGTGTCATACATAGGGAGTGGATGCGCTTGATATGGCAAGGGAGGCTTGTAATCATCGCTGATGATGTTGTAGGTAAGTTCTCTATAGCTGTGTGGTTTTCTTTGTGCATTTACAGTGCTAGTGACCGGATTCGAATTCCAGGTAGCTTCTCCTCTCGACGAGCGTTGTCGAGCCAATTCGAGGAACTCATAGTCACTGATTTCACTCGATGTTGTATCACCTTGGTTCTCACAGCTCTTCACTTCACCGCTGTCCATGTTAGATTGGCGCACTGGTGTGTGTGGAGTTGTAGGTGGCTTTGCATCGGGAGGTGAGACTGTGACTAATGTGTTGATTGTTCTTCCACTCTGATAGGACTGACGGCCTGGATGTTGAACATGGGTCTGCACAGTAGCACTTTCACCATTAAGTTCAGATGGGGTCTGAGGCAGCATGTTGGTTTTAATTGGCTGAAGTGGGCTTAACAGTTCATAATCATCTTCGGCAGCTGCTTCTAGCATTTCAGCTTCTGCAATTGTGGCTGCCGCAGCCTTTTCTAGTTTCAGTTCATGCAAACTGGCGTGTAGTATAGCTTGTTGTTTTAATAGCTCAGCCTCTCGCTTAGCAAACGCCAGCTCAGCGCGCGCAGCTTCTGCTTTAGCCCGTGCTTTTAAAGCGAGGGAATTAGCTACAGAGCGTTTGCTTGTTCTTGAACAGTTGGATATTTGTGACCGTGTCTCTAGTTCTTCAAAATCCATTTCTTCGTTTCTTTGTGTGGTGATGATTGTTTTGTTTTCTACTTACAGGACGATTATTGGCCGTTGGAAGAGTTGCCTTTTTACTGTTCTGCCCCCGCTCGTGTGTGAGGTGGTTAGCCGGTTACATTTGCTGGACAGACAGACAACAGTTTCCCCAAGAATGACGCTGATGTTCCTTTTAAATGTTTTACTTGGAAACACTGTAAAACTAAGCATACATACAAAATATATCTTAGTTATATGTTCAGATTACAGCAGATATGTACACAATCACGTAACATTACATGCTTTTAATACAAATGGATGGGTTAGCTTAAGGCTAATATGTATGGTGAATTCCATTGGGTTGTTACCAATTAGCATATTGGACAAAGGTAATCATTCAAAACGAACTAAATTCCATAGACAAAGTTCCACACAAGAGGAACTTTTTCATTGCAACTAGAAATCATAAAACTGAGAAAATACTTACAGGCAAATGTTTTCTGGCCATGTAAAACTGAGAGGTAAAAAACGTGTCTGAGTAACTCATCAATGTCGCTCTGAACTAACTACGGAAACCCCGCAGGTACAAAATAACGTTACTGCAAGTGCATTTGACCACTAGAGGTCTCCCTACTCCTAAATTAACAACAGAACAGCACAATTATACTGTGTGAAGAGACCTGATGAAACCCATCATGGTTTCATTCATGGCATGAATACTCATTGTTGATGGTCGTAACGTTATACTGTAGCTTCTACCGTTCACATTTTAGTTAAAGCTAACATATGCTCCTGTTTTTATTTACCAAACGTTGTACACCGCTTGTTTGTATAAATAGACCAGGCTACGTTTTCATTCTACGCTGTTGATTCTTATGTAGCCTAAGTAACTAAATACTATCACGGTATGCTATCATAGTTCGTTTTTTGATGGGTTTCATCAGGTCCCTTTCCACAGTTGTATACAATCAAGCACCTAGATAATGAATGCATGGTGCTTGATTAATACTGTGGAGAGGGACCTTATGAAAGCCATGAATAGGCTACTGTTAGGAAATATGAAGTATTGTACAGAAGTTGCGCTATAACGTTTGTGTTGTCTACATAGGCTACAATAGTATGTTTGCTTGGCCTACTCATTTCTGCATTGTTCTGGCCTATAAATTAAAGTGTAGCCTGGCACGTGAATCGAGCTTTCCGGTTGTACATTGTAATTTGTAGGAAAAAATGTGTCTGACAGACCTAGCAAGCTGTTTTTATAGCAGTTGGTTATCAAGATACTTAGGCCTAGTATCAGAATGATCAGTCCTTACTCATATGATTATCAAAAGCAACAACAAACCCATGCCTAAAAAGTATTCTAAGCTGCTTATGTTTTATATTGAAAAGCTGATGATTAGCTATCAACTATCCTTAAACTGAAAACAATAAAACACAGAATTCTGCTTTGTTTGTAATTTAATATTATAGGCTAGTATTTAACTACCAGTAGCTTGATGGTGCAACAATTGTATTGTACTCTACCTTTTTTAATTGTCCTAGAATTGTAGAGAATTGTTTAAAAAGCTTAAACTGTTTACCATGGTATTCGTTAGGTTAAACATGTGTCAGCCTAATGTAACTTCACTTAAATAAATAAGCTGTATTGAACAATTGTACAATTGCAGACATTCCTTGTATTGTTTTGGTATAGCTGTTAAACTTGCTTGCTTTTGTCTTTTAGGTTCCAGACCAGACCAGTGGTGATGACCATTGACATTGTGTGTGTGCCTGTCTGTGCACACCTGTCAACCATACATCTCTGACAATGTTGCTAGCAACATACCTACTAACATACATTCTTACAAACATGCGACCACATCTCAACATATCTGTGCACATACCATTTAACCATACTGAGACGTTTCTGAGATCTACACTGACATTCTGAGAACTATTGTTGGAACTTGTATACCTGTGAATCATATTTGTCAACCATTCATACCTTTGAATCATACCTGTGCTGTAACATCTGTGAAACTTAGTTATGCTGTTAGACCTCTGTTTTTAGACCTGAGCTGTGCTGTGTGAAAAATAAGATTCTAACCTAAGTTCTGTCTAAAACTGATCATCTGAAGGGCTGACTCTATATATCACCATCAAATTTGACCTAATACCATTAACTGAGGCCTCTAGCTGTTGGTGCCAGTTCAGAGTTACCACTGATAAATAAATCTGTCTTAGGATAATATGATTGGCATTATCAAGTTCTGTGTGTATATATATATATATATATACACACAACTGATTTTTACTTCAAGCTTACATTGGTAAGTGTTCATTAGTGTATTCTGAGTATCATTCTGCTGTATTAAAACAAAGAATGTTTTATTGAATTGACCATTCATTTTTACTGACTGTCATATACTCTAAGCTAACATCTAACCAAGTAAGTGGTTTTCAAGAATACTGTAAGACTGTATAATCTGAATAATCATACTGTAAGTAATATAATGTTATACACAGCAGCTTTTTTGCATTTACATGCAATGGTAATTCCCTGGAATTGCATTTTCTAGTTAAGCTAAGCAATTAGAATCCTATGGCAGGTGTTCAGGCCACCTGCAGCCTCAGGCTTTAAAGGGGTGGTTCAGGATTTTGGACATAAGACCTCATTTCCAAGTAAGCAAGTGTGATATTTATCAGTGGAGACCGTTTTCAACACGTTTCATCCAGTCCTTCTAATTGCAGAGTTCGCAGGTGCTAGGCTAGCGCAAGTCAACGGTATGTGCTAGCCTGCCACTAAAGACAGTCTTACCCACTCCAAAGTACAGCCGAGGCAAATTCCAGACAATCGATGTAAATGTCTGTGTTGATAGAATAGTGTAAGAAATACAACTACCCTCGCATCGCATTGCAATAGTTATACTTTGGTCCCTGAAGTTGGTAGTAGTCATTTTGCATCTCAGCGGCGGACTGATATCCCCATTGGAGTGCGCTTTACTGTTTACTTTTCGGCGCAGTACTACTAACCGGAGCAAGTATAATTCCGCCGCTGCTAAGAAACTAGTCCCTCAAAATGTAATGCGATCGTTGAAATGCAAGGATAGAATAACGTTAGAAATAACACTATCAAAACAGACATTTACATCGATAGTCTGGCGTTATAATTTATTTGCCTCGGGTGTACTTTGGAGCGGGTAAGACTGTTTTTAGTGGCAGGCTAGCACATACCGTTGACTTGCGCTAGCCTAGCACCTGCGAACTCTGCAATTAGAAGGACTGGATGAAACGTGTTGAAAACGGTCTCCACTGATAAATATCACACTTGCTTACTTGGAAATGAGGTCCTATGTCCAAAATCCTGAACCACCCCTTTAAGCATACAATCTGGGTCAATTAAGACTACACATCCTATTCAACTGTTTCCTCTACCCAAAACTGTTTCAAAATAAAAGTCCTCACTACAATAATCCACTGTTAAACAATGTAACCCATTAAACTACTGAACTTTTTGCATTCAACTTTTAAATGGTCTACTTTTAAACTATCATTAAACTATCTATCTATTAAACTAGCTGTCTATCAACAACTTTTAACTTGTCATCAACTATGTCAACACTTGTCATCAACTATGACTCCTACCCACTGTAGCTAGTTAGCATGGTTAACATGTCAGCATCGCTAACATTGTTAACATTTTTAGCAAAACTGCTAAAAATGATTAGCTAGGTTAGCTAAGCCACATGGTTAACATAGTTAGCATGCTAGTTAGCATTGTTAGCATAACAACTAAAAATGATTAGCTAGGTTAACTAAGTCACATGGTTAGCATAGTTAATATGTTAGCATGTTAGTTAGCATAGTTAGGATAACTACTAAAAATGATTAGCTAGGTTAGCTAACTCACATGGTTAGCATGTTAGCATTGTTAACATGCTAGTTAGCATAGTTAGCATAACTACTAAAAATGATTAGCTAGGTTAGCTAAGTCACATGGTTAACATAGTTAGCATGTTAGCATAGTTAGCATGCTAGTTAACATAGTTAGCATAACTACTAAAAATGATAAGCTAGGTTAGCTAAGTCACATGGTTAACATAGTTAGCATGTTAGCATTGTTAGCATAGTTAACATGTTTAGCAAAACTGCTAGAAAATGTTAGTTAAGTTAGCTAAGTAACATGGTTAACATAGTTAACATTGCTAGCATAGTTAGCATGTTTAGCAAAACTGCTAGAAATGTTAGCTAAGTAGCATAGTTAGCATGTTAGCACTGCTATAAAACATTAGCTAAGTAACATTGTTAGCATAGTTCAAAATCTTAGCATAACTGCTAGCAAACATTAGAGCCATTCTAACTTTCAGTTATCATCAAATATCTACCTATACACAGCCATTAAACTATTTGAATATCAACCTTCATTAAACTGCTAGAAAACGTTAGCTAAGTTACATGGTTAGCATTGCTAGCACTGCTATATAACATTAGCTAAGTAACATGGTTAGCATAGTTAAAAATCTTAGCATAAATGCTAGCAAATATTAGAACCATTCCAACTTTCAGTTATCGTCAAATATCTACCTATACACAGCCATTAAACTATTTGAATATCAACATTCATTAAACTGCTAGAAAACGTTAGCTAAGTTACATGGTTAGAATGTTAGCATTGCTAGCACTGCTATATAACATTAGCTAAGTAACATGGTTAGCATAGTTAAAAATCTTAGCATAACTGCTAGCAAATATTAGAGCCATTCCAACTTTCAGTTATCGTCAAATATCTACCTATACACAGCCATTAAACTATTTGAATATCAACATTCATTAAACTGCTAGAAAACGTTAGCTAAGTTACATAGTTAGCATGTTAGCATTGCTAGCACTACTATATAACATTAGCTAAGTAACATGGTTAGCATTGTTAAAAATCTTAGCATAACTGCTAGCAAATATTAGAGCCATTCCAACTTTCAGTTATCGTAAAATATCTACCTATACACAGCCATTAAACTATTTGAATATCAACATTCATTAAACTTCCAGTCTGTCAACAACTTTTAAACTATTTACCTTCAACTTTTAAATGGTCTACTTTTAAACTATCATTAAACTATCTATTAAACTAGCTGTCTATCAACAACCTTTAAACTATCTACTGTCTATCAACAACTTTTAAACTATCTACATTCAGCTTTTAAACAGTGTACTTTTAAACTATCAACTTTAAGCTATGCAACCACCATGTCTATCCTAGCATCACCGTAGTAACCATCTCTGTATTATCTGTTTTAACTATACATGATATTTTACATCACAACTTTAGCATTTTCATGCACTGGTAATTCCTTGGAATTGCATTTCTAGTTGTTATTGTTATTATTATTATTATTATTATTATTATTATTATATAATTAGGCCTATGCTGTACTGTAGTAGGCTACCGGTGTATACGTACTATTACTTTTATTATGCTTAATGTAAGCATTTAACTTTTATGTTAAAGGGACACCAGGCAACGTTTTCGTGTTAATTAATCATCTTCGTAAGTCGGTATATGGTTAAATGACTCATTACGGGGCGAATGAAGGCTCTCTCGCCCGCCCCTACTGCCTGTAGGAAGAATATCCCACTTGCAAGTTCGGTGTATCCTACCCGCCGAACTTCAGTCTCACAAAGTCTCAGACATCGCGAGAAGCAGGATCAGTTTACATCCTGCATCCCCAGCACAGAGGCAGGCTAACGTATAATGGCAGAGCTTGCGAATAAGCAGTGAAAACCCTTGATGGAAGATGCAAAGAAAAGGAAAAGAGCTTCAGACCGAGCGAGGGCTCGCACACGTATCGACACGTACAGACAGTAGGGGGAGCTTCGTAGAGAAAAAGAATCAGGCTTGCCTGGTATCCCTTTAAACTATTATTTTAATGAATACTGCAAGTCACTTTGAATATAGCCTAGCAGATTTTCTGCTAAAGAAACGTCTACTCATTTGGAAGGTGTATCACTCACTGCTTCACTTCTTTTGGTGTAACATAAAAAAATGGCATCACTGAAGTTTTTCCACCTTGGTTAGTAACCTACCCACCTGGGGTCTATTTCCCAAGCATAGTTCCTAACTATGATAGCAAATGTAGATTTGACTTACGCATGAACAAACACTTAAGCTTCGATCATGTCACATATTATCACATTTTTAATTTTGGAAAATTAAAAAATAAGAGCATATCTGTTAGGCCTATAGGCTAGACTATGCTATAGGCTATTTTCTTGAATTTCCCCTTGGAGATCAATAAAGTATCTATCTATCTATCTATCTATCTATCTATTAGCTCTAAATAAAATGTATCTGTTATCTAAACGTAGCCTATCTGTAAAGTGACTAATATTGTCAACTCAGATTTGGCAGTGACGCTGCCACGGAAGATGCATTGTAGTTAGCAACTATGCATTTGGGAAACGCACCCGGTCTGGCCCATGGATAAATTATCTGGTCGTCTCGAACACAGATCGCCCTAAACTGGCCTCCTGTGAAAAGACATGTTCAAAAACAGCAACTGCTCGAGTATTAAAGCGGTCCTTTCTAACTGTTCGACCTGGGGAATTTCAAGCCGGCAAAAACCGGGTTCCGAGTTGTCGCGAACGCGGCAAAACGACATACCGATTGACACATTTCCGCTGTATTTCCTTATTGCAAATGTTAGCGAAGTGGTCTGACAACATTCTGAAGTTTTCTCTACAGATTTGGTTTGCATTGCTCTGTTAATATCAGGTTCTTCGCTGCATCATCGAGGTTGAACATTTTAAACAAGGCACAATTACGCGATTATATTGTGGTCACTTGAGGTGACAACAAGACTTGTGAAAAAGTTGAGTGGAAAAGTTCAGTGGACATCATAATAGGTGGTTTTTAGGCTAACACTCCTTACACAATATTTTGAACTTACACAATTCTCATTAAAGGAATGGCACATCCAAGAAAAAAAACGAAAGAAGATGATGACCTGCGAGGAGCAACTGGGGGTGAAGGTAGGCAGGCTACTGTAACGTTAGGCTTTTCATTATTCACTAACGTTGAATTTCCTGAGGTCTTGATGTGAGTGCCATGGCTAAACATTTCTCAGACCTAGGCAAAACGGCTAGCCTACATCTATGTTTAGATCGATCTGAAATGACAGTAACTTATTATTAGTATTATATATATATATAAAAGAAATAACAGTTTAAATGTGAGTAAGCCAACGTTGGATCCGATTCGGAAACACGATTTCGTCCCCCCGGAATTCCCGTTTCCTTTATGCCACTGAAGTCCTTTCATTGTTGCAAGGCGTAGCACTGCACAGTAGCCTACAGCGGCTAAGCACAAGAATCGTTCAGTTTTTGCAGAAAGCACGAAACTGGGCCCAGTTATACTACCCCTAGTGATCAAACATTGAAATGAACCCCAGAACCATACACTGTGCTTAAAGCAACACCAAAGAGTTTTTTGTACCTTAAAATAATGTTTCCAAAAATCGTTTCAGTGGTTAATCAACTCGTAACAGGGTGAATGGCACTTCTGCATTCGCTTCGCGGCCCTCTATCGGCTATAACCGCACTATGTAAGTTTGCCAGATCGGGTAGCGGATCTGTAGTTCCATGGAATGAGACATAAGAAACTACAAATTTGACTTGCATCTGATGTCGCAATACATCGTACTTTCATAAAATCATGAAATCATCGTACTTTCATAAAATCAAAAGCCAGTGCTGGATAAACAAGTGTGCGTGCGACAGAGGAAAAGTTATTTGGTGTTGCTTTAAGTTAAGACACCAATGCTAAAGTTGACTAAAAAGAGGAATGAAAAATATTTTTTTTGAAATGTAAATGCCTTAAATTAAAAAAAAAAAATGAGGGGAAAAATCCAACCTATAGAGACACCAATTGTCTTTGTGAATGAATCATGTATCGTAAATGAATACATGTTATCCTTTAAAATACAGGGGGCATAAGTAAGGAACTCCCTGTGTTAAATTCCCATATCGGCAGGCAGATTTTTTTTTTTTAAAGGCCTTTTCATGGATCCAGGATACTATGCATCCTGATCAAGTTCCTTGGTCTTTGGAATTAAAATAGCCCCACATCATCACATACCCTTCACCATACCTAGATATATCATGGTTTTATTTCAGTTAGCCTAATAGCTCAATGCAAATCAAACCAGCTATTATGCTGGTAGGCCTCATTTTTTTAATTAAGGCATTAAGATACATTTCCAAAAGATGAATTTTTATTCCTCTTTTTAGTCAACTTTAGCATGGGTGTCTTAACTTATGCACAGCTGTGTGTGTGTGTGTGTGTGTGTTTATACAGTTAATAACAAAATTATTCATACCCCTGGCAAATATTGATTTAATTTTCTCTTGACCAATATGTTTGTTCTTACTGAAATGACACTGTCACATGCCAAAAGGTTGCAAGACAATGTGGGAGAAACATGGAATAAAAAAAAGAATAATTTTCATCTTTTTTTAACATTTTCATGAAATATGGCATGCCCAAAATTATATATATAATTATATATATAGCGGGGAAAATAAGTATTGAACACGTCAACATTTTTTTCAGTAAGTATACTTCCAGTGAGGCTATTCGCATGAAATTTTCACCGGACATTAGTATTAACTTAGGTAATCCACACATATATAAAAATCCAAACATTAATGTGTAAAAGTAGTGTTATGAGTAAAAATGTGGAATGGCACAGGGAAAAAGTATTGAACACGCTAAGATAAAGCAGTACACAAACGCAAGGAATGGCAAGGAACAAACTGGAATCTATAAGTAGTTAGAGAAATTATCCCTCCTATCTGTGCAAATTGATATAAGCTGGGTTAGTACATACTGGTGGGCTATAAAAAGGTTTTTTGTTAACAAGGTGTCACACAAGAAACATTTCATGATGGGTAAAAGCAAAGAGCTCTCCCAAGATCTTTGCAACCTTATTGTTGCCAAACATATTAATGGAACTGGTTACAGATGCACTTCAAAACTTCAGAATCATCCAGCAAGCAGTATTGGAGCCATTATTTGCAAGTGGAAGGAACATCACTACATCATCAACTGGCCATGCACAGGATCTCCTTGCATGATTTCTGACCAGGAAGTCAGAAGGATAGTCAGAAGAGTAGCCCAAGAGCCAAGGACCACTCTGAGAAAGCTCCAGAAAGATTTGGAGGCAGCAGGTACAATTGTTACAGAGAAAATCATAGGTAATGCACTCCACCGCCATGGCCTCTATGCACGCTCATCCAGCATGATTCTATTGCTGAAGAAAAACATGTCGAAGCTCGTTGAAAGTTTGCTACACAACATTTGAACAATCCTATGAAATACTGAGAGAATTTATTCTGGTTAAAAATGTAACTTTTCGGATGTCATACTACACACCATATTTGGAGGAGAAATGACACTGTGCATCACCCTAAAAATACCCTACCAACAGTGAGGTTTGGAGGTGGTGGCATCATGGTGTGGGCTGTTTTTCATCTCATGGTACTAGCAGACTTCATACAGTTGAAGGAATGATGAATGGAGTCATTTTTTTCTGGGAGAATCTTTACATCCACCAGGATGATGAGGATGAGACATGGCTAGACCTTCCAGCAGGACAATGATCCTAACCATTCAGCAAAGGAAACTCTCAATTGGTTTCAGAGAAAGGAAATCAAGGCCCTGACTTCAATTCAATTGAACAGTTTTGGAAGTTAACTAAAGATCAGGATTTACAAGAGGGTTTAGCTTTCACTGGATTGTCTTTTTGACCTATGGACATGGCCTGAGATTGGCATAAAAAAAGGAAGCATTAAACCCAAATTTCGTTATTTTGGGATGTTTTTCAATCAGGGGGATCTGAGGCCCGTTGCACAAAAGTAGGATCAAGATATCCAGGATAAGTGACTGAGCTGAGCTCAATGAATCCAAAACAAGAGCGTCCAGGCTTAATTGGTTACACAAAGACCAAGCCAGGATGAGCAGACATGGATTCCTCAAGCCAGGTGAAACCGATCCTGGATAAGTGCGCGCTCACGGCTCCCTCAAATAGACCCCACCACCGATCACAGATTCACTGATTCACTGATTCACCATGGCAAGTAGAGCGGCTTCAATGCTTCATCTACGGTGTAAAGTAGGTAGCAATAGCCTTTTCACAACAGCAACACCTCTGTTTAGGAGAATATTGCAACTAGTGTCGCGACCACCACGCACGAGTATAAATGGTTACGGCGCTCCCGTGACGTCACATGACAGGTCGGGAATGGCGAGTATGTAAAAGACATAATTAAAAAGAAAGGCAACACCGTCACAGTGATAAAGCAAAGCAATCTTTCCTGATGACAGTGGTCCTCTAGTGAGGGACCAATATACGTGTTAAATGAGTTAATATTCATGCTTTAAATTGAAGTTAAATATATCCTGCAGTGGTAGAGACGCATGCTGTGAATTTCAGTTAAATATGTCCTGCAGTGGCAGAGGAATTTTTGTTTTTTTCTCTGTGGCCCTAATATTCTGTCATTTTATATAGCCTTATATAGTCTGTGGAAAACTGTCAATTATCTAATGATTGCAACATCATCTAAAAATCATTATTTATCCAAAATGATTGAAATTAATGATCACAAATGTTTAAATAATGACTGTGGGTCTAGTTATGTGACAACAATGTGTAGTGGGCAGTGGAATAACTATTGAATTCTGTTTGTGGTGACTGCTGACTGAGATAAGGGATGAGATTAAATAGATCCTGGAACTTAGCCTGGTCTGGAGCAGGCTAGCTCCACAGAATAAATCTCCATGGTGACATTTACCATAACATATCCTACTGCCCCCATCCCGTTTTTGTGCAACCGGATCATGGATAAATAACCCAGATATCCTGGCTTAATCCCTTATAGTTTTGTGCAACGGGCCCCTGGTGACTTTCAAGTAAACAATGAGACTAAAACAAAAGGCTACATTAAGATTCTGGAGGAAAAGATCAGGCAGTGTGCCGTGAGACCTGCCCCAATAGGCGGTATTTGACCATTAAACCACACAATGATCCAAAACATACAACCAAACAAGGCAATAAATGGTTAACAGACAACAATATCAACATTTTAGAGTGGCCCGGCCATAGTCCAGACCTCAATCGAAATCGATTTTTGAACTAATGCAAGTAGTTAATCACAAAGGTTTAATTAATGAGGCTTGCAACATGCCCAATTGGTTAATCTTGTCACATCTATGCTTTTTATTAAGGGTGGCACGGTTCATGTAAAAAATCTGAACTGTTCGGTTCGCTTGTCTCAGTGTGGGGCATGTGTGGGGCATTTGTGCATCGTAGAGTTTTGATGGTTCATGGCAAACGTAATGTAGCTTCATGCCCATATGGGACCTCAGACAGTTTTTTTCCTCTTTCGCGTGAAAGCGGAGGTGTGGAGTGCTGTGGGTCACGTGTAGAAATGGCTAGTGGGAGAGATAATGAAGGCAGGCCGGATTTGGAGGATGCACCAGCGTCCCATAAGTCTGGTGTATGGGAAGCTTTTAGATTTAAATTTACCTATGATGACAGCGGAAAGAAAACGGTAGATAGAACTGTAACTGTGTGCAAGCATTGTGCAACACGTACTGTATTCATTATGCTAGTACAGGCCCGGAGTGGCTAATCGGGAGCTTCAGGAGGATGGGCCGGTCTTAATATCATGAGCTTAAATATTGTTTCTGAAGTTCATTTGCTGCGCCCTCACGGTACTTCAGCAGCTTAGGCTGTGCGGTCGCATCCCCTTTATCGCAGTTTCCCAATATTAACAAAGTAGCCCTCACAAAAACTGTCTGGAAATATTTGCAATAATTAAGGGGAATAGGAGGCTATATAAGTGGCCCCTCCTCCAGTGGCACGGCTCTGACAAACTCTGTAAGGTAATAACCCCAGATCTCAGAAGCCCTCAAAAATCAAATATCATTACAATCTGTGTTTACCACAGGTTACTCTATACAACTACAGGTGGCACTGTGGTAACTCTATATAAAACATATTGATCTCAATGGTGCATTTTGCCCATGTTCAGGGTGGAAAATAAAAAAAGAAAGATTTGTATAAGACAAATCAAATTGGTGTCTTTAAAAAGAAGGGATCATGGTGAATAAAGGAACTAATATAAAAAAATATTTGTATATTCCCACAAGGTGTTTGGGTGCGCTGAACATGAGAACCAAAATGATTTTTCAGACTTGTGAGGTCTGCTGTTCAGACCCTGAAGGAATTTAGTCTCTGTTCATAGCTTTTTGTGAGAGTGTTTCTACTTATCTCAATAAAGAAAATAAATCAAGAGCCTATGTTGAGTACAAATATGTCTTCTGAAGGCCTAAACAGAGCCCAACCAAAAACTCCAATACAATTTTGATCACTTTGAGGGACAGCTATGACCATGCAGGATCATCCAGACCAAACGTGACAATTTTGCTACATACTATTCCTATTTATGTACCAGCATGCAAAATTTGAGCCTCTTACATGGTTTAGTTCTTGCGCTATGGGCTTGTGAACTTTGACAAAAAAAAGAGGCCGAACGAAATCGACACCCCCCTCCCTCCGTAAAACTGGCTGTATCTTGGAAAGTATTGATCTTACATAAGAGTAATTTTACAGTGTGTCTCCTGGGTAACATAGGCACACCTGGTAATGTTTTCAGATTTTTTTGAGACCTAAGTGCGTGGGCCCTGGTTGAATTGACGTGGAATGACACTGCTAAATGGGTTTACAAAACATGTATATTATCACATTCTGTTTTTATTTGCATTTTACACAACGTCCCAACTTTTTGGGGTTGTACTTTGCAAAGCTATTTCACCACTTTCCTCTCAGGATTGTGTTGTATAGCCATTTAGCCATTGCCGGTATTAGCACACTAGTTTGATATGACATCAACTATCACCACTTTTGTCCTTACCAAAAGTTTTGTACCTGAAAATAAATAAATAAATACATATACTGTAACTGTTTATTTTCTCTCCCTAGATGTCATAGATGACCAAATAATTGAGCAAGGAGCAGTAGTATTAAGAGGGTAAATCACTTTTGCCACATAATCCCATAAAGATGGCTTTTGTGTCTGTGTTGGTCTTTGGTGCCTCAATTTGATATATTATTGCTGTCATATTTGTTTTTATTTGCAGATATGTGATAGAAAGAATTCAGACAGAAAATCCTGACGTACACATCAGCCATGAGATCCTGGGGGGGACTCCTTGTGAGGGAGATGATCCCCAAGTGAAAGAAGTGGTGGGTCAGCTGCTCAAAATAGCTGATGACCTTAATCGCAATGCTGAACTTCAACAGTATGTTATCTCATTATTCTTTTTATGTTTTGTTTCTCTCAGCATCAAATAATCTAGCAGCACCTTCTTATGATCTACATACCTTTTTCATCTTACTTGAAAGTGATTTTGTAGTTACCATATTTTCCGGACTATAAGTCACTCTGGAGTATAAGTCGTATCAGTCAAAAAATGCGTCACGAACACAAAAAAACACATGTAGTCGCACCCGACTTTAAGTCGCATTTATTTAGAAATGTATTTCACAAAATCCAAGACCAAGAACAGACAGACTATGCAACTGGACACATAGAGATCAAAAATATTGAGAATTCTACCGGGAATGTTAATGAAGATGAAGGAGTGAATAGTGGCAAGCTAAGGCAAGCCCGATAAAGAAGGCTGCCAATAAGGGCCCGAGGATAATTGTAAAGCAATTTACAAGATGCTGATGTGGTACATGAACATTTAGCAAAAAATGTGCAGAATGCAATGCAATCAAGCATTTTGGGCGACATGGAGGCACAAGCCGGCAGCAGAGCAAATTCTACCTCCGAGAACGAGAGAAAAAGATGCTGTTTTAAAAGAACATGCAGAGGAAGGAGTGAATGGCTGCAAGATGAGGCGAGCCGGGCAATAACTAAGGCTGCCAAGGAGGGCCCAAATGCAATTGTAAAACAATTTACAAAAGATTCACTGAACAAAAATGCTGGAAAACAAAAGCGATCAGGAACTATCAGGAATTTTGAAAACACAGTGGTCATGAGACGTGAGAGAACATGGATGTGTTCTCCATTTGAGGAACGTTATAATCGACGTGAACAGCGGACGTGAACAGACAGCTACAGCCTCGGAGCGCATACTGTAGTAGGCATCCTTTCACTTTCTAGAGTGCGCATTCATTACGTGAAAGATGCTTTAAAGCAAAACAGCGATCAAATATATATATGACTGTGAGTTTTGTTTTCAAATGTTTTCATGCATGTCTGGATAACAGGTGAGGAATGTTTAGGAGACAGACTATCGTAAATCCTCAAATTATGGCTTGGGTCTTTTATTTACTTAGGCTGTGCAAAGCACAGCATCTTTATTTGGGGCAGGCTTGTATTCGAGGCAGGTTTTTATTTCTTACATGGTACGTTTTATTGTGAGACATACGTTTCGTTTGGAGTGGCATACCGGTAGGCTATCAAAAGCAGAAGAGGGTGGGGGCAGTGTACTGCAAGTATGGTGAAGGGACTTACTATTGCAAGCAGAGTACTGTATGTATGATGTATGTGAGTGATGACAGTGAAGATGTGTGTGTGGGCGGGAGGGGAGTGGAGCAGTGACTGTGTGTGTGTGTGTGTGTAGTGTGTGTGTGGGTAGGTGGGGGCAGTGTGCTGTAAGTATGTAGATGATGTGTGTTGGAGAAGATCCTGAAGACAATGTGCTGTGTATGTAGGGAGGGGGGGGGGGGGCAGTGTGCAGCAAGTATGTAGAGGAGGCTTACTGTAGCAAGCAGTGTGCTGTATGTATGTGAGGTGATGACAGTGATGATGTAAGTGTGTGTGTTTTTTGTGTGTGTGTTGGGGATGGGGGTGGGGTGGGGGGTGGCAGAAAGGCTAGGCAATCAAGGACATGGGTAGATGGAGGAGAAATCAAAAATAATAAATAAAAAGTTCTATGGAGATGTGCAAAAGTTGGAGAAAGTCAGATATGTGTGTGTGTGTGTTTTGACGTGTGATGAAATAAGAAAATAAATAGGTCTGTAGCATAGGGAGAGGGATGTAAAAGTGCTAAAAGTCTTGTAGGTGTGTGTGTGTGGGGGGGGGGGGGGGTGGGTCATGAGTGCTGAGGAGTGAATGAGTGCAAAGTCAGTATAGTGTGAGTTCAGAGTTGGGAAATGTTTGAGAGTGCTGAGGAGTGAATGTGTGCAAAGTCAGTATAGTGTGAGTTCAGAGTTCGGATGGCCTGGGGATAAAAACTTCTCCTGAGTCTCTCAGTTCTGGCTTTGTGACTACATAGGCGTCTTCTTGATTTCACCGGTTGGAATTAGGGGTGGGCGATATATATCGTCTGCGATAATATCGTGATTATTGTTTTAACGATGTGCAAATTGACATTATCGAGTATTTAAATTACTGAAAAAACACTCGAAATCACGCACTGAAGACTCATACATTCCCAGGAGGTAGGCTATGCGGGAGAAGTGCAGCAGAGCAAGTGTCACGTGATCACTAGTGGGTCACAACGTTCTCCCACGCATGTTTATTTTTCCTACACGGTATTATATGTAGAGAAAACATTAGCCTTTGAGTATTTTAATAGTCAGTTGTAAACAAATAACTATTCTCATGTAACTCTTTTGTAAATGGACTGAAGTTCGCTCTAAATATCTACGTTTACCAATTATGCTAACCGTTAGCATCTCTATGGGATTTCTCATTTACATTAGCCATAAGCTAACGCATTAGTTTCTATTCAGTAACTTGGAATGCTAGCCTACGTGATTGCTCTAAAACAAAACATAGACGGAAATAACTGAGATGTAGGCTGTTGGTCTGCTCTTAGTTTTACATTGAATCCTATGTAAAGGTTTGACTTCAGCTTCAGACTTTCTCTTGGGAAACTGTTAGGCCTATTCATCTTCTCTAATGTAGCTGGCTAGACCATGTCATTGCCACACACAAGTGGGGGCAGAATTGGAAATGTGTCATAGAGTGACAATGCATTGGTTGATTTGGTTAAAAAGTCACAGGTTAGGTTATTGGTTATTATTGTAATGATGCTATTCATAAATAATGAGCTGTAAAGTAACTCAGACTTTAACAAAAACTATTTTTTAAAGGATATCGACTAATTATGGTTATCGTCAAAATCACAAAAAATATCGAGATATTATTTTTTGTCCATATCGCCCACCCCTAGTAGGAATAATCCATTGTTAGGATGAGAAGAGTCCTTCAGAATCTTTTGGGCTCTTAGGAGTACTCTTCTGGAATAGATATCTTGTAGAGCAGGGAGTTGAGTTCTTATAGTACGTTCAGCTGAGCGCACTACTCTCTGCAGAGTACTACAATCTCTAATTGTGGAGTTCCCATACCAGGTGATGATGCTACCAGTTAGAACACTCTCAACCGCTGAAGTGTAGAAGGCCTTCATGATGGATGTAGAAACTTTGAATTTCCTTAGCTGACGAAGGAAGTAGAGTCGTTGTCTGGACTTCTTCAGAACATATTGAGTGTTAACAGTCCATGTTAAGTCTTCATGTAGACACCAAGGTATTTAAAACTTGTGACTGTCTCTACACGTTGCCCGCTGATCATTAGTGGGGTGTAACTGTAGTTCTGCTGCTGCCTTCTGTAATCCACTACCATTTCCTTGGTTTTATTGATATTCAGTGTCAAGCTGTTAAATTGACACCACTGTGCCACCTCATCAACCTGATCCAAGTAGAGCGGTTCATTGTTGTTACTAATCAGGCCCAAGATCACTGTGTCATCTGCAAAGTTGATGATGGAGGTATGACTACTGTTGGCTTTGCAGTCATGTGTGTAGATGTTGTACAGCAGTGGACTCAAAACACAGCCTTGGGGAGCACCAGTGCTGATGGTTAATGAGTCAGATGTCAGACCCCCCACTCTAACCACTTGTGAACGGTTGGTGAGGAAGTCAAATATCCAGTGACACAGGGTGGTGTTCAGTCCTAAGGCCTTCATCTTTGTGACCAAGGTGAGAGGTACTATCGTGTTGAATGCTGAACTAAAGTCAATGGACAGCATCCTCACATAATTCCCATTCCCCTCCTCCAGGTGAGTTAAGGTGGTGTGCATGAGGTTTGAGATGGCATCCTCTGTAGACCTGTTGGCTCTGTAAGCAAATTGGAGGGGGTCGAAGGAGGCAGGGAGGGATGAGCAGATAATCTTTTCAAGCTTCTCAAAACACTTCATCACTGTAGACGTCAGGGCTACTGGGCGGAAGTCATTCAGACATGATGGACTTTTGTTTTTCGGTACTGGAACAATAACAGACTGCTTGAGGCAAGTAGGAACTGTCTCTTGAGCCAATGATGTGTTAAAGATATAAGTGAACACAGGAGCTAACTGAGCAGCGCAGAATTTCAAAACCCTGTTAGAAATTCCATCCGGTCCAGCAGCTTTTCTACAATTAACCCTCCTAAAGGCAGGATCTTCCCCATAAACTACTGATATAAAATGAGAAAATACTAAATTTCTGATTCTGAATACTTTTTCTCTTTTTGAGTCTTGGAAAACATTGGTATTGAGATGATCAGTCAACTTAAATGCAACAGTTAAGACAAAATTGTGCAGCCTGCACAATTATGTGTAATGATGCTCACTGGGTTTAATAACAATTTAGCTTTAGCTTTTTTAAGCCTTGTGCCCATGGGTGTGGCACAAGCTGTGGTCTGATCTTACACCCTCTAAAAATCATTACGCCACTGACCAAGAAAAATCTGGTCTATAGCGAAAGGCGCATCTAAAGACACGCTGTCACAAGATGTAAGCAGCCCTTAGCAGCAGTCCCAAACAACTTCTCTGCAGGATAAATAGCCTTAGGATTTTTATTCAGTCACATTTTTGGGGTAAATGTTGCTTTTTTCAGGCTACGTTTTCGATTGTAACCCCTTGTCAGTCAATAGTGAAAGTAATTAGCTGTGTAGAACTGTTTTGTTGTTGACTATGACACCACGGTGAAGCTAGTTTTACTTAGCCAATGAGTTCAAATAATAGACAAGTGCAGATATGTCAAGTCAAGTCAAGTCAGATTTATTTGTATAGCGCATTTAACATGCACAGAGTGCAACCCAAAGCGCTCCACATATAAGACATTGTCATTGACACAGACTAACAAAGACGATAGATGCCGGACGGAGCGGCGTAGTCGCCAGCGTACCCGTGACACCAAGACATACATTGAAGAAATAACAAACACAAAAGATGCCGGACGGAGCGGCGTAGTCGCCAGTGTACCCGTGACACCAAGACATATAAGACATACAACAAACAAATTAATAAATAAAATAAATAAAAATTCCAACCGGCTGAAAATGTCCAAGGGCAAAGATGACCCGCGTGAAAACTGTGCACAGCTGTGTCTTCACAACCGATGCAACACCAACAAAGTTCTTTATAACTGACCAACCCGGAGAATTCACTGGCAGTCTGGAGAGACTGGAAGAACAAGACAGTCCGAATTTGTGATTGGCGACCCTGCTGATTATCAGCTCGGTGGTCCTAGACAGTGACCGTTTGTTGTTTGTTGTTTCATGGTTGACGCTGTCATCAGAATTTCTTAGCACTCAATCCAGACTCCAGGCACCGGTAGATGCTAGCATGACAGCTCGCATGTCAGCCGCAGCTCGGTGGTCGTGGCAGCTGCAGATCTCTTGCAGATTAATGTTAGGCAGCTTTGCTGAGCAATCCCTCCATCCAGACATTGGATGTGCAGCGTCACGGATGGATGAGGGACTTCAGAGACATAAGGCAGGCTAGCCAAGGCGCTCATCAGCCCATGGAAGCTGGTTAATGTTAACTTGACGTTGATGGTGTCTGCCGAGTTTGTTAAGTTTGTTATGTGAAGGCTATACTCTGCTAGGTTTTAGTAAAGCATGGTTTAGTGGAATACCTGTTCCATACAGTCTAGTGTGCAAGCAGACTCCTTCAAATGTGCCGCTGACTATCAAAATACCAATGTGCAATTTGAAGTTGCGCTGCTTCCTGTTAAAGGGAATGACAGGTGTCATTCTCATTAGTTTAAAAGATGTTACGCCCAAAACACACCCATGTCTGATTAACCCTTAGAACCCGATTGACACAAAGTGCGTCAAAAAACACACCCTTTCTTCTCTGTTACATTGTTCCGCAACTGTTCATCGCAGCGAGATGAAACCTTTATTGCGTGACAGAGCAGAAGTGGGGCATTAAAAATAAGTGTAATACTTTAGCTCACAGGTGGGGTATGGCCTATGCCAGGGGTATTCAATTAATCTTCAGCAAGGTCCAGTTACGGAAAATTTCCGCAAGCAAAGGTCCAGAGCATCATAATGATTAACGTGCGTGTTTAGGCTATGTATGTATGTGTGTGTGTGTGTGTGTATATATAATATATTAGGATGGATGGATGGAGCCTAGTTGTAGGCCTAGGCCTAATGTTTAATGTGAAATAAAATAAGTAGCCTAAAAGGCAACATTCGAAATGAGGAGAAATAAGGCAAGATAAGAGTAATTGGGGAGAAAAACTGAGTAGCTTTGGCTATTTTTAAGATCTTAACGTGAACTTAAAATAAAATTTGAGCTGAGACAAGGATGGATATTCCACAGCTGGTTCCTTGAACCCATTAATCAGCAAGTTTAATTTTATTTTTTTTGTTTTTTTATTTTGACCCGAAATCCTGGAAACCCAGAACATCACGTTGGGCAGTGAATGCATAGGCTTAACGATTGTGGTGGATCAATCATATTGCCTTCTTAAATCGTAAAATATTCTGTGGTCTCAGTTCACTGTTGAATGGGCCTAGCCTACCCTATGCTTGCTCAATATATAGCCTATGCTTTGTCTAGTAGAGGTGCTTCAAATTGGCGCTTTTAAAAATCGCCTGTCTCAGAATATGTAGAAGAGGTCCAGGGCAATTCCGCGCAAAACTGTCACATCCATATTTAGTTGGCGTTACGGACGTGACAGTTTTGCGTGGTATTGCCCCCGTATCGTTATATAAAGCTCTGTTCTCGCTGTCTAGCTTTCTCCTCTTTGTGCAATCGATGATTTGAAAATAACTTACTTATCGTTAACTTAGATATCCATCTGATTGTTTCTCGTCCTGTCTCCTCTCCTCGCTCGTTTCAGGCTATCAGTGAGTCAGAGTCTCTTCCCCATAGTAGGCTACTTTACTCACTGACTCGACTTTATTAGAATTCACAGATTTCACTGGCTGAGTAGCAGCAAGAGAAATATTGGTTCCTAAAGCTCCTGAAGTAAATGTTGTTATCCTAAGCAACGAAACATTTAGCGCAGCTTTGTATACGAGAAAATCTAAATTAGGCTATTATGGTCCGGGTCCGGATAGGATCATGTCATGGTCCGGACTCGGACTGCGGTCCGCCATTTGGTGACCCCTGGCCTATGCCATTCATTTTTCAATTTTCAATTATTTGCTAATAATAATAATAATAAATAATAATAATAAAAAGAAAGAAAATTAATAATAATTTTCTGTGTTGTGACATTTCTTTTTTTAATTTACATTTTTACCAATAATGTAAATTAAAAAGCTGAAAATGAAAATGAATATGAATAACCCTGTCTATAATGTGACCAATTCAAGTGCTGCAATAATTATGCTTTGTAAATGTTTCACAGTTCTGGTGCAGAGCACAGTTTTACAGTTCTGGTGATGTTTACTACATTAATCCATGCATCACAAAAAATTATTGGGATACGGTTTCGGCCAAATTTTAAATAATGCATTCGATGCTCAGCAGAACCGACACATGGGCCAATGGTCCATAATATGACTAGGGAAATATCTGAGGGATTTGTCTGGCATACTGTTTATGGTCTACCAAGCCTGGGTTTGTAAACTAGTGTGTATTTATAAGGCCAACCATTCAAGGTTTGCAGCATAATCAGTCATATTCTCAGAAAACTTTATCTCACAAATAAAGTGTGAGTATGTATGTATGTAAATGTATGAGCCCAACTGTATATCTGGTAAAAAATATGGTTATAACTCCTTACTTATATATCCAATATCAAAATGCAGAGTATTATGTTGACACTGAAGTATTACACATAAACTACATTGTCACTGTCTCCTCTCCTCACCAGCCTCATTAATACTGTGCAGGCTAACTGTGCCCAGGATGTGTTTGTCACAGTAGCCAGAAGCATCTTCTCAGATGGGATCAACTGGGGGAGAGTGGTTGCACTATTTCACCTTGCCTATAAGCTAATTTTCAAGGTATGCACACTGATATTTCAAACATGTACTATGTCAAAGCATATTTTTTGCCAGTCTTTGCTGTCTTTCTTTGTTTCACAGAAAAAGTCAGATCTTTTTTTGGAGAGAACTGAATTCTGACCTGTTTCTCCTAAACAAACTATAGGAGGAATATGCTGAGGTATAGAAAGAATATTAGTTGGGTGTCTAGTTTTAAAATTGCCTTTGCTTATCACTATACGTTGGGCAGAAATCAATGTCGGAATAGAACTATAAGTGCATGAAGCAGCTTAATCTATAGTGGTAGTAGGGGTGGGCGATATGGCCTAAAATTAATATTGCGGTATAATTTGGGACACATACGGTAAACGGTATATATTGCGGTATAATTTGGTGTGTGAATTTCAATATAGGTCTAGCAGGTTCTTGCATAAAATAGTCAAGATTGTTACTTATTTAAAAATTTGATCAATAAAAATGATCAAAGTTTTATTTAGCCTATTCACTGCAGTAGACATCACTGTATGAAATTACAAAAACATGAAACATGACATATTACATAGAACTGTAAATCATCTGATCATCTAATATTTACAGATATCTAGGCTATAACATTTATTTTATATTTGGCCTGTTATAAAATCATGTATTGAACAATTTAACCACAGCTCAGCTTTAAGAAACTCAAATAGCCTAGATGCATGCTTAGCATTTTGTGATCATTAGGCTAAGGCTACTTTCACAAACTCAGTCAGCTGTCCTCTGATTTACCAATATCTAGGCGATATTTGTAACATTTATTTTGTATTTGGCCGGTTATGAAATCATGTGGAACAATTTAAACACATTGTAAAACTTAAAGCCCAAATTTGGAGACATCCATGCATGTCGAAATTTACTGCAAATTCAAAACTGGATTACTCTGGAACGGCTAACTGTACAGGGGACTGCTTTACACCTTTGTGTTCGGTAAGGTCTGCTGTTTATTTTGATATAAGGTTTGTCATGTGTTAAAAGAAGGGTTCGTGAAGTATCCGAGATGAATGGGTTGGGAGATCATGGGACGCAAAACCTTCAGTAGAATGTATGATTAAATTGAATTATATTATTTACTTTTCTCGCGAACCGTTCAACTAAGCAATTATCGGGTAACATCGTTTAAAAGCTGAGAACGATGTGATACTTGTGATGTCTGTGTGATGAATAGGCTACTTCGCGAGTAGTTCAACTGAGATGAATGGAATTTGGACGCACTTTCTTTCTTGCGCTGTCACTTTCTCCACTGCGTAAAATACTCAATTAATTTGCGCTGTGAATGCTTAGATTATTTTGACAGGCCACACAGGCTAAATAAAAATCGCTATTAGTAGGACGCAAAGCAGAATATTGAAAGAAGGGGGCACCAAGGCCACCGTGGCCTGTAAACCTCTGATTTTCAAAGGGGCCTCACGGCCAACGCAAGAGGCAACGATGTGGCCGCCGTGAAATTCCTACCCTGTTTGGGGGTTTATGTCTGTTTTTCTCCTAAGTTATAAGTCTAAAGTTAGCGTCTTTATCGTGACATGTTTCCCTTTTAGTTCTCCCCATGGTGTAGGGTTGGGCACCGAAACACGGTTCTAATATGGCACCGGTGCCGACACAAACGGTAGTAACTGCATCGAATAACAACGTGGATTTCGGTGCCTCATTTCGGTGCTTAAATAGCGTTTTTTTTTATTTTTTATACGAGGCATCACTGCATGTCATGCGCCATCTCTAACGTCTTGCTCTGATAGCAACACATCCAGATACAGTTAGTTAACATAAACACTGGATGTATAAACCAGAGGGGTGCACCACATGAGTGGACAGTGTTTGACAGCTTGCGTGAGCCCAAGCTTACTTTTAAGCGATATCGGGAGCTCCTGTCAAAATCTAGCAGTGGGCCTAACTACACACAAGCAAAAGGCTATGAAACAACAGAAACAGTAGGCTAGATAGCCTATACGTTACACAATATCCTTGCTAATGCATAACTGACATTTATTTGAAATGTTATCAGCAAAGTTGTAAGGTGAAAACTTTATTTCACGGTGTGTTAAACAACATAATGGCATGATATTAATCTTTCATATGCATGAGGTCCATATAGCATCACAATGAATATGAAGATCATGTTAAAAGTTAGCTGGCAAAAAACAAATATGTAGGTTACATACCTGATGTCACTGAGCTGTCAAAGAGGCTACGAAACCATCTCCGTACGTTATCGCTAATTAAACTCAGCTGACTGGTGTTAGCGCATAGCCATGGTTGCTGTTAAAATGCCTACTTGGCTAGCGCTGGGAATCTTAACACTTCAACACCGACATGTAGCCTAACATGTTCAAAACTACTGCGTGTTATGGGTTAAGTCAAGACATAACATTTCTTGAAGCATTTGCGAACACACTGAATTAACTGGAAAGTAGAGTCCCTGTTAGATTAGCTTGCTTGCAAATGCCGTTGTCCATGACCTGGCAGTTTTATGGCAAGCGGTTTTAACATACCTTATGGCAAACCGCCTACACTGGGTAAACTTGAAAGCTTACCATTGTGTGTGCATGCATGGCAAGCTGTTTTAACATTTAAATGTATTATTCATAGGAGCAATGAGATATTGATAGTAAATTGAATATAACAGTTCAATTTCATGTTCAAATTTGTCTCATCAATAAAAAAAGCAATTCATGCTTTAGACCATTTTAATTTAAAACATTTTAAAAACAAAGTACCGGTTCAGGCACTGTTTCGGCACCGGCACCGTTTTAAAAGTATCGATTTAGCACCGGTATCGGATAAAACCCAAACGATACCCAACCCTACTCGTGTGTGATCCTTTTTGTGTGGGGGGCTGCGTCCACCCCTGTATGTGTAGCGTGTGTGTGTACTTGACCTGCTCCGTGTGTATTGTGTTCTGGGTCTGTGTCCCTGCTCTCGTTCTCAGCTAATAAACCTTTTGATTGGACAACTGTCTGTGTCGCTACCGCTCGCTGCCATTTTTCCACACCTGTGGCCTCCTCGTGGTTGCTGCCGGTCCCGGCAGGCCAAGCGTGTTGCAATTTGATGACATAATGACCTATCGCAATATGCCGGTATAACAAAAATCTCTATCGTTGGCCAAATTTTTATCGCATACCGCTTATACCGTTTATATCGCCCAGCCCTAAGTGGTAGTATTATATGTTACCCTGTAGAAAACATTTTCAGATCCATTTACATGCACAATGTTATTTGAATCGATACCTTGGGGCATGAATCTCTGATATTTTGTACAGGATGTCAATGCCTGTGTGGTTGTCATGTTGTCAGAGAGCAGCCTGGCTCCATATCGGTTTGGGTGGAGACCATGCTTCAGCAGGCTGGGCCTCTCCCAAAACAAGTCAAAGTTGTTGACAAAGGGGATGCTTAGGGAGGCGTAGTAGCGTTGCAGCCAGGTGTGGAGATCGAACAGTCTGGACCATCTCTCGGCACCCTTCCTTTAGGGAGAGGCCCAGAGATAATGATCTGTTTTCCTGTGTCCAATAGGGTGGTGAGAGTTTTGTCGTGCCCACATGCACGATGATGTTGTTGACCTTGGTATAGCAGGCTAGGATGCTTGGGAGTTTGTGAGGGGTCCTCCGCTGGCTCGTCAGGGTCCTGTTCGCCCTGTCAGGACTAGGGTTGTGCCGATGGACGATATCATCGTCCATCGTGATGGTTGACAGACATCACGATGGGAAGCAACCATCGTGATGCCACGCCCCCACATGCCAGTCACTAATTCCTGCTGTAACAGGGAATGGACATGACATATTTTTAGGTCTAAACCAATGAAAATCTGTGATTTCACCATTTTTATAGACCTCTCCAGAATATATCCCGCCTCCTAACTTCCGTATCCATCCAACTTCCGGGCGTGGATTGTCTATGGGAAATAACATGGCGTTTTGAAAGTTCGTACCTGTCAAACTCTGTAGGTGACAAAGTAGAAAAAGCTGCTGGGCTGATTGGCCTACACACTTCTGCCATCTAGTTTCCACTGGATTTTTTGATTTTCAGTGCCGTTTAAGTAGTATAGTCTATAGTATACTACTTAAACGGCACCAACAATCAAAAAATCCAGTGGAAACTAGATGGCAGAAGTGTGTAGGCCAATCTGCCCACCAGCTTTTTCAACTTCGCTACCTACAGATGTTTTACCGGTATGATATTTCGAAACGCCATGTTATTTCCCATAGGCAATCCACGCCCGGAAGTTGGATGGATACGGAAGTTACGGAGGCGGGACTTATTCTGGAGAGGTCAATTATGCTTTGTAAATGATTGGATCCTGATGACCCAATCAGAATGCAGTTAGGGCCTGTAACTTGATCTGAGAGCACTTCAGACATCAGACAAGACAAGCATGGCTCTGAAGCTAGATAGGAACAGGACTAAGCACCTTTTCCCCCTCATAAATATAAATTTATGTTTATGATAGCCTAACCAATTTGCACTCATATAATTCTAACCATTGCAGGTAATGATATTTGAAGTTAGTTTGAATATATTTCATAACAGTGTAGTACAGGATTTTTTCAAAGTTTAATGTCCATCCCAATGGACATCAGGTGTTGGGAGATGTTAGCCAACACATTTAATTAGTGTCACCAGGCAAGGTTCTGACATATCCTCAAGACCCAAGCTATCATTTTGAATGCATTTTTTATTTATTTCAGCTATTTTGGATGAATGTGCACTCATTTTACTAAAATGTGTCGTCGTTTTTACTAAATCGTGCTCTCATTTGATTAGATTGTGCTATGAATTCAGTCAAATGTGTGCTCGGTTTACTAAATAGTGTGTTCATTTTGCTAAATGGTGGGCTCATTTAGTCAAATTGTGCTATTTTTTGTACAATGAGTGCACATTTTAGTACAATGAGTCCACTATTTACTAAAAAGAGTGGACGATTTATTAGACGAGCACACTATGTAGTAAAACGAGTGCACAATTTAGGGTGCGTTCATAAATTCAATCTGACACTTTGAAAATAGAATAGCTCTCTGAAGTTCAAAAAACTAGTTTATTACATTTTACATAACATTTCACTATATTGTGTGCACGTTTTACTAAATTGTGCGCTCAATTTACAACAATTAAAATGAGAGCACAATTTAGTAAAATGAGTGCACTATTTAGTATAACGTGCGTAAGTTTTACTAAATTGTGCGCACGTTTACTAAATTTAGTCAAACAAGTGCACTATTTAGTATAACAAGCACACGATTTAGTAATATGTGCAAACAATTTAGTAAAATAAGCGCACATTTTCTGGATATATACCAAAAAATATCTTGCAATGACCGCTCTAGGGTTCCGTACTAACTATGTTACAATCTATTCTTGTTAGTATAACAATACCCAGAGTACGCTCTGGATGCCCCGAGAGTGTGACACTTTGAATAAATGAACGATAATTCCACCCACGCTCCAAATTTACGAATGGTTAAAAGTTTCAGAGTTGGCTCAGAGCACTTGGAGTGGCAATTTACAAACGCACCCATAGTAAAATAAGTGCATAATTCAGTAAAACGAGCGTATATTATCTTGATACAAAAACAATCTTGCAATGACATCTCCTGGGGGGTGTCATTGCAAGATTTTCTATGTATAGAGAAAACATACACTTGTTTTACTAAATCATGTGCTCGCTTTACTAAATTGTACGCTCGATATACTAGATTGTGCACACATTTTTATGTATTGTGCGCTCGTTTAACTACAGTACATAGTGTGTTCATTTTACTAAATTTTGCTCTCGTTTTATTAAAAAGTACGCTTATTTTACTAAATTGTGCGCTCTTTTTCCAAACATTAAAATGAGAATGTGATGAAATAAAATGAGAGTGAAATTTAGCAAATGAGCCCACAATGTAGTCAAATAAACACACTGTTTAGTAAAAAGAGCATGTGATTAACAAAATTGAGCGCACAATTTAGTAAAATGAGCACACACACTTTAGTAAAGCACATTCCCTCCATATACACAAACAAATATGTTGCAAACATACCCCGGTGTTCCGTATTGGAACATGTAATTAAAAAATTCAATTTAACAGTTCAGTTCATAAGACTGTGTGAAAACAACAGTGCAAAAAGCAAAACACAATGCAAACTGTGTGTGTATATTGAAAACTGCTGAACATTCACCACAGGTATTGTGTGGACGCAATCCGGCACATTAGTTAATGTGCATGTTTTGACTTGCTCATAGACATATAAACACATTCAGACACATGCAAACATTCAGTTCCAAATGTTTAAGTCATATGTGAGTATTACTTTCAATACTACTATGTAAAAAACATAGTGTTTTTTCCCTAAGTCCTCATGTCATTTTACACCTATTTAGTCGAGGCGTCCATTGTAATGGACATTAAAAAATAGTAATAAAGACATGATTTAGCAAAAAATATTTTTCCCCTTTATTTCTACATTGGAGATGAGTAAAAATCAGCTGAATAATATTTTTTTTGCTCAACAGAAAAAAAACAGGTCTGAAGGGTAAAACATAAAAAAGCCTTTCCCTGGAAATGAAATTGAGCCTACTTTAAAGGCTGTCAGCCAAACAGTTATCACGTAGTAGTCTACCGTCTTATAAAATAAAAGACTTATTAGTCTACCATCTTATTCAAATAATTCCTGACTGTGACGTGAATGTGTAATTGTCTTTTTGTAGCCTACGTCTCGCAGGCCTATAGCCTACATTGGACGTAAAATATGTAGCAATGTTTTAGCAGAAAATAGTCCTATTGAATTATTATTGTTAGGCTACGACTAGGACATTCTAGCGCTCAAATATTTTTGCGAGGCTACAGCGAGCGCCAAATGCGTCCTTCTCCTCTGTGTTATACATAAATTATAAATAAACCACTTCTTTCGTTAATTACAGGATCAGAAGGTAGCCTATCCGTCTTTCACTGTAAGGCTTGAATTTTATGCATTTAGCAAAAGACCCAGACAGTAGCGGAGTGGTAATCGGGATTCGTTATCTGTAAAAGTTTTTTTACTTCACCCTCCTATAGCCTGGACTGCGCGATCGCAGCCCTTTACTTTCACTTCCCGCCGCCCTCATAGTCAGCATAGACGGTAGCCTGATAACGTGGGATGCTGCATAGCGTAGGCCTACTACTCAAGATTTTAAATGAGTGACAACGATAGTAGTCTTAAGTAGCTTTTTTGCTAGGCCCAGCGAAGGCTGGCAATGTGTAATATTCAGTGTTCAGATTGATTGTCTATCCGTCTTTCACAACGATTTTCTTGGAGCAGATCTTCCACACAACTTCGGTAGTCTGGTCAGTATGTCTCTCTTAGCTGTCCACTTTCATCAGGCCGTATATATATAATACATTTTTTATTTTTCATGTAGAAAATTATAAATGTATTTCTGTACAGACATATGGTATTAATTAGTGTTTACTAGACCCCCCCTCGACAATATCATCGTCCATCACAATGTTTTACTGTACACATCGTCAAATGCCAATTTAGGGGACATCGCCCAACCCTAGTCGGGACTTATTTTCCGATGATGACCAGCATTCTGAACATTATCTCTTACTTACAATATACATTATACATTATTTTCATATTGACTTACATTTACCTTTAGGCCCCTATTGTGCACTCCAGCGCAATTGACTTTGTATAATGGCGGTTGTGTCTTTCCTATTTTGCATTCAATGCATATTGGAATTTTGGTAACGCTTTAGAATAACATGTGCTTATTAGGTATTAACAGTGCATAATAAGCAGTTAACAATTCATTACTAACAGTTAGTTAACTATTGTTATCCTTTAATAACATTAACTAACTGTTAACATGCAGCTTGTAAGTGTAAGCAGCCTTTTAAGTTACTTACAAGCATATTTGTTAACAGTTGTAAGTGTTAACAAGCAGCTTGTTAATGCTTGTTAATGGTGTATAAGACAAAGAAGTGGATAACTAATACACTTATAAGACCTTTCCTACCTATTTGTAGTAAATTTTGCAGCCCCCCAATCTAAAGCGAGGACCATGTAGCATATTGCTCCACAAGCCCGGCCTTCTATCTCTATGGGCTGTATTTTGGGTCACCAGCGCATGGCGTAAAGTTCGTTTTTCACCCGCGTGAAGTTGAATTCGGTATTTTGCACGTTTATTTTTTAAGCATTGCGCCCAGGGGTTGGCAATTAACAACCTAGGGAGGGGCCTAGCGCGTTGTCTAAAAATCGCTATCATACACCACCTAAACCTGGTCAGAAGTCAATGGCTAGTTGTTCATATGCTATTTTAAGAGCGCATGTCAACAGTCATATTGGCAGGTGCACGCACCATCCTTCTATCATTCATGAACGCACACCAGTGCACGTCCATGCAAAGCATTACAAATTGCACGATTACAATGGGAAACATAATTAGAACAAAGATATTACGAAATACTGTACATCTCATAATGAGTAATTATTCACCATCATTTTGCAAATTGGTAATGACGGTTAAAAGTGATTAGGGGAGAGGCGAGAGACACGTATGGAGCACAGCTGAAGATGCACTGTCACGAGATATAAGCAACTCCTCTGCAGGATAAATGTTTTATTCAGTCATTTGAGCAATATTAGGGTAAGTGTTGCTTTTTCCAGCCTATGCTTTCGGTGGTAACCTATTGTCAGTCAATAGTGAAAGTAACTGCATATAACTGTCTTGTCGTTGACTGACTCCTTGGTGAAGTTAGTTTCACTTTGCCAATGAGTTTAAATAGACGAGTGCAAATGCGTGAAGGCTATGCTAGGTTTTAGTAATGCATGGTTTAAGAATGACTATTTCATACGGTCTCGCAAGCAGCCTCCTTCAAATGCGCCGTTGAATGCCAAAATACCGATGCATTTATTTGACATATCGCGCGTTGCGTCGTTAAAGGGAATGACATATGTCATTCTCATTGGTTTAAAATGATGTTACGCCCCAAACACACCCATATGACTGATTAAAAGACCTAGGAACACCTTGTTACGCCATGCACCCCACTTTTGATAGCGAAACCCCTCCCAATGTGAACTGGACATCCTACTAAATTTGAATAGACTTTTGACGAGTGACGATGCACTTTAGAATGTCATGATAGGGCCCTATATATCTACTGTATCTATCTATCTATCTAGCTTGATTTAGCTGTGAGAAATGCACCTTCAAAATTGCTGCAGCAAGCAGGAAACGAACCCCGGTCTCCTGCATCATAGAGTGACCTGTTACTGACTGAGCTACATTTCTATCTGTGTTTTTGAAGAAAATGTTCATATTCATTCTATATTCCGATAATGTTCTATATCATACCAACTATGCTTTTTACAAATATGTCTCTGATGGAAAAGTGGTGTTTAATTTTCATAATCTTTGTTCAGTGAACGCATAAAACAGTTTGTCAGCAGTCTAAAGATATTATGCCAGCTTTGTATATAGTTTGGTTACCTAGGGTAGCAACCGAGACTTAAAGACGACAAGTGGGTGCGTTCAAAGTCGCAAACATAGGCGAACGTTCGCAATCGATTTGAAACATGTTTCAGTTTGCCTTGAACAGAGGCGAACATTCGTGGTCTGTTGCTGCATTAATTAAACACCACTTTTCCATCAAAAACATATTTGTAAAAAGCATAGCTGGTATGATATAGAACATTATCGGAATATAGAATGAATAGAAACATTTATACAATTTTATAAATGTTTCAATTACATTGCATTTCAATTTTCTAATTATGGTATACGGTCCAAACGTTAAGCGCATGGATGTAATGCCAACTAGATAGATAGAAATATAGATAGATAGATACTATTGATCCCCATGGGGAAATTTAAGGTCTCAGTAGCATACAGACATCACACAACATTCACTAACAGCAGAAAAAGTAATAAAAGTATATAATATAAAAAACACAACTAAGCAATAAGGACCGTAGAAGATAAAGAATATCGGTAGGCTATCAAAAGCAGAAGATGTTCGATTTAATTTACATTTGGACTCTTTGATTATATTGCTAAATATCGGGACTGATGACCACTGAAATCTGTAAGGGTTTGATGGTTCACTATTAAGTTTCATCTAGTTAAAAGTGTCAAAGTGCTGAGATCAGGCATCCACTTTCATTCATTGAATGTGTGCTGTGCTGTAATGGAAACCTTATTCCATATAGCCAAAGAAGTCTACGATAGCCTAACCTGAGTTATTTTTTTGCATTATATACTTTTTTTATGAAATTCGTAGGCTGATGCCTGGCAGCAACAATTGTGTTTAAATGTAGGTTACTGCTTCAGCCTCTGGCAAACTCAGAAGGGGGCGGCGAGCGACTGGTAGCTTGAGAGCGATGGTGTTGGAGACTCATGGTGTAGGACAATGACTTTTCATCGGCAACAATATTAAACCAACCAACAATATAACATAGTAAGAAGAGCTCTTTTATGAGTTAAATCGAAACAATGTAGGCAATTATTACTGGCCTTTATTTGTCCGAATCTGAGGCCCTAGAATTCCGGCCATAATTTGAGGATTTAGGTATGCACGTATGTTTCAGGCATAGTGCAAGCACTAATCTCTGACTGAAAGTGCACAGAACTTGTGCATTTGAGAGCGCTCTCTCGCAGCTGTAGATGGTAATGTTTCATGTAGGGTTCATGTCAGTTAATATGAATTAACATTTAAAAACATGTTCAATTATATATATTTTCATATCTAAGTCACACGTGACTATAAGTCGCCATATAAAATCACATAGGTTCAAGCACAGCTTCGTACCACATTCACATCCACCAGCTACCTTTTAAAAGCTCATAGATAGATAGAAATATAGATAGATAGATACTATTGATCCCCAAGGGGAAATTCAAGGTCTCAGTAGCATACAGACATCACACACAACATTCACTAACAGCAGAAAAAGTAATTAAAAGTATATAATAAAAAAAAACACAACTAAGCAATAAGGACTGTAGAAGATAAAGAATATACTAAAATACAAATTATACTAAATAAAACTTAATCTAAATTAATTCTAAAAAACAGTATCCACATAGTGGGTAATTAATCAATCAGGTGCGCTTGCAATGACTGAAGCAAGGACTGAGCCTGTGGTCCTCTGTGCGTAAGGTAAGGTAAGGTGCTCTTTGTGAATGAGTGTCATGGTGATGGTGCAAATGAGTAAGTCAAACAGTGCAACAGTACAAGAATAAAGTCTATATATCTATGTATAAATAACTATATTAAGAAAGGTATAAGTGTGGTCACAGTTTGGCTGTGGCATGGAGGGAGGGGTTGTGCATATGTGCTAATAAAGCACGCAAACAGTGAGGCAAAAGACAATGGTAAAGTGGCTAGTGGACAGACAGCTCAAGACATGGAGGTGGTGAAGAGGCAGACAGACTATGCGGAGAAGTCTATTTCTCCTCTTCCCTTAAGTGATGCATTGAATAGTTCAATGGCCCTGGGGATGAATGACTTCCTCAGTCTGTCTGTTTTGCAAGGCAGTGAGCGGAGTCTCCAGCTGATCAGGCTCTTCTGCTTAACAATAGTGCTGTGGAGTGGATGACACTCATTGTCCAAGATGTTAAGTTTGTTCAGAGTCCTTCTGTCAGATATTGAAGTGATGCACTCCAGTTCAGCTCCCACTACAGAGCCAGCTTTCCTTACCAGCCTGTCAAGTCGCCCCGCATCCTTCTTCTTTGTGCTTTCTCCCCAACATACCACTGCATAGAAGAGGACGCTGGCAACAACAGACTGGTAGAACATCCTGAGGAGCTTGCTGCACACATTGAAGGAGCGCAGCCTCCTCAGAAAGTACAGCCTGCTCTGCCCTTTCTTGTACAGTGCGTCAGTGTTGGCTGACCAGCAGGGCTCCAGAGTGCGACCAATTTGGTCGCATATGCGACCTAATTTTTCAAAAGTGCGACTAAAAAAAATCGGAGGTCGCACCTGTGCGACCAGCTATTCGAGAGAGGAAAAACTGTCCACATTGAAACTCTACCTTTGGATCAATAACAGACACATATTTGGCCAATATCGTGGTTTAAACAAATCACAGATAGTGAAGGGCGGGACCTCCCCTCTGATTGGCCGTGGCCCAGTGCCTGTGTGTAAATTGCGTGTGCTGCAGAGAGAGAGAGAGAGGTCAGAGACCCGTCAGATAAACAGAGTGGATGCAGTTGCATTACAGTGTGGTCACATAGGCCGAGATAAATGTCCCCTCTCCCCACTGCCTTTCGGCGGCTGGCAGTAGCAAACCGATCAGACGAGCCCGAGATGATGATCAAGTTTATCGTTGCCTACGATAGGCCTAGTGAAACTTCCCTTCACCAAGTTCAGTCCGAAATAATTATTCACCAGAAAAATAGTTTGAACGTAAATCCGATGTACAGGAATGCCACTTGCGCCAAATTTATAGGAGTCATTGCAGATGAAAATACGTCTTAAAATTGCGAACAATGCATAGGCCTACAAGGCCTTCCCGAACGACAGAGATACAGATATCGCCGAAAAGGAGTGCGTCATTGACCGCAGTTACATGCAGGGAGTAACCCGGTTTTCAACAGCAATATTCGTTTTGCGCGCAAGTTGTGTAAACTCATTCTGATGGCATCAATCAATTTAATCCGGTATTTGGCGCAAACTGAATATCGCTGTTACATTTAAAGCCCGAATATCAGACATCCCAAGTCTCCCGGAAGTTCCGGGTGACTCCCTGACGCCCGCAAATTAGATAAAATCTCCCGGAATCTATAGCGAGCGATCAAGAGCGCGCACGTGAGAGGGAGACCTAAAATCGCGTGTGCGTCTGAGTGTAGCGCGCACACGACAGGGGAGAGAGAGGGGTGGCGCGTGTGTCTGAGCGCATCCAAGACATAGAGCATCCTGATTGGCCTGTTTCGCTAAATCAACCAATCAGTTTTCAGTGTAGGCGGGCTTTTAATCTTTAGCTTTAAATCAGTTCAGTGTATCTAGGAACAGGAGAGTCACCCCAAAAAAAGGAAAATGTAAGACCCATTTCAAAGTGTACCCTTGTTTATAAGAGTAAAAAATAATGATAGGCCTAGTCTTGCACGATGCACTGTTTGTAACAGTGTTAGCATTGCCCATGGTGGGTTAAATGATTGCAAAAAACATGTTGAGGTGAGTTTAACTAGTGTCAATTCATGTGCATATTATTCAGGCCTATACTAGATGGCTAGTTGCCAAGGCTACAAGACCAAACTGCAAGATCTACATATTTTATTTTCACAATTACTATCTATAGGCCTTCCCTATTTGGTGTACTGACTAGACATTATTGAACAAACATATTCATCTGTATTTCAGTATCTAAGTAGGTTAAAGGTTTTTTTTTTAGTATTGTTATTTTTTTATTTATTATTATTTTTTTTTTTTTTTGGGGGGGGGGGGGTTGTGATACCTCCCTGAAATGGCTTTTTGCAGGTTGGGATGTCTGGAATATTCCCTGAATGTATAACTGTGGTCATTGTGTACGGTGAATTGAATGGACACATTTAGATCGAGCATTGCAAGTCATTGCAATAGCCTATAATAGGCCTAATAGGCCTACCATTTCGTTACTGCATTAACCATAGTGATGTTCTTATTGAAAATTTAAAAATACTAAAATTAAAAAGTAAATTGCATTGTGGGGCTGTCAAATGATTATTGCAATCATCATTGCAAAATCACATAAAAATCCCCCAGGCTACTTGGAACATCTCTTTAAATTGTGCTCAAATACATTTATATGGAAGATGCTAGCCTGGCTAGAGCTGGTTTAGCCAAGGCCTAAAGATCATGAAGGATAGTATGTAAGACATTGAGCCATGAGATGTGCAGTTTGAAGCCCTTAAAAGACGTGCACTGTTAATTTGCTCACTGTTATTTTTATTTGATTCATCTTGAGATGTTTTAAGTTTAAATTTCAGCTCAGTGGAGCACTTAAAGCACCAACACTTCATTAAGTTACTTTTCTTGTAGAATTGTAAATCATAAGTCATAGGACAACCTATATAGGACAGTAATTAGGATAAAAAGTGAACCTGCTGCGGTGTTAAATGCGATGTGGTTGAAAATTTGGGTGCACCTAACTTTTGTGCTGGTGCACCTAAGAAAAAAAGTTAGGCGCACCAGTGCAACCAGTGCAAAAAGTTAGTCTGGAGCCCTGACCAGTCCAGTTTATTGTCCAGGTGGAGACCCAGGTACTTGTAGGTGCTTACCACCTTGACATTGACCCCATCAATGGAGACTGGTATCCCCTTGTGCAAACTACCATGCCACCAGAAGGACAAATTTCAATACTACAAGTGCATAGAATTTCCGGTCACAAATTCACATACAAATGACATTAAAGCACATACAAAAAACAGAATTATTTGTGAAATTTGTGTGAGAACCCATGCTCATTTTATTAATCAACAGCATACATTAAAACTATAAAGTGGTCCTTCACAATCAAGACTCTTGTGTGATCCCTCATTGGTGGAATGATTTGGGTTCTTCAAAAGACATTTAAAGTCATGTCTGTTTACCTCATATAATGAATTCCTTCTTATAGAGTTGTGGTCAGTATATGTTTATGGTTTATGTTTATTTGTATTCCGTTCAATTTTATTGAGTCTATTGTTAATATTGGTATTTTATTATTGTTGTTGTTATCATTTATTAGGGCCCGAGCACCGAAGGGCGCAAGGCCCTATTGTTTTTGTAAGGATTATTATTATTATTATTATTATTATTATTATTATTATTACGAGTATTCTGATTTTAACTTTGTCTCAGAGCGTTTTCCTTTTTTGAGGTGGTTAAAGCGATGGTTCGGAGTAATTTCACCCTAGGGTCCTTTGCACCATGACCCCGAGCCAAACACCCTCCCAGAACCTGTTTTCCCTTGGTCGAACCCTGGTCGAGTAGCGCTGTCAGAAACTAATGAGTTTCTGCAGTTGTAATGGTACCAACTTTTATCTCGTAAATTACCCCACTAATAATGCCCTGAATGGTACGAAACTTCTACAGTATGTTCTTTACTCATAAAATGAGGCATTGAAAAGTTTGTAAATACACCAGGAGTTTATTTAAATAAGACTTGCCTGATGGATGCTACTATCTGCTACTATACCGCTACGTCTTCAGTGTATACCTCATTGTCTTCAGTGTATGCCTGATGGATGCTACTATCTGCTACTATACCGCGACTTACTTCCGTGATTTGGGAAAAGCCCATAAAAGTCCTGGCAGGAAGCATGCATAAGGATGTACATCCAGGAATGCACTAATAGTTTGTTCGTAGTACCAGTTTGCAACAATTATTAGTTAACACTAAGTTGTAAACACTTCGGGAAAAAAATATTAAAAACTGGATATACCAAAAAATTTTGATGTAATCGCTTCCTGCCAGGACTTTTACGGGCTTTTCCCAAATCACGGAAGTAAGTTGCGGTATAGTAGCAGATAGTAGCATCCATCAGGCATACACTGAAGACAATGAGGCCTTGACTGGAGCTAAGAATGGTTTGTATATCAAATCTATCATGACCAGATTTACCCCATCCAGCAGGTCTCAGGTCAGCTCTTTGCCTCTGATGAAAATTTAGGCAAATTGGCAAAGTTTTGTAAAAGCACTCAGTATTACAATGTAACAACTATATGTAGGTACCCACAAATACATAATGTAAGTACAATGATAGTACCTGATAGTACATGTTGTTACACAGGTTGTACCACTGTACCTAATTAGTCAGGTACACTGTAACAGCGACACATTAAAATAAAGTGTTTCCGGTGATAACTATTATAATTGGGTGGGGAGAAAGCTATGGTGTGATAATCAGAAATATTATATATTATAGCAAAATTAAAGATTAAAGATTGCGGCCAGATCTATTCCACAATGTTGAAAAATAGCACTGGCTAAATTCAGGCAAAGGCCTCAGCTCAACATAACTCAAACAGGCAGAAGGCCTGACCTTCCTCTTAATATCAGTGTAGGTGATATGTAGTTGGGATAACTTTATCTTATAAAAGGAAACATAAACGTATGAGATGTTCACATTGCATTGGGATTGATCAGAATGAATGAACTTAAATCATGGCCTCCTTGGGCGTGTCTAAGGTCTAACATACCTTACCCACAAGCCACTCAGCTTCTACTACAGACCATGGTTATATCACGCTTAAACCACTGCAACAGCCTCCTCACAGGCGTTCCAGCTTGTGGTAAAACCGCTACAGATGGTCCAGAACACTGCGGCCAGTGTGGACCCCGCTGTTCATTGAGCACACTGCTGTTTATTGAGCTCCAGTGGCTTCTCTTAGCCGCCCGCATCAAATTCAAGTCACTAATGCTTGCATATAGTGATTGCTGGGTCTGCACCCACTTACTTAAGTGCTCTCATAAAGGCTTGTATATTACCCCTTGGATGCGGCCCTCATCCAAGTAGTGTCGTCTGGCACTGCCACCTCCACACCCAAGACAATCCAGACTTTTTTATCTGGGGTCCTCCGATGCTGGATCAATCTGCCAAATTCCATCAGAGCAGGGCATTCCTCTATCCTCAAAAAACTCTTAAAGCCACAACGCTTCCAGGAATACCTCCTCTCCTAGCGCTTATGACAACGTCACACACTATATAGACTTACTACACTCTTCCCCCTCTTCATGTCTCCCTCTTCGCTTCGCTCTACATCCTCTCTACCTCCTCTTCTACCACTTCTCCTCCATACTTTGACTAGTACTTAATGAATAGGTACTCCTATAGTACTAGTTTTGACAGATGCAGTGGTAATTCCTAGCTATAGTCTCCTCTGCACTGTAGTAAATGTTTAAAATGCTTAAATGTTAATAGCTTAAATGTTATTATATTGCTGTAGTTGTAGCTCTGTAGCTTAAATGTTAAATTGCTTAAATGCTAATAGCTTAAATGTTATTCCATTGCTGTAAGTCACTTTGGATAAACACATCCGGCAAATTAATAAATGTAAATGTATGTAAATGATATTGCACCAATTTTTAAAGAAATCCAATGAACACTCTAGAAGGTGTTTGTCTAGCATTAAAGGCAGTATGTATATTTAGAGAAACCCATAATGTTTGGGTCCTTCAGATCAGATTCTAGGATTGTACATTTTGTTGAGATAAGTTTAGCTTGATTTAAATTAGTATTTAGTTTAACTTGTAACTTGTTCAATGTAAAAAGCACACCCAGTGTGCGTTTGTGTATGTGTCTGTGTGGGTATGAATGTGAATGTGTTTAAATAGATGAGTGAAAGAGATAAATGTTTATTGAATTGTAATTGGTATGGAGTATAGAAATATTGTAGACCCATGTTTTTTTAATGCATTACAGCTTGGTATAAGTACTGAATATTTATATGTTCCTAAACTTCAGCACTTTGTTGTCTCTTTTCATCCCTCCCCAGGCTTTGACTCAAAACCACTTTGAAATCATTCGCCACATCATTAGCTGGGTACTCCAGTTTATCAGGGAAAACATCTCAGCTTGGATCCGCCAGCAGGGAGGATGGGTATGTTTCCTGAGTGTGTGTGTGTTTCCTTAGGAAATATGTTATTTTGAAAATTTTGCTTCACTGCCACCAATGGTACAACCTGTGCACAACTTGCTGCACCAGGTAAGCGATATCTTGTAGTCTGCTTAATTTGTGCTTTAGTGTTTTGATTCAGTAGCAACATTTTTACAGGACAACAGTTTGTGACAAGACAAAATAATAATTACATTATAACTCACCAAGCCAAAAGCCTAGGTTTTCTATGTTGTTTCGCTCATTAGGGCCCGAGCACCCGAAGGGCGCAAGGCCCTATTGTTTTTGTAAGGATTATTATTATTATTATTATTATTATTATTGTTATTCCACTTTTTTGCTTTCCTGTTTTTGAGGTGGTTAACATGGTCGAAAACTCTTGAAATTTGGCACACACGTCAGGTGTCATGCATCGCAGTTAGGTACAAGAGCTTGACCCCGGGCGTGGCCCAGGGACTCGCTAGCGCCCCCTTAGGTGACTGATCCCGTGGTTGGCAAATATTTTGAGGTGGTTAACATAATCGAAAACGTATGAAATTTAGCACACACATCAAGTGGTACAGTGAATAGACAGGGATAAAAGCTTGGCACCGGGCGTTGCCCAGGAACTCCATAGCGCCCCCTTACGTCACAGTGACTTGTGGTTGGCATATAGTTTTAGATACACACACCAAATTTGGTGGGTGTATGTAACTCCCAAAAACAAACAACTTTTGTATTAACATGCCATTAGCCACGCCCACAGGAAGTGAGGTAATTGAGATTTTGTGCGTTGTGGACATGATCAATTTTAACGTACTCCTCCTAGACGGTTGATCCGATTCATGTCAAAGTTGGTATACATGATGCCGAGATGTTCCTGATTATAAATTGTGAAGTTTTTATTCGATATGTTGTAATTTGACGAAATGGCGAAATTATTCATTTTAATACCCTTCCACATAAACAATAAATGTGTCATAATTCACCATGCATGGCTTGAAATGTTTTAAATTTCACAGATCATTGAAGACCATGTCAATGATAATATTCACATGTCCATAATGCATGTTTGGCATAGCGCCACCAACTGGCAACAGAAAGAATGACAATTATACTGATGTCACATGATCAATTTGAACATACTCCTCCTAGACGGTTTGTCAGATTCATTTGAAATTTGGCAAACATTATGCCAAGATGTCGCTGATGTTAAATTGTGAAGGTATTTTTGAATGTTGTAATATATTTGATATGATTTTAATATCTCACCACATAAACAGGAAATGTGTCATAAATCACAGTGCATTGAATGAATGGTCTGAAACTTCTCAGGTTAATAGATATCATGATTATGATGATATCCAGACACCCAATGGGCCTGCCTGGCATAGCGCCACCACCTGGCCAAGCAGGAAATGTTCCAGAAATGGAAAATGCCTTAAGTTATTGATCTGAAACTTTATAAAATATTGGATATCATTATTGTGATGATATTCACATTCTTTATTCACAAGCCTAGCATAGCGCCACCATCTGGCCAAGCAGGAAATGTGCCAGAAATGCTCTATGCTTTGAATAAATGTGCTGAAACTTCTCAGATTAATAGATATTATGATTATGATGATATCCAGACACCCAATGGGCCTGCCTGGCATAGCGCCACCACCTGGTCAAGCAGGAAATGTGCCAGAAATGGACAATGCCTTAAGTGATTGATCTGAAAGTTTACAAAAATGTTGGATATCATTATTGTGATGATATTCACATGTGTAATTTGCATGCCTAACATAGCGCCACCATCTGGCCAACCAAAAAGTGTATCAGAAATGTTCTTTGCTTAAAATGAATGGTCTGAAATTTCTCAGGTTAATATATACTATGATTATGATGACACCCAATGGGCCTGCCTTGCATTGCGCCCCCACCTGGCCAAGCAAGTACATGTGGCAGAAAATAAAATACAAAAACAAGTAGCACACGCATCAAATATGTACATTTCACAAATGCACCACGTCGGTTCTTTGTTGGATTCCGACATGTCATGGGTTGCGGCACGCAGGTGCTCGGGCCCGCCATTGCCGCTTGCGGCTATATTTTTTAATGTATTTGCAGAAAAAAACATTTCATTTTTCCCATAGATATTTTTTCCTATGAACCAAGAAGTGTTAAAATGCCGACGTTAAAAACTATAAGCTTCCAGATTCCTAATTTCTGATTTTGTATTTGTGTAACGTTGGATAGTGAAGTGGATAATTAAGAAATAATTTGTTTCTATTTGTGCCTGTGGCTGCCAGAGAGAGCCATGGTCTAAGCGCTCAACTCCAAATAAAGCTGATTTGCTGCCGGGGGCCCACCCCTCACCACACTTGCTTAAGTAGCCATTACAAGGGCAGCCGTGGCCTACTGGTTAGCGCTTCGGAATGGTAACCAGAGGGTTGCCAGTTCGAACCCCGACCAGTAGGAACGGCTGAAGTGCCCTTGAGCAAGGCACCTAACCCCTCACTGCTCCCCGAGCGGCGCTGTTGTTGCAGGCAGCTCACTGCGCCAGGGATTAGTGTGTGCTTCACCTCACTGTGTGTTCACTGTGTGCTGAGTGTGTTTCACTAATTCACGGATTGGGATAAATGCAGAGACCAAATTTCCCTCACGGGATCAAAAGAGTATATACTATATACTATACTTATATTACATGCACAGAAAACATTGTTTGGGGAGTCTACTCAAGTTTGGCTATGGTTTGCTCTGTAAATGCACATTTGATTTGACAGAAATGATGTGATTATGTAAATACACAACATGATAGCCATGACGATTTTGCCGTGATGCGTAAAAATAAAAAGCTAAACAAGCTAGGCTACGTTAGCTGGTTATGTCTGGCTGTAGAAGTTGGACTAATGTGGAAGTGAGAGCTGTAGCAACTGTTACAGAGGATGGGTCACCCGCAGCTATGCACTGCCATACATTGATTGTAACAGTTAAAATGATAATCAAACATTCAGACAATAAAGTTTGAGTTTTTGTTGCACAGGAGAGTGGTATGTCCCCAGTTGTAAGAAGCAGGGTGCTATGCATGGCCAGAGCAGAATGAGCACAGCATTACTAGATATGTGAGGGAAAAGTGGGATTTATCAAGCTCAATACTGCTCAGATCATATATTGGAGAAGGATTAAATACTGAGGAAGAATCAGTCCCTCAAAGATTGGAATTAAATGTTTTTGACTGTCAAGTATTGTTCTTTTGTAGGTCTACATTTTCTCTACTGGCCCCTCAGACTAGGCACAAAGCATAACCTGTTGTGAAACCCCCTCTCCAACCCCCCCTCCATACACAATCTACCAATTATTTTGCTGTCCAACAACCTGTGCCACTCATAAATGAGGTTATAATGAACTGGATTCCAGAATCCATGGGACAACATTTAATTCTCAAAACTCTGGTCTCAGTTCCTAAGCATTAGAATTTTGAGAATTGTGAAAGAGGTGAAGCAGCACAGTGGTAAACATCCCAACTTTTTTTGAAACATGTTTCTGGCATCAAATTCAGAATGAACATATATTGTCCATGAAATAGTCCAAATTTTCATTTTCAACATTTGAGATGTTGTCTGTGTCCTTTTTGTATATTCTCACATTCTGTTTTATTTGCATTTTACACAGCGTCCCAACTTTTTCTGATTTGGGGTTATATGTTCATGCGGATAAGCCGATTTAAATATTTAGTTTTAGTTCACATGTTGTACAGGATTGATAAAAGATTCAGTACAGGATTGATGAACGTAATGATTCCCCTGCTTTTAGGAAGCAAGATTACTGTAAATTGATGTAATTACATGTTTTTCAGGAGGGTGTTATCCATGGTGTTTCTAGATGGCGTACAGTTTCCTTGTTGTTTGCTGTGGCTTTCATCACAGCTGTGGCGTATTGGAGGAGAACTCGTTGAATTCAAGGAGTACTTCAGCTTGGCAGTCAAAGTCCAAAGAGGAGAAGATGGCAGGTTAAGCACTGGAAACGTCAAACTTGCCCTGATGCAGAAAACCCTGTCCTTCATTTGATGCTGAAGAGTATTTATTTTATTTTAAGTTCGTTCAGTGTGATGATTCAGAAGGATATGTGATACCAGCAGATGTTGATTAATATGGCTTGATTTGAACTGTTTCCATAGACTGTCCATTTACATTTTTATACTGTATATATGAATGTTCTGTTTCTATTTTGTGAACCAGTGGTAAATGGTAATTGAATAACAGGGACACATTAAGTTATTTAATAGATCATAGATGCAAACATACTAGTGCCTTATCCATGCATTTATATAAGGAGTAAAATAAAAAAAACATATATAAGATTCTATACAGGTGGTGCAAAATAGGAGAAATGCTTTAGCCAACAATGTTTCCACCTTTCCAACCTGAAGAGGAGAGAGGATGAAGTAACAGTAAAGATATAAATAAAGATGGCCTTGTCATGAGGAGACTCTTGACTTTTGCTCTTATGACACAAGTATACAATGACTCAAAAGTTATACAGTGAAATATGTACTGAAATATGAAATGTGTGGTATGTACAATGTTTTCAGCTGGGGCTAATTTACCTTCTGTTAATTATGTGTTAAATAAATAGTGATTTGGACATTAAAAACAGTGAAATAAAGGAATTGTTTAAACCATATTTGCATTTCCTTGAGTATACTAGTACTTTCAAAGCAAAAGCTACAAATACAATTTGAAACGATTAAATAAAAAATTGGAAGGTTTTTGTCTATTATGGGGGCTTTTTGCCCTTATTGAGATAGGACAGTGATGAGAGGCAGGAAGCAAATGGGAGAGAGAGAAGGTTACTGCTGAACCACAGACGTCTTTGCTAGTTACTGTTCGTTGGTGTTCACCCCCCTTGGATATTTTCCCTTTTCTTGCTTCAATAAATGCAATCTTTGTCCATTTAACGTGGCTTTTTTTTTTACAATAATTGACACAAAATCCCCCCTTTAATGTCAACGTGAAAGCAAATTTCTAAACAGTAATGTTAATTAATTAATAATGCAAAATAAGCGATTGCATAAATATTCACCCCCCTTAAAAGTGACTGACCTAAATCAACAGCAGTCCAGCCAATTGACCGATCGCAAAAGCCACACCCCTTAATTACAGTGCATGAAAATGCACTGTACTGTTCTTCCTAGGCTTCTTCTTATTATTATTATTACAGTGCATGAAAATGCACTGTACTGTTCTTCCTAGGCAACTTCTTCTTCTTATTACAGTGCATGAAAATGCACTGTACTGTTCTTCCTAGGCAACTTCTTCTTATTATTATTATTATTCCGCTTACCACTTTTTCTAGACGCAATTTCTCTTGAACAGTTTAACTTAGAAACTTCATTCAAACTTTGTAACGTAGGTCTTCAAACAGATCGGGTTGCTATATCTTCAACTTTGAAACTTTTATACTTTTTAAACTATTAAAGAAAAACTTTTTAAAAATCCCCATAGACTTAACATTGCCGATTATGACATCATAATACGGCCATTAAGCAATTAGAATCCTATGGCAGGTGTTCAGGCCACCTGGATCTCAACTGCCAGTCTCAGGCTTTAAGCATACAAACTGGCCCTATTAAGACTACACATCCTGATTAACTGCTTCCTCTGCCAAAAACTGTTTCAAAATAAAAGTCCTCACTACAATATTTCACTGTTAAACAATTTAACCCTTTAAACTACTGAACTTTTTAACTGTTCAGCCATTGTAACTGTTACTTGTCATCAACTATGACTCCTACCCACTGTAGCTAGTTAGCATGGTTAGCATAGTTAGCATGCTAGCATGTTAACATGCTAGTTAGCATTTTTAGCAAAACTGCTAAAAACGATTAGCTAAGTTAGCTAAGTCATGTGGTTAGCATAATTAGCATGCTAGCATGTTAATATGCTAGTTAGCATTTTAGCAAAACTGCTAAAAATGATTAGCTAAGTTAGCTAAGTCACATGGTTAGCATAGTTAGCATGCTAGCATGTTAGCATGCTAGTTAGCATTTTTAGCAAAACTGCTAAAAATGATTAGCTAAGTTAGCTAAGTCACATGGTTAGCATAGTTAGCATGCTAGCATAGTTAGCATGCTAGCATGCTAGTTAACATTTTTGGCAAAACTGCTAAAAATGATTAGCTAGGTTAGCTAAGTCACATGGTTAACATAGTTAGCATGTTAGCATTGCTAACATGTTAGTTAGCATAACTACTAAAAATGAAAACATTAGCTAAGTTAACTAAGTTAAGTATTATCCACCTATTTAACCGTTCAATCATTCCAACTATATTAAACCTTATCTACCAAGCAAATCATTTAACCATATAAACTATCCACCTATTTAACTGTTCAGTCACTCCAACTATATTAAACCTCATCTACCTAGCAACCAATATAGTTTGTTTTTACTCTGTATGATATTTTACATCATATTTTTTGCATTTTCATGCACTGTATTTCCTTCAGGAAATGCTTTTCTAGTTCTTATTATTCGTCTTCTTCTAACGCAGTTAATGCAGCTTCAACCGTTTAACGTAGAAACTTCATTCAAACTATGTTGCGTAGGTCTTACTTAGGACATGTGGGCTATGTATTTTTCAGCTTTGTAACTTTTATACTTTTTAAACTATTAATTAAAAACTACTCAAAATTTCCCCATAGACTTAACATGGGCTGATGACATCACAATGGACTAATTAACTTGATTTGCACCTGGTATCATCTTCCAGCTGTTCATCTAGGCCCCATCAAAGAATCAGTTCAACTGATTGCACCTGTATCAACTGCTTTCTACTGAACTAGACCAACTCTCTCTGTGTTTCTCCATTCTACAAGGATATAAGACACATTTCATCCAACTTTCTATCCATTCATCCTCTTCAAACAATTCACTCATCCACCCATTGAACTATCCATCAACATCCATTAAACAATCTGCCTATCAACATCCATTCAACTTTCTGTCTATCAACATCCATTACACTATCTACATTTAACTTTTAAACGATATACTCTGTCTCAGGCTTTAAGCATACAATATGGCTCTATTAAGACTGCCGTTAAGCAATTAGAATCCTAGGCCAGGTGGCCAGGCCACCTGCACCCTATCAGTTTCTCAGGCTAACCTTTTACACTATCCACCTATTTGACTGTTCAGTCAGTCCAACTATATTAAACCTCATCTACCTAGTTCAGTCATTCCAACTATATTAAACCTCATCTACCTAGTAAATAATTTAACCTTTTACACTATCCACCTATTTAACCGTTCAGTCATTCCAACTATATTAAACCTCATCTACCTAGTTCAGTCATTCCAACTATATTAAACCTCATCTACCTAGTTCAGTCATTCCAACTATATTAAACCTCATCTACCTAGCAAATAATTTAACCATTTGAATCCTATGGCAGGTGTTCGGGCCACCTGCATCAACTGCCAGTCTCAGGCTTTAAGCATACAAACTGGCCCTATTAAGACTACACATCCTGTTCAACTGCTTCCTCTGCCAAAAACTGTTTCAAAATAAAAGTCCTCACTACAATATTTCACTGTTAAACAATTTAACCCTTTAAACTACTGAACTTTTTAACTGTTCAGCCATTGTAACTGTTACTTGTCATCAACTATGACTCCTACCCACTGTAGCTAGTTATCTAAGTTAGCTAAGTAACTTGGTTAGCATAGTTAGCATGCAAGCATGTTAGCATGCTAGTTAGCATTTTTAGCAAAACTGCTAAAAATGATTAGCTAAGTTAGCTAAGTCACATGGTTAGCATAGTTAGCATGCTAACATGTTAGCATGATAGTTAGCATTTTTAGCAAAACTGTTAAAAATGATCAGCTAAGTTCACTAAGTCACATGGTTAGCATAGTTAGCATGCTAGCATGTTACCATGCTAGTTAGCATTTTTAGCAAAACTGCTAAAAATGATTAGCTAAGTTAGCTAAGTCACATGGTTAGCATAGTTAGCAATGATTAGCTAAGTTAAGTAAGTTAACTAAGTTAAGTAAAAATGATTAGCTAAGTAACATGGTTAACATAGTTAGCATGTTAGCATTGCTAACATGCTAGTTAGCATAACTACTAAAAATGAAAACATTAGCTAAGTTAACTAAGTTAAGTATTATCCACCTATTTAACTGTTCAGTCACTCCAACTATATTAAACCTCATCTACCTAGCAACCAATATAGTTTGTTTTTACTCTGTATATTTTACATCATATTTTTTGCATTTTCATGCACTGTATTTCCTTCAGGAAATGCTTTTCTAATTATTATTTAACATCTTTCCTCTGCCATTAACCGTCTGGTGAAAAGTTGTGAAATTTGGCACACTGATTAGGGACAGTCCCATGATTACTTTCACCAAGTTTCATGTCGGCACCTCGAGGGCTCTAGCGCCACCAACAGGCCAAAGTTGGACGTGCGTTCACGCACGTAACTTTTGACCTGTTGACCCGATTTTGAAAAATGAGGTACCGTTGGAATCCTTGGACCAACCCGAGTTCAACGCACCCTATGACGTCATTTTCCGCCATGATGGATTTTCCGCCATATTGGATTTAAGTGAAAGTGAAACTAAAACTTCACAGGTCACAAATTTTGTCCGATCGTCACCAAACTTGACACACATGATCTTCAGACCAAGCCGCACAAAAGTTGTGGTGTTTTGTCTTCGGAACTATAACTGTTCACCCGTAATATCCAATCGAAATTTGCGGCGAAGCCGCCAAACAGGAAGTGAGCTCATATCTCAGCAACCCTTGCATGTATCAAAGACAAACTTGGTGCATGAGGTCAGGATCCAACCAGAGGGACGCTCAAGAAATGTGGTGAACTTTGACCTCTAGGGGGCGCTGTAATTAAGAAACATGCTTTTTGGCCTGTAGCTGCAGTTTTGCTTAGAATTAAAACGCACTAGTGGTGTCTGATAATACTGTTGGAGGTCCTTAGGCCGACCCAGGCCAACTTGTGATGTAATCGTAATTGATTCGGCCGTCATGTTAGATTTAATCACAAACATCAAAAAGTTATCACAGTTCGCAAATTTCATCTGATCTTCACCAACATTGGCACAGACCATCTTCAGACCATAACCTATCAATATATTGCTTTCTGGAACAATTGACAGAAGCATTCGGCTGTAACAGCCAATCGAAATTTGCAGCGAAGCCGCCAAACAGGAAGTGAGCTCATATCTCAGCAACCCTGCCATGTATCATAACCAAACTTACTACATATATTCATTACCCCATTAGGAGGACGCTCAAAAAATATGGTGACCTTTGACCTGTAGGGGGTGCTGCAATTAGCAATATTGCATTTTGATGTGTAGTTGCTGATGTGTTATATCAATCTTTTACTTTTTGATGTGAAACTGATGACAACATGTTCCATCCAGTTAATTCTAATGCGTGCGTGCAAGGGAAGGGCAGGGCAGGACGGGATGGGACGGGCTGGGGTGATTAGGTGGGGGGGGGGGGCTGGCTGGCGGAGGCGGTGGCAATACTCGGCCCTGTTGATCCCGGGTGTCTGCTGAGTTCTATCTTGTCACCGTGGCTACTCCGGGCTATACTGCTTGGCCCCCTCATTGCTGCTTGCAGCTATATTATATATTGTTTTTTTCAGGAGAGTCTAGGCTATTCAGATCTGCCATAATTTCATGTATTAATACTAGCATTGATTTTATTTTGATTTTTAAAGAATTAAAATATAAAAAGTGTATTATAAAAATTCTTATATTTTGACATGTATCTCACCATAGCAAGCTCACAGCTCTACATGCATTTCATGTGGTTGTAGGGCAGACTGTCCTGAATCGGGCAATATAATTGCCATGTTGGAGGGATACTCTGGGGCTGAGCAATTTACAGAAATATTTGCTGTGTGATTTACGGAAATAAATGCCATTTTTTTATAGTGACCTTTCTGAGCTCCATATCTGTGACACGAACTGATCTGACCTGACTTGACCCGAGGTTATGTGTTAGCCTGCGTGCCTGTGTGTATGCTGTCATAATAATTCTCAACTTTTTACTGCATTGCCATGAACAAAGTAAAGGCAAAAAAGGTGTTTATTTGTTGAACAAATTGGGATGCAATGTGAGCCTTGAATTGGATGCCATGCAGGAATTTGCTAGGATCTCAAAACCGGAATATGAACATGCTTTGCCATAGAGAAACACATGATAGCATTGGATTATAAACATGCTTTGCCACAAGAACAGACAAAAACGTGGGGTAAGTCCAGCTATATGAAGTTATTATTTTGCTGTCACTTTGTCTGTTTTATAACCCAGAAGGATGTACTTGGTATCAAATGATAGCTCTGAGTCTCCTCTTTCATCTGACATGCGTGGCATATCTATGCGATCACGGGTCCGCGAGTAATTCAAACGAGAGTAATGAGTGTGCAGCGTTGGTTTGTGTACATGACGTTATTATTTTCCAGTCACTTCGTCTGGTTTTATAAGCCCGGGTTCGCGAGTAATTCAAACTAGAGTAATGTGTGTGCAGGTGAACGCAGAGAAGTATAGACTGTAAATATGATGCAATTTGATTTAATTTCATGATTTTTTTTAATTTTCATACTTGATCGTACAGACAAGTGTGTAGTCTCGTTGGAAAGCCCCACTTCTGCTCTGTCGTGCAATAAAGGTTTCATCTCGCTGCGATGAACCGTTCCGGAGCAATGTAACAGAGAAGAAGGGGTGTGTTTTTTGACGCACTTTGCGTCAATCGGGTTCTAAGGGTTAAACAATTTAACCCTTTAAACTACTGAACTTTTTAACTGTTTAGCCATTGTAACTGTTACTTGTCATCAACTATGACTCCTACCCACTGTAGCTAGTTAGCATGGTTAGCATAGTTAGCATGCTAGCATGTTAACATGCTAGCATGTTAGTTAGCATTTTTAGCAAAATTGCTAAAAATGATTAGCTAAGTTAGCTAAGTCACATGGTTAGCATAGTTAGCATGTTAGCATGCTAGTTAGCAGTTTTAGCAAAACTGCTAAAAATGATTAGCTAAGTTAGCTAAGTCACATGGTTAACATAGTTAGCATGCTAGCATGTTAGCATGTTAGTTAGCATTTTTAGCAAAACTGCTAAAAATGATTAGCTAAGTTAGCTAAGTCACATGGTTAGCATAGTTAGTATGCTAGCATGTTCACATGCTAGTTAGCATAGTTAACATAACTGCTAAAAATGATTAGCTAAGTTAGCTAAGTCACGTGGTTAGCATAATTAGCATGTTAACATGCTAGTTAGCATAGTTAGCATAACTAATAAAAATTATTAGCTAGGTTAGCTAAGTTAGCTAGGTTAGCATAGTTAACATTTTAACATTGTTAACATGCTAGTTAGCATAGTTACTTGGTTAGCATTATTATCTTTGTTAACATAGTTAGCATAACTACTAGTAAACATTGGAGCCATTCCAACTGTTAGTTATCGTCAACTATCTGCCTAAAAATGTAACCATTTCAATTATCAACCTATTTAACTGTTCAGTCATTCCAACTATAGTAAACCTTATCTACCAAGCAAATAATTTAACCATATGAACTCATCATATTTTTGCATTTTCATGCACTGTATTTCCTTCAGGAAATGCTTTTCTAGTTATTGTTGATATGTCCGTCAAACTCAAACCAGAGTTGACTATAAACTTCAATGATAGCTGTAGGACTGTCTGTAAAAAATACAACCCACAAGGCTCTTAGAGAGCCACAGACCTGATTTCATTTAGAATCAGTCGAAAGACTCCAGCATCACATGAAGAAACATGTATAAATATAGCCGCAAGCGACAATGGCAGTCCCGAGCACCTGCGGTCCTCGACCCATGACATTTCGGTGTATTTAAATACATGTGGTGTATTTATCAAATGTACATATCTGATGTGTGTGCTATTTGTTTTTGCCAGGGCCGTAGTCACCATAGACATTGAGGGGGACGTGTCCCCCCCCAATATTCAAATATGACCAAAATGTCCCCCCCAATATTCGAACATAGAAAAATAAAGAAAGAATAAAGCGCTATACTAGGCCTACAGGAAACCAACACGTATCTGAAATGTAATCAAACGTAAATAACGCACAAACCTATGGTTCCAGAGTAGCCTACACCCCTGAGTGGTTTGTCCTGGTGATTTTCCGTTTTTCGTTAGTGGCGTGCGATATCAAAAGCTTCCATTTACTGCACCCTACCAGTGTTGCGCGGTGACGGTCTGCCCGAAATTAAGCGGTTGCCCGCGGATGACCGCGGTCACCCGCGGTTATGAGTCATAAACAAAATATTGTAATGATATTCGGGTCATTTGCGGACGGGTCAGTTAAAATGAATTAAATATATATTTTCTACAAATAGGCCTACTTAGAAAATCACGAGAAGGCTAGCATCAATACAGTAAAGTCAACAGTAAAGAAGCTGAAGACGCGAGTTAAAATAATAAAGACACCCCTTCAGGGAAAGCGATATAGGCTATGGGAAATATTGGGAAAAGTTCTTAAAGAAGATGACAGTAGTACAAGTTATGGTCTATAGGCCTACTTCTTGCGAAGCCATTTAAAAGTATGACAGCCAAAACGGGCAGCCTGCAGGAATAAATGTTATGGCACAGACTACACAGCCATATCTACCGGTATGTATAGGTTTGCGCATAAAAGTTAGCTTAGTTCATTGTGTTTGTGACTTTAAACAGTGGATGTGCTTTAGTAAAGCTTTGTGCTTCATTCAGCATTATAAACCAGTTCTTACGCTAACTGTGTTGCCCCCTGCAGGTAACCCCCAGAACCTAGTCAACGTCAGCCGTTTCTCAGACGTAACCCCAGGCCTAAGCGGTTAAAACCTACGATACCTCCCTGGAAGTTATTGTAGATGGCAGGGACCTACTGTCGAGTACAGTCGCACGACTTCCCTCTGCGGCGCAGATAACCCAAAACTCCTATTATTAAATATCCCCCTTGGAAGTTGATCAGGCTTCCGTGGTGGATTTATTGAGATGTTTATGAAATAAGGAGCGACTACGCCTAGGTCTCGAACAGTTGGCTAACGTGCGAAGATGTTTGACCCTAGAGTTTATCTAGAGACACAGGTTATAGGCTACTTCTTGCTCAGGTTTTATAAGGATGGAGATTTAGTTACCGTCCAGCAGCACCTAAGTCCAACTAACCCAAGTCTTAGAAAGAGCAGATGAATAACCACAGAAGAAACCAGTTATCTTACCCTCCTGCTGGAATTCGTAGAAAAACCAAGAAAAGACAAAAAAATACTGAGTGAGATGCCAAGGTTAAATGAGTTCTTTACTTTTCAGCACTCTGGAGATGATAACAAAATGCGGCGTAATATCCACTTGCAGGTTATAATGTTGTAGAGAATATAAAAAGAGTAAATCCACAAAAGAGAGTACAATAAAAATAGTAATCCACAGATGGAGAAGAGAATACAATAGTAAATCCACAAATGGAGGAAAAGGTATAAAAAAGAGTAAGTCCTCAAAAAAAAGGGAAAAAATCCGCTGATAGTCGTTCGGCAGTCTCTTTACTGTCGGAGTAACAGTGCGATCCCGGCAACAGGTGGTGCGGAGTTCCGATCCGCGGCTTCAGCCTGGCACAAAGTTCCAACACTCGGTTTCTCAACGAAGTACGGACAACGAATCCTGACAATCAAGCGTAACAGCAAACAGCACGTAGCAGTAGAAGAAAAAAAGAAGAAGCAGCCCCGATTGTCTAGTTCAGCCCTTATTCATACTAGGTAGACTTGACCTCCCCCACACATTCCTGAGACAAATCAATCCTATTTTCCCACGACAGTTTAGAAACTTCTAGAAGTTCCCACGAGGGCTGGGAATATTCTCACGTTAGCTGGGAATATAGCTGGGAATATTCTCACGTTAGCTGGGAATATGGCTGGGAGTATTCTCACAATAGCTAATACATTCTAGAAGTCACTAATCTTAACCAACAATTTAAAATGACACGCATTCACATCCTTCTCCGGGTTACATTTCGGAGATGATACATCACATTCAGGTTTACAAATAGTTTCCAGAGGTTACACAAACAGTTTATATTTAATGACAATTATAACCATGTGACACATTACATTTAGCAACATACACTTTACAGTCATCAAGAGATCGATTACATTCTTACAGGTTACAAACACTTATGGCATTAACCTTCACACAATGCAATCTGAATACATTCATTTAAACAGTTTAAGGCACTTTACTCATTTCACAGTTTTGAGACATACATAACTCTCTAGACTTTACAAAGTCATGCTACTAAAATACTTGTACTGATACATTTCATTCATCGCACTTTATTATTTATTATGAGGTCATTGTTTGCAGTTATGGTTCATCATCCATTCTTTTATTCACATTCAATAATCATCAAGTATTTCTGAGGTCAGGGTGATCTGGTTTAGTAATCCTGCACATTGTTCAACATCTGCTTCAACACATTCATTCACTTCCACGCTTTCAGGTGATCTTAATTCAAGAGTAGGTTGCAAAGTAATTAGTTTAACATTACGATTCAATTCCTGGTCAGTTTCTTTCCTAATTTGTCTAATCATATTTTCTAGATCATAGAGGTTACCTTGATAGCTAGCGCTGAATCTAGCCTTTCTGCGTTTTCGCCTTGTAAGACGTATTGGTTTTGTGCTACCGCTCTGTGGTCCATACGGTCGGTGTCCTGGCAACATGTCATAACGTTTTGACCAGCAATGTATCTCTCTTGCCTACCTTGCCTCACCATTTCTGTTTTCGAAAGAAAGATGTATGTAAGATGTCCATGGCCTTCAAATCTTATCCTAGTGTTCTAATCCTTGGTGGTTGCATGCGTGCTTGCGCTCTTATTCTCATTCTCTCTCCTGCGCAAATGTCCTGCATGCCTACTGCGTGTAGTTCTACTGCATAAAGTTTCGCAAATAAATTAGTTTGATTTACAGAAAGACAGCCTATACTGTCACACTGCATGCAGGCTATAACCAAAAGCACACCTTTTGTAAATAAGCGGGTCGGATCGCGGGTCGGGTATAATTTTGTCCTAATTAATATTTGCGGTCCGAGTTGCGGTCGGGTTGATTAAAATATCGGGCGACCGCGGGCCGCTTGTGACCAAACCCGCGCAACACTGCACCCTATACTGCGGTGAGGTAGTGCTGTCAACAATATCGCAAAAGCTACCGGAACACTTTTCACAAAACTTCTTGGAAAGGTGTAGCACAGGCTAAGGAAATCCTATACATGTTTGGAGCCGATCAGACTGAAAGGGAACATTTTCCATATTACATTACATTTAGCAGACACTTCTTGACCAAAGTGACTTACATGTCAGCTATATTACAAGGGATCACATTGTCCCCGGAGCAACTTGGGGTTAAGTGCCTTGCTCAAGGGCACAACGGTGGAAGCCGGGAATTGAACCGACAACTTTCAGGCTACTGCACGCTAGCCCAGCTCCTTAACCACTACACTACCACCGCCCACCGCTTTATATATTGTAGCCTATTCTCGCAATGATAGCGAAAGTGAAACGTTTTATTTTAAATGATGAATTTGTGCAAGCCTGTGTCATTTCTTTCACGTCTTTCAACATAAATAATGCATTCATATGCTATAGTAATGCCAGAAATTACCGTGTATAGGCCTCTTAGAAATGATTGTTGCATCTTGCATATTATATTTAGATGCGCACTTAATCGCGCATCCATGCAGGCAAAACGTGATCAAATGTGGCGACGTTTACAATACGTGATAGCCTAGTTAATGTGAATCGCGGACAATAACCAAAGAAAGCATTCTGTTTGGGGGTCCCTCAGACCCCACCACAGATTTGGTCCCCCCCAATGTTGACATCATGACTACGGCCTTGGTTTTTGCATGTTTTCTACATCGGAAGCACTTGCTCACTTCCTGTGGGTGTGACGTTTTACACCGATGATTGTCACTAGATGGCACTACACCACATAGGGTACAATGGTACAATGGACTTCATGCAAGTACCTAGAGGCATTCATATTGACAGCGACCTGAGCTGGCAGACGCAGCAATAGAGCCCATCTTACGGTATGGTATCACCAACTGGTTTGGGAACCTAAATGTCAAAATCAAAATCACAAATTCCCAACCTGGTCAGAGTAGCGGGCATTTATGGGTCACTCCCCCCTTAACCCTCAGGAACTGTTCGACGAGGCTGTCATCACTCAGGCAAAAAACATTCTAAATGACAGTTCCCATGTTTTGAACAATGAATATTCACAAATGCCCTCAGGGAGAAGGTACAGGGTCTCCTTATGCAAACACAACCGGTTCAAACATTCCTTTGTCCCATTGTCAGTCAAGCTCATTAATGAGCAAATGTAGGGAGGTTTTGTAAGCACCACAACTGTAATATGTACCAGCACTTAAATCTGTACCAGCACATTTAATATGCACCAGCACTTTATTGTGCACTGCACTTTAATATGCACCAGCACTTTATTGTGCACTGCACTTAAATGTGTACTAAAACTGTACATTTAATCTAATGTGTGCCAGCATTTTTAATATGTACTAACAATCTACAGTAATATGCACCAGCACTTTATTGTGCACTGCACTATGTGTACTAGCACTGTACTTTTGATTTAGGTAGAGTGAATTACACAGCTCAGATCCTCTTGCACTCTGGTCCCTATCCAGCTACAGTATGTATTCTTTTTCTATGTTGGATGTTTTACACATTGTTATCTCTGTATGTTCCATGTTTGTCTGTGCAGCAGTACCCCGTCTCTAAACCATTTCTCCCAAGGGAGAAGAATAAATGAACTTGACTTGATTTGACTTGGAGGTAGTAGGCCATCTGGGTACTTTTTGCCTACTAGTCGATGCCTACTAAGTATTCAGACATACCATGTTGTTAGTCGCTTTGGTTAAAAATGCGTCAGCCAAATGTAATGTAATGTAAACTATGATTGTGACGTACTGTGTCTTACCTGCAATATAGTACGCTAGTATGGGTATTTGGGTACACCCCTAGTCTACTGAATTTCCTACCTAGCAACCTCCATATCAACCAACATAATCACCCTAGCAACAGCCTAGCAACCATTACCATATTGTCAACCTAGTAACCGCCATAGCAACTAACATGATTATCCTGCAACCAGCATAGCAACCACCCTATCTAGCCTAGGAACACACTAACAACCATCTCATTTACCCTAGCAATAAACTAGCAACAACAAATATAATGTCAACCTAGCAACAGCCATAGTAACCAACATGCTTACCCTAGCAACCACTTATTTAGCATAGCAACCACCACCATACCATACCCTAGAAATAACCTAGCAACCACACCATAATGTCAACCTAGCAACCACCATAGCAACCAATATGATTACCCTAGCAACCAACATAGCAACCACTTTATTTAGCATAGCAACCACCATATCTACCCTAGCAACAACCTAGCAACCATCTCAATTACCCCAGAAACAACTTAGCAACCACCACCATAATGTCAACCTAGCAACCACCATAGCAACCAACATGATTTCCCTAGCAACCAGCATATAACATAGTATTGCTGTTCAATGTAGCAACCACTTTATTTAGCATAGCAACCACCATATCTACCCAAGCAACAACCTAACATCCATTTCAATTACCATAGCAACAACTTAGCAACCACTACAATATTGTCAACCAAGCATAGCAACCGCTTTATTCAACTTAACAACCACCATATCTACCCTAGCTACAACCTAGCAACTATCTAAATTACCCTAGCAACAACCTAGCAACCACCACCATGTCAACCTAGAAACCAACATGATTACCCTAGCAACCAGCATAGCAACTCCTTTATTTAATATAGCAACCACCATATCTTCTCTAGCAACAACCTAGCAACAATTTTATTTATCCTAGTAACAATCTAGCAACCAACCATATCTAACCTAACAACAACCTCACAACCACAATCATAATGTTAACCTAGCAATCAGCATAGCAATCATCACAATTACCCTAGCAACCAAAATAGCAACCACTGTATTTAGCATAGCAACACACTAGCAACCATCTCAATTACCTTAGCAACAATCTAGCAGCCTTATCTGTTTTAACTATGATATTTTACATACCATTTTTGCAGTTTCATGCACTGGTAATTCCTTAAAATTGTATTTTCTAGTTCAATGCTATAATTTTGTTTTAGAAAACAAGTCTCTGTTTGGCTCAATTCGGGCGAATGGCAGCTGCAAACTTGAGAGACCAGATCTGTAAGCTACTGTGCATGTGTGACTTACTGGCTATGGGTAGGCAGGGTTGGGTCAGATTACTTTGAAATGTAATCCATTACTGACTACAAATTATATGGCAATTTTTGTAATCAGTAACGTAATCAGTTGGATTACCAAACACATGTAACGTAATCTGATTACTTTAGGATTACTTTCAGAATTACTTCAATAAATATGTCCCTTAAGTAAAAGACACCACTACTGAATTGATGAAAGAATTCTCATTCTATTTTTCTCTTTATTATTTTATTGCATCTAAGGAATCTCTTTGCTCTGAGTAAAGCATTCCTGTGTGAATGAACTGATCTTTTCCTCCAAAAGTATTACCATTTACTTTGAGGTCACCAGGTCCCATTGTCTGAAAAACACCCAAAACTAATACATTTCTATAGCTATTCTCCACTTTGGGGGTGGTGTTTTGGTGGTTGAAATTTTCACCCCATCCAAAAATTGCACTTAGTCATCATGGATGCGATCATGGATCACTATTCTCCAAACATGAATTTAACAATGAATGTAGCTTTCGCTGGATTTTTTTTGACCCAGGGACATGGCCTGAGATCGGAATAAAAAAGGAAGCATTAAACCCAAATGACACCATGTCCATTTCAATTGTGGGGATGAGAAAATTATTCCTTTGGGATGTTTTTCAACCAGGGGGACCTGGTGACTTTCTCAAAGTAAACGGTAACACTAAAACAAGAGGCTACATTGAGATTAGGAGGAAAAGATCAGGCAGTGTGCCGAGAGACCTGCCCCAATAGTAAATAAGTTAGTAAGTATAGATACTCTTTTGATCCCGTGAGGGAAATTTGGTCTCCCAATCCGTGAATTAGTGAAGCACACAGAGCACACAGTGAGATGAAACACACAGTGAGGTGAAGCCCACACCAACCCGGAGCAGTGAGCTGTCGCTCGGGGATCAGTGAGGGGTTAGGTGCCTTACTCAAGGGCACTTTCAGCCGTGGATGTGGGCATGGGAGAGCAGTGCTCAACCACTTCCCCCGCCCACATTTTTTCTACTGCTCGGGGATCAAACCGGCAAGCCCAAAGCTTGTCAAATTAAAAGATAGCTAGGCTATCATAAAAAAGTTGCATTGTTTGCATGATAAAATGTAATCAGGTAATCCCCAACAATGTAACTGTAATCTGATTACACATTTTTTTTATTGTAATCTGGGCTGATTATAGTTACTTGATTTTTGTAATCTGATTACGTAATCCAGATTACATGTAATCAGTTACTACCCAACCCTGTGGGTAGGCCAACATTATGGTTGCGTACAATTTCATATTTGTGAGATTTTCGGTTGTGTAGCCACTGTTTTTCCCACCACCATGTTTAATTGTTGGGTAAGGCTATTTGCACCCCTGGTACAATTGACAGTGTATGCTATTCGTATCCTGGTGCAATTAGAAGTGAATTCTATTCGTACCAGGGCTTTGAACCGGTTCAAGGAACGAAAACGAAAACCGGGAACTTTTTGTATTTTACAGGGAACAGAAACGAAACCGAAAACGTTATTATTTTTTATGTTCTGGAACAGGAACACTTATTTAAAAATAATGGTAACCGGTTAATACCGGTTTTATTTCGTTCCTCAAAGTTTTCGTTGCCTAATTAACTAAAAAAAAAAAAGTAATTATTTTCCTGCGCACGTTACCATGACGGCTGAGGTTCACTTCCTGTGTGACATCACATCAGACATTCGCTGACTGAATGGAGAGAGAGCGGTGGATTACAAAGTCTCCACTCCACATCTTAAATAAGAGGTAAATTACGATCCATCGTTAATTAAAACGCTCATTCCAAACACAATATCAATAGCTATATTTGTCGACTCCACGTTAATGATGGACTACCGAACATTAGGCCTACTGGATGGCCTTTCCCCCGACAGTTGGAATTTGTTGTTGCCCGAATGGCATAACCATGTGTCTTAATAATGTTTTTACGTTTGTGTGGAAATTTTCTCTTTTAACAATAAACTACACATTTGAAATAATTGTAGGCCTATTTAATTATTAGTATTAATAATAATATAATTATTATTATGTAATAATGGTTGTAATATTATTACATTTGGTTAAAGCTGGATGAGAAAGATGTGACATAATTCTATAGCACTAAACCTGTTGTGTTGGAGAATTTAGAGAGGGCAGGGATAATTATTCACATTGATTCCAGAGGATGGGCTGTTGTCCTAGATAGTGTTATATAGGGGAGTATAGAACCCAGCTGGCTGCCTTCTCTGGGTGATTTCAGTCATGGTTGGCCTCTTTACCCTCGCCCTTAATACTGTGCCCTCCTGGGGGTTGATAGCCTACTCACTTATACTTGGTTGTTAATAAGCTCAGTCTTGTGGAGGTCACATCCAGTTCCACCGATTTGCTGGCAAGGTTGTGAAGGTCTTGGAAGAGTTCTTTGCTTTTACATAGACGTATCTTGTTTGATACCTTAGTAAGGAAAAATCTTTTTAGTCTATCAATATCTACTAACCCATCTTATAACAATTTGTACAGATAGGGAATGACTTTTTTAACTACTTACATATTTCAGCTGATTCCTTGCTTTAGTGTACTACTTTTTCTTAGCGTGTTCAATACTTTTTTCCTGTGCTAATCCACTGTATTACACATAACGGACTTTAATGTTGTGAATACTTCCCTGAGGTAATACTAATGTCTTGTAATAGCCTCATTGGAAATATACTTGAAAAAATGTTGACACGTTCAATACTCCCCCCTCCCCTTCTTTATGGTTTGTATGTTTATGTGTTTTGTTAATTTGAAAAGTCATTATTTTCATTGTTGATTCTTATTATTATTTATATTGTTGTTGTTATTATTACTATTATTGTTATGCCTAGGCTTTTCAACTGCTAATATTTTTAACTAATAATGTAGTGTGTATACTGTAAGTCCCTTTGGACAAAAATGTCTGGCAAATACCATAAACATATCAATACTATGATACCATATATCCAATATCATGACACGTTTTGTCAACTTGTTAGGGAGGTTTCCATTTCCCAGGCTCCAAGAAATGTGTCAGTCAGAAACATTTTCAATTTACTTCTTTTTGGTACTCTAAAAACAGAAATGGGGGGCTAAACAAGCACATTATACTGGATTTTAAATGACTAATAGCAAAAGGGCACTTTAAATGCCTGTTTGTCTAAAACTCTAAGCTATCTATTTGCCAACCAGCAGTGAAGAGTCAACACGTACTGAGGAGAATAATCTGTCAGAATGTTCTGTCATGCAGTCAGAGAATTTAGTAAACTGATATTGATCTCTGTAACACTGTAGTCTATGTCTATGTTAGTTCAGCTGTGACAATGCGTGACTCTCAGTGATGTAATACATGAACATTGTTCCTCACATGGTATTGAAGCTAAGGGGAACTAAGCAACCATAAACAGCAATGTATAACCAGATTATTTATAAGTATATTGTGTTATACATATATCAAATGTTGCATCAAAAGTATTACTGGTAATAATGTGTGTGAGAAGCCTGATCAATTCCTACTGTGGCCTTAGTTAGAACATTTGCACATGCATATGTAATGTTGAAATCTGTCAAAACTAAACTTAATTTCAAAATGTTTTTAAAGGAATATATGCAGACATGCATGCAGGTCACTTTGATGGATACTGTTTAAAAACATATGTAATGGAGCATTTGTGCCAGAGATTGAATTAAGTGGGGATTAGTCATCCTCAAAGATGTCCAAAAACATACACAGTAAAGCTTCCTCACATCTGACTAGTAGTGGCTCATATTTTTGTTATTACTTATGTGACCCATTTGAAATCTATGATCAAAATTATATGTTTGTATGAGAGTGTGTGGCATTTCCTCATTATATGTTTAGAAATCAAGAACAATAATAAACTCAATTGGGTTCTAACCACTTTAAATCTGTTCTGTTGAAAGCAAATGATATATCACCAACATGTTGTGAAATAAAGCAAGGTTTACTGATGACCCCTGTCAGCCAAAACATGAATTGTGTGCATTTACACAGCTGGCTCTCCTGGAGACAGGCCAGTCTGTGTACACTACTGCAACTCAGTCTAGGCATGGCAGAGTAGATACTCAGATATTCAGTAGGCTAGATAACAATCACGTGCAAGGTAGAATGCCAGAAAGCAAAAACACATGTGCCAGAATTATTGGCACCCCTGTATTACATACTTTGTAAAGCGATCGATGGTGTTTTAATCCCCCAAAGTCGTCTTCCAGGCAGCGCTGCCACCGTTGACTTAAAGGCACCTAACCCTAACCTTAACCCATGCCTAACCCTAGCGCCTTCCAGGCAGCGCTGCCTTGAAGAAAATGTTGGGGGCTTAAAACACCAAGAAACTTGTAAAGCCTCCCTTTACCAATAACACAGGTCTTGTGTTCCATAGAGTTGGAGAATGATGGAGATTTAAAGATTATACCTCTTTTTATTCAGATTTACCAGGGTGTAAATAGACATGAAGGGCACTGTATAAGTAAGGTGGAGGCTCTATGATGTTATGTTTTTTTTTTTATTCCTTGATACATCATTAGGGTGCATGGTATCATGAACTGCATGAAGTACCTGATCATTTTAAAAATCATTCTGCCAAAACACTAAAAGGTGGGTAATGATTGGATCATCCAACAGGTCTATCCAAAACACATGTCCAGATCACAAAAAAACCACAAGACACAAACATATTTTACTGAATACAAAATCAACACTGCAAAAAATGAATTCTAACCAAGTGTTGGAGCTATTTGTGGTTTAATTTTCTTTAGTATTAACATCCTTGATTTATTATTATAATTATTATTATCATTATTTGTTAACTTTAAACTGGGTTTATGTTTCTTTATTATTTGTATTATTGTTTTCCATTATGGGAGTTTAATTTAAGCTTGCGTTAATTGAATGGGCCGTCAGGTGCAAATGTACATATATGTAGGTCAAGTGGGATGGGTTGGAGAGGGCACCGGGGCATATGGTTTTTTACAGGGATCAGAGAGGTGAAGGCTGTGTTTGCTGGCTAACTTGCTGAAATGGTGAATAAACCAACATTGAAATGCCTTTTCTGGTATGGACTTTGAATTGTTTTCCTTGACCTGCGTAAAGCCTAATCCACGGTGCCAGGATATGGCCATTTGATTTGTTTTATTTTGTTTTGTTAACGAAAGGACAAATAGCCATTACATAAAGTAAAAAACCTCCCCAGCAGTGGATACTTCTTGGATTACCTGAACAATTGTGAAAATGGACTAAGGACAATGTTTGTGCGTACTGGATTACTATTCCCACGAGGAGACGCGGGCCTAGGAGTGAAGGATTTACGGCCTAGATACAGCAAGGACTATTTCAATCCAATCCATCCCAAAGTGAAAGTTTTCTGAGGACATCGTATTGGATAACGGTGACGCTACTGGAGCGCTGGATGTATCTTTCAGTATTTGGATTATTGGCGCATCAAGTTTGTTGGACGTTGAAAGGCCTTCAACTTCGGGAAAAGCCCACGGGCGCGCGCATCCAGTCGCCATCACCAGCTCAAGTCTGCTGCACGGTAGGCCTATAGGTGGCTTATGCACTGTGAATCAGTTTTAAAATTTGTGACCTTTTTAAAAAAGTAAAGAATAAATAAAGAAAATAAACAAGAGACTGGAGACAATGTCCGACACTGCATTAAAAGCTGCCAATGAGCCACCACAGCGCGCAGCGCCAGCCACTGACATCGGCCTGCAATCTGTGCCTTTGTCTAAACGCCGCATCAGTTTTACAACAAAGGGCATGATGTTTTTTATACAGACTTGCCAAGCTAAAATGTATATGAATCAGTTGAATGAGTTGATGCAAGCCACGGAAAATGTAAACGCTGTTAATTCCATTCTGAGTAAATTGATAACGTGTTTTGAAGAAGCCACGAAAAGTGGCTACCTTTTCTAGTTTTATTGAAGAAGTAAAGAGCTGGCTATCTAATGTTGGGCACTCATATGAACCACCAAATGACGATAAACCCGCTGAAAATGATAATGACGATATTGGGCCTGAAGACAGCGCATCAAATGTTGCTGGTCCTAAAGTGAGCTCTAATGCCGGCTCTAGACTATCTAAAATATCTTCTACCAATTCAGCTAAAATTAAAGCACAAGCAGAAAGGGCAGCATTGGTAGAACGCATGGCTGCTTTAAAAAAGAAACACCTTTTGGAGGCAAAGGAAGAAAAATACGTTTGGAAAAGGAACAACTCCGGAGGGAACAGGAGCAGTTAAGAAGAGAAAAGGAACAACTGGCATTGGAAACTGAAATAAAAGAGACTAACGCAAAACTTGAAGTTTATAAGTTAAGTTCAGAGTGTGGCTCTAGAGTATCAGATGGCATGAACTCATATGTTGAAAAGGCCAAAATAATGTCAAATGGATTAAATCCTAATGCTGAGCAGTTTGTACCAACCCAAGGTGAATCTAACCCTCCACTGAATCCTCAAGTTGTCAGACCAAAACACACTGGGATAATACAACCACCAGTTACAAATAGGCCTACTCCAACTTTCACACCACCAGCACAAAGGGCACATGATGCACAAGAAGGGCATCAAGCCCAGCCCACTCCGGACATTTTTAGCGTCATGCAACGCCAGAATGATATCACTGCTTTGTTAGTCGAGCAAAATTCAGCCTCTGCTCTACCTATGAGGAATATACCTGTATTTGATGGTGACCCCTTGCATTTTAAATCTTTTTTGAGAGCCTTTGAAAACTGTGTTGAGAATAAAACAACAAATGTTAGTGACTGCTTGTATTTCCTGGAGCAGCACACCAGGGGCCAGCCAAGAGACCTTGTTAGAAGCTGCCAGCATCTTCCCCCTGAACATGGGTACCAAAGAGCAAAGACACTGCTCACTGAACACTTTGGCAGTGAATATAAAATTTCCTCTGCTTATATGGACAAAATTACCAACTGGCCCTCAATTAAATCTGAGGACGTAAGTGCACTGCAATCGTTTGCTTTATTCCTTCGAGGTTGTTCTAACTTAGTACAGCACATCAAATACATGAAAGAGTTGGACATGCCAGCAAACCTCAGGACTATCGTAATGAAACTCCCTTACAGGCTGCGGGAAAGGTGGAGAAATGTTGCATGTAACATTCATGAACAAACAGGTAGCAGGGCAGTATTTGTTGATCTTGTGAACTTTATTGAAAAACAAGTCAAAATTGTTTCAGACCCATTGTTTGGGAATATTCATGATCCATCTTCAGCCAACCAAGCTAAAACATCAGTTCACATGAAGCAGAGGAGAAAAGGAGGTACTTTTGCCACCAATGTTACTGCAACAAAAGATGGAGATAAATATAACAGAAAAAATATCACTCCTATTCCAGATAAAATGTATATTTTGCCATTATACCAGCCATGCACTGGACAAATGCTCACAGTTTAAATCAAGGACACAGCAGGACAAAATACACTTCCTAAAGGAAAAAGGGATTTGTTTTGGCTGCTTAAAGTTTGGACACACAAGCAAAGACTGCAGGAGTCGTTTGGATTGTCAAGTGTGCCATAGGAAGCATCCATCTGTCCTGCATGTGGAAAAGGATGGCGTAAAGGAAGAGACTGTGAGCCCTGCTTTACAGCAGACATGTGGACATATAGGGGCTGGAGAAGAGGACCGTACTGTTTTCCCTATTGTCGCTGTGAAAGTGAAAAGCCAAAAGAGCAACAAAATAGTGTACACATATGCCTTTCTTGACCCAGGGAGTTCGGGTACATTCTGTACTACTAATTTGGCAAAGAGGTTGGGGGTAACTGGCAAAACAGAGAACATTATACTTAGGACAATGGGGCAGATTAAAAAGGTACAAACTACTGTCGTATCTGGATTGGAGGTATCTGGTCTTGATCAAGAGGATTTTATTGAGTTACCATCTGTTCTGACACAAGCTACAATGCCAGTGTCAAGAGGGAATATCCCATGTCAAGAGGATGTTGCTAAATGGACCTACTTGAGCAGCATTAAGTTACCTGAGGTGGATTCCGACGTGGATTTGCTTATTGGCACCGATGCTCCCAAAGTACTTGAACCATGGGAGCTAATCAACAGCCAATGTGATGGACCTTATGCAGTAAGGATAAGAGTTGGTTGGGTCATAAACGGGCCTCTTCGTGGTGGAGACTCTGGAGGTAATGTCCAAACAGGCTGTACTGTTGTAACTGCTAATCACATATCAGTAGAATACTTGGAGAACATGTTAAGACAGCAGTATAATCATGATTTTAATGAAAGGACATGTGATGAACAACTGGAGATGTCAAGGGAGGACATTAAATTCATGAGCATTGTACAGAACACAACAGAGCTACAAAATGGACATTATTGCATTGACTTACCCTTCAGAGCAGAAGATCGATCCTGTCTTTCCCAACAACCACTGCATTGCATTACAAAGACTTCAAAGCTTGAAGAGGAGATTTGCTAGAGACACTGCATTTAAACAGGAATACACAGACTTCTTGAACAACATGCTGGAGCAAGGCTACGCTGAAAGAGTACCCATAGATGAACAGGTTTCAGAGGGAAAGGTGTGGTACATTCCCCACCATGGTGTATATCATCCCACCAAAAGAAAGCTCCGTGTTGTATTTGACTGTGCATGCACATATAAAGGAACATCACTTAACTGTCAACTTCTGCAGGGCCCAGATTTAACCAACTCACTTGTCGGGGTCCTCCTCCGGTTCAGAGAAGAGCCTGTTGCTGTTATGGCTGACATCCATGCCATGTTCCACCAGGTTTTGGTTCCACACAAACATGTCAACTTTCTGCGTTTTGTCTGGTGGCCTAATGGAGATGTTGACAATGAAGCACAGGAATACAGGATGAGGGTGCATTTATTTGGAGCTGTGTCTTCACCAAGCTGCTCTAATTATGCTCTGAGAAGAGCAGCAGAGGACAATGCATGTGAGTACTCACCTGATGTCATTAATACAGTTAAATGTAATTTTTATGTGGATTACTGTCTTAAGTCCACAGCCACAGAAGAGGACGCAATACAACTGATACATGGACTGGCTTCACTCTGCAAGATGGGCGGCTTCAATCTTCAAAAATGGGTTACTAACAGTCGTGAAGTGTTGGCATCAATTCCAAGTGACATCAGAGCTGCAAACACAAAGGAAATGGATTTGGACCAGGATCAGCTTCCCCTAGAAAGAGCACTTGGGATGGAGTGGTGTGTTGAAGGCGACACGTTCAGCTTCAGAACAGCAGTGCAAGAGCGGCCATATACCAGGAGGGGCATTTTATCTGTGGTGAGCTCTCTTTATGATCCACTTGGGTTTTTGTCCCCTTTTGTTATCCCTGCCAAGTTGTTGTTGCAGGAGCTGTGCAGACTGAACTTAAAGTGGGATGAGCCGATACCATCTATGCTCTCCAAACGCTGGTCTAAGTGGCTCACTGACCTCCAGCATATGAGTGGATTTAAAGTGGAGCGATGCATGAAGCATCGAAGTTTTGGGACACCTGTGAAGGCGGCACTCAATCATTTCTCAGATGCCAGTCAGGTTGGTTATGGCACAGTCTCCTACTTGAGGATTGAAAATACTGACAGTGTGCATATCTCATTTGTTGTAGGAAAAGCCAGAGTTACACCTTTGAAACAAGTCACCATTCCTCGCCTCAAGCTTGCTGCAGCTGTGCTGGCCGTTCGTGTGGATAAGATGTTGCTGAGAGAGCTTCAGTTACAACTTGAAAGGTCATTTTTCTGGACTGATAGTACTACTGTCCTCAAGTACATCTTAAATGAGACAAGTCGCTTCCACACTTTTGTTGCCAATAGAGTCTCAGTTATTAGAGAAGCCACAAGCATGCAGCAATGGAGATATGTGAATACCAAAGACAACCCTGCTGATGAAGCGTCTCGCGGGCTGACGGCTAAGGAGTTTATGACTCAAGGAAAGTGGCTAAAGGGCCCCAAATTTCTGTCTTTACCTGCAAGTGAGTGGCCAATATTTGACATAGGTTCATCTTTGGTTTCTGTTGATGATCCAGAGGTGAAGAAGGAGCCAATAGTGAATGTTATTGTTAAGCACAGTGACACTCCTACAGATCGCCTTATCCATTATTTTTCCTCTTGGAGGAAGCTCAGAACATCAGTAGCCTGGCTCCTAGAGCTAAAAGAGCGTCTCTTGCTTTTGAGTCGGAAGAGGAAGGAACTTGTGGCTGGTAAATGTGACAAAGTGGACCAGGAGCTAAAAAGGTTTAGGGCCACATCTGGAAAATCCAGCTTGATCCTTGAACGCTTTAATGAAGCTGAAAGGGCAGTAGTCCATTATGTACAAAAGCAAAGATTCAGCAGTGAAATTGCCTCTTTAAAACAAGGCTTAAAAAATGTGTCTAAAGATAGTCCCCTGTATCGTCTTGATCCCTTCTTGGAAGATGGCACACTCAGAGTTGGCGGTCGCCTGTCTAAATCAGCATTGCCATTGGAAGTAAAGCATCCTGTGATCCTATCCAAAGATCTGCATGTTGCCCAGCTGATATTGCGTCACATTCATCAACAACTTGGACATGCTGGTCGTAATCACATGCTGAGCAAGTTAAGACAGAAATATTGGATCCTTAGTGCCAATTCTGCAGCCAGAAGAATCATCTCTGAGTGTATAGTATGCAGACGTTACAGAGGAAGGCTGGGTGAGCAGAAAATGTCAGACCTGCCTGAAGAGAGAGTCTTGCCAGACAAAGCACCTTTTACAGATGTGGGAGTGGATTATTTTGGACCACTTGATGTAAAAAGAGGACGAACCATTCTGAAAAGGTATGGAGTAATCTTTACCTGTTTGAGTAGCCGTGCTGTCCATCTTGAAGTGGCATGTTCTCTTGATACAGACTCCTGCATAAATGCTGTCAGAAGATTCATTTGCAGAAGAGGTCCTGTGGCGAGTATAAGGTCAGACAATGGCACAAATTTTATTGGCGCAAAGAAAGAACTAAGACGAGCACTGGCTGCGTTAAATCAATCAAAGATGGAGAGTACCTTTGTCCAAGAGGGAGTGAAATGGAGATTCAACACACCAGCGGCCTCACATCAAGGTGGCGTGTGGGAGCGCTTGATACGCTCAGTACGAAGTGTACTTACCTCTGTTGTTGGGCAGCAAACTCTGGATGAGAAGGGTCTGCAGACTCTGTTTTGCGAGGTAGAGGCGATATTAAATGACAGGCCAATCACAAGAGTTTCAGATGATCCTAATGATTTGGAGGCGCTCACTCCCAATCACATCCTCCAGCTAAAAGGGAAGCCCATCTTGCCACCAGGTTTGTTTGAGCCATCTGATCTGTACATTAGGAGAAGGTGGAGACAAGTACAGTATATCGCCGAGCTCTTCTGGAAAAGGTGGACATCAGAATATCTACTGGTGATGCAAGAGAGACAAAAATGGGTGAGACCGAAGAGGAGCTTTTGTTTAGGGGATATTGTCACCATTGCTGATGCCACAGCTCCAAGAGGCTCCTGGATGATGGGCAGAGTGTTGAGTACCTTATCTGACTCCAGAGGCTTGGTCCGCTCTGTGAGGGTCCAAACGAAGACCAGCATCTTGGAGAGATCTGTTACCAAGCTCTGTCTCCTCCTTTAGGCTGTCCCCTGAAAGTCTCTTCTCTCTTTCTCTCTCTCTCTTTCTCTCTTTCTCTGTCTTTCTCTTTCTTTCTTCCCCTCCTCCTCCTCTATCTATTTGATTTGTTTCAGATGTCCAAGTGTCCCTGAGGAGAGAAGAAGACCTGAAGATTCTTAGTAGTGTAGCTTAGAAATACCTCTTATGCTTACGCTGAATGTAATTGTGGGATTTCATGTTCACAATTAGGGGCTGGGTTGTTGGAGCTATTTGTGGTTTAATTTTCTTTAGTATTAACATCCTTGATTTATTATTATAATTATTATTATCATTATTTGTTAACTTTAAACTGGGTTTATGTTTCTTTATTATTTGTATTATTGTTTTCCATTATGGGAGTTTAATTTAAGCTTGCGTTAATTGAATGGGCCGTCAGGTGCAAATGTACATATATGTAGGTCAAGTGGGATGGGTTGGAGAGGGCACCGGGGCATATGGTTTTTTACCAGGGATCAGAGAGGTGAAGGCTGTGTTTGCTGGCTGTAACTTGCTGAAATGGTGAATAAACCAACATTGAAATGCCTTTTCTGGTATGGACTTTGAATTGTTTTCCTTGACCTGCGTAAAGCCTAATCCACGGTGCCAGGATATGGCCATTTTATTTTTTTTATTTTGTTTTGTTAACGAAAGGACAAATAGCCATTACACCAAGTGTTTTTGATCTTATATTAAGATTAAAAAATCTATTTGGTATTGTTTTTAGTATGGAAAGACTTACCTAGCGCCCTCTCAATAGACCATTTTGACTTAATTTAAGAAGAGAAATTTGCTTGTTTTTAGGACAAATTTGCTTAACGCACTGGCAGACAAATTTGCTTGTTTTCAAGATGAGATGTCTTAAAATAAGTCAATTTGTTTTTAAATTAAGTCAAATGATTTCACAAGAAAGCGCTAGGTAAGTCTCTTTATACTGAAAACAATACCAACTAGTTTTTTTATCTTGATATAAGATTAATAACACTTGGTTGGATTTTGTTAGATAAGCAGTTTTTGCAGTGAAGCTTCCATCGAAAACCAGTGGGATGAGCCAAAGAGGAGAATGCACAAGATATGAAAATTGGAAGGTGGTGAGATTCTGTAACCAGGAATGGTCTCAAATCCATTGCTTTGTACTCTCAAATGGATTACTCTCAAATGTCACAGATGATTAAAAGCTGTTTTATTGGCAAAAGGAGGCCTTTAAAGTGTTACAGTGCATACAGAAAGTTCACAGCTCTTCACTTTTTCCACATTTTGTTATGTTTCAGACTCATCTTGAAATTGATTCAATTATTTATTTTTTCTCATCAATCTACACACAATATTCAAGCACCCCACAAAAAGCAAGTGTTTGGAGTGTTTTGTAAATGTATAAAAAAATAAAAGACTAAAATATTTAATTTAAATAAGTATTCACATCTTTTCTTATTACACTTGCCATTGAGCTCTGGTGCATCCTACTTCTATCAATTGAGATGCTTCTACAACTTGATTGGAGTCCACCTGTGCCTAAATAAATTCACTGGACATTATTAAGAGAGGCACACATCTCTTTATATAAGGTCTTACAGTTGATGGTGTATGTCAGAGTAAAAACCAAGCCACAAGGTCAAGAGAGTTGTCCGTAGACCTGCGAGACAGGGTTGTGTGAAGACGCAGATCTGGGGAAGGGTAGAACAATTCTGCAGCATTGGAAGTGCCCAAGAGCATGGTAACCTCCATCATTCTCAAATGGAAAAGTTTGGAACAACCAGCAGTCTTCCTAGATCTGGCCACTCAGCCTAACTGAGTAATCCGGGATGAAGGGCCTTGGTCAGACAGGTAACCAAGGACAACGGAGGGAAACTTAAACACAATACCTGTGTCTTCATTGTCTACACATCTACTCTAATACTCTAATTACACATCATTTCATCCTATTTGCCAATACTGAAAATCTATCAGTTCATTTCATTTCATTCAAACAATGAATTCATTAATCTCAGCAGTGATACATTATTTCGACCCACATTCATCACAGCATAAAACATTTTATGAAGGAAATACCATCAGAACCTGAGATACACAGGCAACATAAAACTCACTCCAGAACTCAGAAAGGCTATCTCTCATAATTCCTAGCCTGGATGTTTGTATATGTGATTTTGTTGTTATGGAAATGTGCAGTGTCGAAACACATGTCACATTTGTCTTATCTGTCTGTGCTAGTATGGCTTGTGGTGACACTGGCAATGTGTCATCCAAATTTTGTTCTGTATAACCAGAGATGATTTCTGTAGAAAATAATACAATGTTGCTGTCTACTGAGGTTGTCTTGCAGGTTGTGATTGTACTGCAAATTCCTGATAGAGAGGAGTCTCAAGCTGCTTTCAGACATAGGTGTAAGTCCGCATGTTCTGCGTATGTCAAGTGGTTGGGACGTATATCTGAACAACATAACTGGCCATTTGGAACTTCAAACTTAGCTGGCCGGCTGTTACACTACTCCCCTCCTAGTATTTCCGATGGACATTATGTAAATGAGCTGATGTCTGAACGAGATTCTGTTCATATGCGTGTTCAACCACATTCAACTTGTTCAACCACGTGGAGATTCTGTTTATGTGCGTTGGTGTCGTTTACACATAATGTCCGCTTGTTAGCATCATATCTGAATCACCCGAAGGGTCGGACTTTTGTTTGACAAAGATCCACATGTCTGAAAGCAACTTCAGATTAATCCCTCTGATTGTGATGACTGTTTTCTTTCTTGTGGTCAGGTAGAACCTCAGAAGAGAGAGTTTAGTGTCAGAGTACAATTGGCCAACTGTTACTCCCTCATTTACGGTGATTTGTTGATAGCCTAGTCTTTGCGGTTCTACCAGAGGGAAAGAATCGCTGAATGGCTTCTTGGAATAAATCTAGTGATGGCCCGATACTGGCATCGGGCCGATACTGGGCCCATATGGTACTCCTACTCATAAAAATTCCCCGATACCACCCACCGATACTTACAGTTTCCCCTAAATCACTGTGTGCACTTGAAAAACAAACAACTAGCTAGATTCATGTATCTGCGTTGAATCTATGCAGCTAATACCCTCGCGTGTATGGTTTTCTGTTTAAACTATAGCTCACTACCCTGGAAAATCCAGAGTTCTCGCAAGAGCACAATTTGAATTGCCTCTGCGAGCCACTCTGGCAATGAGTAATGATGCATGTTACTTTTGCCACTTGTATCAAGGGGTGCCAATCACATCGCTGTATCATTGGTGTATCTGATATAGGCGGGCCAAAGGCAAGCTAAACAGATGACAGTCTACTCGGGCTAATGACGTAACAGATCCGTTCTTTTAGGCTAGACCGTCCCATTTAAAAAACCGTTGGTCCAGCCAGGTCCGGTCAATGCTGTCACAGAAGACCAGTGCTAGGTAGCACGAATGCTCCAAAGCATCCGGCCCCTGAAATGAGACACGCCTATAGTGTATCTGTCGTATCCAATTGCGTCGAAGTCCGGAATCAGTCAGTAAACATTGGTCGTATAGTCTTATCCAATTGCGTGCAGTGAGATTCTCAAATGCACGCTTGGTGCCGCCCCTCGAGTTGGACATTATTCGTGGCCAGACCCTTAATCTTAGATTACCAAGGTCTGGAATCTCCAGGCTAATAGCTCACCTAAACTATGCGTGAGTGTAGCCTAGTTGTTGATTGGATGAGAGAACGAGAGCAAACACGAACTGGTGATGGGAGTGTGGAGATTGCTGAGAAGTTGTCGGGAGCAGTGACACAACTGCGGTCACGCTCCTCTTTGGGAGCGTTGCCCACCATCGATTGCAGTATTTTATCCCACTCTGCACAGCATAAACACTCCATTTCAGTCGGCATGGGTTGGCACACTCCACACTCACACCACCAGTTCGTGTTTGCTCTCGTTCTCTCATCCGACTCGCCTTGACTAGTCGCAACGTCCTCTCTTCTCAGATCCAAAGCTCGCAACTCCTCTTCAGTGAACTCAGGTTCGAAAAGGTAGGGTCTTGGATCTTGGTAGTCGAAATCATCATGGCATTCTTAGCAAATGGTGCCATTTGAGGGTGGTGACCTTGCCTAAAATTTTTTCACATTTTCATTGATTTTATCATTTCATCTGATGAGGGACATGTTCAACTATGAGAAACATATATTGGGCCAGCTCAGGATGTTATGACATCAGAATTTTAATCAGATTTGTTGTACATGTGTATACACAAATGTCCCCCCGCGTTACTGGACATTTTCATCTCTATTAATACATGTTTTTAATGGACAGTTATTATAATATTTACATTTTCTAAGAGCTCAACTGTCCCTCACCTTGCCCCTGTAAATATATTTTAAGAAAGTTTTAATAAGCACACACTGTATATAAAATACACACTCTGATTTAAGACTAGATGGTAATGTCCACACAATTGTTTTAAAAAAAAAAGGAAATTCTATGGAATTTGGTCAAATGTTTAAGATATTTGATTTTGCCAGTTCTTGTTCTGCAAGTAACCACAAAGATATGCAAAATATGTATTGATTTTATTTCATGAATATAACAAAAACACACTCCCTGGTGTAACAATGTTGGTAACGGGGTGGACAACATTTAAAATGTTGGTCATTAAAAATCCCTGAACAACAATATATTTGAAAGGCAACTCACCTCACCCCACCTTCAATCATGAAATGTATTACACTATAAAGAAATATCTTTTTTTTTTTTTTTTTTTTATTTATATATAGCAAAGCTATGAAGCGGACCAGCAACCCAGGTGTTTTTCAATGAAATTCCACACCGTCTTCTCCAGTTGCATGGACCTCTTATTCAAAGGTTGCGGCTCTTTCATAAAAACATAAAAATACATGTCAGACACTGATCAACACCCTAACCCTCTAATAAGTCACCCTATTTTATGTACAGCCAGGAGTAACGGGAGGGGACAGTAACGCGGGGGGACCACTGATCTATAAAGAAGAAAAGTGTTCTTTATAGATCAGTGGGGGGGACAGTAACACGGGGGGACAAATTATGCTAAAGTCGGCCATTTTTACTCATGTAATGAACAACAGGCTAGCACATGGTGACTACACAAGAAGATTTTGTGTATATTGATTAGCTATATCTTCAAAATCACACAAAAATATCCGTTTCCAATATAAATCTGAGTAACGTAGGGGACATGTTATGCTTGACCGCATTAGTAAGCCACTCATAAATGTTAAAAAAAGTGTTGATTAAAGAGAGTTACTGACTCTGCTCCTTGTAGTTGCTTTCCCTCCAAAAATGAATCCTACTTCCTGAGTGTCAGGTGACTAAAGGAACAGTCAGGGGGCGTGTCCAGAAGAATTTTCATCAAAGTAACGCGGGGGGACAGTGAACTCAGGGACAGACCATATTTCAAGATTTTCAATATTAAAATATATTTTAAATTTAACAAATAGCATGTGGTGAGATGTATTATCAATAGTTATTTGCAATTATAGTTAAAAACATAAAAAATATTTGATTTTTATTACTTATATTTGCAACTGAAGTTAAAAAAACTGACCGGGGACATGACATTTTAGAGTGCTTGTACCACAGTCAGAGTAATTATTTAAGTGTTAATAAACTCTGAGGGCATAAACCTTTTATTATGTAGTGAAGAAGGGTTTCATTAGTAAGAAAGCTTAAAAAAAATAAGTATCAACCCATTTTTTCACAACTTATATTTGATTATATCATGGGGACACAAATGGAACCATTTGCTAAGAATGACCCCAATTGTGTAATCTTCCATATTCATCGCCATTAGAACTCTTAGAGAAAGCCCACCTGTCAGTGTCAGCCTAGTAGCAGAGAACTTGGTAGTCACGCTGGTGTATTGCCGGAAGTTGAGGGTTTACAGATGCTGCGTGATGTCTTTGCGCCTGGCAGCGGTGTTTTGCCGGTGCTATGCCCGAAAATAGTTCCAAATCTAAATTGGTCTAGTAAATCCCTTCGTGTTAATTTGCATTAATATTTGTACTCGATGTGAATGTACAGGTTACGAGAAATAATTATAAAAAATCTTGAGTTATTTGATTCACTTTTGTAACGACATGCTAGCTGGAATCTCCGGATTACAGCGACTATGCTAAGCTAAAGCTAACCGGGCCGTTTCTAGATTAGGACAATGGCTGGGTCGGCTATAAAACGCTTTGGCTCACTCATCCAACTCTAGGGACTGCGGGGAGTGACTCAATTTCACCTAGGGGTGGCGTATTCCTTTAACATAGGCCCAAACATTGGGAAGGCCCATTCATGTGAATGGAACTTTCTGCAGCACTCTGAACAGCCGTGTAATAAAGTGCCTTTATTTCAGTCCAGATCGTCACATTAGTCGGATCATTTCTACGGTAGCCTAAGTCAACAGGCAGGCAAGACATAGTGCGAAAAATCACCGATCACCACAATTTATTCAATGGCCAATAGTTTAGACAATGCATAAGTCTCGTTCACTGACTCTGCTTTGGCAGCAATCAATAAATGGCAGAAGCATCTTCTCTCTTTTCCTCTCTCGCTAGGTGGCCGCTCACTCTACGTTCTTAAAGAAGCCACACCAGTTTTACAAAAGTCTCTGCAGTAGGGTCACGTGGGATCATATTTTGTTGTCCTATCAAATTTTACTGAGAGACAGTGCAAAATAGTCTAGTTAATCATTTGTTTAGTTAAGATATGGACACAGTGCCAGTGTGGAGGCTTGTTTTAATACAAAGTGAAGATCCGCACACTGTGAGCTCCCATTTAAGTATTTTTTATTTTGGTAACGCCCTTCCTCAGAGGGCCGTAAGGGCTTGAAACGTTACCAAAATAAAAAATACTTAAATGGGAGCTCTACAGTGTGCAGATCTTCACTTTAACCGAATCTTTGATTCTGCACCTGGATGAATTTTGCATGTGCGTGATAAAACTGTGCTTTTTCAACTGGAGGCTTGTTTCAGACCTGATTGTTTGTTTATTTTTTGTTTGAAATAGCCTGCTATTATATTTTATGTGATACTCATTATTATTTACATTTATTTTAGGTTTATTGTAACAATCAGAGAAGAGAAGAAATTCATTGCAATTTTATGGTAGTTATTTTGTGGTAGAAATATCGGTATTGGTACTCGGTATCGGCAAATACACAAATGTCAGAGCAATCAGAGCAGAGAAGAAAATTCATTGCAATTTTATGCTAGTTATTTTGTGGTAGAAATATCGGTATCGGTACTCGGTATCGGCAAGTACACAAATGTAATACTCATACTCGTATTGGTTTGAAAAAAAAATGGTATCGGGACATCCTAAATCATCCTTTTCAGCATCTTTGTAGACGATGACTTTCCTTGTGCCCCCTCCTAGCTTTGTTCTAACTTGCTTGAAGCAATTCATCCATCCTAACTCTACTTTTGTCATACTCTTCAAAGAAGCAGAATTCTGCCCTGAGCTTCTTTCTTCTTCGTCTCCTGTTTGTCCTCTGCAGTTTGCTGCGCAAACTATCAAAAAGCCTGGCTTTTCTCCCACTTCCACCTTCACTCCGCCTTCAAAAGCTGATCACCACAAGTCGATCAGCATGATGGGAAGTAAGGTCTCAGCTGTTGGTTGGTCATAAGAAGTATGGCACGTCTATCAATCTGAGCACAGAGAGAGGAAAGGTCACAAAGAGAAACATTTAAGGGATTAAATGCATGTTTGAGTCTATGCAAAACATTCGAGACTCGAGGCTCAGCATGGACATAACACTTTTTGGTAACACTTTATAATAACTACACACAATTCATCATTTATTAAGCCTTTGTTACTTATTAGTTAATGGTTTCTTCATCATTAGTAATTTCTTGTTCATACATAATTTATCATCAGTAAAGCATTTGTTCACACAATTATAAATGGTTTATAAGCCTATCCAAAAAATATGTTTGTAAGTACATGATTTATACTTAATAAGTAATGAAACAACCACTTAAAATGAAATCATTTTCTTATTATAAACCAGTTGCAAACTATTACAAAATGCTTTGTTCATCATTTGTAAAGCATTGTTCCTATGTTAATTCTTATAAATAAAGTATTTGTACACACAGTTATAAATGGTTTGTTCATAGTAAATAAGCCTATATCTAAAATATGTTTATGAATTATTGTTAATACTTAATAAATGTTGCAATAATATTTTGTTGATTAAGTAATATTTCCATTATTTAACAGTTGTTACATACACATGCACTAATGATTAGTTAGGGTGAGGATACATATTTTATAAACCACTTCCTAATACTATAATTCATGATTAACTCAGGAGTTACAAGTGGTTAGTTAATGATATGTTGTGAGCTTATCTAAAGTGAGGACTTTTTATGCCTTGCAACACATTTTGAAATGAGTTGTAAAGATTACATTCACATTCATTCATTTAGCAGACAAGCGACGTACACATGTCAATTAAATTGAAGGCCATTGACATAACAGTGACCGCCGGGAATCGAACCCCCAACTTTTCAGGCTACTGCATGCTAGACCTGCTCCTTATCCACTACACTACCTTGGCCCAGATAGAAACCCCTACAACTATGCAAGAGTTTCTGTTTTCTTCTACTACACACTGTTATTAAACATCTGTAAACTATTATTAAATGCTGTATTCTTCATTTGTAAAGCATTATTCCTACATTAATTATCATTTGTAAATCATGTTTACACACAGTTAAAAATGGTTTGCTCATAGTAAACATGCATATCTATATTATATTTTTGAATTGACTGTTGTAATACTACTGGGCAGAGGTAGTGTAGTGGATAGGGAGCTGGGTTAACATGCAGTAACCCATAAAGTTGGGGGTTCAAACCCCAGCGTCCACCTTGCCCTTTAATTTCATTGACATGTGTAAGTCGCTTTAGGTGAAAGTGTTGGCTAAATTAATAAATCCAAGTGTAAACTTTATAACTCATTTGTAAATGTGTTGCAAGGCATAAAACGTCCTCACTTTAGATGAGCTCACAAAATATCATTAACTAACCACTTGTAACTCCTGAGTTAATTATGAATTATAGTATTAGGAAGTGGTTTATAAAATATGTATCCTCACCTTAACTCATCATTAGTGCATGTGTATGTAACAACTGTTAAATAATGGAAATATTACTTAATCAAAAACATATTATTGCATCATTTATTAAGTATTAACAATAATGTATGAACATATTTTATATATATGCTTATTTACTATGAACAAACTATTTATAACTGTGTGAACAAATGTTTTACTGATGATAAATTAGAAATTACTAATGATGAACAAACCATTAACTAATAAGTAACAAAGGCTTAATAAATGATGAACTGTGTGTAGTTATTATAAAGTGTTACCCACTTTTTTTTTTTAAACAGTGAAAACAGAAAGGGTGGCGACAGCAAAGCTACAGGGGTTATTTCAAATATGCAAGCTGCAAGAACAAGGTAGGCAACATTGGTGTGCTTGTCAAAATTTTAGGCTAGTATTACAGCTGTTTAAAGCCATACGTGAACGGTAGGCTACGCTAGAACAAAACTAAAGGTAACTTTATTTATAAGGCTGTATAAAGTTGTCCAAATTAATAATAGGTCGTTGTTAGGCGTTGTTGTTAAGATATTGCATGTGGATGTTAGTAGTGTACTATGTATGGTATAGTGTAGCTTTTTAGCTGACCAATGCACGAACATAACCGGGAAACGGACAAATATTATCAACGTGTTGAAAGTTTTGTTTGGGGGGGGAGGGGGGGGGGTCTGTAGGTGGGTGTGCGTACCTGAAGGATGAGATCATCTAACCATGAGGCTACAGGAGTAGGCCTACTGTGCAATGCGGTGATATGGAAGGCACCTGGAAAGCGGAGCATATTTTCATTTTTTAAGCACATATGCAGTAAGCTTGAGTATAGCATTACAAAAAGAGGGAAAAAAATGCTTTTCCAGACTTGTGTTCTGCATATAGCTTTCAGCCTAATCTACACAATCTTAGCACCTTCTTTAGCGACACTCACCTCCAAAATTGAGATAACTTTACCCTGATGAACTTTGGACAGGTTAGCCTACAATTTTATTTCAGTTTTTCAAAGATACACATTTAAATGTGTTAGGCTAATAAGCTAGAGAAAAGTGATTTAGCTTGTTATTGTTGATTCAGAAGTTAGATTAGGCTATGCATGGGAGTTGATCCACAAAAGCCTAGCCTATGGTCGGAACAATGGGATGTCGGAGCAGAGGGTTTACTTTTTCGGAGTGTCTATTTACACCCCTGGTACGAATAGCCTTGGCCACACAGCTGAGCTATTCACACCCTGTGACATGTAGCACTCGGCTTAATTTACTATAGGTTATGTCTAGTTACTTGGACCAGAATCAGAAGTTTCTAGATAAGACTACTGGAGGTAGATGGATGCAACAAGCTAAAGTTAGAATAATGATGACATTTAATAATTACAAATAAGACAATTAATAAGTACAATGAATAGATTGAAATAAATAGAATGTACAAAGTGCAGTGCAATAAATAACAATATCAGATGTTCTATATACGGTTCTATATTCGGGTGCACCCTTATCTTACCTAAGTTCTAAAATATTCAATGTGATTTTTCAATGTTACAAGAAAATAAAAATATATACAATAAATATTCAGTGTATTATAGTATGTATGTGTATCAATTCAACAAAGTGTTTTATCAATATCAATGGGTTAAACAATCAATGTGTCACAATCAATTAATTCAGTTCATTCAGAAGTTATCAGGAAGGGTCAAGTCAGGGAATAGTCAAAAGGTCAGTCTGGGTCAGTCTTACAGTCCTACCACAGTGGTGTGAAGGGAAATGAAAGGTGAAGGGAAGTTCAGATTCGGGATTCTGGGAGGCTCGCCATCAATTCAGATCTTTTATCCACTATAAAAAAAACCTGACCTGTAAATATACAGGCCAGAAACAATCATGTATCCAGGTCTCAGAGTACAAAACATCCAATAAATAGTCACATCAAATAAATTAAATCAATAAATAAATTATATGAAACTGGTCTATGTTAAAAGGTTTATTAAACATTACCGGAGTTCAAGCTAGCGTTAGGCTTTTATGGTGCTGCACCAGCAGTAGCTCTAGTAGCAAACCAAGCTTAGCATAAACTTTTAACAGAAAAAACGAACTCACCGAAGCCAGCATGACAGTACAGGCATTTCAGAAAGTTGCAGTTCTGTTTGAAATTTTGTCTTCTGGATGTCTACGGTCATAATTATGTCTACATTACTATTTATGTATTTAGTCTTGTTCTAATCTTGTAGATATTTCAGTTAAATATGTACCTTCAATCCAGGGCCGGAGTGGGGCCACTTTTCAGCCCGGGAGTTTCAGGCCCAAGACCGGCCCACGTTTTCCATAGTGGTGGAAATTGGATAAATGAAGCAACATTTCAGCTCTTACTATCCTGTAGTTTTTATTAGTACCATGGTTCAACAAATGTGTAAAGGTTATATAATAATTCACTTAAACTGAGAAGTTAACAAAAAATATTCCACTATTCCACAAGTTAAAGGAACCATATGTAAGATTTTGGCCAAAACTGGTACTGCAATCACTTTCAAATTACTGTAGAGCGGTGTATCCCCTCCTCCTCCCTCCTGACTCGAGGTTGCCAACCCGGATGCCAAAACACTACTGACTTTGTGATTAGTAGATAGGTAGAGGGTGGCGCATCAGGCCAAAACACAACATGACATGACAAAACACAACATCAACATCAGTTGAGGGTTGCAACTTCACTTTTTAAATGGCAATATCCTGGCCGGACTACAGTTGTCAGTGATATAAGTATTTGAAATTAACATGATTTCTTAATGTCTAGTGACATATCAGGGCCATTTTATGATTAATTGAAATACATTTCTTACATATGGTTCCTTTAACAAAAACAGAAAGAAAGAAAGCTTTTGAAATGTAGCCTATCCCACGCTTCCACAAAGAGGCATATTGAACTAATGTTTAGGCTACATGTTTTTTGCATGGGTAGGCTATATTGTTGTTTGGTGATTTAGCCTACTTCTTTACTACACCCTCTTCTAAGCAAACAAGGCATATAGGTTCATCATGTAGCATAAATATTTTGCTCTTTCACTAATTTCGGGCTCATCATTTTCAGTGGTCGACTGGTTGATCTGCTGCTCAGAGGCTACAATTTTTACCGCATAGGCCTACACAGATCAAACTTCAGTTTTGTTATTAATATTTGCATACTGCAAAGTCTATGAATCGGATACAAAAGGCTAATATTTTAAGAAATGTAATATGTTGCTTGCAAATAGCTTGACAACGCTACAAACGTCCAATATTAGCCCAATAACTGCTAATAATCATTGCCTATAGGCTATCTCTCTTTACCAGTTGCCACTTTTGTCTGTAGGCCTAATCTAGAAGCTTGGCACATTTAGCAGCATCTACCTGGCCGTTTCAGTCCCTCCTGGCCTCTTTCTACCATCCATCCTTCCTAACGCTTATGGCTACTGTAGGGCCGGCCCGGCTATCCGTATCTGAGAAAAGTTTTTGGAAAAGACGGGCTATATGGACCCAACCAACTCTTTTTGGGAGGGGAGAACTCCCTCACACGGTAGGCTACAACCCATGCAGAGGCAATGGTGCCATGCAATGAATGCGGAACGTGTAGCCTACTTTTTGAGAAGTTAGACTAACGTGACAAATGTCAATATTTTTTTCCTCGACCGGCCCAAAAGTGAAGCGGCCCACCGGGAATTCTCCCGATTCTCCCGATTACCCACCCCGGGCCTGCTTCAATCCATTCGATTTAACGTTAGTCCTGTCAATCGTTTTCCCTCCGGTCAGGTTTATGTTCTCGTTCAGGTTACTATATCATATGAATTTCATTACTAATCATGTTTATCATATTACACCATGTTCTAACTTATTATTGGATCAAATAGTTACCTTTTCTCTTCTTATTGAGTTCTTATTGATAGATTATTCTCGTTGGTTCGTGTTAGTTCGTGTTGGTTCGTGTCTTTCGTTTGATTTCATTCAAAAGTTTTTCTGTGGTTGCTGTGGAGACGCAGGGGTCGCGCTCTCATTGGCCAGCTGGCTTTTAGAAGTTAACCCTTAATGCACCGGGCTACACACAACAACAAAAAGACGTTGCTCACGTGAACAAAAAACATGGCGGACATTCGTTTTTTCATCAGCAGAAAGTGAAGAATTCTGAAAGGTTTCGGCACTAATATCTGTTCAGATTAAGTTTTAGATTGAAAAGTTGTGTTTTGTTTTTATAATCTTGGTTCAGTGAACACATACAACCGTCAGTTTGTTAGTTAACCCTCTAACCGCCCATGTCGCAATATTGCGACAAGCGTCATTACTGAATAAAACAGACGATAGACGCGAGTACAGTGTAAAATCTCATTTGTACTCTTGACCACTAGTTGGCAGACACCCAGAGCTTGATTCAAGCTCAACCTTTTTCAAAGTTTTCAGGAAGCTCGCGAAAACACGCGAGAAACACACGAAGACGTGCATGTCCTCCATAACGCGGATGCGATGCAGGCATTAGTTTTGCACAAATTGAAGCAGAAATACACCAAATGTTGAAAAAAAAAATTCACGTGTGATGAAGTCTTGGATCTGTTATTCACCTATTCTGATTCTGAAGGAGAATATCTGCCTTTTGGAGAATATGATCGATCGTCTATTGACTGATAGTCACGGTGCGTCTGTGAATGGAGGTACGTCTTTGCGACAGTGTCCACTAAGCATACCATGCTTATTTCGACCCTTTGCCCAACATAGCTGGAGGTACCAGTGGCAATAGTGATGATAGTGTCCGTAATGGACGTGGTATAGACAGCAGGGGTTGTAAAAATAGGGCTCTGAAGAACTACAAAGTCACCCGCGATATGGAACTGATTTGACCAGGCTACTTTATTGTATAGTAGCATAGGGTTTGTGATTATAGTAATAGTTTACTATTGTTGGTTTACATGTGACTGTATTCCTGTTCATTTGTTATGTCGGTGAAATGACAAAAAAAGAAAGTATAACTGCTCAAATATGTTCAACATCTAGTATTTACTGAAATGTACATAATTCACGGTGGTTACCATCCAGTGACGTCATAATATGCAAATTAGATGAGTAAATTTATGTCGTCCAACAGAAAAAGTCCAATAGAAAATGTCCAACATAAAAGTTCTACAACCTGGGACGTAGCAGGAAATTCCAGAAAAGAGGAGCGGGGCTTGGAAACAAGGAGCAGTCCGTGCGCTGGAGTAAGTGTCTCCGTTGAAGAGGCCAGACAGAGAGAGCAGAGTGACAGGGGTTTAAATAGGCAGTAGGAGATTGGCTACAGGTGGGGAGTGGCCAACGGAAGATTGGATGATTGGGTAATCAGTAGACAGGGGAATTAGATTGGGAGATCGTTGGAGCAGAGTGACGAGGAGAAGAGACTGGTGGAGAACCTGGTGGTGTCGTGACATTACCCCCCCCCCTTCAGGAGCCGCTTCCAGGGACGAGGTGACACGGCGTCGCGGTCGGCCACGGCCACGGGGGGCTGGTCGACAGGGATGGGTGCGATGGAACTCAGCAAGGAGGGCTGGGTCCAGGACGTCAGATCGGCGCACCCAGGACTGGTCCTCTGGACCATAGCCCTCCCAGTCGACCAGGTATTCTAACCGGCCTCTGCGACGCCGAGAGTCCAGGATGTCGCGGATGGCATAGACAGGACACTAGTCCAGGAAAAGCGGCAAGGGGGGATCAACAGCGGCACCAGGCTCTGTGGAGGAAGGAGAGAGAGATTTTAGAAGGGGGTTTTAGAAGAGACACATGGAAAGTCGGGTGGATTCGGTAATGAGCCGGGAGCTAGAGGCGATAGGTGACAGGGTTGATTCGGTGAGTGATGGTGAAGGGGCCGATGTATCGAGGGCTACGTTTTTTGCATGGGAGACGCATTCTGAAGTCCCGGGTAGACAGCCACACCTTTTGACCCACTTCATACTCCGGTGCTGAGGATCGTCGTAGGTTGGCATGGCGACTGTGGCGATTGATGGCCCTCTGTAGATGGTGGTGTGCTTCACCCCAGACCCTCTCACTTTCCTGATACCAACGGTCTACGGCAGGGACATCAGAAGATTCTCCCGTCCAGGGGAACAGTGGAGGTTGGTGACCAAGGATGCATTGGAATGGTGTCAGGCCAGTGGAAGGTTGACGCAGAGAGTTCTGCGCATACTCGGCCCAGGGTAAGAATTGACTCCAGGTGTTTTGGTGCCGGTGACCGTAGGTTCGAAGGAATCGGCTGATCTCCTGAACCTTCCGTTCTGTTTGTCCATTTGTTTGAGGGTGATAGCCTGACGTCAAACTCACGCTTACACCCATCAGGTGGAGAAAGGCTCGCCAGAAGCGGGAAATGAATTGGGGTCCTCTGTCCGACACCACATCTTCAGGGATGCCATAATTTCTGAACACGTGAGTGAATAGGGCCTCTGCTGTCTCAGCTGCCGTAGGAAGACTCTTGAGTGGAATGAGTTTGCAGGCTTTGGAGAATCTGTCGACCACCACAAGGATGCAGGTATTGTCTTTGGACGGTGGGAGGTCTGTGACAAAGTCGACTCCAAGGTGCGACCAAGGCCGCTGTGGCACAGGTAGAGGAATCAATTTCCCCACAGGGAGGTGACGAGGAGTTTTTGCCATTGCGCAGTCTTGGCATCCCGCAACAAACCTGCGGATGTCCCGAGTCATGCCAGGCCACCAATAGCGATCTCTGGGAAGTGTAAGGGTGGCGTTGGTCCCAGGGTGTCCAGTGCCGGGGGTGCAGTGCGCAGAGGTGAGGAGTTGAATTCTGAGCTGACGAGGAACGTAGGCACGAGCAGCTGGGGTATTCGGTGGAGCCGGGTCGGACTCCCTGGCGGCGGCCATCTGCTCATCCAGGGACCACAAGATGGGACTCAAGATGGACTCATTTGGCAGGATGGGTTCAGGTTGCTCACTGGACTCCTCTGGATGGTGAATTCTTGATAGGGCATCTGCCCTAGTATTACGTGATCCAGGTCTGTAGCTGATAGTGAAATTGAAGCGAGTGAAAAAGAGGGCCCATCTGGCTTGGCGGGGGTTGAGTCGTTTTGCTTCTTTAAGGTATTGGAGATTCTTGTGGTCAGTAAGGACTGAGAATGGGTGTTTCGATCCCTCAAGCCAGTGTCTCCACTCCTCCAGGGCTAGCTTGATGGCAAGTAATTCACGATTACCGATGTCATAATTACGTTCCGCTGGGCTAAGCTTCCTAGAGAAGTAGGCACAGGGATGAAGACGAGGAGGATCACCTTGGTACTGAGAAAGGACGGCGCCAACTCCAGTGGTGGATGCATCCACCTCCACGATGAACTTCTTCTCCGGGTCTGGGTGGCAAAGGACTGGTGCAGATGCAAAGGCCCGTTTCAACTTCTGGAAGGCCTCTGAAGCTTCAGGAGTCCAGGAGAGGCTTTTGGGTTTGTTCCGGAGTAGAGAGGTGAGGGGTGCTGCGGTCAGACTGAAGCCATGGATGAAGCGCCTGTAGAAATTTGCAAACCCTAAGAAGCGTTGGAGTCCTTTGACTGTGTGTGGAGCATCCCAGGAGAGGACCGCCTTCACCTTCTCGTCATCCATACTAATTCCGTGGCCGCTGATGTTATAGCCCAGGAATTGCACGGAGGTTTGGTGGAAGAGGCACTTCTCGAAGAGCCGGAACTCCCGCAACTTCATCAGGACCAGAGAGATGTGCTTGACATGATCTGTGGGGTTGGCTGAATATATGAGTATGTCATCAATGAAAACCATGACAAACAGATTGAGATATTCTCTGAACACTTCATTGATAAACCCCTGGAAAACTGAGGGTGCATTAGACAAACCGTAGGGCATTACCAGGTATTCGTAGTGACCAGTGGGGGTGACAAAAGCAGTCTTCCATTCGTCGCCTGGGCGAATGCGGACTAGATTGTAGGCACTTCTCAGATCCATTTTGGAGAATACCTTGGCATCACGCAGTTGCTCAAGAGCTGCCGGAACAAGTGGAAGGGGATATCTGAACTTCACTGTGATCTTATTCAGTGCACAGTAATCGATGCAGGGTCTAAGTCCACCATCCTTCTTAGCCACGAAGAAGAAGGAAGAAGCCACTGGTGATTTTGACGGGCGTATGTATCCCAATTGTAGAGCTTCCTCAATGTAGTTCTTCATTGCCTCTTGCTCAGGGACGGAGAGTGGGTAGACCTTTCCTCGTGGTAGGGGCTGACCAGGTTCCAGGTCGATTGCACAATCCCAGGGTCGGTGTGGAGGAAGGTGAGCTGCACGGCGTGGACAGAACACATCGCTGAAGGAGGAGTATTCAGGTGGGACAACTACTGGACGACTCTGCCCTGGACTTTCAATGGTGGTTGCATTCAGTGACAACATTGGAGAGAGAGTACAGGGGCGAGGGAGTTTTGGGAAACAGTTGGTATGGCATTCCTTTCCCCATTGAAGGATTTCTCCAGTGGACCAGGAGATCACAGGGGCATGTTGGATAAGCCAGGGGCGCCCTAGAATCAGATCGACTGTGGAGTCTTCAAGGATATAAAAAGTTACATTCTCCACATGTAGACATCCAACACGCATCACTAGGTTATTAGTGTGATATTGGACCCGCTTGCGGGCTAAGGGCTTACCCACTGTTGAGTGGACGTTGAGGGGGGCAGTGCATCGGGTCCTCGGGAGCTGGAGACGCTGGACAAGGGACCCGGAAATGAAGTTCCCGGCTGACCCTGAATCCAGGAGAGCAAAGACTGGGTAGGTGGACATAGCATGGGACAGGGCAACTTCAATGAGTAATGGTTTGTAGTGCACAAGAGGAGTACTCACGATACCGACCATGGGTCGTGGTGGGCGTGTAGGGCATCTAGTGATGTAGTGGCCCGAAGTCCCACAGTACAGACATAGACTTTGGGTCATGCGTCGCCCTGCTGGGGTGAGTCGCAGGGAATCTACTTGCATTGCTTCTGTTCCAGCAGCTGCATGTCCGTCATCGATTTGGGGAACAGAGGCTGAAGTGGTATGGCGGAGGTCCTTGAAGCAGCACTCTCGGCGGTTGGCTACTCGAACGGCGAGCTGAATGAATCTCTCCAGTCCGATGGCGTCATCATAGGGGGACAGCTGGAGACGGAGAGAGGGTTCCAACCCTTGTCTGAAAACGGTGAGCAGTGCTGGTTCATTCCACCCACTGATAGCAGCCAAGGTTTGGAATTGGATTGCATACTCGGACACAGACCTCCTGCCCTGCCTCAGGGCATGCAGTTTTGCTTGGGTGGAGGAATCGCCTTCAGTTAGGTCGAACACTTCCTTGAAATGAGCCACGAAGTTGTCCACCGATGCTACTGTGGGGCCATTTTGTCTCCAGACGCTTTCAGCCCATTGCAAGGCACGCCCCGAGAGCAGAGAGATGATATAGGCTACTCGCGATCGGTCTGTAGGGAATCTGTGTGGCTGCATCTCCCAGGCCAATGAGCATTGCAACAGAAATCCCTTGCATGCCTCTGGAGTTCCAGAATATGGCGCTGGATTCACCACTGCGTTCCCTGGAATCATAGCTGGAGGTGCTACTGGAGCTGCAGCGGCGGCGGCAGCTGCTACGGTTGCAGAGTTGGAAAGTGTTTGCCGTGCATTGTCCACCATTCCCTGGAAGGGATCCACATGTTCAGCTCTTAATGGTTGAGGCTCCATTACCTGGTCTGGCCTTCTGTCAGGGCACACAGACTCAGGAAACAAGGTTAGGCTCAATCGAGTCGTTTTAATTTGAAAACAGCAACCAAGGCAGGAGAATTAAAACTAGGTCTTGAAGTGAAGTTAACGCTCAGAAGATCTTGACTTGACAAACAAGGCAGTCCAATATAAAGGCTCCAATCTTGCAAGAGGATATCGTTCAACAGAAAAAGTCCAATAGAAAATGTCCAACATAAAAGTTCTACAACCTGGGACGTAGCAGGAAATTCCAGAAAAGAGGAGCGGGGCTTGGAAACAAGGAGCAGTCCGTGCGCTGGAGTAAGTGTCTCCGTTGAAGAGGCCAGACAGAGAGAGCAGAGTGACAGGGGTTTAAATAGGCAGTAGGAGATTGGCTACAGGTGGGGAGTGGCCAACGGAAGATTGGATGATTGGGTAATCAGTAGACAGGGGAATTAGATTGGGAGATCATTGGAGCAGAGTGACTAGGAGAAGAGACTGGTGGAGAACCTGGTGGTGTCGTGACACCGGGGGTGGTTTCCGCATGATGCATTTTGGCAGAGTGAGTGCGCATGTGTACCAACGTCTCTGGAGAGAAGGCGTGCAATTTGAACAAGAAATCGGTTCTCAAACGGAAGTTTTGATTGCAACAATTAGCTAGTTCACGCACCAGGGTGTAAATAGCATACATTACTATAAACACCAGGGTACGAATAGCATCCACTTCTAACTATACATTGATGCAAACAGCATACCTTATTCAGAGTGTCTATTACACAGCTGAGCTATTCACAACCTGTTACATAACAAGAAAAAAAATGTTGCTTTTTTATTATTACATTGCGTGATCAATATGCCAGAATAAATGCATAGGGGTGCCAATAGCATAGACTAATATTTGTACCAGACGGGGTATTAATAGAACACATTGCTGTGTGCACCGGGGTACGTATAGCATACATTGATATTTGTACCAGACAGGGTACTAATAGAACACATTGCTGTGTGCACCGGGGTACAAATAGAATTTACTTCTAATTGCACCAGGGTACGAATAGCATACACTGCTAATTGTACCAGGGGTGCAAATAGCCTTTTTTTCGAAACTAAGGGATGTCGGACTAGTGGGCTGTTGGACCAGAGGGAATTTTTCGGATTATTGAGAGGTTGGAACAATGGAGCATCGGAGAAATGGGCAGTCCCCATATGTCTGATGTAACAGCAGTTGCCATGGCAACTCCAGCTTGGCCCCCTCATTGCTGCTTGCAGCTATATTTGTGTGATTGATTTTGTGCTGTTAAATCATATCCTTCGTTAAGCCACATTACACCTTAAATCTTAAAGGGACACCAGGTAACGTTTTTGTGTTAATTACTCTCTTCGTAAGTCGGTATATGGTTAAATGACTCATTACAGGGCGAATGAAGACTCTCTCGCCCGCCCCTACTGCCTGTAGGAAGAATATCCCGCTTGCAAGTTCAGTGTATCCTACCCGCCGACCGAAGCAGGCAGGTTAACAAAACGCTAGAGATTGTTGCAAACGTGTGTATAATGGCAGAGCCGGCGAAGAAGCAGCGAAAACCCTTGACAGAAGCCGCAAAGAAAAGGAAAAGAGCTTCAGACCGAGCTTGGGGGAGTTTCGTAGAGAAAAAGCTTGCCTGGTGTCCCTTTAAGGATGTTATTCGATTACTGTTAATGTGCCGAATTTTATATGCTTTTAACTTTACATTTCCATTGATCTACTGTAGTTAGTAGACTGCCTTTGCTGCATGGTCCTTCAAAGCAGCGAATCCTTCAACAAAAGGTTCAACTACTTCAAACTACTTCAGACAGTGTCATGTTACAAGGATTTACATAGACTCAGCTTTTTTAGTCCACTGGCAAGTCTGTAACCTTGCCAACTATATAAAACATCACAATTATAGCTTTATAGCCCAGAAAATACAGCCTATATTATAACAGCAAAGTGCAGAAATATTCTAGATGGATCAGTCTATGTCACAAAAAGAGTTTCATGCAGCGACTGAATTTTCATGAATGGAGTTGTTTACTCTAAATTACTGTTTAACTCAGGTGTTCCACCCCAGTGATTCACAAAAAAAGCAAGGCAGAATGAAAAGGCCTTCTCGAATATTAGAAATCAGTTTGCATAACCGATCATTATAAGGGCTAGCTCTCTGGCAGCTAACATGTGTTCAGTTTAAACTAGCCCACACCTTTTTTGGTGACAATAGCCATAATGTTGCCAAATTAAAGGTACAATGAATGTAGGGATATTCTATCAAAAATTGAGTGAAATGTATTGAGATACATATGAGTAAGTTCCGATGTTCCACGGGTAGCCCAGAGATGAGTTTTGAAAATCTGGAACTTTGAGTTTGAGTGTGGACAGCCCTTTCTTATCTCTTTAACTGTTGTTGGCTACTCAGTGGGGTGTGTTGTGATGTGTTTCTCAGAACTGGCAAAGAGGTAAATGCTTATTGATTGGACTGATAAGCTTTGCAGATAAAAGGCAAAGGACGAGCTCACTCGAACGAAAGCCAGTTGCATTGTGGAGGCAGTTAACTTAAGTTAATTACATTTCTAGGGATTCCTCAGTAATGCAAATGATGATGTCCTTAACACTGTGCTGTATTAATATTATTCAGGCATTGACTGTAATGTCAATCCCCTTGCCTGACTCCGGACCGCATTTGGGAAATGACTGGACACAGCCTATCAGGCTAAAGCATCTATATGCTGCCAGAGATGGACTTCATCTTCAAATTAGAAGGGATGGAAGAGTGGATGGATCCCTTCAACAAAGTGCTCTCAGTAAGTTATCAGTTATACATACCACAGACTTTGCTTCAGATGGGCTTCAGACTGGGTGTTTTAGCTTGCATTAGCTTGCTTAAGAGTCAACCTTACAACCTTAAGTGTCAGCTTCTGTGGTAATTGCACAGTAAGTACATTATAGGCAGCACGAACCAGATAGGTTAGCATAAGTCATAGCATGTTATTGTGCATTCATGTTATTGATGCAAAGACTAGTCAGTCTATCTTAACTTGTGTTCATTCTATTTTATCATCTATGGCTCAGGCTTGATGGAAATACGTCCAGTTGATAACGGCTGCGTGGCCATCAAAGGAATCGCAAGTTCTAAGTTCTTGTGCTTGGAGAGAGAAGGAAAATTGTACGGATCTGTAAGTATTTCATGTAAACAGCCATTCAAATCAGTGAGTGCAATGTTTTAGCCTGTAAGACAACTTGTGCTAGTTTGTGAGTCTGTTCATTCTGTTACAACCACAAAGTTCTGCTTTCAATTAATGCACAATTACAAGTATTATGCTTTGGAAGTCTATAGACTAATATAGCTTGCTGGTCACAAAGGGACATTATTATAGGTGACTTGGTTACCTGGAGAGTTTTTTACAATAATTGATTTAGAAATATTAAAACAATAATATGACAGCTATGCATGCTTCTAATACAACCTTTGTCCCATTGTGGCATGTTTGCACTGTTAAAACCTCATTGAAAAGAAACAGCATACAGCATAAACAACCTTGGCCTCTGTATACCTAACGCAAACAGCTCTTGAAGAACTTAAAGCAGGGCGGTCATTTAGTGACGACAGAGGGCTGTCACACGTATTTCATGTGCAGTCTTTCATCATCGCTCTCTCTTATCTTTCTCTTTCTAGTACAGTTATGTGAGAGATGACTGCACTTTTGTTGAGCAGATTCTTCCAGATGGATACAACATCTACATTTCCAGCAAGCATGGCACCCTGTTAAGCCTGGGTGTGAGGACCAGCAGCCAGGTCCATGGTCATGAAAAGGGTCTCAACACTCATGCTCAGTTCCTGCCCATGAGCAATAATTTGAAACATACACAAATCCACCACCGTGACTCAGTCTCTCTCTCTGAGCACCATCAGGACACCCCATTACACCTGCAAATAGACAGCATGGACCCTTTTGGAAAGGTTTCTCAGATCTACATACAAAGCCCCAGTTTCAACAAAAGATGACCACTCCTTCAAAGAATGTTTGAGCATTCCAAATAAGGACAATGGAAGCCAATAAGTGCTCTGATTCAGATAAAAACAGGTCTAGACCAAAGTAGCGCTCTACAATCTTTGGTCTGGACTGAGAACATTCCAGTTGGGCATTTGAATATTGCAGACTGGGACACAACTCCAAGTGAATGACTCCAGTGTGTTGATATTAGCTTGGATTTTAAGACAGAGATCTTTTCACAGGGTTTTTACTGTATTTTGCTGTTATTTTTCTCCTAATAAGCTTCATAGAGTATATTCCCATTATTTCCACATGTAATGAGCAGTTAGTCAACTGTTTGTTGTCTGATTATTTGTTCTTATACATTTTGTAAGCCTGAAAATTTGTGAGCATTCTTGGTCTGAGACCATCCATTGATTGAGATGTAGGCCTTGTGCATGTTTGATGGATGTTATGTTAAGATGTATTACGCTACATTTTCAGAAATACATGAATACATGGTTCATATTTGTGAAACACTTCAACATTTTACATATTTAAAGGTTCAGTCTGCAATTCCAATCTAATAGGCCTATGTTTTTTGTCAGATTGTTTCTAATATCCTCTATAGTACGTTCTGTGAATGTCTGCTAACTAAGAAAACTAATAAAATGGGATACAGACAAAGTGGCTCAGAGTGAATCAAACTATTTCAGCCAAACAATGCATTGCTTCTGGAAAACACAAAGGCAGGAGTGTAATATGAGTTGTTGAGCTCAATTATATCAACAGCCTTTCACCAGAATTGTAGACCATGTCTTTAAACATAGTCAGTGATGCCAAATTATTAAATCTCAAAAAGCGTATTCAAGCGTATTCAGAAATGAAATCTCAAAAAGCGTATTCACAGTATGCCGCCTGTATCGTGTCCAAATACGCTTGACCTCCAAAGTCTAGTTTGTTTGATTAGTATGATCACTCCATACCATACCTGGGCATGGTACGCTGATCCGTGCCTGGGCCCACTTGAAGAGGTGGACTCGGGCATGGTTCAGTTGGACTTGGGCATGCAGTGCATTGTGTGGATGGAAATCAATGTGAATTGGCAATATTATTGGGAATAGGAGGCATTTACATTAACCAGAAAAGTGAATGGTCTAGAAAGTATTTGTAGAAGAGGAGGGTGAAAAAGAAAAGAACAAGTCATTATTTCCAGAATGAGAATTGGCCATACCTCAATAGTTTCATATTTTAGGGAAGCATCCAAATTAGCCTGTCTTGAATGTCAACAACTTGAAACAGCTACATCATATTTTTATATCATGCAGGAAATTTATCAGAGGAAGAGAAGAGATGTATGCCAAACTCAGAAAGTTCTGTTTGGAAGACATATTAGTCAAAAGTATTTAAGAAAATGTTTTTAAAGTTTTTAAAAATCACTATTTTGCGAATGTTAACAACAGCACATGCCTAATTATTGCCTATATTTGCACGCATTTTACATGTCAGCTTCCACATGATTCTCCAACTACAGGCACTTTTGTGTCCTTGTGGTTGTTTTTGTGGAAAAATATAATATTTTTGTTTCAATCATGTCAATTTGCAAAGGCCAGATCACCAGCATCCTATAAAAAATTAATCATGCCTATATATTCTGATTTACTGCTCTTAGAGGGGCTTTTATCAGTGGATTTGGCTGTTTTGAGCTTGTCCCCAACCCAGACTTGTAACCTTTAACTGTTAAAATACACTAAAAATGAATTAAACCTAGATGATTTTGTACCATGTTTGTTGCAAGAAAGAGTTAAATAAACACATACCATTTCAATTTCTAATGCAAATAATATATTTATACAATTTTTTAGGGAAAACATCAGTGGCCCTAAGGTTTTCTGTCATTTCCACCACACAACCTATTTCCAGTAATATATACTTTTTTACCTAAAAATGTTTATTTGTTTACCAGGGGAAAACATAGTGTTACTAAAGAGGGAGGTTGATGGCAAATATCAGAGACATATGGTGATCAGAAACTGAAGAAAAATCATTGTAACCCTCACTTGAGAATATAATATTTTTATTTGACGTCATTTCCACCACAGCTGTAACTTTGTCAAAATATGCAAAATAAGTGAAAAAAGCATAGTTGTGTGTATTTTGGATACATTGTGCCCTATCTCCAAAAGTATGGGTATGGCAATGGAATGTGATTATATATGGCTGAAAACTGTGAGAATGTATTTTCCATCACAGTCATTTCCACCACAAATTGAGGTCATTTCCACCACAAAGTCAGAAAGACAGTGATGCAATGTCATTTCCACCACAGTCCCCACAGTCATTTCCACCACAAAATGACCATCACAACATATGTTTTAAGGGAATAAAACATAATTCCAGGTGATATATGTTATGACCTAGAAGTATTATTTTATAATTTTATAATTTCCTACAATAGGGATATGCTTAGATTCAGTAGGGGAAATAATTGTAACTTCATTTTATAAATATTCTTGATATTATTCTGTTAATTCTATGATTTATGTTACTGAAAGGTAAAAGTTCAGTTACGATGATGTCATCAGCCAGCGCAGTAGCCTAGTAGAGAGCTGAGCCAAGTAAAAAAAACGTGGGCTATGTTGCTGCAATTAGAACATTGAGAAGATTTTGTGTTGCTTCGTGTAAAAATATAATTCCAACAGAACTGGCAAAATAAAGTTGCTAAAGAGAAGACGGAGTCTGTCTTAAGAGTGCAACAAATAGACTTATACTATTTTCAGAAACTATAATCCATACGTCATTATTAATAGAAAAAACATGTGAGTGGCTTTAATAATTTATGTATACTTTAAATAAAGAGTATTTTTGAGTATGAAAAACATAATTCATATTGTACCGAGCAACTTCAAGCAATATACATTACACAAAGTCTTAGGATTTGTTATGTGGTATGATTAGGTAGTCATATGGTAACTGATATATAATGTAACATAATGAATTATATTGTATAATCTGCAAATAAAGGACATAATTTGAGGTGTGGTGGAAATGACATTTTTCCCTTACGCTTTAGAAAACTGATAAAAAATAATGTTCAATATTCCATGTCATGCAATTGTGCCCAGTATCATACTTTGTTTCAAGATATATTAATGAGTGTATCAATGATTTTGAATGTGTGTTTGGAGATAATTAATTTTCTAAAAGTTGAAAGGCCAAAAGTGCCTGTAGTTGGAGAATCACCCATGAATTGACAGCATGTTCAAAATGTAACTAATGTCTAGCAGGCAGCAGCAGCGAAATTTGCTGAACTTTTCCCCACTCGTCAGACATGAATGCTGCAGTCTACTGCTGCCGACTGCATGTTGTTGATTGTAAACACTCACATGTACTACAGACTTCTGATGTCAAGTAATGACCATTAGGATATGTTGTAAAAAGCTGTGGGACATTTACATACCTTAAACTCTATGTTGATTTTGTCCCCCTTGCCTGTTTCATTCATCCGGACCAGGAGGGACGAATGAAACATTATGCACGTTTCGCTGTTGCTGAAATAATACCTGAACTATTTTGTTCAGAGCTAAAAATGCAACGGCATTTGACAGAAGACATAGGTTGCTAGTGACAAAATATTAACTTTCTGTGTGGTACAATCACTTTGTAAATTACGTTTAATTCAAAAGTGTAGCCTATCAATCATACCTGCTCTCCCTTAGGCTATGATGTCTCATTTCCAAGGGGAATTTTTTTACCCCTAGCCTAGGCCAGTGTTTTTCAACCACTGTGCCGGGGCACACTAGAGTGCCGTGAGAGATCATCAGGTGTGCCGCAGAAAATTACTCAAATGTCACTCACTGGTCTAGAAAAGCAACTGTTGTATCAAAGAATTTATAAACACATGCTCTCATTGATTGTATGATTGCACTATTTGTGGTATGCAGGCATTGTACAACGGGGGCCCCATATCCAGTATTCATAGAATCCTCACATATCCAGTTCATAACAACAATTAAATTAGATATAGTCACCTACAAATGAAACAGAGGGTGCTTGTTTTATTGAGTAGGTCTTGCATAGAAGCCATAATAAGGCCATATCTGTGTATTATTTGAAATTTTAGGCTATGGTATGTTTATTTTTTCTTCACACAGGATGTTAGTGTGCCGTGAGACATTTTAAGTGTCAAAAGTGTGCCAAAAAAGGTTGAAAAACACTGACCTGGGCTATGTCTTGCCACTCTGTTGGGACAATGGCCAGGGGCAAAACACAGGGGAAGGGGTAAAACAGAGAAATGTGATTAGGTCTCTGTCTGTGTCATATACCTGTCAACCCCTCTTTCCCCTTTTTCCCAGGTTTCTCACATATTTTAACTTTTTTCCCCACTGTCTTCCCGAATTTTAATACTCTCATATCATTAGCTCTACCACCGGACCTGTCAGTCTCTGTAGCTGTGCAACAGAAACACTACTATCTGGGAGTTGAAAACATGTGAAACTAGTGATGTAGTCTCCAGTCTCTGGCCATAAATTCCTCTGATGATGCATAATAAGTTTTGCGTCACCAGAGGATTTTGTTTCAGACAAGAAATACAGATCGAAAACGAAGGAGGGAAGCACAACCATTTTGAAAATACTACCGGGTTTCTAGTGGTGTGGATGGGTGTGGATAAGGAGCGACATGAGGGAAGCGAGGGGATGAAAAGAACAGGGTTTATTAGCAATGTAATAATGGACTGATCCAGAAGATGGCAGCAGTTACACAATACGGATGCCGACTGCCGTAAAACCTCAAAGAAGAAGAAGAAATTCTCACTGGCTGCACTGTCTATGGCTGCAGACTGAAGAACTCAAACTATGAGATGGACAATGTTGGAGATGATTTGTTTGACACTATTTTTATGGCTGATGACCGGTAGGACATAGCAAAACTCATTTTATAACATGATGAATATGATGATTCTACCGTTTTCAGGTCGTATTTCTGCATGCCTTAACGATATTTTAGTCTGGCTGACAGATCAGGGCATCCAGTTTAGTTCACTGACTCCAAGTCAGCCTAACTTGGGCGTCGTAAGTGATGACCGAATTAATTTGTGTAGCCTCAATACCATGACGGTCTATCCTTTACAACAGAAGATCAGACCTTATCTGACACAAGATGCCACGTAGCCTACCACTTTTTGAACGAGGCATTGTTCTCCAATTTTGACTTTTTCAAGGAGGAAAAATGATGGCTCGAGAAACTTTTAAGGGTAATGACTAAGCCCTGGTCGGCAACCTGGTATGCCACTGTGGTGTGGGGGGCACTGTCAAGTTAGCAAGCACATGCTGGGTCAGGGGTGGGTTAGGGTCGGCAACCCGCTGCTGGTTGTGATTCTCTAACTGACAATTAGAACACGGTGGCTATGACCGCCGTCACGCTATCCGGCAAATATTCTTTGGACACCGCTTTATTGGCTTCCATTCAACACATCAAAACAAAACGTCAATTATGTGACCGCTGTCACGCTATCCGCAGAAATATTCTTTGGTCACCGCTATTGACCGATTTGCGGCACCCATTGACTTCCATTGAACACATGTAAACAAAACATCAATTATGTGCTCAAACTAATGCCGCTGACTTATGCCAACCATTTTACTTTGATAACAAAGTACATTTTCGTACAACATAGGCTACAGCAAAAAATAACATAATTTGAATCAAGCAACGTCCCTGTCCATTACCTTGGCTGCCGTTATCTCTTGTCAGAGTAATTACATTCAAAAACATACCTTCATATTACATCTCACTTTATAAATGAACGAAAAACACAATATATCAGAGGGATTACAGAATACATGGATTTCTATGGAACGTCACGAAAACATGCGTGCGCAACCAAGAGGCAGAAAGCACCATAGAACAGCATAGAGCAATGCAAAAGAGCAAAAGAATAAAATGAGTTTTTGTGCTGAAAACTGCACCAATTCGAAATCACGATGGTTAGAGAATGTTAATCCCTAACGGAATGCATGTCTTCGCCAAAAATGACAAAATACGATGTTATATTAATAATCCAAATGAACGTCAAACTTTGAAATATAGTCTGAAATGAGATGTTATTATCATTGAGACAACAGGGGTATACAAAAAAACCCGATTGTAGCTTACAGCAGCCGACTATTTAGGTTAAGTTGATAACGTTGTGGACGGCCACCAAACGACTTCTGCCTCAAGGCTGTGCGCGCATCTAGTTTTGTTGGTAAACGGGAAACCCGTGTATAATTAGCAGAGAATGTCTAATAAGGGGAGAACTGCCACTCTCGGAAAACTTCCGGTTTCTGAACTGGTTGCAGTTCCTTCTGTGGTTCCACATGAGGGCGCTCGTCCACGAGTGCAGAATGCATGGAGGTCTATGGAGCTGTACCCCTCAAAATCCACTTTTATCTGGATATAATTTTTTTCCAAGTAATTTGAATATTGTTTTCGAAAGGGGAGGCAAAGAAAATACACTTGGTTGAGTATTATATTTTTTAAAGTCACTTAATTGTTCTAAAAAGCCTTTCAAACGTGTCAATGACGTCATTCATTAGCACAATGCTAGCGTGTTATGGGCAACAACGACCCAACCTGTAAGAAATCAAAAGGACATAAGTACTCGTTCATTCAACTTTTGACCTATAACCCATGTTGAAGTTATACAAACTACAATCAAATCTGAGATTTGTCAACGACAATCAGGTGAAAGAGGCAAATTTAGCCGTCTAGCTCCATTGACTCCCATTCATTCTGCACTCATGGCGATCGCCCCCAGTGGAAATCTAGTGGAACTGCAACCAAAATTCGGTACAATGGGACTTAATACGGAGTGGCAAGGCTCTCCGTAGACGGGCTCTGATAATTAGTAAGAAAAAACAAGATTTATACCGTAATTTCCTGTTAAATTAAATGGCGCTTGCGCTGCGCGGCCACCAGATAACGCCATTTGACTGCATGCCTTTAAATAAATAAAAAAAAGTCCCGTAGTGCCATCTAGTGGCCTGAAATATGTAATGTAGCCCATTATATTTATTAGAAAAGAAGCGACCGCCGAATCTTGTACTTCCTTGTCAATTATTCGTGTAATCCAGCTGATATAGTCTTTTTTCTTTTTAAACTTCGTTCCTTTATAAATTGTGGAGTATCATTAAGATACGTTTTGGAATGTAATTACTCTGACATTCGACATTGAACGACCACAAATTTAGGCAATGGGTTTAGGCAATTCTGTTATTTCTGCTCTATATATGTTGTACCAAAATGTAGTTTATTATTAAAGTGAACTGGTTGCTGGAATAAATCAGTGGCGTTAGTTTAATACACCACAATTTATAAAGGAACAAAGAAAAACACAATATATCAGATGGATTACACTAATAATTGACAAGGAAGTACAAGATTATTCAATGGTCGCTTCTTTGCTAATAAAGATCCTCTGGGATTTTTGGGACTGCATTACAACACATCCTCTCCATTATATGTTGTATAATGCCATGGGGTCCATATTTGTACACAGCCAATGTTTTGCTTTTGCTTCTACTAGGTATCACATTCAAGGCTATCATGAAGGATTTGATGAAGGCAAGCGACAGGGATGGCATGAGGGTCAAAACCATGGCAGGATTCATGGGGCCAAGCTGTCTGCAGAGGCAAGTATCTTGTTATCCATACCTGATGACGGTCTTAATTTGCTTAAAATTAGGGCTGTCAAAATAATGCATTCATTTACATTAACCCTTAGAACCCTAAGCTGTTTTAGGGCATTTTCACTACCTTTATTCATAAGGATTTGTTCTGGTCATTGTAAGTGCCACACACACATGTTATATATTGTTTTATTTAGATTTTAAAGAATTAAAATATAAAAAGCTTATTATAAATGTTTTTATATTTTGACATGTATCTCACCACAGCAAGCTCGTAGCTCTACATGCATTTCATGTGTGTGTAGGGCAGACTGTCATACACAACCTTCTATTTTTTTTTGCCATGGTGGAGGGATTCTCTGGGGCTGAGCAATTTACAGACATATGTGGTGTGCACCTTACAGAAATAAATGCCATTTTTTTATTTAGTGATTAAAAATGACCTCTCTCCATATCTGTGACACAAACTGATCTGACCTGACTTGACCCGAGTTTACGTGTTAGCCTGTGTGTGCCTATGGTGTCTGCACTCATGATTCTCTACAACTTTTTACTGCATTGCCATGAACAAAGTAAAGGCAAAAAAGGTGTTTCTTTGTCGAACAAATTGGGATGCAATGTGAGCCTTGAATTGGATGCCATGCAGGAATTTGCTAGGATCTCAAAACCGGATAATGAACATTCTTTGCCATAGAGAAACACACAATAGCGTTGGATTATAAACATGCTTTTTTTTTTTTTGCGCCATGGCGCCGCCGCGTTCGCACGCCTTTTTGGTTGCTCCGCCTAATTTGTGCTTATATTTACTCTTTTACCTTTTATTAACCCCTAATTTTTTGCACTTTTCCACTGCACTGATTACGTATGATGGCGTTACACTCAGAAACATCGGAAATGAATTGCCTTTTTTGTTTCGGGATGTTTTAATCGACGATTCTACCTGGCCGACTGAGATTCTCCGAGATGCATCATGGAACCATGGAGACGCATCTCGGCGCAGAAGGAAAAAAAAGAGGAAAACGAGCCGGGGCTCGTAACAGATTGAGGAATAGAGCTCATAGGCCTCCACTGCCTAGCATTCTCCTAGCCAATGTCCAGTCTCTTGTGAACAAGATGGATGAACTAAGAGCGAGGATACAGTTTCAAAGAGACATCAGGGACTGTAACATTCTATGCTTTACTGAGACATGGCTAATTGAACTTGTACCGGACTGTGCCATAACTCCGGTGGAGTTTTTCTCTGCTGCTCGCTCTGACAGGACTGAGGAATCTGGAAAATCGAAAGGTGGCGGTGTTTGCATCATGACGAACAGCAAGTGGTGTGATCCTAGAAATGTCACCGTTCTCTCAAAGTCCTGCTCGCCTCATCTAGAACATCTATCGATCGCCTGTCGACCCTTCTACCTGCCCCGTGAGTTTACTTTGGTAATATTCAACGCTGTCTACATTCCTCCACAAGCCAACACAGATGCTGCGGTTTCAGAATTGCAAGAAGTGTTAAATAGACAACAGCACACGCACCCTGAAGCTGCGGTTATTGTGGCCGGTGATTTCAATCAAGTACATCTGAACCGGTCCATGCCTGAATTTATTCAACACATTCACTTCCCTACACGTGGTGACAACACACTGGATCACTGCTACACACAGTTCAAGAGCAGTTACAAAGCTAAGTCTCTACCAGCTTTCGGAAAATCAGATCATGCCGCTGTTTTCCTACTGCCTATGTACAAACAGAGAAGTCAGAGGGACCCCCCAGTGACGAAGGAGGTCAAGCGCTGGACTGACCAATCGGAAGCCAGGCTACAGGACGCCCTTAGCAATGTTGACTGGGAGATGTTCAAGACGAACTCTGCTGACATCAATGAGTTTACGGAAGTATCATTGAGTTACATCAATATGCTAACTCAGTGGTCCCCAAACTACGGCCCGCGGGCCGGATACGGCCCGCCACCTCATTTTGGGTAGCCCCCCAAAACATGTCTGTGGTATATAGCATCTGGCCCGCACGGGAGTACGACATCGTCAAACTATAACCTCCGTAATTTCCCCCATTCATTCTCTATGGCGAGTCTAACAATACACATGTAATATTATTTTTGTCCACTGGTGGTTGTTTTGGCGCTGTTTCACGTTTGCCATCGAAAACGGAATGAACCTACCTGCAAACAATGTAAGAGGCCTATGCTGACTGCATCAGTGCTCAAAGTATTCTAAAGGTTTATCAATATTATTGTTAAAAACTAACTAACTTCTATTCAAGTCATATTTCTGGGACTTTCTGGGATAATTATTTATTCACTCTTCAAATGTTCATACAAATTCACAAAGTTCTCATCAGGTGAGTGAAAGTTAGAATGGTGGTCATTTCAGATGTTTTTGCCAGCAACTCTCATAGTTTGAGAACTTTAAATTATTTGTAGGATATTGCTTGTTCATATTGCTGTGTATGCAAAGACACAGAGTTCACACATTTTAAATAAAATATACTTTTGGGACTCCCTGCTAATACTTTTGGGAATGCTAAAGTCTTTTTATTAGTATTATTTCATTTGAGCTACATTTTATATGGTATGATGGCAATATAAACACAGCTAACAATGTTATTAAATTGCAGTAGCCTATGATTAAATGTAATGGAATATTCAACTAAGGTAGACTGTTGTTGTTCACAGCACTAAGCTATTTATGGTTACTGATATACTCTGAGTCTCTGGCCCTCTCTTAGAGCCAGGCATAGTGAGCTGGCCCTCGGAAGAAAAAGTTTGGGGACCACTGTGCTAACTGATTCCATCATCCCAACTGTAAAGATTCCCTAACCAGAAGCCATGGGTGGATAGAGAAGTGAGAGCGGCATTAAAGGGGAACTTGGCAACTATTTCAACGTAATAAACCCGTATAGAAATCATTTGGATGGTTAAATGACCTGTTCCGGTGAAAATGGTGACTTTCCCCGCTGCGCCTATCGTCCCCAGGTGGAAAACCAACCTTGCAACATTGAGACTACTGTCCCGGAAAGAGAAGTGAGAAACAAGAAACTAATTTTAAATTGTGTTTCTTACCTTGTAACATCCACATAGTTCTGCCAAACTTATGCTAACCGTTCGCTAGCTTGTAAACAAATCCATGTGCTTTATCGTTACCTTTTCCCACATTTTTAAATAGCATAATGCACAATTTCTCCAGCAGAGGGGGAAATCCTGGCAAGTTTCCCCTTTAAAGACACGCACCATCACTTATAATGCTGGGCTTATTTCAGGGGATATGACTGATTGCATCTTATAGTTTACGTAGAGCTATTAAAGATGCTAAGTGGCGCTATAGAGACAAAGTTGAAGCTGATTTCTTGGAGGGTGATCCAGCACGAGTGTGGAAAGGACTCCGAACCATCACTGGCTTTGAAAGAAAGTCCCCTCCTATGATGAATGTGAGTAAAGCCCTCCCTGATGAACTTAATGCTTTTTATGCTCGCTTTGACATGAAAAACACAGACTATCTTGCACTAGCTGCAGCATGTGAAGCAAATGAGGATGCACCTTTCTGTGTCTCTGAGGTCGATGTGAGCAATGCCTTTAGGAGGGTTAATTGTAGAAAAGCTGCTGGACCGGATGGAATTTCTAACAGGGTTTTGAAATCCTGGGCTGCCTAGTTAGCTCCTGTGTTCACTTATATCTTTAACACATCATTGGCTCAAGAGACAGTTCCTACTTGCCTCAAGCAGTCTGTTATTGTTCCAGTACCGAAAAACAAAAGTCCATCATGTCTGAATGACTTCCGCCCAGTAGCCCTGACGTCTACAGTGATGAAGTGTTTTGAGAAGCTTGTGAAAAACATTATCTGCTCATCCCTCCCTGCCTCCTTTGACCCCCTCCAATTTGCTTACAGAGCCAACAGGTCTACAGAGGATGCCATCTCAAACCTCATGCACACCACCTTAACTCACCTGGAGGAGGGGAATGGGAATTATGTGAGGATGCTGTTCATTGACTTTAGTTCAGCATTCAACACGATAGTACCTCTCACCTTGGTCACAAAGATGAAGGCCTTAGGACTGAACACCACCCTGTGTCACTGGATATTTGACTTTCTCACCAACCGTTCACAAGTGGTTAGAGTGGGGGGTCTGACATCTGACACATGAACCATCAGCACTGGTGCTCCCCAAGGCTGTGTTTTGAGTCCACTGCTGTACAACATCTACACACATGACTGCAAAGCCAACAGTAGTCCTACCTCCATTATCAAGTTTGCAGATAACACAGTGATCTTGGGCTCTCTCTACTCTGATTAGTAACAACAATGAACAGCTCTACTTGGATCAGGTTGATGTGGTGGCACAGTGGTGTCAATCTAACAGCTTGACACTGAATGTCAATAAAACCAAGGAAATGGTAGTGGATTACAGAAGGCAGCAGCAGAACTACAGTTACACCCCACTAATGATCAGCGGGCAACCTGTAGAGAGTCACAAGTTTTAAATACCTTGGTGTCCACATTACTGAACTTAACATGGACTGTTAACACTCAATATGTTCTGAAGAAGTCCAGACAATGACTCTACTTCCTTCGTCAGCTAAGGAAATTCAAAGTTTCTACATCCATCATGAAGGCCTTCTACACTTCAGCGGTTGAGAGTGTTCTAACTGGTAGCATCATCACCTGGAATGGGAACTCCACAGTTAGAGATTGTAGTACTCTGCAGAGAGTAGTGCACTCAGCTGAACGTACTATAAGAACTCAACTCCCTGCTCTACAAGATATCTATTCCAGAAGAGTACTCCTAAGAGCCCAAAAGATTCTGAAGGAGTCTTCTCATCCTAACAATGGATTATTTCTACCGCTGAAATCAAAAAGACGCCCATGTAGTCACAAAGCCAGAACTGAGAGACTCTATCCCCAGGCCATCCGAGCTCTGAACTCACATTATACTGACTTTGCACACATTCACTCCTCAGCACTCTCAAACATTTCCCAACTCTGAACTCACACTATACTGACTTTGCACTCATTCACTTCTCAGCACTCATGATCCCCCCCCCCCCCCCCCACACACACACCTACATGACTTTTAGCACTTTTACATCCCCCTGCTACAGACCTTTTATTTATTTTCTTATTTAATCACACGTCAAAACACACACACACACACACACACACACACACACACATATCTGACTTTCTCCAACTTTGCACATCTCCATGTAACTTTTTATTTATTATTTTTTATTTCTCCTCCATCTATCTACCCACGTCCTTGATTGCCTAGCCTTTCTAAGGGTTAATTAATCACAGAAAAAAAATAACATGTTAAAAAGTAACTCTGATTAATCACATTCTGTGGTGAGCTTTGACCCAGTGCAGTCTTGAATTTCCCCTTGGGGATCAATAAAGTATCTATCTATCTAGTTCTAGCCACAGTGACTGAAAAATGAAGGCAGATGAGAAAGCGCTACTTGGTGCAAATTTCGATATCTTGATTTCGAGGCCGGTTCCTAAACTATATGTTTTTCGATACCATATGTTTGTAAATCAATTTCAATAACGAGAACACATTATTCTTTTGTAGAGAAACAAATCAATTTCAAAAATTAACATAAAAGAAAAAATAACATTTGTAAAAATATAAAAAAATTATCAATACAGTGCAACTGTAATGTTCTTAGAACCTTTCAAGTCATCCACATTTTGTTATGTTTCAGACTCATCTTAAAGGGACACCAGGCAAGCCTGAGTGCTTTTTCTCTACGAAGCTCCCCCTAGTGTCTGTACGTGTTGATACGTGTGCGAGCCCTCGCTTGGTCTGAAGCTCTTTTCCTTTTCTTTGCATCTTCCTTCATAGTAGGGGAGATTATGTGAAAAATCGTTACGCGGTGGATAGAAGCATGACATTTGGTAGATATGTTCCTTGGGTGATCCTAAGACATCCTAGAAGGTTTGCCCAAAAATATCTCAAACAGGAAGTGAGATTTTGAAGAAATTCAAAATGGCTGCCCATACAAATGACAGCTGATTCAAAAGCCACCTTCACAACTACCTAAACAACCTCTTAAAAGCTTGAAATGTGGTATGTATGTTCCTTGGGTGATCCTAAGACATCCTAGAAGGGGTGCCGCAAATTATCTCAAACAGGAAGTGAGTTTTAAAAGAAATTGAAAAATATCACACTCCCATCACAAAATTGGCAGCTAATTCAAAGACCACCGAAACAGCCTCTTAAAAGCTTGAAATTTGGTATGTTTCTTGGGTGATCATAAGACATCCTAGAAGGGTGCCCAAATTATCTCAAACAGGAAGTGAGTTTTTAAAGAAATTGAAAAATGTCACACTACCCATCACAGAATTGGCAGCTAATTCAAAGACCACCTAAACAGCCTCTTAAAAGCTTGAAGTTTGGTATATATATATATATATATATATATATATATATATTCCTTGGGTTGACCCAAAGACATCCTAGAAGGGGTGACCAAACAGGAAGTAATTCAAAATGGCCACCCATATAATTGACAGCTGATTCAGAGGCCACCAAAACAACCTTGGGTGATCCTAAGTTATCCTGGAAGATTACTCCAAGAAATCTCAAACGGGAAGTGAATTTGTAAAAAAAATTGAAAAAAAGGCTGCACTGCCTATCCACAAAATTGGCAGCTATTTCAAAGGACACCTAAACAACCTCCTAAAAGCATGCAATTAGGTATACGTGTATTGTAGATATGTCTCTGTTTTAAGCAGACAATACGGCTACACAATGGCTACCAGAGGAGGCTCCTTCATTGAGGAAAGGGAGGAACACCCTCCCTAAAATTTCAGAGAAAAATAAAAAATATATAAAGTGAATTACTATTCTGATAAATTACTGTTAATATATTACTATTTGAACACTTTAAATGAACATAATTGTTCCCCTAGGTCAAAATGCCAACAGCACCCCCTATCGCAATTGAAAATTACTGTATGGAGGAGCTTCCTCCTCAAGCCCCTCATTGAAGTCCATTATAAACGCCTCGGACCCCAGCGGCTCGTGAATCACGTCGTTTTCAATGACCAAGGGAGGTAGCTCCTCCGTACAGTAATTTTCAATTGCGATAGGGGGTGCTGTTTTTAGCGGCAACAGTGAACTAATGAGCAGCTAGCTGCTCTGCAAGCAAGAACGTTATCTGCAGTCATACAACTAAGAATCTTGTGTTGAACGTAAAGCTTGTTTTTTTGCTCCTGAAATAAACAGTACAATGGAATCAGAGGACAAAGTCCATCTTTTATAGATTCAAATACAGTGCAAAAGTTAGGATCAAAGCAGGAAGACCAGATCCAAAAATTAAGGATGGTAAGGCTAGTGTAGGCTACTGAATGCTACGTAGGCTAGTATGACAAATAGCCTACTCGTGACTAACTGGTAACGTTAGCACTGGTCTGTCACAAACGTGGACAGTTCAGGGATTTGGTGATAAAAACATTTTCGGATAGTTATGCATTGTTATAATCATCCAAGTTATGCCTCAAAACAATTGTTAAATTTTTGTTCTTGTTGTTAATATGCTCTTGTTTTCGTTCTAACTGTATCTTTGGATGGTTACATTGTTAATGAATGTTTCAGACCATGATGCATTCCTTTAATGACGTCTTCAATAACATTTGCCTTTTGAGTATAAATTCCCACTTAGCTATTACAACCTGTCATTAAATAATAGCAATTTGGCTTTAAAAACATTAGCATGTTACAAATAACCACTTTTAAGGTCTATTTTTAATGGTCAATAGTTACATGGTTTTATAAAACAAGTGTCTATTTTTAGTATTATAGACTTTTTTGCAAATGTATTACATTGAGCAAAACCTCATAATTTTGCACATCAGGAAAACAGTGTTTCATAACTAGACCTACATATCTTCCTTGACTTCCCAGACCTAAACTTACATTTATTTACATTTACATTTATTAATTTAGCACTATTATCCAAAGTGACTTGTATATTTAAATTATATTACAAAGTCTATTGTCCCTGGAGGAGTTTGGGATTAAGTGCCTTGCTCAAATGCACAATAGTGGAAGCCAAGAATTGAACCCACAACTTTTCTGGCTACTGCCCCCCCTCTTAAAAGCTTGAAATTTGGTATGTTTCTTGGGTGATCATAAGACATCCTAGAAGGGTGCCCCCCCCCCCCCCCCCCCATTTATTGCACAACATTGCCAGTTAAAATGCTACATAGTACATTCTGCTGCTATAAATGTGTCTGGGTAGGTGGCCTATATACTCGTTCACATATGCCACCAACACCATCACAAACTTACATTTGCCACTAACACCAATCAAGCGGACATTTCTTCCTCCGTTATTTTTTTAACCACCGGCCGCCACTGATGGCTACCTATATATCCACCAACTGTCTTAAGGATACTACAGTGGGCATTGCTTCGATTTGGCCAGCTTCCCTCGCGGTCCGCATGCGGGATCACGCGGTTATCACACAACTTTAATTTGTGTTTTTCCAGTGACGCTGCAACGGCGCTGCAACAACCCAAACAACTGGCAGATGTCTCTTGTGAGCAGGGTGCAGAAATGGAGCCTGGAAAACCCTACACAGACTTCACTACAGACTTTAGCAGACTGGTTTAGAAATAATTTAATAGCCAGAAATATGCCTGCCCTAATAAAGAAATATTTAGTTAACTGCGAGAGAATCCCGTTTTTCTCCGAGTGCAACGATAATAGACGGACATCATTTGGACAAAATATAGAGCATATTAACCTCCGTTGCTCAGCCAAATGCCTTCCTGTTACGTCCTGTCACGGAGTTACAGGCGATAAACAATTAGATAGATAGATAGATAAATAGATAGATACTTTATTGATCCCCAGGGGAAATTCAAGCCATCAAATGTGACCATCAATTCAATTTTTGATGGTCACAAGTTTACTTCATTAGCGGTTTATTTTTTTGATTATTAAAGAGTGTTTTTCATTTAAAGGTTTGACTTTGTGCTTATTCAGTAGAGCAAATCACACCTTCCCACCTCTGTGACAGCTTAAAAGAAGTCGAGAGGACTCCTAACTCACAGACCTATTCACAAACCGGTTTTTGTGGCATTTCGCCATGTTTTGAAATCCTATGCGGCTACAGGAGCTTCCAATCGTGAGGAAGCAATTTTGAATTGTAGGCATAACTAACATGCAATAATGCCACCAACAACAACCAAAACTAGGCTACTCATTGTCAACATGTAAATTAAATATAACATTATTATGAATCAAATTAAAGTGTTCTCTTTTGCAAACGTAGGCATAGGCATAGTAACAGATTAATTTAATAATGTTACAAAGATACTACATCAATCCGTATGTTTCATTAGGCTACTAGGCTATTTGTTTTGCCTTACTCTTGATTCATTTAGGCTAGGCCTTTTTATTCAGTTATTCATCGTCTTCCGTCCTTGTGTAGCGCACGCATTCTCAGACCCGTCACCTGTCACTTATCATCGTAAGGGAGATGTTTGGAATCATTCCCGCGTTACAATCATCAGCCAATCAAGGTGGTCACTTCAGTCAAGCTCGTGCATGAGTAATAACGTCATCCATTGCAACGAAGACTCACTCACTCTTAGTCAAAGATTCTAGAGCGCTCCGCTCCAAAATCTTTGCTCTTAGTTTAGGAGTTGTCATTTTTCCTTACTAAGAGTAGGTCTGAAAGGCTTTGTGAATAACGTAATAAGAGAAACTCCTAGCCAGGGCCGTGGGAAGTGAGTTTTGGTTGGGGGTGCTGTAGTCAAGAACATTATGGCTACACTACAGAAAAAATGCGACAAAATGTCGCAAACCACAGATTGATACTAACGCAAACAAAGTAACCGTCTGCTATCTGACGCTACACTAGTAAGGTAACAAAGTTGCTGTAGCCTTGCACCGAAATCGACGGTGAACACGTGAAATATAAAACTGTTGAACACCAACATTAATAAAACGTAATAATTATTGACGCTTCTGACATGGGTGTCAAACAGGCTAAAGTTAGTTTTAATTGACGTGAATGAACGAATACTTCCACACCGGTGATTTCAAAGTAGCAAGAGGGGCTTTGATTTCGGTAGGTTGATGTGTATATTTTAACTGGCTGCAGCCTAAAATTAGAGGAGTGTTGATGCTGCAGTTCAGCACGTGCGTGTGCGTTTGTGCGTCTTGGCATACATGCTGGATGTGACATTGGGGGTGTGGCTGCATCGTCGATTCTACTTTTCAGTTCGAAGTTCGAGATTGAGATGTAATTTCGATCGATTTCGATATAAAATCGAAATCGTGACACCCTTAGTAGTTGATTATAAAGGCAACTTTCTGTTGCAATATTCTGTGTGTTCTGGACTGCAGGTAACTTGTTAAGCCAGTGGTTCTCAAACTTTTTCTTTCATTCCCCACTTTGATCAAGGGGGCATTGACTGATGATGGTGGAGATAACATGTTATCCCGAAGCCTTTGCAAGTCAGCATCTCCAACGGTAGTCTACCCTATTAAAAATATAAGTTTTCGATGTCCCAAACGGAGAGCCATACTTTATTGTTTTTAACAATCTCTATGCTACTCACCAAAATGTAGGCATGGGAACATGATGAAGTATCCAACTGTCGTGTGTTAAATTATTGTGATTACAAGCAGATGTATTAGTTTATTGTACAGAAAAATAAAAATGACATGTCAAGCAGTCAATTGATTACATTGCAGTCAAGAAGTAGGGCAAATTAATTTACGAAACTAAAACGTGGGTCATAGTTGTCTAAGCCTCTATTGCGGAGCCTGTTAAAAACGTTGCTAGATAGTATTAAATCGCCAACAACATTGTTTTCTGCAGAAGCCTACCCAAGGCTACAGATTAATTCTGAACAGTTATTTCTCTGCTCAATTATCACACAAGACACTGTTTTGATTTGCGTAGATGCGTTACCCCGAACACTGACAATAACGTAGACAGCAAATTAAGATATTTTTTCGTTTTGTGGAGCGGCACCGGTAGGCTATCAAAAGCATATTTCGATTTTCATTACGACCGTGTAGTCAAGCCTTAAGCCATACCCAAGTAGCCTAAATCGAGGTAATGTTTAATTATGCATGATTTATTTTGTTATTGAATTCGTAGGCTGGGATTCCTCTCGGCAACAATTATGTTTAACGGTAGCCTCCTGATTTTTCATAAGGGGCGGCAGGCAGACTACTGACAGAGCGATGTACAGTGGCAGAGCGACGCGCAGTGGCTGAAAGTGGTACTAAAGTTTCACGCAGCTTCACGCCGCGTAATGCGTGACTGAAGTGGCCATTTGAAAGCAACGCCCACTGTATAAACACAGACACTCAAGCACCTCATGCAGACCTCATAAAAACATACAATTAAGCACACATGTCCCCTGCAACTTCTTAAAGGACAATTCCGGCGCAAAATGAACCTAGGGGTTAATAACACATGTGTACCGAGTTCGACCGTTCGCTGGGATTTGTTTTCATGCTAGTCGAATGTGACCAGTTTTATTGCAAACCGCTAATTAGCGTTTAACACTAGCCTTCGGGGCACACGTACAGTAAAAAGAAATCGCTATTTCTACACCACTAACAAGGCTCAAAATAGCACCACACTTACACAGTAGCATAATGAAGGTCTCTACATGTAAACCGAAGCATTGAGAACTTTGTAAGTGTACAGGCAGTTTATTAAAAAGAAACACATTACCGTTCACGTCTGGTTCACATACAGGCAGGCGCCTTGGGAAAACGGAACTCTGGGATGTGAAGTGAATCTCGTGTGAAACGTTGTTGCTGAAAGAAAGGACTGTGCAAAAGAGAAGCACTGAATGCAACAGGAGACATAAGAGATGGCAGGTTATTTGAACGAATTTGAAGACATCGAGGATAAACCCTTATTGGACGTCGGAATATAGCCTACCAACGAAGAGCTGCGGGAGCGCCGTGAAAGGGCTATGAGAGAGAGAGAGCGCTACCTGTAGTCAATGCTGCACACAGCCTCACACTTCTGGAAACTGTAGGCTACCTGCGGACATTGTGAAGCTATAGCCACCGAAGAGGAGTGCCTGTGTTGCATGGAGTGGGACCTGTTGCGTCGCGACCCCCAAGAGACGCAGTGTTTTGTAGAGTCTGAAGATTTCCCCTCATTGATAAACAGGGCTGTAGTTGAAACTTTTTTCCATGTCCCGAAAAGAAATTGGGGGCGGCGATCCATACCAGAGAGACCAGATGGACATCCACTAAGTAAGTACACTATACAAGTTATGTTACATCGGAGCTATTATTTCTGATAGGCCTATTGAGCAAATTGCGTTTTGATTTTAGTTCACATCGCCTGCCTGTATATGTGAACAACCAGACGTGAACGGTAATGTGTTTCTTTTTAATAAACTGCCTGTACACTTACAAAGTTCTCAATGCTTCGGTTTACATGTAGAGACCCTCATTATGCTACTGTGTAAGTGTGGTGCTATTTTGAGCCTTGTTAGTGGTATAGAAATAGCGATTTCTTTTTACTGTATGTGTGCCCCGAAGGCTAGCGTTAAACGCTAATTAGCGGTTTGCAATAAAACTGGTCACATTCGACTAGCATGAAAATAAATCCCAGCGAACGGTCGAACTCGGTACAAATGTGTTATTAACCCCTAGGTTCATTTTGCGCCGGAATTGTCCTTTAAGACACAGTAAAACACCACACTAGATTACATTAGTCCTATTCTACATACTGCATATTTGCATCTATTCACATGCTCTGGCACATTGGCATAATACTGTGCAAGGCAACCCAGCATCCTGGCATTGGCACTTTCGAGAGCAGAGAGGCTCACCTTTGCTGCCACATTTAAGAGGTTCTCCACATACTTTGGCTGCCTCTGGTAAAAGTGTCAATAAAGGTATCCAAAAATCATCTAATTTGGTCCATCCATATTTTTCAGGAAAAGGCACTGACTGGGTAGCCTGCAGACCTTTGGACCAAATGCTAGCTTGGTACACTGCTCTATTTGAATGCTGTATCAGTGCAGCCTGTGTCCTTCCTGAGATCATTGACTTTTTCAAGATCCGTTTTCTTATCGTAAAGAACAAACGTGTACTTCTCCATCAAACATGTTTGATTCCTGGCTAAGCAGTTGCTGTCATAGCAATGAAGGCATCCATTACTTCTGGAAATGGTTTCCATGCAGCCCACCCTTTAGAAGGAGTCTGCTGTTCCAGTGGTAGTCACCCCAGCATCACATAGTGCAGTTCTTCAACTACTTCCATCTAAAAGGTTTCCGATTGTGTTCCATAGAGCCATCTCTATGTGTAACCCACCAAGCATCACAAATCTCTCTCCATAACAGTCTGGATCACTCCACTGAACCATTTTTGTAAATATATAGTGGTAGGTCAAATGCCATAACTGGGGCCTGGCCGGGATTTAGGTGCTCTGTCAATTGTTTTACAACATTCATGCCATGTCTGACCATGGCAAAGATGGCAGCTTTTTCATGAAAGAGAGGAAGGAGTGAGTTTATAGCAGGTGGGTCAGACAGTTCTGGCTGAAGTGAAGCATCAGTTTGATTGCATGCTCAGCCCACTTTACCACCTCCTGTTATTTCCCATGCTAATTGTTCACCACAGGAATTGGTTTGGTTAACTTTTGGCACTAAGATGGCCTTTGGTTGACAAGTAACAGCTGGAGTTGTAGTGTACTTCTCTGGAAGACAAAGCATATATTTTTGTGCTTTTTGAGCGGGCTGAATGTATATTTGCTCTCAGCCCCTCGGATCGGGAGGCGAGCATGCTAGTAGTTGAGCTAAAAGCCCAGGCTGCTAGTTCTCTCACTAGCATGTCAAGGTATCATGAGGGAGGTTTACTCAATGTACATACTGCACAGCTAAATACTAGCTGGCTACCGTTACTGTAGTACAAATCAAAATTGCGTAGCTTCTAATGTTACTCCCGAAATAACGGTACAATACCCCCCAGGAAGCCCCACAGATTCACAAATACGCACCCCAGGTGATCATGGGGACACAATTAGCCCAGGGATGCCTTTGTTTGCCTACATTTAGCTTGATAATTGGAACCCAGCTAGTGGTTCCACATTGGCTAATGCTAACGCTAACTGGCATGACATTTGGTCAATGAGTTGTGTCCCTATTTAGGGCTTGATCTCTGCTCATGTGGACATTTTAGCAGTAAACTGTCTTTTGAAAATTATTAAGTGATTCTTCCAAAAGTTGTAAAAATATTTATGTTATGCATACATAAATAATTAACTTCTCAGATGAGGATTCATGTCAGTCATTTTGACCATTTTAAGCCTGTTTCCCCCCCTTTAAAGCTGTATAAAAGGCATGTAAGATTATTTTCATGGGTTATCTTGCACATATTATTTGTTAACCATCTATATATATTATACAAATGTAAAATAATAAAGTGGCAGAATAAACCATGATGCCCAACTCTAATGTTTTATTATCCTTGGGTCGTTTTAGGCGGCCATCTTGGATTTTCCCTTAAAAAATGACCTAAATGAACCAGAAATTTTGGGCACCCCTTCTCAAATGATACATCATAAAGAGTGTCTGCACCAATTTTGGTGCTTCTATCCACCGCATAACGATTAGGCCCTTTTTTGTTGATAATCCCCCCTTCTATCAAGGGTTTTCGCTGCTTCTTCGCCGGCTCTGCCATTATACACACGTTTGCAACAATCGCTAGCCGGGTTTCGTAAGCCTGCCTCTGTGCTGGGGATGCCGGATGTAAACTGATCCTGCTTCTCTCAATGTCTGATACTTTGTGAGAATGATGGTCACTGGTAGGATACATCGAACTTGCAAGCGGGATATTCTTCCTACAGGCAGTAGGGGCGGGCGAGAGAGTCTTCATTCGCCCTGTAATGAGTCATTTAACCATATACCAACTTATGAAGATGATTAATTAACACAAAAATGTTGCCTGGTGTCCCTTTAAAATGAATTCAATGCCTTTTTTCTCAATACTTCAATACTCAAAAATGCAGGTGTTTGGAGTGTTTTGTAAATTTATAAAAAAAAATGTATTGCATCCTTCCCCAGATCTGTGTCTTCACACAACCCTGTCTCACAGGTTTACAAACAATTATCTCTTGACCTTGTGGCTTGGTGAGACCGTATAAATATATAGAGAGATGTGTGCCTCACCTAATAATGTCCAATGAATTAATTAAGGATTTATAAAAAAAGGCATTCAGAACATGGTTGATGACAGTGGAGATAATTGTGCAATGTTTATAACAATACCAGTGGTATTAAATGGTGTTTACTTGCATTTAGCCTTCACTACAGCCCTGGCAATTATCAACACACAGCAAAAATTAATTATGATACCAGTTGCTATCTTGCCTTTATCCATAGAAAGTTTTCCACGTATTAGCCTTCAGAGTTCCACGTTGACAGTGAGTTGAAACTACAGTAATTTGCACTAACCATGCTAAAAACTGAGACCAGGCGATTCCTACTCCCAGTAGTGAAAATAAGACCCGTTGAAATTCTGTCATTGATTCACTCATCTGGCAAATTGTATTTGAATTAAAACTCTTTTAAAATACGTTCACAGCATAAATTGATGCATGCGATTAATTTAGATTAATTAATCACAGAGTAGGCCTACCGTAGAACTCCAAATAATAGCCCGGGCTTTTATTTTCCCAAATCGCCAAACTGCACAGGCTAGTATTAGAGACAGGCGTCTATATGAGACAGGCCTTTAATTCCCTTTACACAAAACTTTTCCTCTGCAAAGATGGAAAATATTATCAAATTAATTATTTCATCTTATGTGTACCTATATGACTAGGCTATCTGATGACAATTACGGATCATCATTCATTTAGTGTTGAGATTTTGTTCATTGTGAGATACAGTAAGATCCAAATAGCTGGATAGCCAGAACAGATGAAACGCGTTTTAATTAAACGTAATCTGCAAAGAGATCGTATCACACTGAAAGCTCATACTTTGTCACTAGCAAATAGCCTATATCGGTCCTTTGTCAAATACAGTTGCATTATCAGCCCTGACCAAAACTGTTCAGGAATTATTTATGCAAAAGTGGAACGTGCTTAATGTTTCATTCTCCCTCCTTTTCAGCACAAATGAAACCGCATGAGAGAGCATGAACCATATTGTTTCTCCCGTTTTGTATTTGCCAAATTTGACAACAGTCTACATTCAAATCATACTTCCAGGCTCGCAGGAACATATTTTTGACCAGGGGTGCTGAATAACAAAATAATCATGGATGTCCGACGATTTCTCCCCCAGCATATGATTCGAATTTAGACAGCTAAATACGCCATTTCACCGCCGTGTATGAGTAGGTTCAAGAATGAAAAGTTTTATAATGCCCTGGGCAGCCACATTCCACTGCAACTATGCGCAGCACTTACCACTCCGACTCATCAATAAAAACTGCGCGCACACAGCAGTCCCATAGAAGCGCACTTGACTTTACATCATTAACCTATTTCAGTAGGTTATATAGCCAGAGAATGTCCGTAGACGGGCTCTGATATAGCCTAGTCTAAGGTAAATTCCTTTTCTGACTTCTTTCTCTTTATCGCCATGGCATTTAGAATAAAGAATAACGTTCGCGAACCGTTCTGGTTTTGTTGCCGGCATAAAAACAAGCTTACCATCGACCTATCCGCAAATTTTAAACACAAGGGATGAATTGAACGATGACGAAGTCGGACATATAGGCATAGTTCATATTGGAAAAAAAAGTTATACAATTTGGAACTCTATCTTTTCCCCACAGCAGTCTTTTAATGCCATCTAATCATAATGTGCGCAGTCTGCGCCATACTTAAGCCCAAATCACACCCAAGATTCGCAACGAGATGAGCAGCAACTTCATGCAACATTCTAAAACCTTGGAACTGTGACCAGACATGTGAATGCTTTGCGACGGCATGTAACGACGTGCAACATCTAATTCACACTGCTGTAACCTCCTTTCTGTAACGGTTTCGTGTCATTGCGAATCTTTAAACAGACGATCTGACTGGAAGAATATTTAGAAGATTAAATACAACCCGAAACTAAAAAACAGACCAGGCCTCTACTGGAGACCGGCCTTTAACCCAAACCTGTAGCCACGCTAGGCGTTTAAAAGAGACAGGCGTCTCTTAGGGACTCGCCGATTATTTGAAGTTTTACGGTATATGTTGATAGGGAGCCTCATGGTCAAGAGGAATTAAGCACAGACAGTGACAACGAAGGTAGGTGATTTTTTTTTTTTTTTTTTTTTTTAACCAAATCCAAAACCTCAGTGCAAAATCTATATCAAGAAAAATATCTCTTGAAAGGAGCAGACAGAAAAAACAAAAAACGGTGAGTGGGGGACCTGACTTCAGAAAACACTGCAAATAAGCCCAGCAGCTCAAAGAAACTGCAGACATGCAGCTAGTGCTGCCGCGATTAGTCGACTTGGTCGATTAGGTCGACTATGAAAATTAGTTGACGGCAATTTTTTTAGTCGAAGAGTCGTTTTACTATTGACCGCCTATTTATTTTTGGTCTCAAACGGCTCACTGTAATGTTATATTAACTCTATGTTATTAACTCTTGAAAATTACAATGACTGTCTTTGGATGTTAAACAGGCTACTAAGACTTTGGCAGTCATGTTTTAAACCCCGCTATGCACGCAAGTGTTAACGCCAGCAGCAAAGCTGCGTGCCTGCCTGCTTTCAGCGCAATTCATTATTAGGCAGAGCTAAGTGGGGGGAGCTAAGCTAGTAGGTTACGCTAGTCCAGACTCTGACTAATATAGTATTGTGGAAATTGAAATAAATTAAGTGAAGTGTCTCACGTTGACAACGCAACGGCGTGTCATTACTGTAATTCATTCATACAAAAAAAAACGTTAAAACGAACATGCCGTCGCCCGTGATATCAACAATCAAGGTGCGCGTCATTTCCAATGGTCAAAAAGTCACGACGCATATTTTTTTAGTGTTCAAGCCAACTGAAAAAGTGAGGTAACCTATGTGGTAAGACGCGCAAAGTACCTGTAGCCTACTTGTTTTGAACATGCTGATGTTAGGCTCATTTGCAAAGTCCTCAACTCCTGTCGCCTTTCAAAGTCCAGCGTTTCTCAAACTATGGGCCAGCACCGGCCGTAACGTGGACACTGCTGGTCCGGAGCCGCGGATTGAAATTATTCCCGGGGTTTCGTCTGATAATTTACTGCGCAATTGATCAAGGAACCGCGGACCGACAGAAAAAGAAAACAACGTTTCTGCAATCAGTAGGAAATACTTGTTAATTTGGTGTCATCAAACATAGAGGCATACAATTAAATGGTGGTATGAGCGTTCATTCAATGCGCGAGAGAAACCGAAACCACTTGATAACGTTGGTAGCAAAGCTCCAATTCAACCTATTGGAAAGCTATTTAATTATGAAACTACATTTAATAGAACAATGTGGATTTGTGCAACTTCCATAAAAACAGAGCACAGACTATAATACACTATCTAGAGTATTGTAGGCCTATAGTCAAATTTGAATAACGTGGCCAAATGCTTGTGGCATAATTAAATATGTCAATATTCTTTCCATTTGCCTACCAGTGTATGATGCTTGCATGAGGGAAACATCCCAAAACGATGACACCCATATAATTGCTATTGTTTTGAGAAGTATTTATCATGCAACCATGCAAAATCAATGGAACTATTGTAATTATATTTTACATTAGTAAAGCAGTCCTCTGATGTGCATGTTTTCACAAACTTTTTGTGAACAATGTTAGCACTTTAAACACTGGCTGCTTTGAAGTGCATGTATAACAATATAGCATAAAATGTAATAATTGTGATGTGATATAATGATAATTTGATGGGGGGTGGGTTCATGTAGGTGGGCCCTATGACCCCAAAGTATGCCATGACCGGGCCTCAGGTCAAAGAAGTTGTCTATGTCCATGGCAACACTGGCATACAAATAAAGTCTATCAAAGGTCTGACATTAGATCTGAAGGTAGCATTTTAAATGGGTGTTTTTTTTTAATACATAAGGTTTTTGAACACTTACAGTACAGTTACTTACAGCTTCTAACAAAAGTAGGGTGATATATATTTTACGTTTTCCCTTTAGTTAAGTTCAAAATAAAACGGACACAACAAAACAACAAACACTTGATTTTTTAAAAAAAATAGTCGTTTAGATTAGTCGACTAATCGAAAAATTAGTCGAAAGATTAGTCGTTAGAAAATTAGTCGTTAGTGGCAGCACTACATGCAGCACAATCTATTTTGACCTCTCTCTGACTGTCACCACGGTCTTACTGCAATGCCATCCTGGCACCTGCCTCGAGACCAGAATATCAACAGTCACATGACTGACGGGAGGCTGGTCCCGCAGAATATAACTCATCTGATTTGCACCCTGAGCAAACTGATCAACATCTTGGACAATGAATGTCATCCACTCTACAGCACTATTAAAAAGCAAAAGAGCTTGATCAGCTGGAGACTTCGCTCACTGCCATGCACAACTGAAAAGCTGAGGAAGTAATTTGTCCCCAGGGCCATTGAACTGTTCAATGCTTCACTAAAGGGGAGGAGGAGAGATAGACTTCTCTGCATTGTCTGTCTGCCTCTCCACCCTCTCCATGTTTGAGTACTGACTGCCCACTACTGTTTTACTACTGTCCACAGCCTAATGTTTTTACTACTGTTTTACTGCTACACTGTTTTTCATGCTATATTAGCACACATGACCAATGGCTTCTGCTACAATACTGAATGGCTGTAACCCTATTACCTCAACCTATTCTTGCACTGACATAGTTTTTTTATATTACCTTGTCTACATTATACTCTACTCTCTTATTTGTCCATATTATTTATGCTGGTCTCTAGACCTTATTCTTGCACTGTTGGACTACTTTTTGCACCTTCACCATGACACTCACTCTCTTGAGCACCTTACCATGCACACAGAACTACAGGACTACTGTTGGACTACTTTTTGCACCTTCACCTTGACACTCACTCTCTTGAGCACCTTACCATGCACACATAACTACAGGCCAGTCCCGGCCCGGCCCTGTCACTGCAAGCGTCTCATGCTTGATCACCCTCAAGCACACTGGATTTTTTTTAAAAATTTAATTTATATAGTATATTTAGTATTTAGTTTTGTTAGTTTTTCTTATCTTCTACTGTCTCTATTGTACAGTGGAGTTTTGTTATATGTTTATACTTATATTTACCATTTCTGCTGTAAGTGCATGTTGTGTGTGATGTCTGTATGCTACTGAGACCTTGAATTTCCCTCAAGGTCTTATCTATCTATCTAATTCGACCCTCCTCACATGTCTATAACCTTATTATCTGTTTATTGGCTGGAATAATCGACTGGCTGCTTACTAGTAGCTAGCCAGAGGTACTCTTATGGCGTGGGCAGCCAAGGTCAATAGCAAGGCGCACTGACAGAGGCCGGCCTCCTTTCAGGGGTCCAAGGACCCAGGGGGTCGTACATAGGATATTGGGGGCAGCTGCCGAGGTCCATTCCCAGCTACGCCTGGAAAGCAGAGAAGAGGGAACTGCAGACCCCTGGGTGCTGGAGATGGTGGCCAGGGAACACAGGCTCCAGTTTTGGCGGTGGCCACCTCCCTTTACCCGCGTCCGAATGACGACGGTCAAGGATCCAGTCCAGACAGACTGCCTCGCAGAGGAAATAGAAACTGCTAGAGAAGAGGGCCATTGCCAGGGTAAACGATCAGCAGGCTGGCTTTTATTCAATGTATTTCCTCATCCTGAAAAAAGATGGGGGGCTGGGTCTTTGGCAACCTAAATGGGACACAGAACACATAAATGTTCAAGAACTCCGAGCAGTGTATCTTGCCCTCAATACCCTCCTACCCCTCATTCAAGGCAAGCATGTCCTTGTCCGGACAGACCATGCAGTCTGCTACATCAAACATCAGGGAGGGACAAGGTCTCTCCGCTGCCTGAAGATGGCCCGGACCTCTGGTCACGCTAGGCCTCACTGAAGGCCATTTACATTCCAAGTGATCTGAACCAGGCAGTGAACCTCCTGCAGGTCCGGACCCCATCCAGGGGAGTGGAGGCTGCACCCAGAAGTGGTGCCCAGTTTATGGGCACACTTTAGAGTGTCCCAGACCGACCTCTTTGCATCGAGGGAGACCACCCATTGCCCAAGGTTGTTTTCCCAGGGGCCCACTCGGACTCGATGCACTATCTCACGAGTGGCCGGAAGGGCTGCTGGGGGCCCCCCCCCCCCCCGGTTTTCAGCTCTCCTACAACTTGTTCACAGCCTACCGTTACCCCTACCTCTCACAACCTTCTATCTCAGGTGAAGGGCCAAATCTGGCATTCCAGGTCAGCTGTGCTGCAGCTGTGGGCTTGGCCGCTGTGAAGTCCCTGTCTCACACGCTAGATCAGGCTGTCCTAGAGACCCTCAATAATGCCAGGGCTCCCTCAACACTGGTAAACTATCAACAGAGATGAAAAGTTTTTTCTTCATGGTGCCATGATCGAGAAGTAGAACCCACAATGTGCTCAGTGGAGGTTGTTCTTCATTTTCTCGTGTCCTTTCTGGAGGCAGGGAGGGCTGCCAGCACCTTAAGAGGCTATGCTACAGCTATCTCTTATTTCCATGACCCGATAGGAGGTCTTTTTTAATTGGAAAACAACCAGTGGTGTCCCAGTTTCTGAAGGGCACTATGCACCTACGCCCCGAAGATGCCTGAGAGCCCCATCTTGGGATCTTCCCTTGGTACTGAAATCTTTAACCAAGAGCCCATACGAGCTACTGGAGCAATCCAGTCTCAAGTTCCTCGCACACAAGACAGTGTTCTTCATGGCTATGTGGTCCACTAAACGAGTAAGTGAACTACATGCACTCTCTGTACGTGCTGAGTGTATGTAGTTTCCAACTTTGAAAATTCCCGGGATTTTGCAACCCTATATGCGATACAACAAAATACAACAAAATTCTGTAGGAGCCATCCTCTCCAAACAGAAGCATAGAGTAAGATGAAAGATATACAGCCCCAAATCAGAAAAAGTTGGGACGTGTAAAATGCAAATAAAAACAGAATGTGATAATATACAAGTCTCATAAACCTATAGTTAGCAGCCAAAAGGACATAGGCAACATTACAAATGTTGAAAATTAAAATTGGACTATTTGATGCCAGCAACATGTTTAAAAAAAAGTTGGTATGGGGAATGTTTACCACTGTGCTGCTAGAGTTTTGAGAATGAAATGTTGTCCCATTCCTGCCCGATATAGGATTGCAGTTGCTCAACAGTATGGGGTATTCTTAATCATGTTTTTCATGATGCACCTAATTTGACAGTACTGGACTGCAGACAGACTGTTTTAGCACCTGGACTCTTCCTTTATGGAGAAATACTGTTTATGTGCAAAAAAATAAGTAATTAATTAAATATATAAATGAAATAAAAATAATTTTGCCATTGTTTTCCTGAAATATTAAAGGTCTTACCTGAAAAAAACATTGCCTGGATGGCAGTATATGTTGCTCAAAACCTATATACATCATTCAGAATTCATTGTGCCTTGCCAGATGTCTGTGGGTCCAAAGTTGTTTAAAAGGAACTGAGGGTGCGGTCCTTTTTCTTTTATATTCAGTGAATTACATGTAAGGATCCAACACCCAGTGTGTAAGACTTAGGAGGTGATGAGCGTGTTTTTCCATTGTTTTGCGCCTTGCCAGATGTGCAATGTTCCAACATTCCATTTGTTTACTATGCGAGAGTAGGGGAGAACTGGCACAAACTGGCACACTTTTCTATTCTCTCCGTTCAAACTTGATTTACACAAAGACGTTAGACTTGAAAGCTGTGAAATTTGGCCAGAAAGGAGTCATACATGTTTTCTCCTTGAAAGTGGAAACATTAAAAAATATGGTGTAGTTTGTTAAGAATTTAACTAACAGCGACATGTAGCCTAGGGCCTACCTTTGTTACGACCTGACACAGCCATTAAAATGTGCGATAGCCTACTGTTGTAACAGTAGCAGAAGCGTCATGAAGAATGTAACAGTCATAGATATATACAGTAACAGTTCTAAAATCGCCATAGCCTTTAGGTGACCATCCAATATTGTTTTTCAGCTCTATCCCTTTGTGAGGATGCTGACTACATCTTCCCTGTTTTAGGACACTGTTTTTAATTGAATGCACTTTTGCACATATTCCTGTCTGTGTGTTGACTGACTAACTGTCTGCAGGTGAAAGTAATAATTGTTAATTAAGTTAATTGGGCCACAGGTGATATTTTAAAAAGGGCCAGTGTGTTGGTGTGGGGGAGACGGACTGATTGATGTGCAAGTTATTGTGTGTTGTCCATTTTTAAACATTTGGATAAATTAAAGATAGAAGATATTTTCTACCAAAGAATGTCCTGTTTTTATCTTTTTAAAAAACAAGATGGTGGACACTTTTTTTCACACCCTGGATTCTCTGAATATTTTAATCATATTTTGTATTGTAGATGAACTCCCCAAATACTTCACAATTTCATGTTAAGAAGCATTCAAATTACATTGTTTCATCATTTAGGGGCAGCCGTGGCCTACTGGTTAGCGCTTCGGACTTGTAACCGGAGGGCTGCTGGTTCGAACCCCGACCAGTAGGCATGGCTGAAGTGCCCTTGAGCAAGGCACCTAACCCCTCACTGCTCCCCGAGCGCTGCTGTTGTTGCAGGCAGCTCACTGCGCCGGGATTAGTGTGTGCTTCACCTCACTGTGTGTTAACTGTGTGCTGAGTGTGTTTCACTAATTCACGGATTGGGATAAATGCAGAGACCAAATTTCCCTCACGGGATCAAAAAAATAATATATACCGGTATACTTATACTTACATACATTTGTCCACACAGGTTTACATACAGTGATGAATACCCCTACATCTTTACTTCTTATAGACCCTGCCTCTCTGGGATGCTCTTTTTCATACCCGATCATGTAATTAGTTATGAAACATTCCTCATTTTGTTCTCTTTATCATTACACAACTTTTCCAGCATTTTGTTACCCCCGTCCCAACTTTTTTTGAAATATGTTGCTGGTATCAAATTCAAAATGAACATATATTTTCCATGAAATAGTCAAATTTGTCATTTTGAACATTTGATATGTTGTCTGTGTCCTTCCTGCAACTAAATATGAGATTGGCAGAATATTCCATTCTGTGTTTATTCACATTTTACACAACGTCCCAACTTTTTCTGACTTGGGGTTATATAAAAACGGTGTGTGTTATATAAAAACGGTGTGTGTGTGTACGTACGTACACACCAGGACATTCTCACCCAAGCACATCTCACACATACACATTCATTCCATGCTCTCAAATAAATAGCTAAAAACAGAAACAGTAAACACAGCAGTTATTATACAGAGTCCGATTGCACTGAGGGGATAAGGTGTGTGTGTATGATTTTATGGATGGATCAGTTCTGGGGAAGTAGCTGCTCAGTCTGCCTGAGCGGAGGGTGGTGATCAGAGAGTGTCCGGATTGTGAGGTGTCCTGCCTGATGTTCGTGGCCCGTGTGAGAAGATGGCATGAGTAATTCTCACTCAGGTTTGGTAGAGGGGAGCCAATGATCCTTTCCACTATCATGACAACCCGCTGCAGGTCCTTTTTTTCTGCTGCTGTGCAGCTGGAGTGCCACACAGTACAGAAGTATGTCAGGGTGCTCTCAATTGTGCAGCGATAGAAGGGTCTGGACCTCCCTGTAGGCTGTTTCGTTGTTGTCTGATATGAGTCCCACTATGGTTGTGTCATCTGCAAATTTGATGAGGGTGTTGGAATTGTGGGAGGGGGTGCAGAGCGAGTATAGGGCTGGACTGAGGACACAGCCCTGGAGGACGTCGGTGTTGAGAATAATGCTAGAGGAAATGTGGTGGCTGATCGAGACGTGCTGGGGTCTACTGGTGAGGAAGTCTTTAATCAACTGGCAGAGAAAGATGACATCAGAAAAATGTGCAATGGTCTCTTATTTATTTTTCCAGCTTTGTATAAAAATAAATAAATAAAATCATAATACTATTTTTGTTTTCCTTTTAGGTTTCTTTCTACAGTGGTTTTGCAGTGACATGGAAATACCTTCTTCAAAATGATATGAATTCCAAAGCAAGGTGAAATAGCCAAAAGATATTTGATAAATAGATATTAATTACTAATTTCTATGCTTTTCTCACATTGTTAAACTTGTTGATAGGAAACAGATGAAGCTATTGGAAATGCTTACTGGACTGATTCAAACATTTCCCCTTGAGGACCCACAGCACAAAAACCTTCAAGAAAATATGGAGCAGATCCGAGCCAAATTCAGACAAGTGAGAAGATTGGTTTTCAAAAAAATCTTTCTACCATTACAAAAATTATGCTTTCTAGTATGAACATTTATTTTTAATTTCTTTTCATTCTTTTTACATCATATGGATCTAAAATAATGGTCAGCATGTTTGTGTAATGTGAGCCTCCCAAGTCCATCTTGATGGTTGACCGACATCACTATGGAAAGCAACCATTGTGATGCCACGCCCCCACATGCCAGACACGCACTAATTCTATAGACCCTGGTTTAAGTAAGGGATAATAGACGACACTCCCATTAGATTATCCGAAGATAAACGCACGTTCGAGGTTGTAATGCGGCCACAACGCGCAGCGGAGTGGCCGTTCAACCTCGTAGTGCGTTTATTTTTCGGATAATCTAATGGAGTGAAGGATTCTCCCGATTACCCACCCCGGGCCTGCACTTAGTTGTTTGTTTTCGATTGACCAGGTTGCCTTTTGAAATGAAACGCGTTTGTTAGGCTAGCCGATTGTAAAAATAGGGAAATTAAAATGCGTACTGTGCCTATACATTACACAAACAATCTTAAATCGCGGAGATAACATTCGTTAGACAGGCAAAGCTGCAGCAGCAACATGCATAAGAACCTTAATAATGTAAGAGCACAGCTGGGTCTCGCGGAAACTCGCGGTCGCCGTTAACATTAGGCTATTAATTCAACTGTGACATGAAATGTTTGCTCCGCCGCTGTACTCTGCGGCTCTCCAGTCCAGCCTCGGACAGCAGCTGAACGGCGGCCCTTCTCTAGTCCAACAGCCTCACTGATGCGCGGCAGCAGGTGGTCATTGAAAGTAATTTCTGGTAGGCCGTAGGCTAATCAGACGTATTCAGCGCAGCGGTGTTGCTTTGCTGTTTGATACAATGTTTCAAATTAACAGCAATTTTCACTGAATGTTCTAAAGAACATGGGCGAATTGATACAAAATATATAAGAAGATCAAAAAAATGGACCTACTCCATAGCCGTGCAAACTGATTTTTAATTGCAAGTTCTAAATAACCTTCACATTGGGAAACTGAATCAAACAGTAGAATAACATAGGCTAAAACTTGACTGTGTGTTCAGTGTTCAGATTGGTTGTCCGTCCATTTTTTACCAGGATTTTACTGGAGCAGATTTTTTAAACAATGCGCCCAGTTTCGGGCACTTCTGAAGTGATGTTTGTCACTTACACCAGACATCACTTCACCATCACTTCACAGGCTAGCTGCCTGTGTCCTGAATACACTGTAAAAAAAACGTGGACACCGACAACAAACTGTTCCAGCAAATCACCGGCGAGATGCGCGTTCAGCAGAGTTTCAATTGCACAGGAGCAGTGTTAAAATAACGGCGTTAGGTAACAACGTTATTTTTTCAGTAACGAGGTCATCTAACTAATTACTTTTCCCGTTGTTACAACGCCGCTAACGTTACTGGACGTTAAATGTGGTGCGTTACTATGCATTGATTGAATAACTGTAATCCGAACGCACCCCTGGCTCACAGCTAGTGAGGAGGTGGGTTAATAACGACGTAAGCGATTATGATTGGCTAAGGCAGAGTCATGTTTTATGGTAGCCAATCAGAGCCAGTGTTTACACACTTGCCACACACGTGCCACACACACACGCAACAGCTAAAATAGAGATTCGACGAAACAGCAGAGTTCAGGATCAATCCAATGAAAAGTTGGCATTTTCGAGGTGGAGATATATGCACTACTTTAAATTCATTGTGGTCAAAGGCAAGAAAGTGCATGTAATGTGTACATTAAGTCCAGGAGCGAAGACTTTGTCGACATCCATTGTAAGCAACTCTAATTTAATGAAGCATCTCATGCATCTAAAGCTAGTAGCCAAAAACATCGATACCTCCACTAGCAAAGAAGGATCGGAGCAAAGTCCTCCAAGCAGCAAAAGCTAGATCTTTCTGCTTCACAACAAAAACCTATGACACAGGCTGAAGTCAACCGTAGGTCTGTCGATGTGCAATATCTTGAATTTCCCCTTGGGGATCAAAAAAGTATCTATCTATCTAATAAATATCAAAAGTTATGTAGCCTACAAACACCTGCCTGTTCTACTCATTTCAACTGGCTGCTCAAAACTGCTCAAAGAAATCCAAATTATTTGACATATAGCAACTTTTTTTTTTTTTAACAGTAACGCAAATAGTTACTTTCCCTGGTAACGAGTTACTCTTATCATAAAGTAATTCAGTTACTAACTCAGTTACTTTTTGGAACAAGTAGTGAGTAACTATAACTAATTACTTTTTTAAAGTAACGTTCCCAACACTGCACAGGAGGGAGAGGGAGGAAGTAGCAAGCTAGCTTTCTGTTTTGTTTGAACGCCAACAGAATTGACGTTACCCAGCATCACTTAGAACACCTTTAACTAATACAAAATTTGATTAAAACTGACTAAGCCGCTAATATCATTAGTAGGGATGCACGATATATCGGCGGCCGATATATTATTAGCCGATAAGTGAAAAAATGAAAATATTATTATCGTTCCCATAACAGAATTCTGGCCGATAATTTGCGCCGATATTTTTTAAAGTCCTAATTTAGGCCTACGTAAGGTCCGTCCTGCTACACTGAGCTACTTAAGCTTGGTTGGCTATACTTTTTCCTCAATATAATGTTAGCGGTGTGAATGTATTTCACCACTCTAACAAAATCTGTGGATATGCGGGAATCTGTGCATCTCAAAATCCTCTCGTGAATGATCCGCCATTTAACCTTAACAGAGCGGAGCTCAGCCCTATCTAGAGCCGTCTTGTGCTGGTGTGTTTGCACTTTACCGCGCTGGTCGGGGAAACAAATAAACAAACTCGTTAGTGGGACGAGTACATAAGTAGGCCTAGTTCTAAGTTGTGTTTTAGTATTATATTTGCATTACTTTAGCTTGGGTTTTGTATTATTACCTAGAAATATGCTAACCATTCGTGCTTCAGTATTATATTTGCATTACTTTAGCTTGGGTTTTGTATTATTACCTAGAAATATGCTAACCATTCGTGCTTTAGTTCCAGACAGGTCATCATAATAAGTTATTAAAACCTTCGGGGCTAACGCCTTTCATTTCTGCTGCAGCAGGTTGTGCGCAACAGAGTAGACATAAGATACAGTCTGAGGAGTTGCAGCTTTACAGTTACCCGCAGTTGAAACTAAACCTAAGTTTCCCTCACAAACTCTGATTTGGTCGCTATACTGTAGCTTATTCCAACCTGAGCAGTTTATGAGCGTTTAGTCCTAAATGAAAACGATTCAAACTCTCTAGCCACTCACTCGCAATTCACTGACGTCAGGTTCACTTAAAGGAGCCACACATACTGTTGACTGCCGTACTATTGAGGACTATTATGAGTTCTGTCCATCATTTGGTAGGTAAAATTACTGCAATAAAATTATGCTTATTAAATGCTTTCCCCAAATCACTTTTCACATTTTTTTTTCCAAGAGTAATATTATCGGTTATCGTATCGGTATCGGCCACAACAAACCAATAAATATCGGTTATCGTTATCGGCCCTAAAATTCCATATCGGTGCATCTCTAATCATTAGGACTTAACACGCTTGGTTGGTATGCTGTGGGCTTTAATGAGCGCATTTCGGGTAGTCTATCCTACATCTGGGCAATAATTATTGAAGAAATTGCAGTTTACATACCATGAAAAACATTACCAGTAGTTCTGACCGAATATTAAATAGACCCCCCCCCCCCCCAATAATTATATTACAATATGAATACATGACATTTCATAGTAAGTAGAATATCTTTCTTAACCTCTATTTACACACAACACAATTAGTCTTTTAGTCATTATTTACACCTTTTTTAAAACTAAGGCTTAGACTCATAGGACCTAGGTATTGCCTATAGCTTAATTTGGACCAATAGCCTATTAATAATAACACGGGGGTCCGGGGTGTGTCTCCCGCGGGATTTTTTTTTCTGGTTGCTAATCACATAATTTTAATGTGATTTGAGAGGGACAGGATTCAGGTATAGGCTACTAAAGACAGGCCCATCTTCTGTCTGACTCGCGTCATGTTGCCCCATGCATTAAACCACATGTCACTGCTTGACTACAGTAAATGAAAGACATAGAGCCTACTGAACATGGACTTTGTCATAGTTCACGTTGATAATGGAGAAAAAGCGTAGCCTACGTTTTGTGCCAACATGTTGTAGAAACATAGCCTGACGTAGTCATACTCCATTCTAGTCAGAATATGAGTCTGATACTGCTCCATTAGGACGTAATTATGGGGCGTGTTTCAACCGATACAGGGGGGGAATGTCTCTGCACTCAATTGGATAGACCTAACAGAGCAACAAAATAGCTTACCTAGTTAGGGAAAGTTAGACTTTTTTTCCGCCAATCTGCAAAAAAATTTCTAGTGTCTAGTTACACCTCCCAATTTATCCACGGCCAAATCCTCGGGGAAACACCTGGAGAGCCCATCAAGTTTGGGGTTCCCAGAGGGACTGGGCGAAAATAATGAAAACATTTTGTTGACCAATATTAGCTTTTGAGATGTCTAGGGGTTTTTAGGGGTGCTGAATCTATCCCAGCCATTAGTTTTGAGTAAAAATTACTCCAAGTCCATAAAAAATCCATAACAAGTGGTTTTATTGAACAATTACAAAACAAAACTTTCTTAATCAGTTTAAAATTTAACAAACCTCATCCCACAACTCCCCTGCACTTCCTCACTCCTGTTATCTTCTGGCTGGTTGATGTTCTGGCAAGAGTTACCATGACCGTTCCAACAAGCAGAAATACACTTGACTCCTTGCTTTTTACAGCAGCACCTGAGAGTGTCACAGACGCCTGCACAGTTGCAGCTGACAAACTTCAGAAGGTAGTCTGGTGCAATGGGATCTGGTGTGACTGCTGCATAATCATGTTCTCCTTGTTTCTATCCACACTCAAGGACATCTAGTGATGGATTTTGTAGCAGTAGCCAATCTCTGGTCTGGAGATATGCCCGCAGAGAGTGCTACAGTGTATGCTGCACCTCCTGTAGTCGGAGGTAGTTTCTAAGGCTTGACACTAGTTATGTTGTCCTCATGAGTTTTACATGTTGCTCACTGTCCACCCTCAATGTTGGACACTCTTTATCATCATAAGGGTGTAGGCCTACTTTGTGAAGTAACTGTTCCTAAGATCCTGTATGGACGTAGCCTAACCATAGATCATTTATTTTTCCACAGGTTTGCTCTTTACTGCACATCTCTACAGACTTCCATGGTTATATCAATAGCCCGGGACAATTATCATTCTAAATGTAAAGTATAAACACCATAACTGGAGTGCAACACGAAACAAAGAAGAATGACGGACCATCATAGCATGTTTTTATGTTTATGAAATTTAACAGATGCTTTTATCCAAAGAGACTTGCAACATTACCATAAAAATGAACAGCAGAAGAATTCATATTACAATTAACACTAAAAGTAAAGTTGAAGGTTGAAGTTAAAAACCTTCCAAAGAATGAAATAATCAAATTAGATACCCATTCCCAGTACTTAGTTACTGTCCACCAGTGTGTGCGTGTGTGTGTATTAGTGAGGTGGAGGGGTAGATTATGAATTACATTTACATTACATCGGCTAATTACATTACATTTTAAATTGTTGTATGTTGAATTGTAATAAATCAAAAAAGAATGTTTTGACTAAGAAGGTACTTGACTGAGTCTTTATTGAATCAGATGGGAAATGTTTTGACAGTCACGAGCCCTTTTTCCATAAAATTTTCAAGCGCTCCAACCTTTTTCCATCACTCTAATCCACCTCTGTCGAGCAAATTAATTTAGCACGACAAAACCGACGTTGCAGTGATATATATATATATATATAAGTTATTTTCCATCAATATATATAAGTTCTTTTCCATCACGTGTCGCACAAACTTTTTGATGCGCATTGTTTTTAAGCATATAATTTAATGGAAAAAGGGCTACAGGCATGGTTATCATTGCAACAATCCTGCTTAGAATCTTTATTAATGTAGAAGACATCACACAGACACATTCATGTCAACGTGCACAGCGCCTGATTAAAATCGAAACTATTCGTCTGGGCTAAACTGACAGAAATAGCCCTACTGGTAGGCATTATTACCCCGTCTTGTATTTTGAGACCGGCCTTTATTTGTCTGGCTATAAATAGAATCAATCCCGGGGACCCGGGCATATAATTTGAGGATTTATGGTAGCCTAGTCTCCTGCTCATCCCGACATTATAGCTGTTATGTTTATTGATAACAAACTCAACTAGCCTACTAATCAACTCGTTTTCACTAACTTAGGCCTACAAAATACAAGTCTTACCCAACATTTTTTTGAAACATAATTTCAAGACGCAAATATTTTGGCTACCCAACATTTATTTCAAACATAATTTCAAGACACAAATATTTTGGCTACTTCAGTTACCTTGGTGCATAAATCCCAGAGAGTAGGCCACCACACTCCAGAGTGATAGGCCTAAAAGTTTGTGCGACGCGTGATAGAAAAAAAACATTGATGGAAAAGAACTTTTATTTATATATATATATATATATATATCAATATTAAAAAGAAAATATAAACAAAAAATGCAGGCAAGCCCCAGGGAGACATCAATATCCGGGGATGGGCCGATGACAAAATTGCCGTCCATCTTGATGGAGACCGTATCTGGATCCAGCGCTGTGTTTTCGCAGCGGATCATCATCATGGGAGTAGCTGCTGATGGTTCCTGTGTAAACATGGTACATTACAAAATCCATTAATTCCCTTCATATCATTCATACCTGCAAACTCATAAGGGTTGAAAAAGGTGACAGACTAAACCATTGTAGGGGGGTCTGGGGGCATCCCCTCAGCCAGATTTTGCTATTTTAACATGTAAATTAAGCATTCTGGTGTACTCCCAGAAGAAAATAAAGGGAAAAGACAACATTTTCTTATGGTAAAAATGGCACATTTATTGTTATTGTTTTCGCTGCTTGACAATGTGCCTCTTTCGGGCCACACTATCGTTCTCCACCACCTCTGCCCTATTACTAGCAGCACTGGTAGATGGCTGGCAGCCAAACTCAACCATCATTTCTCTGATTACAAGCTGATTTTCCTGGGGGTCATCCCTATGTTCCCCGGGTCCACTGGTAGATGGCTGACCAGTTGAAAAAAGGGTCCTATGTTCCCCGCTGCTTCCAAGTAGACTGCAGCCGCACGGCAAGGCGCGGGTTGGTGTGCTGTCGTGCGTGTTTGAGCTCCGAGTCGCCTCTTCTTGGAGGAAGAGCGCATGTTTGAATCTGCAAGCACGTTCACTAATGAACATTTCTTGATGAAGCTGGCCTATCTTAGCGATATATTTGATATATCTTAGCGATACATTTGAGTTAAATGTCCAGTTACAAGGCAAAGACAAGCACCTACCTCACCTAGCAAATAAGATTACTGCATTCACCAAAAAAACTTGAGTATGGGACAGGCGCCTCGATCGCGACAGTATTATGACTTTGAGATTTCTGAGCGAAATCGCTGAAACGTCTGATTGGGAGGCACTCTTGTGATCCCATGTATTAAGAGTGTGTCCATGAGAGGACCAGGCGGGGGTGACACATGCTACGTCACCGATTTTGATGAAACTTGGACAGTTTGAAGGGTCCACCTAAAAACTCAAAAAGCCAAAATAGTACAAAACTATGAAACAACCCAGGGGGAGTTAGGCCCCCGTCCTTGTTTTAGGCCAAAAAACCTCAAAAAAAGGCCCAAAATTGCATAAAATGTTGACATCCCTCCTGCTGTCAGATTTAAACACAGCAAAGTAACAATCCATGCCATCAAAGGTCCATCCAAGGTTAGTTTAAAACTGGAGTTACAAGGCGTAAGGTGTGACTGGTGTCAGTCCAGGACTGCACGTATCCACTATGTCAAATGCCTTTTGGCGAATACCCAAAAAATAGCAATATTCAGACCTGAATATCTCCGATGAGCAACCTCCTTTTTTCAAAATTCTTTCTGCACATGGAAGGGCCATCTGTGGACTTCATAAATCAAAAGAAAAATGCTCGGCCTTTTTATTATTTTTGTCGCTGTAACCGCCTAAATAGTGTGATCGATCCAGCCAGTGATTTCAAATACATATCTATTTCAATGATTGGTTGAAACATAATGTTTAGGTCATTTATGGTGGACAAATGGAGATATATTATCATCAATCATGTCTACTGATCAAATCCAAGCTAGATTTAATGTCCTAAGTGCAATATATTCTTTAAGGTAGCTCAAAATGACATCATTGGGTGACATACACCAGTATACCCGTAGGTCCAATATTTGCAAATGTGATATCTCCAACATATCTCAGGGCTAGAAACAGTCACTTGGATTCAAATAATAACATTTTGGCAGCCAAAGGTCAAAGGTCAAGGTCACTGTGACCTTATGTATATCCCTTTGTGGTGGATAAATCTCAAAAAATCCCTGACATAATTTCTTATGTGATACAAATATTCACTTTGACTCACAGATAACAAATATTTGAATCTGGTGGTCAAAGGTCGAGGTCAAGGACCTTGCATTCTTGAGAAAATTATATATCATAAATGCCTGTAGGGATGTTTTTTCAAATTTGGTACAAATATTCACTTGCACTTTTGTCTTCGTCATTCATCGGTGACCTTCAGAAGGCTCAACTGTGGTATCTGGCATCTCAGACCCAGCTCCCTCCACACTCATGATAGGTTGTCTACCAACCAATACCGACACATTTTTTGGTAATTTGTCTTCTTTGCTGTGGCCGTTTATGATCCGATCAGCAACACAGCCAAGCAAACTGCAGTCCCTTGATGTGGGCACCCACAAATACCAACAAATTCTTCAGTTAATCATCTTTTTTGCTGTGGCCATTTATGATCCCATCAGCAACTATACAACAAACAAAACACCAACTCTTAATGAGGGCACCAAGAAGTACCACCAAAGTCTTTAGTCATTCCTCTTCTTTGCTCCCACAGTTTCTGATCCAATCAGCAACATAACCAGACCAACTGTAAGCCCTTGATGTGGGCACCCACAAATACCTACACATTCTTCAGTCAATCCTCTTCATTGCTTTGGTGGTTTATTATCTGATCATTAACATACCCAGTCAAACCGCAAGCCTTTGATGCAGACACCAACAAATACCAACAAATATTTAGATACCAACTACCAACCATTGTCACAAATTCTTCAGTCATTCCTGTTTGTTGCTATGGCCATTTATGATCCGATCAGCAACATACCAACATACCAAGCAATATCATAAATTCTCCAGTCATTCCTCTTCATTACTGTGGACACTTATGATCTGATCAACAACATACACAGCCGACATGCAAGCCCTTGATTTTGGCACCAACAACTACTGAATACTTATGTAAATGGAATATTTCAGACTTCTATTTTTTATAAATTTACAAAACACTCCAAACACCTGAGTGTTGGAGCATTGTGTGTAGATTGATGAGAAAAAAAACATATTGAATCCATTTCAAGATGAGTCTGAAATATAACAAAATGGGTCTGAATACTTTCCGGTTGCACTGTATATTCCTGTTTCAGGGCTGCCCCCCGAATCCAGACTGATGGAAGTGCACTGATGACAGATTCAAATTTGACTGCAGTAGAACAGGATCAACACATCTTATGACAAATATAGGCTACTCAAGTGCTGCAGAAGGCTATCCTCTGCTGGGCCTTTTTGAAGATGGAGTTGGTGTTAGACTGTCATGATTGCTTCCAGAAACTTACTAGGACGGACTAACTCCACCTTACACTGGGGATGTTATATTGTGCGGGGAGCAGTGCTTGGTCCCTGTTCCAGTGTCATCTTCACAGTCTTGAACGTCATTGTGTCTACACTCACAAAGACTTAAATCCCCTGAAATATTATGTGAAATCTTATTTTTTCCTCAGTATGCACTGTGTTCTATGCTAGACTTGTACTTGTATAATGAAATAAAGAAAGAGACGGGAGATGGGCACTGTAAGTTCACACACGTTCATAACTTCTTTATCTCTCTATGTCTCCACTCTAAATCACAGTATCAGTACTTACACACTTTTCAATGCCTCGTTTTATGAGTAAAGAACATAGTTGTAGCCTACTACTGTAGAAGTTTCGTACCATTCAGGGCATTATTAGTGGGGTAATTTACGAGATAGCCTACTCTATAGGTCCCAGTGCCTGCAGAAAGTCATTCGTTTTTGACAGCGCTACTCGACCAGGGTTCGACCAAGGGAAAACAGGTTCTGGGAGGGTGTTTGGCTCGGGGTCATGGTGCAAAGGACCCTAGGGTGAATTTACTCCGAACCATCGCTTCAATCAAGGAATCCCTAAATTAACACCTTAAACTATTAAGATATACTTAAATTTATTTGGAAATTGGACTAATTTTAACATAACTTTCCCCCCTTTTTAAATATATATATATTTTACTTTTTATTTGTTTATTTGTTTTGTTGTCTGTCTTATATGTCTTGATGTCATGGGCACACTGGCGACTACGTCGCTCCATCCGGCATCTTTTGTCTTAAACCTACTTGACTTGACTTAATAATAATAATAATAATAATAATAATAAATATAGCTGCAAGCAGCAATGTGGGGGCCAAGCAGTTGAGCAGGAGTTGTCATGGCAACCCAATGTTGTTACATTATACACACACCCAATTAACCCCCCATCCCACACACACACATATACACAGATAAACCTCCTCTCCCACACACCCCAATAGCCCCCCACACATACGCATACCTCAAACATCACCAAATGTATTGGCCGTCCTCAGGTTGTAGTCACAAGTCCACATACCAAGTTTGGTGTCGATACGAGAAAGTGTTGATAATTATAGTGCCTCTAGTGGTCAAATGTCACTAAATATATTGAGCGTCTTCAGGATGTGGTCCCGAGTCCTTGTACCAAGTTTGGTGTCGATACGAGAAAGTGTCGCAAATTATAGCACCCCTAGTGGTCAAAGGTCGCAAAATTGATTGTGCATCCTCAGGATGTGGTCACAAGTCCACATACCAAGTTTGGTGTCTATATGAGAAAGTGTTGATAATTATAGCACCCCTAGTGGTCAAAAGTCACCAAATTTATTGTGCATCCTCAGGTTGTAGTCACGAGTCCACATACCAAGTTTGGTGTTGATACGAGAAAGTTTTGCAAATTATAGCACCCCTACTGGTCAAAGGTTGCTAAAATTATTGTCTGTCCTCAGGATGAGGTCCCAAGTCCATATACTAAGTTTGGTTTCAATATGTGAAAGCATTGCTGAAATATGAGCCCACTTCTTGTGATTATAGCGCCACCTATAGGTCAAAAGTCATCAAATTTATTGCGCCTCCTCCTAATTGGGTCCTGAGACCCTGTACTGAGTTTGGTGTTGATACGCGAAAGCCTTGCTGAGATCACTTCAAAACGTGATTGGTCGTCACAGGCAACCGGTTTTGAATATGTCTCCAAAAAGGAATGCGTTTATGAGTCATGGTCTGACGATCATCTGCGTCAAGTTTCATGAAAATCAGAGAAACTTTGTGACCTTTGATGCCTTTTAAATGTTTTTGGTGAAATCCAATATGGCGGTCGAATCAATTATGTTGACGTCACATGTTGGCATGTGTCGGCCTAAGGACCTCTCAAGGTATTAACAGATATCACTAATATGCTTTAATTCCAAACACATGACCCGTTACAGGCCAAAACATAATTTTGGTAATTATAGCGCCACCTATAGGTCAAAAGTCATCAAATTTATTGAGCCTCCTCCTAATTGGGTCCTGAGACCCTGTACTGAGTTTGGTGTTGATACGCGAAAGCCTTGCTGAGATCACTTCACTTCCTGTTTGGCGGCTTCGCCGCCAAACTTGATTGGTCGTGACAGGCGACAAGTTTTGAATATTGGTCCAAAAAGCAATGCGATTGTGAGTCATGGTCGGAAGATCATCTGTGCCAAGTTTCATGAAAATCGGATGAACTTTGTGACCTCTGAAAAGTTATTTTGATTAAATCCAATATGGCGGCCGGATCAATTATGTTGATGTCACAAAATCACATCTGTCATCCTTAGGGCCTCCGACAGACACCACTAGTACATTAACATTAACATTAACAGACACCAATAACAAGTTATAATTTCAAACACATTACCCGTTACAGGCCAAAATGTAATTTTGCTCATTATAGCGCCACCTATAGGTCAAAAGTCATCAAATTTATTGAGCCTCTTCCTTATTGGGTCCTGAGCCCATGTACTGAGTTTGGTTTTGATACGTTAAAGCTTTACTGAAATATTACTTCACTTCCTGTTTGGCGGCTTCGCCGCCAAACGTGATTGGTCGTCACAGGCAACCGGTTTTGAATATGGCTCCAAAAAGCAATGCGTTTATGAGTCATGGTCTGATGAAGTTTCATGAAAATCGGAGAAACTTTGTGACCTTTGATGCCTTTTAAATGTTTTTGGTGAAATCCAATATGGCGGTCGAATCAATTATGTTGACGTCACATGTTGGCATGTGTCGGCCTAAGGACCTCTCAAGGTATTAACAGATATCACTAATATGCTTTAATTCCAAACACATGACCCGTTACAGGCTAAAATGTAATTTTGCTAATTATAGCGCCACCTATAGGTCAAAAGTCATCACATTTATTGAGCCTCCTCCTTATTGGGTACTGAGACCCTGTACTGAGTTTGGTGTTGATACGCGAAAGCCTTGCTGAGATCACTTCACTTCCTGCCAAACTTGATTGGTCACGACGGGCGACGGGTTTTAAATATGGCTCCAAAAAGCAATGCATTTGTGAGTCATGGTCTGATGATCATCTGCGTCAAGTTTCGTGAAAATCGGACAAACTTTGCCAACTTTGATGCCTTTTAGGTGTTTTTGATTAAATCCAATATGGCAGCCTGATCAATTACGTTTACCCCATAAATTGACATCTGCGTTGAGTTCGGTCTCATCCAAGGATTCCAAATATACCTTAATGTTCAAAATGTGATGTACGGTAAATGCATAGATGCAATTCAACATTTGAAACGTTGGTGGCGCTAGAGCACTCCAGGTGCAGACTTGAAACTTTGATAAATTAAACATATGACCGTAACGAATCAATGTGCCAAATTTCTCAACTTTTTACTGTATGGTTCAATGGCAAATGAGCGTTTCGTTATAATAATAAGAATAAGAATACGCAGAATCACTATGGGTTGCCTCGCAGCTTCGCTGCTTGGCCCCCAATAACAACAACAACAACAATACATTTTATTTAAAAAGAAACGCCTTTCAGGACACCCAAGGTCGCTTCACAGATAAAACATAGAAGAAGAAAAAATTGACTTGACTTTATTGCACCCTTAACCACAACAAATAAAGGGAACCCCTGACTTGACACCTTAAATGTAGATTAAGGAGTCACACCTTAAAATGAAATTTAGGGTAAAATCAAGGGCCTGTTTTACAAATGAAGGGCCACTTAATATAAATTAAGTGGTTTTGGTATGTTTTCAGGGGTAATTTAAGGTAAATTTGAGTATCACATTTCGTAGTGATGTGGCAGCCTATGGAAAATACTTGTCCTGACGGTCCACTTGCTCATTCGTCTGACAGTGCGCGTGCGTGGAGAAAGCTGTTCACCTGACGAAGATGGTCGGTGGTTGCTGGAGCAAAGTGATACCGCTGCCCTTTAAGCCTGATATAAACATGTAACGCAGACTTTGTTTTCTCTTTTACCCCACAATTAATATGAAACAACGGTGATAAATCTCCATGCGTCATTGAAGAAGGTAAATGTAAGGTTAAGGTATGGCGGATGCCATGTTGATTTGCTGCACAATCATAGCAAAAGGTTTGCTAACTAACGTTAGCGAGCTAACAACATATCTAGTGTCAGCTAGCTGCTAGTACGCTAAGCTAACTATGTGTCGGTAGGCTATGATTGACTTAATAGCTCAGTTATGTGTAACTTTACTAATATGCTTGTAGATTATAAGGTCCCTGCTGTCCCCATAGTATGTCAATAAATAAAAAATTTATTTATTCGACCGTATACTAACGTTATAACTTTATCCGGGACATTTAGCTGTCCACAAAAAAGTAGTCTACTCGCTATCTAGAGCATTAGTTAGCGAGTTACCTTTCCAACTAGTCAGCAGTCTATGCTACTGTTCTTGCATGACATTTAACAGAAACAGATTCCAGCGACTGTATGCTCATTTACTCATTTTCAGCGTAGTAAATCCCCTCGCGTAGTCATTCCCTTACAACTTCGTTAATACTGCTAACTTGACAAACAAACATTAGCCTCTTATCTAGACGTATTTGAATGTTTCGTCACACGTCCGACCGCTCTGCTGCCATTCAGATTTAGCTGGCTCCTAGCTGTTGCTGTCCAGTTTAGCAAGTAATGTTAAGAATGGTCAAATGTTAGGGCTGTTTTCGTCCATAGATATTATCTTCGTCATGGACTACGTGTTTAAGATTTTCCCATTTGGAAAGGTGTTGATGGTAACGTTATTGGTCCTCCTTGTCTCCGATTAGCCGATAATGTAAGTGCACGGTTTATGGTACATGGATCCATCTATGAAAATGTCTTCATGTTTCAGACTGGAAGGCATTTGGCAGTCCTACTATTTTAATTTAATTACTTAGGCTTGGATTCCTTGGACAACCTTGGATTCCCCTGTTTAGGAAGTAGTAAGAAACAGTGTTGTTTGTGTCATGCGTCCTCAGTTTTAGGTTGAGATTGGCCAGAGTTTATGCATATTTGAGCAAGATAAACAAGTTTAGCCTGATTCCCCTCTTCCAACCAAGTGCATCGTAATGTGACATTATGTAGCCTGAATCATTTCAATTGCCATGTTATATTTGTTGTTTGTTTATTGAAGCCCCCTTAGTTGACTTGAGGATGAAAGTTGTTGATTCGGAATGGCCGACTGATAGCTGATTCACTGATAAACTAACCTAAGCAGAAATGATACCCCATGTGCTAAATGCTCTCAATCCAACTGTTGGAATAGATAATGCAATGTTAATGCTGTTGCCATCTGAGTGTGCTTGTACTGAATTAATAATGGCAAGGTGTTTTTCTTTCTGTCATCTCAGTCCTGCACCTAAGGCAAAACCATGCTGAAGTGGTTTTCTGGAGAGGAGGGCGGAGGTGCCCAGGGTGTAAGTATCAAAAATGCTTTTACTGCATACTCATAACTGTCAGGCCTTGTTCTGAATACCATACCTTCAACCTGAGATATCAACCCAACATCTATAAAGCTTGTTTAGATTCTTTGCTGTCAATTCAGCTGTTACTATGAGTTTTGTTTTGTATTTTCCCTCATGCTGTGGTGTTATGTTTATAACGCATAGCTAGGCCCTCATGGTACAGCTCCTAGTTTATCCTGTTGTGATCAGTTGCTCAGTGAGGTCTGATCCCCAGTCAATGAGGCCTAAGGCTGCATGGAGAACAGGAGAGGGAACAGATTAAGAGGGTTTTAGGGAAAGTGCTGACATCACAGCTTTCACTGGGGCATCCTGGCTCTACACTCACCCGCGGCCACTGCTTCCTCTGAGTCACTCATTTCTTTTCTCACCTTGACTATGTTGCCACACAAATGCCATGTTTTGGTTTTGTGTTATCTCTTGTCCGAGATATGTACTTAGCAGTATTGTTCTTCAGCTAGGCCTACATTAACTCAATGCAGCAAGTGTACCAGCCATGCACAATCCCGTCTTCTTTGCCATTATAATCTGCCCTGTAGCTCACGTGTGTGTGTGTGTGTGTGTGTGTGTGTGTGTGTGTGTGTGTGTGTGTGTGTGTGTGTGACAGGCCCCAGGCTCTCCTCAGGGCAGCGCTGGTGGAGGAAGTCCAGCACTGTCAGAGGTGACGGAGCAGCTGGCCCAGACCCAGCAGCTGGTTGCCCAGCTCAAGGAGCTCATCCGGGAGAAGGATTCAGTGCTGGGCACCAAAGACGAGCAGCTCAAGGTAGTGTGCTCTTGTACATGAACACAGATAGTACAATAATTCTACAACTTCAAACCCTGATGTGTCCAGTTGTTTCAGTTTTTGGACCTTGGTAATAATGATTATGATAATGATCATTGATAATGATGATCATTAATGTTTAGTTTGTTTAGTGCATGAATGAAGCAGTTAGGTGGATTGGTAGCTTTTGTAGGCTTTGTAGAGGCTAAACAAATGTCTGTAATTTGACAAGTGTCATTGAAGTGATAAAAATGATTGGTAATTAATAATAGCCTAATAATAAATTGCTGCGAGTGATACACAAAATAATCTGAACTCAAATAACAGATAAATAACAATTGAACTGGCTAACAAATAACTACTATATTTCTTGGTAAGGCATATCTTCTGTTTTTGTAAACAATAGTCATGCTGTGATTTAGTGGAAAATAATGATGGTGATAGTGATGATATTAATATTGGTAGTGATAATATTAACACCTCAGTTGAAACTCCCTCAATAACAGCTCAGTGTGAAGTGACCAGAGTGGATTAAGTCAGACCAACATGTTAAACAAACAGAGAGGCTCCCTCCATCTGGAACAATGGTGTTCTCTCTGTGCACTTAGACACCACACATCCCCACTGTGTGTTAACATTCTACCTGTTAAATATTAACCAGCACCAGATCATAGTTCAAACACACAATACTGAGATTTGAGTCTGTTGTAAGTAGAGGGCAGTCTATTGGGCTATGTAGTTAATGTGAAGGTGCCTTTTTGTGAACTGGTTCTGAGAATTGTGCTGTAGTGCTGTGTGCTGTTGTGTACACAGACGTGCTGCTGGCCAGAAAGTCTTGAAGATGTAATTCCTTGGCGGTTCCCATGCCTCACACACTGAAAGATCTGTTAATCCTCTCAGGCAGAGAAAGAGTCTGGTGAGGCCAAGTTGTCTAAGATGAGGCTGCAGCACAAGGCGAAGGTCACCTCCCTCAACTCCCAGCTGGAGGAGCTCAAGAAGCAGCGGGGCGACACCCCTGGCAAGGCCACCCCACCCCAGATGAAACGGGTAGGCATCCCACTCTTGTACTAGTGCCTGCTCTCTTAGTACCAAAAAACAAACGGTACCCTTCAAGGCTTAAATAAAACTCATGGGCCGGATTCCTGTACGTGGTTTAAGCCTAGCCCCAGACTAAACGTTTTCACAATGGAGAATGTAAAGTGACGTTCTCTTTTAGCTTTCGACTTGACTCCATGGAATTATGAATGTATGGAACTAAAGCCACCCATGAAGTGTATTGTACAATTGCTATTGCAAGTGCTATGTGTGTATAAGTGTGTCTGGTTGTCAAGTCAAGTCACAGGCACATGATGGCTGCTGACTTATATTAGGTCAGATTTGCTCACGGTCACAGGAAGCCTTGTGTCTGCTCCCGCAGAGTGGCAGTGGGGAGACCGGAGAGACTGAGTCATCAGGGGCGAGTCGAGGAAAGATCCTTCTGCTGAAGAAGAAAGTGGAGGAGCTGGAGCAGCAGCTGTCTAAAAGACATGAGGAGCTGGGGGTTAAGGTACAACACGTTCACAATTAATTTGTCACCTTCATGGTGTCTCAAACGGTCTATTTAATGTCATTTTCAGACATTTCTGGGGCTGCACATTTTTGGTCCATGAAAACATAGGCTAGTCTTTTTGAATGTCATAATTAGGGATGTTGAGATTAATAATGTTCTGGTTAATCTTAGTTATAAAGTGTTACATGCAATGTTACATTTATCCTATTCTGTGCCATCTACTGTATAGTATTCACTCTCATTTGCGTTACTACTGGACTGTTGCTCAGTCAAGTTTTGACTGCTCAGGCATCCATGAATGAGCCAAAGTGAAGGATAACTCTTTAACTTATACCCCAAGGCTGTTAGTGTCCAGGTGTACTTTCAAGCTTTGCCTATGAGCTCAGGAAATGTGATGCTTGCTTTTTCTGTGACTTGAGAAATGCAGCCATATCCATGTTCTTTGACCATTGTTCACTTGCTTTTTGTTTTTTTCTATTTTAAGATTTCTAGATTTTTGTTGTTGGTATATCACCTTGTTTCTGTCTGTCACAGTAGTATGTGTGTGATTGTTTTCCCTATATATCTATCTATTTATCTATAGTTATGAAACTGTGTGTGTGTGTTGTGTCAGACTCGAGAGCTGGAGGCCCAGCGTGAGCGTGGCTCTGAAATGGATGCCATGCTGGTGGAGAAAGAGCGGCGACTAGCTGAGAAAGAGGCCTACATAGTCCACCTGCAGGTGGCAGTGTCTGGGGAGCACCCTCAGGCTGCAGCAGCCCCAGTCACTCAGGACAGCAAGGCAAGAGACCCTTAAATCCCTCAAATTAGTCTGATGTGTGTCACTGTGGTGTTTTGCTAATGCATCTGTGTAGTTTATCCCATTCAGGGAAATAAATATATAAGTGCATGATTTATATGCAATAAGCAATATATAAATAAATGTGAATTATAAAACAGTATGTCATATGCATTTTTTTAGTCAGATGTGTTTCACTATGGTGTGTTGTTGCATCTGTGCTGTGCTGTGATGCAGGGATATATATAGATGTATAAACTATGACATATCAAATCTAATGTGTCCTGTAGGTTCAGTCATCAGAAGACAGTGGCTCTGCTCAGGAGCTCCAGCTGCTGGTACAGAGTCTTACTAAGAAAGTGGGGGATGGAGAGGAGAGATACAGCCTACTCCAGGAGCAGGCCGACAGCCTTAAGGCCCTGGTGGAGACCGAGAAAGCTCAGTACGAAGAGAAGGAGAACATGTACAAGCAAAATGTAAGTCGTCGTGTGTGGTTTTGTGACTCTTATGATCAAGGACACATCATCACTTGGCTGAGTTTATCTGAACGCACGTGTGTTTGTCATTTCAGATCCAAACCTTCAAGGACATTATAATGCAGAAGGACAATAAGCTGGCAGAACTGAACCAGCAGCACGAGCAGGAACTCTTTAAACTGGCAGCAAAATCAGATGCCAGTGCAGATCTTGAACAAGTAAGCAGAAGTGTATCAATGTTGCCAGAGGTCATCAAATTCACTTTTATAATGAAGACCTTGGGCCTTGATATTTGGTCCAAGTTTCAGTATGTGGTATTTCACATTATATTGTGAAATTGCTAATCAAATATGGTTGCCGTTGCAGCTTCTGAAGGCCTTGAAGCAGAAACTGCATGAAAAGGAGGAGGTGTTGCTGGGGAAGGCTCAGGTGATCGAGGTCCTCCAGGGCGAGGTGGATGGCAGAGACCAGCAGATTGAGGTGAGTGTGGTTGCGCTAATGCTTTTAGCCTTTCTTTTGCAGTTTCCCTACTGTCCTCATCTAATACCCAAATCAAATCACATCTGATATCCATTCCTGGAATATTGTACTTCCAAGAATCAATGTGTGGCTTCTGGTACTAGAAAAATTGTTTCCTCTATTAAAATGGATTGACTCCTTGAAATCAACAGAATGAATTTGTGTTAGTAAGATGGAGAAACAAGATGTTTTATTTGGACAGTTGTAGTCAGTGGAATTTCATAAAATAACTTAAATTCAACAGTGACCAAGATCACCAGTTCTTGGTAAACCAATGTTTAATGCCTATAATTTGGCAAGCCTAATGTATTCAAGTGGATGCCATAGTTCCTCCACCCACAGAATTGGAGTTTCAGAAAGCATGATGTTAAGTGTGCCATTGATCTACCTGACCTAGTCTCTGTCTGTTTTTTTTCTCCATGTTTCCGTGTCTGCCCTGTGCAGGAGCTGACCGAGCGGATGCGACGTCTGCAGGGCGAGAGGGACAACCTGCAGTCCAAGCTGGAGGCTGAGAAGCATGTGATGCGTGCTCAGCTGAGGGACCTCATGCAGAAGCATGAGTCCGAGCTGCGGCGCATCACAGAGAAACACGAACAGGAGTTGTCCGAGAAGGAGCAGGCTCTCCGCGGGCAGCTTCAGGAGCTCCAGAGGAGCCCAGCGCCACCTGCCCCCGTCACGGCCTCTGATGCACACGTGAACACAGGCTCAGCACAGAGGCTCTCGGAGCTGGAAGGTACTCTCACCACTTCAGCATCATTGCTTTGGAAATGTCAGGATATGTATGGCTCTGTCACACAGGCTCACTTAAATCATGTGTTTGGGTTGCATGTGTCTGTGCATATTTATTGATCTCTTATATATATTCTTTATCATATATTCTTTAGTTCATAGATAATCCTGATGAGCTGTTGTATGTGTATGTGCAATCAGCAATATATGGGCTTTTTGACTCGTCTTTCAAGTAATCACGGAAGAAAGTGAAATGAGGAGATCGCTGCGTTGTTGGTTTTGTCAACTTTGTCAGCATTCTATCATGGTGTAAATTAACGTTAGTGTGTATGTAACACTACCTGTCTTTTTCTTGCTGTGCCTTTCGATTTGTAGCCCAAGTTAAAGCTAAAGCAGAGGAGGCCAGCAAGTCAGAGGCAAAGTTCTTGAAGATGAAAGCATGGTCTAAGAATCGCATCCGACAACTGGAAGATGAACTGAAGAAGGCCCACGTAAGCAGTGGCACAGAAAATGTGTTAACCTATCCGTTTGTTTGTTTGTTTGATTGGTTGGTTTGCCCTCAGTGTAGATGTTTTTGACTTTGTCGTTGTTTTATCTTTCCTCAGTCTGGAAGCTCAGCCCCAGACATTTCAGTCCTCCGTAGCCGTGTTACCGAACTGGAAGAAGAGAGAGAGGAGATGCTTTGCAAACTGGATCAGTATGATGACCTTAGAGCCAAAAACGGTAAAATGTCATTACAGTGCTACACTCATAACTTTGCAGTGCACAGTATTAATTGTTTACGCTTTAATTACTGTTTCTTGTTTAAACTTGATGTGACCTTTTGTTGTGGCCTGAGAGCCTTCATGTTGTGTGGACCTAATTCATCTGATGTGTGCAGAACTGCTGGAGGCCAAGCTGGTTGTGTACGAGGAGCAGCAGAGGAAGATGCAGGCTGACTTGGAGCAGGTCACCAAGAGGGCTGCCTCTCAGGTCCGAGATCTCCCCCCATCTGCCACTGCATCAACTGTGAATGTGTCTCAACCTCTCCCTCCTCTTATTCTCAGGGCACTGAGCCCCAAAAGCTGGCCCTGTCATTGTCAGCACCACAAACGCCACATCTGCTTTGGCACATGCCCTGATTTTGTTTGTTTGTTTTGCTTTGGCGCCTGCAGGCCAGTGAGTCTGGCAGCGTGGACGAACTGCAGAGTCACGTCCTGGAGTGGCAGGACATGGTGTCCATGGTGACGGAGGCGGAGGCGGTGCGGGACCAGGCCCGCGAGGAGAAGAATGCCATGGCCCTCCGGATGAGCCACATGGAAGAGGAGAGAGAGGGTAAGGAACGTCAGTGGGGATGAGCTTACCCCCCAGCGCTGGCGCTGTGTTCACTGGCGGGTAGGGTTATAGTTGAAAAGAATGAAAATGAAACGTCATGGTATGCTTGACTTAAGAGAATGCGCTCACTCATTGACCTGCAGCTTGCAGCTGTTAATAGTGTTTGAAAAGGTCCTTTGTGTTCCACAAACATCCTAAAGAAATGTGAAGCAAATACTGGAGGCTTTCTGGCTGAAAAGCTTATCAACCCAGTTTTTCCACAAGTCAGGCTCATTTTAGTCATTGTTGTAGGCTGTAAAAATAAGACTGGCCTGGTCAACATTTTAAAAGGGAAATTATCCAAACAAAGCCCCTTTAGTGACAATTCTAAATCATCAACTCTTAAGAGTTACCTGTATATGACGAAGAGATTTCAAATTGTCTACTTACTTAAACGATAACTGTTATCCCTAGATATTGTTTGTGAGGACACTGTGTTTGTTTGTCTTTTGATACCCAATAATGCTCTTGTAAAGCACATGGTACCACTTCTGTGCTGATTAAAACATACCTCCCCTACCTGACCTACATAAGTCCAAGCCAACCAAAACAGTTTGTTTCATTTAGTGTTTTTCTCCCCTGAATATTTTTGTATTGCCTGTTCATTGAAGCATGACTCCTTTCTGTTGTGTTTATTTTGTGTCTTTATTTCTCCTGCTCCATCCACATGGCGAGCGTTTGCTCCGAGCCCCAGCCCCACTCCACCTCTTCTCCTGCTCTTTGTGATGGGCGCAGCCACAGAGAACAGTTTCCCATCAGTTTTGTGCATGCAGGTCCCCCCACCACACCTCTGTCTCAAACAGCTAGCTCCGCCTACTGTACTGCTGTGGGTTTCCCAGAATGCTTTTCTCTCTGAGGGCAAACACACAGCAGTGCAGTAGAGGCTGGCAGTTTACCCTTCGTTTTGTCTTTCTGTCCTTTGTTCCTTTCTCCTCCCCCCTTTTTCTTCCCTTGTTCCTCATACCCTGGTCCTAGCTACTTCTTTGTCAGGCCCTGTCCTGAAAACTTAATTTCTTAACATGCAGTTGGGTAGTTTCTCCTCTGGTGGTGGGAATAAAGTAGCGTAATTAACACTCAGCAGCCCCTGAACATCAGTGCCTGGCTAGGATATAACTAGGTATAAGCTGTAGGTAAATGAAACTCCAATCAAAAATGCAGGTGAACCAAGGAAATGTCATTTAGTTTTGGCATGTCTGGTCTGACTAGCAAAAGTTCAGACAATTACTAGTTCAAGTAATTATCATGTTTCTGTTCAGCATTTAAAATGTTGTATCTAAGCATTTGCTGTCAAGCAATATTTTGCAACACTGAATTAATTTCTAAGCAGGTAACCCCAGTCAATTGATCAGAAATTACACATTTTCTAATATTATTGAAATGTTGCTCAACATTTATTATCTGAAACTGAACTGTGTAATTCCATAAACGTAGGCTAATAAATAATTTAGCAATATAGCAGTGATAATTGTTTCTTTGTCTTGGCTGAGGCTTTAAACTGTCCCTCATTCATATACGTTCTCTTTCATGAAACATACTTTTACTTTCAGTCTGTGTACTGTATATAATATACTAACACCACTTAAACCATGTCACACCTATGCAGAGCTTCTTAGAGGACCATTGGAGTTTCCTGCAAAGTCATCCTTCCAACACTGTCATCAAATGATTTAATGAGATTTGTTTTAATCGGCTGATTTTATAATTAGCGTTGGGGCATTAAATAATTAAAATGTGGTCCTCTACCATTAGTGTAGAAGCTTTGCATGGGAATATGTGACAGAACTTCAACAGATATTTGGATTAAATATGTCACACAGTCAACAATGCCTTTTATTTTGTATTATTGAGTAGCTGAATACCTTAATTTTGTTGGTGTCTTGGTAATCCTGCTTGTATTTCCTCCTATCTCTGATTATGGCTGCTTTAGTATTCCTGTTTTTTAACACATACCAGCCTTTCATCCCTCACCTCCCTCAATGCAAGCAATTTGAGCCTCACGCCACTTATAAAGCTTTGTCCGTTTGGTCAGTGCACCAAAGGCTTGCTTGCATTGACCCCACCTCTGCATTAACTCCCTCCCTCACTCTTGACCTGGCTAGGCCTCTCCCTGCATCTGCATTCAGATAGACCCTCTCCCTGATATCACAAAACAGATGGGAATGTGTTTTGTGTTGCTTAATTGTGTTGTTATTACAATGCTGATTTGACCTTGTTGTGATTGCACCTCCTGCTGAAGTTCAATCATCAACACGAAAATGACTACTGCTACACAAAAGCAACTAAGTTGGCTGGGGCTGTGTCTCAGTGACTTCCTCGCTTCAACATGGAAGACTTGATCCATTAAAAGCCTGTTTCAGCACAGGTCATAAATTCTTCTTAGAAACAGTCTTCACATCCCCTCTACCTAATGTTTTATGCTCTCAGTCTTCGCCATAAACTTGTACTTGTGATGCCAAATTGTGCATGGCTTCTTCCACCCTAAAGCTTTTACTGTGCTCACACAAGCAAACTTTTTTTAGACACACGCACACTGGCAACTCTCATTGACAAACGCATACATGAGCACTTTTTTTTGTTTGTTTGTTTCCCTCCACTGTTCACTGAAACCTGCATGGAATTGTGTAAACTGTGCTGTGATTGTTTGTTTGTTGTCTTCCTGTCAACTGTGGTACCATAGGAGAGAAAGCAGTTTGCTTTCTTTCGCTGTTGTCTTCTGTAGTTGTCTCAGCCTCTGTCCTCCTCCCTGACTCCACTCCTGTCCCCTCATCTCCTCCATCCTTTCCCTCTCCGACTCCAAACCCCATCCCGCCCTGCCCTGTCCCACGCAACCCCTCCATGGCCACCTGGTTAAATATGTTTTACTCCTACCCCTTCCTGTGGCACAAAACTGATTGAGGATGACTGGTTCTTTCCTGGCTGCTCCGATCCAGCGCTGGCCAATCGGCAGCAGGAGTTGGAGGAGGAGCTGGCCCAGGCACGAGGGCTTCGCCAGCAGAGGGTCAAGAAGCTGGGAGACCCTGCCACCCGCAGCTTACAGGTATGCAATGCAGGAATCCCTTTTACAGGACATTATTATCTGATTAAATTGCGTTTGTTGAAAGGATCAACTCACTTGCTTGTGTTTCCCCTAATCACATTTGACCTTTACAAATCTGTAAAACATGTCAAAAATGTTATATTTGTACTAAGAATGGAGTCATGAATCGTTGAGAAATGCATTGTGCTGCAATCGTTGCAGGAGGACCTGGAGTTTGATGGTCAGCAGTCGTTCTCTGATCCCACCAGTCCATCGGGCAGCACTACTCCTATGGAGGGAGAGAACATGGGAGGTTGGTGGCCAGAGTACTCTGCCCCTAATACAGGTGTGAGGCCCGCTAGACAGTTCATATTAGCATGCACATTGCATATCGTTTGTGCCACCAACCATTTGTGTACCTCCATAGCACCATAGTTTGGATTCTTTTTATGTTTCATATTATGTTGACTTAACCACCTCACAGTGTTTCATCTGAAACATGGATTTGTGTGTATCTAACACATCAACCTACTGCGCTCATAGCTTTGGTTGACCCATATTTTTAGTTTGCATTTCACTGACCGTGAATATTTATTTGAAGCATGTGCGTGCTGATTGAACTGCCTAGTTTTGGTTCAGTAGAGTGTGCTGCCATCCTTTTATCGGACACATTGAACTTGTGAGTGGTCTTAAACGTGTAGGTGAGCTGAAGGCAAGTGTCGGTAAGTATTTGATGATTTTATCATTATGTGATGTGCTGGCTCTTAGTCACGGGTTAGGTTAAGGATCTTTGCTTTTTGTTAAAAAAAGAAATAATATCTGAACATTGTTTACATAGAGAAGTGTTTTATTCTCTAAATAAATATCACTACATCTATATGACTGAAGATAATTATCACTACATCAAGACTACATCACTACTACTCTACTAAGAATCCTTAACCTGACCTGTTAAAGCTTTTTATTATATGTTTTAAGCAAATTTAAATTGCTCTGAACATAATCATCTCTCAAAGCACTTTTGTATACCATGTTGCTCATTTATTGCATGTTTGTTGTTTATATTTGTATTGGAAAAATATACCACTTTGCAGTGTTTTCCTCACGCTGCTGTATCCCATTGGGCTCATATCTGTTTTGTTTTTGAATGTGCACTTGCAAAACAGATGGCTTAAGGTCAGTAGTAGAGGAGTTGGAGGTGGAGAGAAATCAACTTCAGGAACAAATCATTGCACTTGAGGAGCGCTGTCAAGATCTAGAGGACAGGCTGCAACTACAAGCTCGGATTGAGTCCTTGCAGGTTTGTTGAGTATTTGATGATTTTATGTCCAAGTGCATGTGCAAGGTTTTGTTTTTCGTGTTGTCCTCATCTAAGCAAGGATAGTGCCTGGAAAATGGTTGCTCTCCCTTTCGCTAATGCTCTTGTTGTTGTCCATGTAATTAGAAGCAATGACACACCATGCATGTATCAACTAACTCCGAGAAAGCTAATCTACAGTCCTCAATCTTTGTATGAATTAGTATTGTTTAGAGATTTCATTTAAAAAATGTGTATATAGGGCTGGGTCGGTATGGATGTTTTCTAACCGCGGTCGGAAAGCAAGAAATTACCGCGGTACCGCGGTTTCCCAAAAAAAAATAAATCTGATTGAGAGTTATGGATTATGAATTTTGTGCCGCCATCAGCCATCACAGCTAATTAAACTTTAGACAGCCGCAGCAACTTCAAAGATTACTGGAGCAAATGCTTCAGACATGAAAGAAATAAGCAGGCTATAGCAACAAGGCTATCACAATTTTAGATCTGTTACATTCATGATGTTACAACTGTAGGCTACCGCACGTTTTAATGGCTGCCTCAGGTTGTAACAAAGGGGGTCCTACATGTCGCTGTTAAGTTAAATTCTTAACAAACTAGAACATATTTTTTAATTCTTTCATGGCCAAATTTCACAGTTTTCACTTTTAACAGCTTTACGTAGGCTACATCGAGTTTGAACGGAGAGAATAGAAAAGTGTTAAGACTGCCAGTTCTCCCCTACTCTCGCATAGTAAACAAATATGGTTGGAACATTGCGCTCCCCAACACAAATGCGAAAGGTCGAGTTTGCTTCATCTTTTGATAAGTTTTGAAGTTTTGTTTTGAAAACAGAAGGTTAGCCTACTTAACATAACTGTGGTTCTCTGAGAAATGTCATAAGATGGTTCATCACGACATCACATACAACGTGCACACATGTGCAGGCCAGACGTCTTAAGCTTACTGCATAACGTGATTATTTCGGAGATTCTGCTACGTTTTCAACCCGGAATTTTGCATATGTCCTGGTTGAAAACGTATCAGAATCTCAGAAAAGATCACGTTATGCAGTCAGCTTAAGACCTCTGCAGGGTACATGAAGTCGAATCCCCCAAATGTTTCACAGATTTATTTTTTTTGACGAGCTCAGACCCGCGGTAGGCGTCACGCGACCCCGGTAATGTGGTTACCGTCCCAGCCATATGTGTATAGTTGCATTAAAGCTTACTACATACTCACAATATGATGCCATCCTCCAAACTTGTACTAATGAAAAAGAAGTTAGCAATTCAGTACCTTTCCAAGACATTAAATTTGCCTACAGTTCATTGCAAATCTTGTGCCCACGTACTAGGATTTTGTAACAAAGCCCTCTAACACAGGTGACGTTTGATGTAAATGAAGAAGGGAGGCCATATTGGGTTTGTCAGGTGTGTGTTTGTGTCAGTGTGTGCTAGAGAAACTACCTCCAGCAGTGATGTTTAACGCTTGGGTTGTTCCTGTTTGGTTTTATCAGACTCACTTTCCTGTGTCCACATAATGGGTGTAGTACATTCACAAATCTAGTCTAATCATCTGCTGACTTTATTGACCACCAGTCACAGGGTGTGATCAGTGTGCAGCGTCCCTCCTCACTCTGTGCCTTCAGTTTAAGAGGAGGGGATGTGTCAAAACCGAAGGGGTGTTTGTGTGCTGTGAAATAACATGCGTTGCTTTCTTGTTTTAATACATCACCTGTCCCATTTTGCACTTTTTCATTTTCACTTTTTCTTTCTTTATCAAGAATGAGTCTGAGAAACTTCAGGCTCAGTTGGCAAGCCTCCGTAGTCAACAGACCAGAGATGCTGAAAAACACCAGCTCCTTGTTACAAGTCTCAATGAGCAACTGAAAGGGTAAGACACATACAAAATATATAAAAATAAAGAAAAATTAATTAATTCCACATGTTAATTATAACGGCTGACAGGAGGGAATAGACCCCGCCGGGGCTACAATGGGTTAGCAGCTCATTGTGGCAGTAGCCCAGGCTTCACTAAGCTATGGGCTGCACCCTACTAAGCTACAGTACGACATAATGAAAAAATACCCCTAGAGTCAGCGAGAGCAGGGGCGGAAGATGACTCACTTGTGATAGACATGGTTACTGACCCTGGAACGAATTTGATTACAAGTAAGGAAAACATGTTTGTGGAAGCCACTAGTTCAGAGAAAACTGAGAAAAAGCTGCAGATGTGTGTGTGTGGTTGGCAGAAGGTTACAAGTCTAAAGGGCCTGAAAATTCATCAAGGAAAAAAGAAGTGCTTGGTAGAGGGAACACAGGGTCCCTGCATTGATAGCTATTTCTTAAGAAGTGCATCAAGTCAGTCGGTTGAAGTTCAGCGACAGGAAGAAACCCACAGTTCGCAGGACATCAGTACCCCTGTTGTTGAGGAAAGTTCTAGCACTGAGGCAGAAAGAGAGGCCAGTCAGCCAAGGAGGGAGAAGATTAATGGTCATAGGCCTGGGGTTAGATGGCCAGGCGCAGCAGAATGTAGACAATGTGGTAATATGGTGGCAGCATGGAGGGGAGTGTCTCCAGGACGCTGGTTTCACTGTTAAGCCTTCATGAGGTGTCGTGGGCCTAACTTAACGAAACATCGGTGAATGAGGGTGCCCACTTGATAACCCCAATGACATGCCGCATACTATATAGGCTACTGCTGTTGGATGGGCCATTTGTATTGTGCTTGTGACCATTTGTTGGCATTTGTTGGCATTTATGGGTAGTGTGCTTTTTAAAGTTAAACTTGAGCAGGGGCTTCTGAATGTGCTTTTACCTTGGATTTTGGCACAAGGGATTTTAACATCTAATCCTGTGTATTAATGTAATAAAATATTTGTTACACTTGGATCATGTGTTGGCCTCATTCTTCCCTTACTATAGATTGAGTGATACACAAGAGTGCCTGGAATCTTCTCTAATCGAGAAGGAACATACACTTGCCAAAACCTCAGAGAAACTGGAACTCATTGACAGTCTCCGAGATGCCCTTCGAGAGAAGGAGGAGCAGCACAAGGAGGTGTCTGATAAACTTCTTCAAACTGAGCATAATGTAAGAATTTATGGATGCACTGTTTCTATCTGTCTGTCTATCTATCTGTTTATTGCCTTTGTTTGTATCTAATGGTCAAGTTAATAATTTGTTCTCCACCATGATTATTTCTTTAGCTGTCTGTGATCACCAAGAAATGCAGTGCTTTCGAGAAACAGTGCTCGGAGATGAAAACAACAGTAACAGATCTCACACAGAAGCTGAGTTTGCTCAAAGAAAAGGTTTGGTTCTGTTCAGACATTACAAGGCTCCTTATTTATTTTAAGCATGTTAATGTGCATGCTGTAACCAGAACAAAGGTGATGTTAACTAACGTTCTGCTTTTGTCTGGGCTTTTTAGACACAGAAGCAAGAAGCTACTATAGAATCTCTACAGGGAGACCTGGATCAAACAAATGATGAGCTTGATAAGCTAAACTCTACACATTTGGAGGAAAGAGCTCAGCTAATTCATGATCTCCAGAGTTGTGAGAGAGAGATTGACAACCTCAAAGACACTCTCTTAGACAAGGACAAGGAGATATCTGCTCTTTCTGGTAACATGGCAGAGTATGCAGAACAAATCCAAGTACTGAAACTAGAGATTAAGCATAAAGAAGAGGACCTTGTCCGAATTGAAGGTGCCCTGAGCAAAGCTGAACGTGAAGCTCAGGTTATCCGTGACTCTCAGTCATCCGATCAGCAATCCCTGAATGCCAAGATATCTGAGCTGATTGAACAGCTGAAGTCCACTGAGAGTGAGTTAGAGAAAGCCAAAAATGAAAAGGATTTGAAGGTGACAGAGGTGAATGATTTGACAAAACAGGTTAAAGAGGACAGGCAAACCATTCAAGGCCTGAATGTTGAAATACAGAAGCTGATGGCGGACCACCGAAACCATCTCTCAGACTGTGAGCCCCTGGTTTCATCCTTGAAGGAGCAGGTCTCATTTGGCTCTCAGAAGTTACAAGAGTCAGAGAGTCTCCTTTTGCAGCTCAAGGAAGCAACAGCCTCTAATAGCAAACTGAAAAACGAGCTTCTGGAGAAAGAGCAAACTTATGAGAAAGAACTGAAGTCTATTAAAGATGAGAAGAACAGTCTACTTGCTGAGGCTGGCAAGCACAGTAATGACCTCCAGTCCCTCTCAAAGCAACTTCAGGAGCAGGTGGAGAGTCAGGAAGACATCAAAAGGGTAGTGCAAGAAAAATCAGAAATCATAACATCTCTAGAGCAGCAGCTTAAGAATACACAGGAGGAATCGGAGAGTCAGGTAGTGAAACTGAATGCTGAGCTTAAATCCAAAGATCTGGATAAAGAAAAGCTTGAAAAGGAACTTGCAGCAAAATCTGAAAGTGTCTCCCAGTTGAGAACAAACTTGAAGACTTTGAAAACAGAAAAACAGAAATTGCAAAAAAGTCTTGAGGAAAAATCTGAAGAGTCTGAGGTTCAGAAGCAGCATCTGGAAGAACTGTCAGGGAAAATTGAAGTCACTGTGAAAGAGAATGGTGAAATACAACTACAAGTGAACAGTCTAAAAGAGGACAATGCCAAACTCCAGCAGGAGATTAAAGAGAAAATGAAATCCATCTCTGGGCTTGCTGAAGAGCGAGATACTTTGATCAACAAAGTGTCTAGTCTTGAAATGCAGCATTCTGAGAATTGCAAAATAATACAGGCGCTAACAAAGGAAAAAGATGAGCTCAATCTGAAAGCCAGTGAACTGAGTAAGGTACTTGAGCAGAGCAAACAGTCGGTCACTGAAAGCCTGTTGGAGAAGACAAATGAATGTAATGAACTGAATAGATTGCTTCAGGAGAGCCAGACAGCATCTTCACAGTTAGTGGATCAAGTTCAAAACTTGCAATCTCAGGTTGACCGCCTTAACATCACCTCACAGGAAAAGGACAAAGCCAGTGCTGACCAGCATTTACAAATGGAGACTCAACATGCCCAAGTGATTCAACTGCAGGAGACACTAGCTCTCCTTCAGGAGCAGGGGACTGCCTTGAAATCAGGGCTAATGGAGAAGGACACCATGCTGCAGCAGCAAGCCACAGAGTTGTCTTCACTGCAGACTGAGCTTCAGCATCAGAAAGACTGTGTGTCAAAACTCCAGAGTGAGTCAGAGAATCTTGGAGCAGAGTGCTCGCGTTTAAATCAAACCCTTAAAGAAAAAGAGGCAAAGCTCAGCACCATGACCCAGGAGTGTCAAAGCCATACAGAGGAACTGAACAAAAGGAACGAGTCCATGGTTTCTCTAAGCAGTCAGTTGGCTAATGTTAATGAAAGCAATTTAAAGTTGGAGTCTGATTATACCAGCTTGAAAGGTTCCTTAGATATGCATGTCTCTGATAACAATAAGTTGAAAGAAGCAGTGGCCCAGAGACATGCTGAAGCTGTTGCATTACAAAGCCACGTTCAGGCCGTGACTGCACAGAATCAGCAGTTGCGAGCTCTTTATGACAACAAAGAGAAAGAATTGAATGAACTTCAACAGATTGCATCTGAGCTTAATAATAAGATTACCTTGTTAAATGAGCAAAATGGTAACCTTGACTCACAGGTCTCTAGTCTTTGTGAGCAAAGCAGAAAACTCCAACAAGAAAATGATGACATGTCAAAGCAGATCTCCAGTGCAAGTGAAGAGAACTCTTCTTTACAAAACAAATTAAGTTGCCTAGAAATGCAACATTCAGAAAACCGCAAGATTATAGACGGTCTGATGAAAGACAAAGAGCAGTTGTCCTTACGAACAGAAGAACTAAACACTGTTCTGGAACAGAATAAACAGTCCTTCTCAGAGAGTCTTTTGGAAAAGACAAATGAATGTGATCACCTGAAAAAGTTACTTGGCAAAAGAGAGGAGACAGTCAACAGTTTACAGAAGCAACTGGAGTTCTCAGACTCTCAGTTAAAGGATCTCAAAGACACTGTTTCTGAAAAGGAGAAGGTTTGTTCTAATCAAATATCACAGTTGCAGACATATGCAAGCCAGGAGGCTCAACTACAGGAGACTCTGACTCTCCTTCAGGAGCAGGGGACTGCCTTGAAATCAGGACTGATGGAAAAGGACAACATGCTGCAGCAGCAAACCACACAGTTGTCTTCACTGCAGACTGAGCTTCAGCAACAGAAAGACTGTGTGTCGAGACTCCAGAGTGAGTCAGAGAGTGTTAGAGCAGAGTGCTCACGTTTAAATCAGATTCTTGGAGAAAAAGAAGGAACACTCAGCAACAAGACTCGTGAGTGCCAGACCCTAACTGAAGAACTCAACAAGAGTAACGACACTATTGTTTCCCTCAGCAGCCAGTTGGGTGACATGAATGAAAACTTTGTAAAGCTAGAGAGTGAAAATGCTGATCTGAAAAGTTCTGTGGAGAATAACATATCTGAAAATGTCAAGCTAAAGGAGGAGTTGCAGAAGACACAAAATGAATTGGTGGACCTTACAGGCAGTATTCAAGCCCTAAATGAACAGAACAGTAAACTGAAAGCAGACATGCAGAAGACCGCGGTTGAGGTATCAGACAGAAGGGAAGAGATAATTAACATCAAGAACGAACTTTCCGTTGCCAACAAGTTGACAGAAGACTTGCAGTTAACATTGCAGCAAAAAGAAGAATCGCTGAAACAGCAAAGCATGCTCATTGAACAATTGCAAGCCAAATCTGTTGAGGGTGAAGGTGAGATAAATCAGAGAATGGAGACTATTGTCATGCTGCAGAAAGAAGTGCAGATTTTGCAGGCTGCTGTCCAGAGCAAAGACACCCTCTTATTTGAGAAGGATAGAGACCTCACTGTGCTTAAGGATAGGTTAGCATTGGAGTTGGATGAATCAAAAGGTCAGCAGCATAAGCTTCAGGATGAGTTAAACAGGATGACCGAAAGTATCAACCATCTTAGTATGAGGATAACAGAACAGGATGCTCAGCTAAAGCAGAAAGTGGATGAGTGTATGACTCTAAAAGAACATGTTTCAGAGCTTTCAGATTCAAATTCACTCTTACAGAGTCAGGTTGAAACTTTGAACTTTAATTTGAAAGAAAAGGAGGATATAATAGGGGATGTGAATAGTTCCTTTTCAGAATACAGTAACAGCCTAAAAGCCAAAGAATCAGAATGTGAATCCTTAAAAGAACAGGTTTCCAGTCTCAGCGAGTCAGTAGAAAAACTGAAAAATAACCTCAGTGCTCAGACTTTGGAAATGTCTTCTCTTCAGTTGGCCCTTGAGGAGAGCAGGACATCCATGGCTGAACAGCGTAAATGCATTGATGACCTGCAGAGAACTGCAGACGAGTCAGCCCTCTTCAAGGCTCAGTTCATGGAGAGTACAGAGCAGGTGACTGTTTTGCAGAGCCAGATCATGGGAGCTGCCCAGGAGACTGAAAGCCTCACTAAGTTAGCTGAGGAGAGACAAAGTGCCTTAGTCAATCTCCAAAGAAAGTTTGCATCACATTCTGAGGAGTTGCAAACACTGAAAATGTTATTGTCTCAGAGGAATGAAGAAATGTCAAACCTCAATATAGCTCTGACAGAAAGCAGGGAATCTACTCTCACTGCAAACACATTAGTCATCTCGCTCAGGCATGAGGCTGCATCTCTCCAGGATGAGCTACAACAGCTAAGAGCTTCCAGTGCTGACCTTTCAAAGCAAAAGGATGAGGCCCTTTCAGTGCATGAAAGAAATTCTATGTCATTAACTGTGGAAATAGAAAAACTGAAATCCCAACATCTTCATGTGGCTTCACAAGTCAATGCACTGACAGAGAATCTTGAACAACGAGAAATGGCTCTACATGCAATAAATAGTCAGTATACTGCTCAGGTAAAACACTCAGAAAATGTAGTTTCAGAGTTGAAGAAGTTAAGTGATCTTAACAAAAGCCTTCAAGAGCAAATGGAACGTACAAAAGAGGATCTACTGCAAAAGCTTGATGTATCCACTAATGAGAAAGCAGAGTTGGAGAAAGAGGTCAAGAAACTGTCAGTTGATAAAGAAGAACTTGAAAAAAGCTACCGCAACCAGATCCAAGTCATGGAGCAACAGTTGCAACACCAAATCCAGCAGCAGTCCTCTAACATGAGCGATGTTATGGAGAGCATGAAGTTGGAAAAGGAGCATCTCCAGGTCCAGGTTAGTGTCAAAGGTGAAGAAATCACCAAATTGAAATCAGAAATTCAACGAGTTGAACAAATTCTCCAGGAGTCAGAAAAAGAATGGCTGTTTGTTCTTGATAGAGAGACACAAGATAAGAATTCCCTCAAAGAGAAACTAGAGACTCTTGAGAATGAAATTATGTCTAAAGATAGCAAAGTACATGGTTTACAGCAGGACCTAGACCATTTGAATGAAAAGTTGGCAGAGGCAACATCTGCTTTAAATGTTAGTTCTGAAAGGCTGAAAGAAAAAGAAGGTGATTCATTGTCAAGTAAGAATAAACTAGAGGAAATTTTAACCACTATACAAGCAAAAGACAAAGAAAATTATGATTTGAGGAATGCATTACAGAACATGGAAGCAGAGTACAGAAAATTAGACCATAGCAAACAATCTGCTGAGGCAAATCTGCCTGAAATTACTCAGACTATGTCAGATAAATTGGTCGCCATTGAAGAGGGGAAGTTATCTCTACAAAACAAAATTAAAGAGTTGCAAAATAATCATCAGTTTGAGGTAACCTCACTGAGAGAGGAGCTACAAAGTCTTTCAGCACAGTTGCAGCAAAAACAGCAGGATCTGTCAGAAACAGAGAAGGTTTTCAAAAATGGAAATGAAGAATTTAGTCTGTTGCAAGAGAAGATGCAGAGTCTTCAGCTGCAACTTCTTACAGAGACAGAAAATCTGAAAGAGGCAGATGTTAAACAGACCACATTAATGAATGAAGTTCAACAAAAAAATGACCAAATAAATTCCATGAAAATCCAGATAAGTCAACAAAAGGAACTTATCACTGGGCTCAGCCAGCAGTTAAAAGAGAAAGATGCCTCTGTTACACAAGTAGTGACATCTGCCTCTAATGAAAGGATGAAATTCACTGAAGAAAAGAACAGTCTTCTCTATCAAATTGAAAGCCTGGAAAAGACTCAGAATATCACAATCAAGGAGCTTGCAAATATGTCAAATTGTTTAGAAGAAACCAAAACCAACATGTCTCTTTGTCAAAATGAAATTGAGTTTAAGGATGTAGAGATAAAGGAATTGATTAAACAGAAGGAAGAATTGAAGACAGACCTTCAAAAAGTAACAAAAGACAAAGAAGCTATGAAGAAGAAACTCCAAGCAGCTTTAGTTGTCCGAAAGGAGCTACTTAAGAAGATTGAGAATTATGAACAGCAGAAGACAGAAGATTTGAAGGTATTAGATTTACAGAATAAATTTCAAGAACTAATGTTACAAACTCAGACTGCAGAAACAGAGCACAAAGCCCTTGTTGATGATTTACAACAACAGTTAGAGTCAAAAAAGACAGAGATCCTAGAATTTGCTCAAGTAGTATCAGGGAAAGATGAAATTCTAAGGCAACAGGAAGAGCATATGGAAAGTTTAAGAGGAAAGTTACTTGAACAGGAGGTCAGTTTAATCACTTCTCTCCAGGCCCTTGAGGAAAATGGAAAAGCCATTGACAATCTCAAAACAAACATCAGTGAAAAAGAGCAGGAAAACAGTGAATTGTTGGTCAAAGTTGAACAATTAAGAAGAGAAAATAAAGACAAAGAGCAATGCTTAAGAGATCAAGAGAGCTCCAAAGTCTCATCAGTAGATGCAGAAAGTGAACTTGTTAAGGTGACACAGGAGAAGGCTGTTCTTCAGAGGAAAGCACATGCTGCACTGTTGGCCCGGAAAGAAACCATGAAGAAGGCTCAAGAGAGTGAGAAGAAGTACACACAGGAGATTTCAGAACTAAAAGATGACTTTAAAGCTCTCCTTGAAAAGCATTGCCAACAAACAAATGAACTTAATGCAGTGCAGTTGAAGTATGATGATATGGTTAAGGAACTAGAAGAAATCAGACATGTTGCAACCTCTCATCAGAGTCAACTAGAGAAGTTAATTGAGCAGAGAGACAATGTGCTACAAGATCTAAGAGTTGCCCTAGCCGATAAAGACAGCCAAGCTAACGCCTCTGAAATATATGCGGAAGAGATTAAACAAATTCAACTTAGCTTAGAGAAGGCTAATGCAGAGATTGAGAGAAAGGACATGGCACTGCTGACACTTGAGAAGCATTCAACAGACCTTACTGGGAAATTGGAAAAAGTTCAGTCAGACCATGAAAACTCTATCAGAGAATTCAAAGAAACGGCTGACCAGCTTGCAAAGCAGGGACAAGATATCAAAAATCTACAGCACCAGAACCAGCATGAAAAACAATTAATGGTCGAGCAGCAAAGTCAGTTACATGAGTTGCAGTCTTTGAATGAAGAATTAAGACAAAGGCTGAAGGAGTTGGAAGATGGAAGAGAAAAACAGTCCCAGGATATGGAGAACATTGCTAAAAGACACATTGAAGAAAAAACTCTTATTAGGTTAGAGCTTGAAACTGCACTGGCCAAGAAATCTGAGGAGCTGGAATCTCTCCAGAGTTCTTCAGTACAGACACAGATGGAGCTTGAGAGGGTAAATTTGCAGTGGTTGACATCTCAGAAGGAGGTAGAGAGTTGTAAACTCTTGATTGAAAGCCTACAGCAAGAGAAAGAAACAATTTTTAAAGATTTGGAAAGCAATCAGAACCAAGTTGCTATTTTTGAATCACACCTTAAAGAACTGCAAAGACAAAATGAAGAGCCTTTACAGAAAATGGTGGCCATGGAGACAGAATCAGACACTGAAGTAGTTGAAAATAGGGATGAAGAATCTGTCAAAAGATCCTCTGATCCACTTGATGTGAACCTAAATGGTGAGAATGCTGATCTGCTTGCCCTCCAAGCCATTGTCACTGAAAAAGATGAGCACATATCTGCCCTGGAACAACAACTACAGAGGCAAATCCACCTTCATGAACTTGCAATGGACAAGATGAGGACTGAAGTTAATGAACTCCAGCAAAGGTCAAGAAGCAGCGAACAGGCAAGTGAAAAAAAAACAAATGAACAGCTGACAAAGAAATTACAAGCTGCATTGATCTCTCGCAAGGAATTATTAAAGGAAAACCACACTCTCAAAGAAAAAACTCAGACATTGTCATCAGAAAATGAGCAGATTCGCACAGCATCTGCTGGCCTTGAACATGCATTGGCTGAACTAAGACAGCACAAGACAGATCTGGAAACCTCTTTATTCTCCCTTCGTAGTGACAAAGAGCAGCTAACTGCTGAAGAGGAGCGAATGTCAAGTGAAAACCACAGTCTCTCAGCAGCTTGTGACAGCCTTAAACTTACAATAGAGAGCATCACGCAACAGAAAGAAGCTTTCTCCTGTCAGTTAGAGTCGCTGAAAGATTCCCAGACAGAAGAGCTGTCAGAATGGAAATCAAAGCACACAGAACTGAAGCAAGAGTATGAATCTCTCTTGCAAGCATATGAAAATGTCAGTAGTGAAATGGATAAGATGAGGCAGGTTTTGGAAGGTGCGAGAAGAGAGAGACATAAATCTGAATCAGAAAGACGGAACCTTGAGAAACAAATGAGTGAGGTAGAGGAAGAAAATGAGAGAATAAAAGACAAAATGAGGAAGTTTGCCAAGGCTAAGCAACAAAGAATGGAAGAGCTTGAGGAGGAGAACATCAAAATCAGACAAGATCTTGATCAGTATGATGTGAAACAAAAATTTGTTGTGGAACAACTCACAGTAAAGAACCAGCATTTAGAAGGAGAGATTACTCTCCTCAAAGATTCTTCCGAGGAGCTTAGGTTAAGGTTTAGTGAAATACAACTTGAAAACCAAAATCTGGCCAAAGAACTTGAAACTGCAAGCTCTTCATTGGAAAAGTGGCACGATGAATCAAAGAGTAGTGAGAATAATTTACAACTTCAGCTCAATGACTCATTCAATTTGAATAAATCATTGACAGCACAGATTGAGGCACAGAAATCTGATATGGTGGCACAACAAGAAATTGTTGAGGCAGCACAGAAAGAGAAAGAAAGTCTGTCTGAAAAGTTGCAACAGCTGCAGATAGATCATGAGACTGAATTGAAAGAAAGTGACAAAACTGTGAGTGAACTAAAAGAAGTTGTAAATAAGAATGGACATGAAACCATTAGCCTCAATGAGAAGGTTAGGATCTTAGAAGATGACAAATGTTTATTGCAAGAAGAGTTGGAAAATGCCCAAGAGATATCAGACAAAGTGAAGAATGAGAATGAGTATCTTGAGACTGTGCTTCTCAAAAATTCTGAAAGAATTGATGAGTTGACTCAAATAGTGAACGTACTACAGTCACAAAATGTCCATCTAAGGACTCAACTGACAGAGAATAAAGATGAAAAGGCCAAGGTATGCCAAGAGAAGGAGGAACAGCATCTTAAACTTGTTAAAGAGTTTGAGGAAAAGCTGAAGACCGTCCAGAGGGGTAGCGAGGGCTCAAAAAACACACAGAAAGAGCTTAAAGAACTCCTGAAAGAAAAACACCAAGAGATCAATCAGCTCCAGAGTGACTGTATCAGATATCAAGAGTTGATTCTGAATCTTGAGCGGTCTTTGAAGAATTCACAGTTTGAACAACAGAAAATGGAGAAAGACTTAAAGAAGAACAGTAAGACTGTAACTGAAATGATGGAACAAAGGAAAAAACTTGAGGATGAACTGTCAAGTCGTCAGAATTCTATTGAGGAGATCAATAAACAGTTGACAACGTGTAATTCTGAAAAAGAGCAGTTACAACATGAACTGGAGCACAATAATAAACTTTTGGAATTGCAGACCAAGGAGAAAGAAGAAGAACTAAAAAAAATTATTGATCAGCAAAAGTCTGTTCATAAAGACAGGCAAATTGAATTTCAGAGAAGAATTGATGAGTTGTTGCATCACAGTGAGAAGGAGTCAGAAGTGTCAATTTTATTAAAAAGGCAGGTTGATCACCAAGATTTACAAATAAAAAGACTCACAAGAGAGTTGGAGACCAATTCTGCAAAGCTTGCCATCCTCTCAGGTAAGCCAGACAATGTTGAACCATTGAAGTACTGGAATGATATTTTCCAGAAAACATTGCATGAAAAAGATGCTCAGCTCTTCGACCAAGGCAGTGTCATAGCTAGACTTCTTGAAGACATCCGGGGCAAAGGAACAGCAATGAGTGAAATGCAAATTACTATTAAGAGGCTTGAGAGGACATTGAACGATTACACAGTAGCAGCGACAGCACAACAGAGACAGCTTATTGTCATGAGCGCAAGCAATACGGAGCTCAGCCAGAATGTAGAGCTCTTCGATAGACAGTTACTTGAGCAGAGTGCCCAGATTGAAACGTTACAAAGTGAGAAAGCAGCACTAAACAGACAGCTGTCTGACAAAATGGATTCATCATCTCAAATACAGTCCAATCTGGAATATCTAGAAAAATCATTGACAGATGCAGAGTCGCAGCTTACCTCAGTGCAGTCTCAGCATAACAAGCTGTTGACAGATTTCGAGAAGCAGGAGGCCATGTTGTCTCATATGAAGACACTACTTCAAAATAAGGATGCAGAGATCTCTACACTGTTGTCTTCCAGAGATGGACAGATGTCAGGTTATCTGGAACAACTGCAAGCAAATCATCGAACTCAGGTGGAAGCTTATGAAGAGCAGTTAAATGGCCTTTACAGCGACAGAGAGAAGACCCAACATGAATTCAGAAGGCTGGAAAGCAAGGTCAAAACTCTACAGGGAAAAAATGACCAGTCCATTCAAGAAAAGGAGAAAATGGCTACACAGATGGAGACCTTTAAGAACTCTATGGTGTCCCTTCAAAACGAAAGAGATCGTTTGATGTCTGAGCATCGCATACTTCAACAAACTGTTGCACTGCACAAAGCGAATTCTGCCGATGAAGACTTGGGCCCCTCAAAGGGTTTGAAGGGAGAAATAAAGACCCTTCTTCACCAGATGGATGACCTGAATTCAGAAAATGCAATGCTTAAAGCACAGCTGATAAGATACAGGGAAGACTTAAACCAAGTGCTGTCTCTGAAGGACAATCAACTAAAAGAGCTTCTCAAAAAGCAGCAAGATTCTATTAAAAGCCTTGAAACCCAAAAGGTTGCTGTTGAAAAGCAACATTGTGCTGCTGTTTCACAACTCCAAGTGGAAGGTGAGACAGTGCAGGCCTTAAAAACTCAGAATTCAAAACTCCATTCTCAGGTTAAAGAACTTGAAGCTAGTGTAATAGCCTTGCATAAAGAGATATTAGAATCTGACAAAGGTAAGGTGATTGCTGATTTGCAGCAAGCTGTTGCTGCCAAAGCTGCCGAATGTAATGACCTTCAGCAAAAAGTCTTTGCCCAGAAAGTTGCTGCAGATGACCTTAAATTGAACATTGAACAACTTGAAAGTGAAACGCAGAAGAGGCTTAGAGAGGCTGAAAGTAGGTACCACTCTGAAAGACAGGCCATTGAAAGAGAAATAGGTCTCATGAGAAACGAGAGGGAAACTGCAGAGCAGCGAGTGGCAGAGCTAGCTAGGGACCTGATGCAGACAGAACAGCAGTTGTCTGACTCCAGGAGTCAAAGCAAAGAGTTGAAGTCTCAGAACGAGTCTCTAGGGAAAGCCATGGTGGCACTGCAGAATGACCGTGAGCAGCTCATTGACGACTTCAAAGTTCTGCAAAGTAGGTACGATGCTGAGCTCAGAGAAACAACAGCTGCTATGAACAAGATGGAGTGGCAGCTCCGAGACCTCACATCTGAGTTGACTGCTCTGACCACACAGAGGAATGTGTTGGTCGAGAAGCTTCAGGCTTTGGAAGACAAGGACCCCCAGTCCAAACTTACTGGCCTGGTGAATGACTTGACACAAGCAATATCACAGAAAGAGGTGGCGCTTCAGCAAGTCTCGCTGGAGAACAGTACATACAACAAGCAAGTCACTGCGTTTTCCAGAGCAATGGCCAGTTTGCAGAATGATCGAGACCGCCTAATGGAAGAGCTAACTGGAACTAAGAAAGCATTAGAGTCCAAGATGCAGTCAAGTCCTGATACAAGTGCAACTTTGAAAGCAGAGAAATTGGAAATCCTTAGTAGAAGTGTCAATGCCCTACAGACTGAGAGAGATGGACTGGTGAGTTTCCATCTACTCTATGACCTTTAGGTTGCTTACTAAGATGGTGTGGTGATGTGGTGCTGTACGTGTGTGCTCTGGCAGCATGCAGCCTAAAGGCATTGTTTGGGCTTGATATGGCTTTGATATGCTCAAGCATGGCATTTTTAGCTCAGGAAAGCTGTCTGTGATTAATTCAGCTCTACATTGATTGTACTTTCTGAGTGTAAATCCTTAACATTTTTCTTTCTTTTTACAGCAAAAAGAAGTTGAAAGCCTGAGGTCTGTGAATGCTGAGCTGGCAGAATTGAGGCAAAAATATGATGACCAACAGAGGGCGATCCAACAAGCACAGGCCTACAGGGCACAACTGGACAAGAATGTCTCCACATATCAAGCAGAATTTGCTGAGCTCAGGTAAATTTTTGGACCGGCACCAATTGCAGTCTTTACTTAAGGAAATCCACATTCAAAGATTGTCGCTCCTTAATTCCTTCAAAACAATAAGGTGTTTCCTTAATCTCAGTATCCTTCCAACTTTTTCACATATTGTCTATAGAAAGAAGAGTTCACCTCTCCAGTCTGAAAAGCTGACCTTTTTGCATCTATTCAGTAGGAGGCAGTGTTCCCCACTCATTTCCCTTGTGCTGCCTCAACAGTTCTTTGTTGGATCCATTCCCTAGATGCAGGTTCTCCATATGCTATGCAACAAAGGCCATTATGGTGTCGTATTTCTGCATTCATCTAGACCACGGTATATCGCCCCTCTCCCCCCTGAAAGACCCCATGCATAACTCACGATAAATCTGTCCCTCCTGATGACAGAAGTGGCATGATGGATAGCCCCCCCTCACCTCAATTCCACATGAGCAAAAGTCGATCTTCCACCTTGCCCCCTCTATTCACTATTCCACCTTTGTCCAGGTGGTCAGCTAACAGATGACTGTTGTATGTACCAGAGTTTTCATTCGGAGGAATGTGTTGATATTTAAGAGTGGCTTACACTATTAGCGTTTTCCATCTCAATGTTATTTTCCACACCATTTTCCATAGGCATCATTCACATCATAGCAGACCAAATTTAGTAAAGGTCTTTCTAGTTTGTTTTGGCAGTTTGGCTTGGGAGGAGTTTCAGGTTCTGTGTGTCTGTCTGTGGTGGGCTGTGGTATGTCTGGCATGGGATATTGGCAGGAACAAATGTGAGTGTGTGCACCTCCGAGGACTTGTGGCACTACGTAATAGGTCCTCCAGTCCACCCTTCCCTACAGAAAGGCCCTGTTTGTTGGGAAGCAGTATCAGGAAGTAATCATGGTCTTTTTTCTCCTAGGGATGAGAACAGCAGGTTGCTGTCTGAGGTTCATTCACTAAAGGATCAAGCCCGGAGTGTCCAAACCCTCTATCCTTCTAAAGTGAGTGATTAGCTTCCCATGTGGCTGTATTTTTGCTTGTATTTGTATCTTTGTATGTATGTTCTGAACCTCGCTTATCTTTCATGTCCACTCCCTCATTGTATATCTTTTAGTATGTTGGTTGAGCCTCTCTGTTTATATTTATTTATATATATATATATATATATATATCCTCTTCCTCAGGAGTCGGTGACGCTGCTGGGCAAGCATGAGGGTGCAGAGTCGTTGGCGCAGCTGCAGGCTGAGAGGGTCCAGCTGCACAGTAACCTCCAGCGCTGCCTTCATGAGATCCAACAGAGGGATCTGCTCCTGCAGCAGCTCAACACTAAGGTGTCACGACCCCCACTCCGCTCCCCATTAATTTGTGATGGAGAAAATTGTCTCCTTTCATTAGCATGGTGTATGATAGCGGTGTGGAAGATTGTGTGTGTGTACATAATGTATTGGGAGTTTAGAAAATCTTGGATGATCTTTTCTCATGTTTTCTAATGATCTCTGACATTTGGCCTCCTTAGCTGCAGCAGGTCTCAGGGGAGAAGGGAGGCGTCTCTGCTCAGCTGAAGGCCGTGTCTCAGACCCTGAGGGACACCCAGCTCAGCCTGAGCGAGGTGCAGAACCGCTACTACTGGCTGCAGAGCCAAGTTCAAGCCCAACAAGCGCCCGTACAGGTGCGAGAAGTCTTGTGTAGGACACAGTATTACGTGCAAAGATTTATGCCTGTGTGGATTGTTTGGAAGTGTTCATGGTCATAATTGTGATGGTGTGTTGTAAAACAGGGTTCGGTGCATGTGGAAGTGGCCCCAGGAGCACCGCAGGAGAGGAGCAGTGCCGTGGTGGACATGGATGGAGCTGAAACAGGAGAACTAGCGAGCAGGTGCGATTCTGTTTATGTCCAGCAGACGCTGATATGGCATGGAAGACATTCACACTGTGCTGTATTTACATGTAAGAGATGTGTTTAATTGTGATCCATGGAAGCTGTACCAGTTGATGTATCTAAGAAACTCGCGTTCCTGGTTTAGATTGGCTGAGGCAGAGCTTCAACTGGACACTGCCCAGCAAAGTGTGTCCCAGCTCACTGATAGGCTGGAGGAGGAGAGGGCAAGAAGAGAAGCAGCAGAAGAAGCTCTGGGATTGGCTGATACAAGAATTAAGAAGTGAGGATTGTAGTGGACTGGTACTTTGTCATTTTTTGTTTACATTCCATTGTTTCATTAATACTAAAGATGAACGTGTCTTTTCTATGCCATGTCTTTGTGTGTGTGTGTGTGTGTGTGTGTGTGCATATTTAGCATGGAAGCTCGCCCCTCCGGATCTCCTCAGAGAGATTTTAGCATCCAGCTTGAAACGGACGAAGAATGGGAGGCCTTGATTCTGGACCCCAACCAACATGTGGTGATGCGCACGGTGGGTGTTTTCCTATTGGCCTGTATTCTGCCAGACCTTTGAAACAACACAAGACACAATAAATGGTGATATCCAATTATGTAAACATCTATTGAACCAGACACAAAGTCTTCAGGATTGTTAATGTATTTCATAATTTTGTGAAACCAGTGAGAAAACTTTCAAAAGAGTGATCAGTAAGTTTCAAGGTTCAAATTTGTTTGCTTATATAAGTGTGCGTGTGTGCGTATGCATATTAATTTGTGTGTATATATATATATATATATATATATATATATATATATATATATATATATATATATATATATATATATATATATGTGTGTGTGTGTGTGTGTGTCCTCAGATGAAGGGTGGAGTGCTGGCCTTCAGGCGCTGGCTCCGGGGCCGGAGTCTATACTGCTCCAGGCTGCTGACCTCCAGGGCCAAGTCCCGCTACCTATTCCTCTCCTACCTGCTCATACTCCATGTGCTGGTGTTCATGTGCCTGAGTGGTGCCCTCTAGAGGAGACTATAGCAGCTACGAGTTGAACCACCTGCACATGCATCATCTTTAATGAAAAGACCTGCAGAACAAAATGCAGCAGAACACTTGGAGGGAGATTGCCCAAGTAGTCAAAGATTAACCTGAATGTTCAACCATTTTTTCACTACGATATTGCCGCTGGTCTAAGGCATGAATGTTGGGACCAGCCATGCTAGTCCCAAGGAAATGGCACTAATTTTTTTTGTTTGTTGGTGTTCTCTTTATTTATACAACAGTTTAAATGTGATGTCCTTGCATCAAAGCCCCTTGCTTTTTGGAGAAGGGGTCAAGATCACCCATTGCTGCTCAGTGCACGAGTCCTCACTTGTCCTAATTTGCCCTTCCAGTACACACACATGTACACACACAGTGTCTCACAGGCAGCGAGGCCTCCTCCTTAACCTTGCCTCCTCCCCAGCTGCGATGAAGCTATGCACTGAACTCAGCCTATTTATTATTTTCTAGCAATCCAGCAGGGCTTTCCACCAACACCCAACATGCTGAAGGGTTACATTAGATGATGCACCTGTGTAACAATTTAGCGCTCTGTATGAGGGTATATCTGTGTGTATGTACGTATGCATCTGTCCTATATTTAAAGAGAGATGAATGAATGGCCGTGAAGTATGCTAAGTCCTATAGTGTGCTGGAATATGTTTAGTGTATAAAAAAGGTACAGTTCTGATTTCTGTTGTATGTAATGTAATGAAATGCCTCTGTTTACATGGCAACCCATCTAATAATGCTGTGCCACACAGTAGGCTCATTCCAAGCTTCTGTGACTCTTATGTTCCTAATTATATGTAAATATGGTGTGATTAAGGAAAACAATCTACTCTACTGTATGTTAAAAGAAAACTGCTGTGTGCATCTAAGATGTCATATTTTCTACACATGGTCTATTTTCTAAGAGACGAATCATTAGTCAGATAATGTTCACTTTGAGAGAATGTTTCACAGCTTTTTGCCTTTTTCAAAGGCTGGAACGTGTGCAATAAGTCTGAGGTCTTGTTTTTCTTTTCTTTTTTTTTGGTTTCTTTTTTTTTTTTTTGGTGTGTGGTTAAGTTAGTGGCAAATTTTAATAAAAAGCTAAAGTATCACTGTACTTGTGTTGATTTGTCACAGTTTTATAATTTCATCAATATTCATTGAACAATTGGGTTTTTTAACTCATGATTGAATAGCCCTTTTTGCCAAGGTGCATAACTGCATTTGGCTATTATGATTCTTTCCTTTAAAGGATTTTCATGCCATCTGTCTCAAACAGACCCTCTTGTCAAGCGTGGTCTCATATTTCAGGGGGGGGCTAACAGATTTCCTTTGATGGCTGTATGAAAGCTTGTTGCATCTCTACCACACCATTCATATTTCCTTGTGTTGGTATGCCCACCCACCCCCCTTTCCCCTACACACACACACTCCTCTGCCCAGCCTGAGGTGTGATTGGCAATGGAGCCAAAGAGGCGAGGCCATACCACTTCATTCTCGCTGAACAGAAGTTCTTTTATTTATAGTGGGACTGGGACATGGTGCAGGAAACTGGAGTGGCATTACTGCACAAAGGCTTCACCATTAAATTGCAACAAATGCTTATGACTATGCTTAGGATGTTCACACCTCTACATTAGCAATTTCTTTTCTGATCTGGCCATCATGTCAACTTCAGTGTGTCCAGGCACCTTGTACTACTGCTACAATGAGAAGTTCTTAACTTGATCCCCCTTCCCCCATGAAAACTGCACAGCAAACAGCTATCATTCAACTAGTTGACAAGCACTCTCCTCAACCCCTACCTCTCACCGTCCTTCAAATCAATAAATTACAGTCTAACATTAAACCCCCTCACCGCATGTGTGTGTGTGTGTGTGAACCTGTTGTGTCGGAGTGAGAGCCATCCTTCCCATGGAGGGCAGAAGCATGCCTCCGTGGGTAGATGGAGGCAGGCCGAGAGTGACGAAGGGACAGTGTCTATCCTAAAAAGGCCGGGGGCATGGGGTGGTGTGAGGGGACTCGTCCATCGGCGCTTGGGAGGATGGAGAAGCGCCAGGAGAGGGGAGGGGTGGTCTGCTATATATTAGTAGACCAGGTGAGCAGTTCTCTCACTCTCTAAAGGGAGCAAAAGCACGTGAGCCTCCTCTCCTGAGTGGTAAGTGGTAGGAAGTAACACCGTTACACCCTGTTTGTGTTAAGTACAGTTTGAAAGAAGATCTCCACATTTAACTGCCAATAATTGTCAATTATTTTAATCGTCACAAATTATAGAACTACAATATTTTCATGATCTGATTTTTATCCATGTTTATTTTAGTTTAAATTTAGTAATGTATTAAATAATCATTACTGTATTATTCATTAATCTGACATACTTTACTTGAGACCAAAGCATCTTGGTTCCAATTAGCCTTACTCTTCCAGCATTGCTCTTGTATTATCTAGATAGTCAGCCCAGTTGTATAGAAAGCCTTGTTGCTTACAATCCAAACTTTGGGGGAAATTTTTACTCTATTTGTCTGTATTATCAATCTTACAATCTCACATTTGTTATATTGGATATGTAGTGATGTCTTTATTATCTGTGTGGTCATGTGTGTGTTGGACTGTCACCCATTGATTATGTGTGGCACTGTCTGTGTCCTTGTAGTGCAGGTCTACAACTGTCTGAGTAAAGATGTGTGATGAGGAAGAGACCACCGCCCTGGTGTGCGACAAC